>NC_035433.2:87486650-88179951 GCF_002127325.2 Helianthus annuus
TGTTTGCGCAAAACGTGAAGTTAAAATAGATTGGATTGTCACGAAATATAGACTCTAGTTTGTGAATGTAAAGGGAGTATAAAACGTCTATTGGTTACGTGAAACGTACTTTGTAAAAAGAATGGAAATGCTACTACGGTCTTAAAAGAGTTTATATAAGTTGAAATTTTGTCGGTCCTTATGAAGTTTCCTTACCCATGTGTTTTGAATTTAATTGACATATCGAGGGAGGTTTTGAAAAAGTTCTAGAGATTAATAAGTTTGCATCGTTTTAAGTAACTTTGTGTTATAAAATTTTGAAACTTACCGCTTCTTGTGAAAAAGTTGATCCTTAGAAAAAGGAATTTGATACATGAACTTAGTGATTGTTGAAAAATGTTTCATTGGTTTTGAAAAGGAATTTTAGTAAATGATTGAATAATGTTGGTAATATTTTACAGGTGTGTGTGAAAAAGTTGATTTGATTCTCAATTGAAAATAAAAATCTCTAGTTTAATGGTGTGAGAGGAGCGTGTTTCAATATTTACATTGATTGGTGAATTTATGGGCAACGGATTTATTAAACCAACTAGGCTGACAAGTAGTATTTCGTGAAATTTTGAAAATTGAGGGATAGCATTTATGGTAACATTAAAATTTTTGTGTATGCGAGTGGTGTGAAAATAGATTATAGAATACGAGGTACGTTTAAATAAATGAAGCATTTTGAATTACATGATTAATGATTTGGGTATAAACATGATCGTGTTTACATAATATAGCCTATTAAAAGAAAGCGTTGGTAACGATCACCTAGGTAAGGGAATCACCCCTAACTCGTTGGTGAGGTCGTTGTAAGGTGAGAAATAAAACGGAGTTAGTCGTCAAGGTAAGGGAAACACTCCTATCTTGATGACATGTCTCCATTCGTTGTTGCAAGAAGTGTAAATAAAATTACGTAAAATTATGTATGCTAATAATGTATAATCGTATGAAAAGTAATAGTATGATGTATGTGCAAAAGTGAAATCTCGAAAATGGTTCAAACTTGACAAAAGAGAGTTTCATTATGAAAGATCGGAATAATAAAGCGTAAGTTTGATAAAAGAAACTCGGATGGTTCCAAAACGGAACGTTGACTAACCAAAGTGGTCGAAGAGTCTTTTGAATTTGAGAGCATGCTTTGGCCTAATAGGTGAAATACTCTTGCTGACACATCGGTTAACGGTATTTACCCTTCCGGTTACTACATGTTCCAAATCAATCGAAAATTCGAGACTTGGCGGGATTTTTGAAAATCAAGGAGCGGAACTAGTCGACAAGGTGCGGGTTTCACCCCTAACTTGACGACTTCGTACCCTTAGTGTAGTTGGCACTCGTCGGGTCAAATTAAATTTCGACACGTTGACGAGCGTCCACTAGAATTTAAATTTGAAATTTCCGTTAAGATGTGGATTTCACTCCTAACTTAATGGTGAATTTCGTGCGAAAAAAAAAGAATCAAGCGGGATGAGAGTCGTTCGCCAAATTGCGGGTTTCACGCCTACTTTGGTAAACTCGTCTCGTTTGTATAATATGAGTGTTTTCGAGTTTAAGAAAAAAAATCGAGTAAAATGCCTTGGAAAAAGGCGTATGTTAGAGGAAATAACGAACAAGTATAAGCACATAAAAGGCATGTCGAGAATAATACACAAAGAATAGATCAATAAATCAAGTATCGACACATAGTAAGATAAGTATTGACACATAAGAATAGCAATTCAAGTATTAACACACAAGAGACTTATATGCTTAAAAGTTAAAGCGAATAAATGAGAAGCGAGTAAAGTAGCATGCAAGTAGTTTCAAGAAATACACAAGAATAAAGCTCTAAAACTATAGACTAGGTTAAAGCATTCCTACTTTTCCTAATTCCCTATAGTTATGGCTCTGATACCAATCTGTCACACCCCAACCAATGGCGGAAACATCGGGATGAGACGAAGTGTGAAGATTGCTAGAGACATCATAACGCTATTTGTGACAATATTTAATAAACTGATTTCATTTCATAATTCATTTGTCAATATTACAAAGAAATCAAATAACGTCAAGTTCAAAGGAAATACAATACAACATAATCAAAATTCATACAACGATTAAACCTAAACGTCTATATGTGTATCTAGGCATCAACGCTACTTCATTTCATAGCATCATCATCCGCAACCTGTAACATGTTTAAAATAAAGTTCAATGCAAAAGCAAAGGCGAGTATACAAGTTTAAGCATAAGTATAAGTAAAAGTATAAAAGTTTAAAACGAATCCACATGGCAACTTTGTTTATACAAGATCTAACATAGCATGCAATATTTCTAGCCAACCCTCTGTTTACGCAAGCGGCCCTTTCCATAGCACATGTCATCATTTCGTTGCTATGAAAAGACCATAAGTTTATAATTCAACATGACCCAAGTTTAAAGGGGGTGGTGCGTTACTCCTATAGCGCTATACATGTCGAAGGGAATGACTAAAACATATCACATAAGTATGGTCCACGTAAGCATCAAGTATCATATCATAGTATTCATGTATAAGGATTGTTTTGTGCATTGCATAAAGAATAAATTTAAGTGTAGTTTAATAGTAAAACATGTTACACCCCAAAAAGTGGTAAACATAAAAAGGGGGTTGCGAGTATACTCACATAATTGCTAAGTCTTCCGATTATCCAAGTGTTGACGAGTGTGCGAGTTTGGGAGGACGGAACACCGAGGTCACCCTATAAGGGCAAACGATGGTGCATGAGTAAAAGGAATTATGACGGAGAATAGGAAGTGAAATCTAAAGTATAACTTGTTGATATATATATATATATATATATATATATATATTCGCATAGGGTATACATAGTTTATGTGTTGCTTCCAAATTAACTCATTAAGATAATTATAGAAGTATTATCAAAAGAATGAAAATAAATAAATGACTAAATAAATAAGTTTACGTTTATAATTATAATTATTGTTATAAAAATTTAACCGAATCATCGGCTTCGTCTAATAAAATAAACGTTTCGTTTTACGGGATTTTACGAAAAACGGGCAGAGTTTCCTCTGTTTTCGGACGATCCGGCAATACTAGTTGTCAACAAATTTGTCAAAACTCAATCATTAATCTTAAAGTAAACAATATATAAAAGAATTCACATTAAATTCCCGAATGTATTAATTGTGTCGATTCGACGTTTAAAGTAATGTGTATAGCAAAATAGTAATAAATTGGCGTTGTTAAGTTGTACCGAAACTCGAATGAGCCGTTGACCCTTTAGTCGATCGGGTTTGACCAGTTGACTGCTGAGTTGACCATGTTGACTGAACTAAAACTGAATCGTAAGGAGAACTCGATTAGAAAGAAACTCTAATATAAAAAAAAATAATAATAAACAAGACCCGAACTAGGTTCTAACCTGTACCGCTTGTGTTCCGAAACCCGAACCGGCGCCGAGGCCTAAAACAGAACCGGTGTGAACCCGAGTCTAACCAAGCTTGACCGGAAACTGATTTGAATAAAACAAAACCTTACTTTAACCGAGACTCGAGCAGGAACTGGACCTAGTCGTACCCGTATCGAACCGAGACTACCAACTGACCCGAGACGTCACTCGAACCGCAGTTGACCTGAACACGAGGCTGACTCGTTGACTGTCGTACCTGTCGGCCGAGACTCCGAGCCGCCACCGTTTGTCTCCACTGCCGCTGCCGTGAGCGGCGGTGCCGCTCCACCTCCTACTCCCCCCGCTCTCTCTCCCGTCTGCCTATCACCGCCGCCACCGAGTGGCGATGTTGCTGTTACCGTTAAACTTCCATCTCTAACCTGCTTCTCTCTCTCTCGTCTCCTCTCTCTCTCTCTCTCTCTCTCTCTCTCTCTCGTCGCTGTGTGCCACCACCAGAGGGGTGGTGGTCGGCGGTTCAATTAGTCAAGAACAGGAGGGTGTACGTGTTTAGCTTAGGTTTCTATAAAAAGAGGTTGAGGATGATAATTAGTCTTTTATACACTAGGGTTGTGGTTGATTTAAGTGGGCTTTGGGCTTGAGCCCAAGGCCCGCAAGCCCAATCCACGAGTTTAAGTGGCCCGTAGTTCCTACGAGACCCATTATCAAAATATGAACTCTTCGCAACGTCATAAACTAAAATTTAGTTTTTAAAAAATAGGACAGTACCGGTAGCCGTTGTCATCGCGTTTGCACGTTTGTTTCATAAACACGCGAAATGCTTCTGTTGTCAATCAATTTTTTTTGTTTCGACTGTGATTCTGAAAATAGAAGGCAAATACGAGTTTTCTAAAAATGGAAATACTGAAAGAGCGGAGCGTTACAATTACCCAAATCGCATCATTACCTTTTCGGGTTTTGGGCAACTTAGTAACAAAATCCATGGTTATCAGTTCCCATTTCCAAACAGGCATTTCTAATTGTTGAAGTAACCCTGAAGGTTTCTGATGTTCCGCCTTAACTTGTGAACAAGTAAGACACTTAGATACATAACTAGCTATGTCCTTTTTCATTCCTATCCACCAGAAATTATTTCTTAAATCTTGGTACATCTTATTGTTTCCTGGGTGCATGGTATACCTAGATTTATGGGTTTCCTCTAAAATCTTAGTCCTTAAATCTCTCTGCTTAGGTATCCAAATTCTTTTCTTATGGAATCTCCAAATTCCATCAGTTCCTTGCTCCAATTCCTTTATTCTTCCTTTCATTCCTTCAGCATCATCCTTGATTGCTGTTGCTTGTACATTCTTCAATTGTTCCATTAAATCTAACTGTAGATTTAATCTAAGTGCACGAATTCGCTTTTGCTTTTCATGATACTTACGACTTAAAGCATCTGCGACTACATTTGCTTTTCCTTCGTGATACTGAATATCACAGTCGTAATCGCTTAAAATTTCCATCCATCTTCTTTGCCCCATGTTTAGTTCTTTTTGCCCAAATATGTACCTTAAGCTTTTATGATCTGTATAAACGGTAAACTTACTTCCATACAGATAATGTCTCCAAATCTTTAGGGCAAAAATTACCGCTCCCAATTCTAAGTCGTGAGTTGTATAGTTTTCCTCGTGCTTCTTCAATTGCCTTGAGGCATACGCAATTACCTTTTTGCGTTGCATCAACACACATCCTAATCCTAACTTAGAAGCATCACAGTAGACTTCAAAATCTTCTGTTCCTTCTGGCAATGCTAAGATTGGGGCATTTGTCAACTTTTGCTTTAAAATCCTAAAAGCATTCTCCTGTCTGGTCCCCATTCAAATTTAATGGCTTTACAGGTTAGCTTGGTTAATGGCACGACTATCTTAGAAAAATCCTTAATGAATCGCCTATAGTATCCGGCTAACCCTAGAAAACTTCTAACTTCCGTGGCCGATTGCGGGGCTTTCCATTTGGTGATTGCTTCGATTTTTGAAGGATCTATGTGAATACCTTTGTGATTCACCATATGACCTAAAAATTGCACCTCCTGCAGCCAAAATTCACATTTTGAGAATTTGGCGTAAAGCTTTTCCTTTCTTAACAAAGTTAAGAGTGCATGCAGGTGCTCACAATGTTCCTCCTGACTTTTGGAGTAAATAAGTATATCGTCGATGAAAACGATTACAAATTTATCCAAATACGGTTTACAGATCCTATTCATCATGTCCATAAATGCTGCAGGGGCATTTGTTAATCCGAAGGGCATGACTGTAAACTCGTAATGTCCATACCTAGTTCTGAAAGCAGTTTTAGGTATGTCTTCTTCTTGCACCTTTAATTGACGGTATCCAGAGCGTAAATCTATTTTAGAAAAGTACCTAGCTCCTTGCAATTGATCAAAAAGATCATCAATCCTAGGTAATGGGTATTGATTCTTAATTGTAACTTTGTTTAATTCCCTGTAATCGATACATATTCTCATCGATCCGTCCTTTTTCTTTACAAACAACACTGGAGCTCCCCACGGAGAGGAACTAGGTTGTATAAACCCTCTGCTTAGTAATTCATCTAATTGTTTTTTTAATTCTAGCATTTTAGTGGGTGCCAACCGATACGGTGCCTTGGTTATCGGTATAGTTCCTGGGATTAGATGAATTCTGAATTTTACTTTTCTATCGGGTGGTAATCCTGGTAGATCTTCTGGAAAGATATCCGAGTATTCTGATACTACTGGAATGTCCTTAAGTTCCTTACTTTTGGTATTAACAACTACCGAAACCATATAGGCTATTCCTTTTTTCTGGAATAACTGGCCAACTTTATTACTGAAATAAATTTCAGTGGCTTTTGTGGCTTATCACCAGTAATCATTACTAATTCTCCTGTGGGTGTATGGATTTCTATGGAATTTATATCACAGAGAATTCGAGCATGGTTGGCTACTAACCAATCCATTCCTAACACGACATCGAATCCAGCTAAATCCA
This sequence comes from Helianthus annuus, assembly GCF_002127325.2. Classification (NCBI taxonomy): domain Eukaryota; kingdom Viridiplantae; phylum Streptophyta; class Magnoliopsida; order Asterales; family Asteraceae; genus Helianthus; species Helianthus annuus. The sequence goes on from NC_035433.2 coordinate 87,493,072, forward strand.
TAGGTAACAGGTTTGCAGCAAATTTGTGGCCTAACAGTTCTATCTTTCCTTATCGTAAAACTTTATCTATTTTAAGAGTGTTACCATCTGTTGTTTCGACTGTAAAAATCTGCCTAAGGTTGGTTAAAGGTAGCTTAAGAGCTTGGCAGAATAAAGTATTTATAAAACTTTGGTTCGCACCAGAGTCAAATAATACTTTTGCATAAACGTTGTGAACTAAGAACGTACCAGCTATGACGTCAGGAATTAGTTCAGCTTCCTGGGTGGTCAATTGAAAGGCTCTTGCGTTTTTCTTAGTAGTTCCTTCTGCAGGTTTAGCCTTATTGTCTGCTAGTTTGACCAATTTAGGGCATTCTAGTTTGGAATGCCCAGCTTCTCCATAGTTGAAGCAGACTTTTGTTTTCTTTCGGCAATTTTCTTCACGATGTCCTACAGCTTTGCAAAAGTTGCAGGTTTCATTACACCTTCCAAAATGCTTCTTCTTACAGTTTTGCAAAGTGGCGGAATGGAAGATTGTCCAGTTCCTCTTTTCTTGAAATAACAATTATTACCCACACGAAATCCTTGGGTAATTTTCTAAGCCAATTCCTTCTTCCTATTTTCTTCCCGCGTACGCACTAGCCCGTCAGTCAGAGTGTTGGCTAACTCCACTGCATCATCGATTGTGCGGGGTCTCGCAGCCTTAACAATATCACGAAATTCGCTAATTAAACCCCAAATGTAGCGAGAGATGAGTACCGGTTCTGGCGAAGCCAGAGTAGGTACATGTAACACCTTGAAAATTTATGTCCAATAATGTATGAACACGTGTCATAAGCTCTGAACGTGTGAAAGAATACTTTAGAGGGACTAAAGTTGACAAACGGGGAAACTATGTGAATATAAGGGTCCAAAGTGTCAACAATGGATAAATATGTTCAAAAATAGCCCCACGCAATGTTTATACCTTCAAACGAATAAATCATGGATCATACGAAGCTAAATATGAAAGAAAGTGAGGAATTACAAACTACAGGGGCTAAATGTGTCAACATGTGCAAAGTATACCTCTGAGTGACCTTTTGGCGGACCCGATGCTTTGTAACGATAAAATATACTCACTAGAATATGTGGTTAAAATTTCATAAAGTTTTGTTATCGTATGAGAAAGTTAAGATCAAATTCGTGTACGAGGGGTTAAAAGCGTCAACGTTGAATTCTAAGGCCTTATGAGTGGTTACAAGGTTAGTCAAGGACTTAACCAAGTTAGTAAAAGTCCCAAGGCCCTTAAAAATCAAGTTAAAAAGTGGGAAATGCAATTTAAGGGCTTAAAACCACGTTACAAAGGACCAGGGACCAAAAGTGCAAATTATAAAACTTGTTTGGCAGGTTCTGCTGGTCCAGGCGACCCGCGTAAAGGTCCCTTATGACCTTACACGGGCCGCGTCAGGGTGCCAGCGACAGAAAATGACCTGCAGCTGCCTGTTAAGGCTGTTAACCGACTTATGGACCTATGAAATGATACCAGGGGCTGTGCAAATTGGTTTTCATGCATTAGGGACAGGTGGGATGATCTTACAACATGTGTAGAGTTGTTTGGCACCATCTTATGCAATTAAAATTGCTATATAAGGAGCATAAGGTTGTGACCAAAATTTGTTCATTCATTGCAAAGTTCACAAGTTCACTCCTGGAGCCTTCTGGACAGCAAGCAACATTCTTAGTGATCCCTAATCCTAATTAGGACTCTTGTAAGTGTCCTTAACCCTTCTAAATTCGTTCTAGCTTAGTAGATTAGCTAAAAGTCAATCCGTCGTAATTAAGGTTTGACTTCGAGATTAGTCTATAATTACTCACTAATATCTCGAATTAAAAATACCTATAAGTAGGTAATTATGTGGGTAACAAACCCTTAAAAGGGTATTTCCAGAATCCCACTCTAACTATGTTAATTGTCGAGTCAAAGATGATTATAAAAAGTCAACAGAATGCTTATTCTCAAATTAATGCATAATTAGCAATGTAGGATACATGCAACCTGTTTGATCATTAAAATAACTTGGTAATTAATGTAAGAACATGTTCCAACATGTTCAACTCGACAATTTTCAGTTTAGGCTCGGTTTGGAACCGAAAGTCGCAAAGTTTGACTATTGCTTTGACTATCAGTTCTGACCCGTTTAAGCCAAGTTTAGGGTTGCCTTAGAGCTTCTTTTGGACCTATTTGCATGTTAGTATAACTCTCTGAGATTATACAACTTGGTTCATTAGATATCCTATTCACATGCATGTTTCCGTTAATCGCTTATATGTTGACCATTATGCCCATTTGACCTTAAAATGTGATTTTCGAAAATGTAAAAGGGTAGACACCTTAGCTACTGATTTATAAACTTGCACCTAAAATTTGAGATCAGTTTGAGGTGTAGATTAAGAGTTATGCTCAATAGCGTAATTTAAGGCTTCTTTAGTAATTAAATGGCGTAAATTACATATAGCCTATCTAAACCCGAATTTTTATACAAAACCCTATACCTACTGTTATAAAAAAATATTTTGGGATTTTTGAAGATTTTTATTTATTTTTAGGCTGAGCATAACTTAGTGTTCTAAGCTTAATTCGGTTTATGCCGGTTTTGCCCTTTTGGCTATAAAATAAGTTTTATAAATCCTTTTGACCCCAAACCTTTTTCTACTGATTTGTTATGTTAAATCAACTATTTTGAGCCTTCTGGAATATTAAAAATATCACCTTTTTATATAAAACCCGGAAATGGCTCCAAATCATCTTTTTAATCATTTTTAGCACCAAGTATGCACTAGAACCATGTTAAGCATAAGGGGTTGAAACTTACTGATATAATCAGTAAATTTTTATATTTTAAACAGTAGGAAAATAACTTAAACTCAGATTTCCAGTTTTGACCTTTTAGGCCTAGATGAAATTACCAAAATGCCCTTCGGAGCATAGAATGGTTAGAAGTAATAAATTTCACATATATCTAATACCCTACTGTTATAACTTGATAAAATGAGTATAATTACTGATTTATTCAGATCTGTAACTCAGAATATTTATTAAACTCTTTTACACCTTATAAAATGACCAAAATGCCCTTATGAGGCATAGTTTTGGTTTAAAACCATTTGGGGCATAATGGAAGGTATCATTCTGATATCACAACATATTTTAGGCATATTAACTTCAGAAACATGTATATGACTCTTATGGTTACTCGTTACGCACTTTACGCGTTCGGATCGGCTTATGTAACTAGTTTACCCATTTTAGCCGAAACGGGTCAAACCATATCTTTTCGGTCTCAAAATCCAGAATGTGATTATGTTACCCATATTAAACAAGCATGCAAGCTTGTTGGGTCAAAACCACATTCTAAAACGGTCTTCGCCTTGTCATGCATTTAAAACCGTAATCTTTGTATAAAACTAACCGGTCTAAGCTTAACACCCGTTAGAATTCTAATAGGTTATTAAAACCTTAATTTCCAGATCTAGGAGCCCAGTAAAAGCTACGTGCACTCGCTATATTTGATTTATACTTTGCTCAGGTAAATACGTTTAACTTTTTTTCCCTATACGGGCTTGGGGTACGGTATATAAAATACCGCTTGGTCGGGGAATTGACCTTAACCAGTCGGTGGCTAAGTGTTGTCAAATTAACCCGTTTAAAAATGATGTTTTGTTTGTTTAACGCCTTTGGGGGTTTAATGACCATGTCCCGGATATCCTTGGCATCATTCAAAGAGTGGCCACGACCTTAGCACACAGGTGTAGGCGTACACCCGTAGTGCATTTCAATAAAGTATAATCGTCGGTCGAGAGAAGTCTCGCAACGGAATTATATTAAGTGGTGTGTCTATTAATCTTTAACCCGGCATGACCCGGGCAACTGAACGCATAACAGACATGTAATTCTTTTACAAGATTATTAAGCAAATAATTATCCCAAGTTATAAAAAGTTTTGTGCCACGGGCATTTAAACCAATTTTAAACATTTTCAAAATGAGTCAGTTAAATTGTATTTACCAGTGTAAACTGACGTATTTTCTAAAAAGGCTAAGTGCAGGTACTACGCGTAATAGGCTGGCCACTCCTTAGCATCCGTAGAAGTCTCGTAAGCTTAGGATGCATGAAGTCTGTTGAAATAAAGTTTCCTTTTTGTTTGGATCCGCCTGTGGATCTATTTCGACTATTTTGTGATACTTGGATATTACAATATTATTAAGTTGAAATAAATCTTTCTTTGCTTCCGCTGTGCATTTATATATTGTACGTTTGACTATGACGATATCAACTACGTCACGGAACCCCCACCGGGCCCACCGGTGACACGTGGAAATTAGGGGTGTGACAGTACAATTCGAGCATACTCGAAGAATTTCGCAGTATACCCTCGACAGTCAACATCCACCATCCGATGGCTCAGAAACTTATTCGTCATCTGCTCTTTTTCATATTCAGGGCAGAATTTCCTTTCCACCAGACGCTTAAATTCCTCCCAACTCATGGCATAGGCCATGTCACTTCCCTTAGCTTGCAATATCGTATTCCACCATTCCAATGCTTCTTCCTTGAAAAGGTGAGAAGCGTACTTGACTTTATCCTCCTCAGCACATTTACTTATTTTGATTACTGCCTCAGTTTTCTCTAACCACCGTAGTGCCGCAGTCGCCCCTTCATTGCCTGCGAACTCAACAAGTTTACAAGTAAGAAACTCTTTATAAGTGCAACCAGGTGTTGCAGCTTTCATTCTTTTGTATACCGGAGCTTGAATTCCATTATTATTGTTGCCGCCTCCATTAATACTATTACTAGAATTATCGTCGTGCGTGCGTTTACTGGGGTGAGCTTGCGATGGCTCAGCAGGACTTTTAACCGCAGCGACGATTGCTGGAATAGCATTAACTATTCCTTGAGCGACAATGTTTTCTATATCTTGTCGGTTTAGGAAGTGATCCTCATTATGATGTTCCGATTGATTAACTTCATTAACCGGTTCATTAACAGCGTGTTCCATCTGAATGTGTATCAATCACAAACTATTATTTAGTACAAACATTTTGGTACCCTGTACAACCATAATTTATTTAAAATAGCAAACACAACAACCTTATATATCTATTACAACTTACAACTGAAATACTATTTATCTAATTTGGCTATGACGAGTATGCTCCACATCTATTTTATTGTCTCGTTTTTATTTATATACTTTCAATGGTTGGTCTAGATTTGGCAGTTTATCTTAATTAAGGATCAAGATTCACTGCTGTAGTGGCTAACATATAGAGATCTGACCAATTTTCATCTAATTCGTCTTCCCATGGCGGGTTTTTGACTATTTCCTGAGTCTCCTTATTAACTATCACTTCTTTTGAATTGGACGTCCCTATTTTCTCGTGGCTTTTTCTAATAATCCAATTTCTTTTCTTGGTAGTAAGTGGGTTCTCATACTGTGCTTTACAAACAAATATTCCTTCCTTACTATTTACTGAATATCTTGAGGAATTTGTTTGAGATGGGGTTCCTTTATCCTTTTGGGCACTATCTAGTTGACGATAAATGTCCGAAAGCTTTTGTTTACCCATACTGTAAATTAACAAGTAGTTAAATAACATGAAAAGACCAATAGAGAAACACATAATCACACAAACATGTACAGCCAAAACTGTCGACCTTGCGACTATCCGATTTTATATATTTTATATTATATTATGCATCCGTACACACTGATTATCTTACAACGTTTTATTTTTAAGCTATTTTACAAGATTGTTATTATTATTATTATTATTATTATTATTATTATTATTATTATTATTATTATTATTATTATTATTATTATTATTATACAGCTACCACCACACAACCCTCTACTATCCCTGTCAGCTGGCATTTCAGAAACGTCGTTCCCTCTCGTCGTATTTCCAGGAGATCTGCTCTCCTACCTCCCGAATTCTATTTTCGGCATCCACCAGCTCCTCGCCATAGCGGCGGAGTTCAGCTAAGTTTTCATTGCTCATTGGTGGGTTCGGTGCAGGTTCCGGGTCGAATTGAGGGAAGAAAGTATTAGGGCTATGCATAAGGTTCTGAAATTGCCAGTCGGTAGTCCACCATTCCTCCAGTGCTCCTGGTAGAGGTCTAGGGTGAACAATAGGGTCTGGAATGGCAGGTTCTAGGTTAACAGGAAGTTGGGCTTCAGCTGGGTAGTTAAAGAGAGTTTCATCGGCAGGTCCGATGATGTCGCCAAGCGCCAATTTACGGTCCAACTCTTCTTCCCAAGATAGCATTTCCTGGTTTTGCCTGGAACTCTCCCCAGTCTCTATGCCTTTTCCCTTATCTTTTGGGTCTTCCTTTTTCATAGTTTTCTGTGTTGCTGGCTTTTTCCTGCGTACACGCCTCCAGCCTACCCACCTATGCCTTTTTTTCACTACTTTTGGTTTTTCCTGTGGTTGGGCTTTGAATACCATAGGCTCCTCGACATCTGCCTGGTATCCAGTGACAGTACCCGTGGTATCCATATATGTGCTATGGATAGAGAAATTCTGAAGGGCTTCTAATAGTTCGTTCATGCTGTTAGCACACATGAAGACGCCCACAATCCTAAGTTAAAATTTTGTAAACTAAAATTTCACAAATCACAGAATGGCAATCAGATAAATTAAGTATTTCTAAATACTTAATTGGCTTAAACCAGTGGCTCTGATACCACCTTTTTCTGTCACGGCCCCCGACCCGGTTTGACCCGGTCCAGGAGCCGCGGGACAGAAATCCGTGGTATTTATTATAACAGCGGAAGTTTTAACAGGATCGTTCAAAAACTTGAAATGCCCGATTTATTTATTTCACAATTCGGGATAAAACCCATAATTTACAATAAGGGAATTTCACCGAGAAACCCCTGGTTCACAAAACATGTTTATTTATTTTATTAAGCTACTACTTCAAGCTTGTTAGTGCTCCACAGCACTTTTCCTTAATTCACAGCAGATCACCTGAAACATGTTTTAAAAAGGTTTTATCAGCAAGAAATACTGGCGAGTCATTCAAGTTGCACAAAACGACACATTGTTATAATCCACAGTATTAAGGGAGATTACAATGCTTCTATCAACCAATTACCCCAAATCGGTGTTTGTCACTCGACTGTATCTGTGACTATGGTCAGATCACCCATTGGCTAACTCGTCGTCCAATGGTGATGGGAAACAAGTTATGTATACAAAACCCCACATACCGGCAGTAATTGAAGATTACAAAAACTTAATCCCTGTAATTATAACTTTAAAACCAAACATGATTTTGAAAGCAAATTTGGTAAAAAGATAATGACTCACATTGCAAGTTTATACAGGCAGAGTTTTGCCTACTGATAAGCCGAATAACCTAGTTTAAACAACAATGCACACGAACTAGGTTAGTAACTAATACAACATTTACGATAACTCACGAGATACAACCCTCACAACGAATGACAAAGTGCAATACTAAACATCCATCGAATTTACGACGAATGACAAAGTATAACCCTAATGCGGGCAGCACTTAAACATCCATTGGATAATTTCAATCGATCGGATATTGAATCGTAGCAGCGATCGACTTAATACCCGGTATCGTGGCAGCACCTCACTGTAGGAAAATTATAATTTTGAGCAGTGTAACTTCGTTTTTGAGAGTTTTCGTCGACACAGAATGAAAGCCCCATGCACAGGCTATTTATAGCCTGAATTTGGGTTTTACGCGGCCTGCGTAAACCCATACATAAGTCTTACGCGGCCCGCGAGGCCGCCTAGTCTAGGCGTAGGTCTGGTTGGTCACTAGTAGGGTCACCAGGTAGTCAACACGTGGTCCCGGAACACTTATCCAGTCAAACATGAGTTGACGCGGCCCGCGTAAGTTTCCCTTTATGGCTTACGCGGCCCGCCTGAAACCCTAAACGCTTATCTAGTCAATTTCCTGGTTGACGCCGCCCCCGTAAGGCTATGCTCAACCTTTACGCGGCCCGCCTTAAACTCATTTTTCTTGTTTTCTTGGTTTTTCATGCACAGTAGGGTTTTTAGGGTCCGGGTTTTCATTTATGGGTTGGGTAGGGACATTTTTGAAGGTCCTTACACAAACCGAGGTGAGTTCACACTTTTCTACAAAGCATGGTAAATTCCTGGTGGGAATGGGAATGGGTTCAGGAATAGGGATTCCTCGTCCTTTGGGACGCGTTCAGGAATGCGAATTCCTCGTCCTTGGGAATGTACTTAGACTTACTGGACTAGAACTCTATCAGCGAAGTCCCTCCCTTTTTGTATCGACTTAATCGCCGAGGCTATGGCGAGCGGGTCATTAGTTAATAGCGCTATTTGGTTTAACAAACCTCACACCGTGCCAGTCGGACGGGTGTGTACTAATGGACTATGGCACGTCGGTGATGATAAACACCGACGCTAGGGCATAATTAATTTTCGTTAGTAGTCGATATGATAAGCGAGTCTGGTAGTTTAAATAATGGGGTAGCCCCCACGGCCGGAGTGCCAGGCTGGATAGCCAGGGAAGGTGGACATGGGATGGTTAACTGATAAACGTTTTCGAACTACGGGGTAACCCCCACGGCTGGAAAGCTGATTAAGATAAAACTACGTTTTTGGAAACAACCCTAAAATGGACAACCAACCGTGAACTCACTCAACTTTGTTGTTGACTCGTTGTTACATGCTTTGCAGGTCGCTAGATGCTATGGGGATTGCATAGGGAGGTGGTCGTTGTGGGATGCGAACTGTTATGTCCCATACTTATTAAATAAACTTTATGATCTTATGAAACTTATGATTTTGGGTCTTTAAACTTATGAACTGCGAACTTATGTTTTGGTTTAACGTCTTATGCTTCCGCTGTTTAAATTGAACTTGGTTAACTTCCTTTTGGTCACCAATTGTATTGTGGTTGGTTTGATTTACTTAATTATGTTGTTCAATATGATTGGTGGCTCGATCCTGGTCATGTCACGCCTCCAAGCGGTGATACTCCGCATGGTGGATTTTGGGGGTGTGACATCAAAGACCTCGTAAATATGCATATGCATGTTAACAACCCCCGAAAGTGGCAGAAGGCGTATTATACGGTGATATTGACGGCAATATGGAGCATATGGAAATGCAGGAACGAAATAATTTTCAACCAGAAAGAACCAAAAACGGAAAGGTTAATCGAAGAAATAAGGACGTTGAGTTATCTGTGGGTTCATAACCGGTCTAAATCGTTGTGTCTAACATGGGGAAACTGGAGTGTTTTTTATCTTTCCTGTATGGCTTCTTAATTGCTTTTGGTGATGTGTGTTTTTGGTGATATAACTGTCCCAGATAACAAACTGTTGGCCTGGACGAGTGTTGATAAAATTTGCTCTTTGTTCGCCGTTTCAAAAAAAAAAGAAAACAGAAATCCCCCCGGGTTATGATAGGTAAGAAGTAAATTAATATTGATTGCAACATATAATAAAACAAAATTTACAATCATTGTATGTTTGTTTTTCATGTCAGTTGCATACGTATTGTGTTAATGGACACATGAAGTTTTGCATGTTTCGTCCGGATTACACCACTTCTTTCTGTCGACAGGTTCAGTTTCACCATGATACGGCGATCAGATTCGACAACATCTTGAAGTATATTTTTGTAGTGTCGCCAAAACCTCGAAATCGCCATTAGAAGCCAACATGCTTAAAAATAAATTTAGATAACAGAATAACCGTATAAAGAATGCAAGCCTTAATAAAAAAGTTCATTATAAGGATCCAACAAAGAGGCTCATGAACATCATTGCAACTAGAACCCAAATCCAGGTTGTCATACCCACTAAAGCGACAATCATGGTGCCTTCATCGTTGCTTTAAAACTCTTAAATCTGAATACAAATTAGAAACCTTAAATGAGGAAACACATCATCAGTAGCAAAGCTAACAGACGCGACAACAGTCGGTTGCTTGATTTAAGTTGTCTTGGTTGTTGGACAATAAAATTAAACTCGTCATAGCCGTTATACACCATTGAATCCCACTTATATACATGTTAATTTGTAAGTTAATCTTGCAGCAATCAAATAAGCAAAAAAGCAAGATGTACGACACATCAGCCCTACAAATACTTACAAACCAACATACATAGATCAACTTTACGCACAAATAAACCAATCAATGACATCTGCAACACCTTGGTACCATAAATCATGCCAAATCAAACGCAATTCATAAACTAATTTACAACATATGCAACCTAATACTGCAACACTCTCTTACATGTTTTCCTTTAGACACAATATGCAACACGAACACCACATCATTGTAAAATCAATTTACAAATTAACATATACACAATGATATGTAATGCAATGTGTCCAATAAATGTGCTTGGTATGGTCTATTAAAATCTAAATAAAAACCAACCTAAACACTCTAGTTAAACTTTGGAAAATGTGTAAACTAGACCACTATGATAGGCAAGTGTACATATCGAATGTAGTAAAGCCTAACGGAAATCTAGATATCGAACCCACGAGACACATACAATAACTACAACTAGACTCTGAAAAATAACTATAAAAGGTTTAAAAGATTTGATTGAATTGGTTTTTAAAATAAGATTTTGATTGGGTTTAAATAAACTAAAATTAAATGAAACTAAAACTAACAACTAGCAAACTTATAACTTAGATGAACTTAGGGAAAGGAAAATCACTACCTATGTAGAAATCCTAATCGTGGCTCTTAGATTTCTCTTGGCTATGAAAACTACGATGGAACCGTGACGTGCTTAGATAATAATAAATAAATTGAACACAAAACACATACGAGCTTTAAGGTAAAAAAAACCAAATAACTACTAACTATACACGTAACAAGCAAACGTACATATCAGAATATAATATAGTTCAGGTAAGTACCCAAGTATCAATCATAGGACAAAAAATCTACTAGTATTAACTTATCACTTAATATGCATTCTATGAATAATGATAACTTAATTTATAAATTACTAAAACTTTAATTAACTTAGAGAGTTTACCAAAGGTTTAGAAAATATAACCATCCTAGACTCGAATCAACGAAGATTGACTAGACTGACGGTAGATGAGACTTATTAAACTATTTTAAGACCTAACTTGATAATAGCATATGAAGTGCTAAAATGAACTAATACCGATTAAGGTTAATTTTTTCAAGCTAGAGCTAAGGCCATTGACACACCTTTAGACCTAATCCAACAAGGCTAGTAATGATACGAGTTCTCACGAGTTAAGGTTTCTAGACTAGTGCCAAGGTTGAACAACGAACATTGCGGTTTAGAAACTACCTAGGTAAGCCATATGGTGTTCATCGACCTTGAAAAGGCATATGACACTGTCCCACGACAACTGATTTGGGATAGTTTGGAGGGTCGAGGTCTACCTGGGAAGTATATTGACATAATTAAAGATACATACGATAGAACGGAAACAAGTGTTCGCGCGCCTGTAGGGGATACAAACTTCTTTCCTGTGGAGGTAGGACTCCACCAAGGGTCTGCGTTGAGCCCTTTTCTATTTGCGGTGGTCTTAGATGAGTTGTCCAAGTTGATCCAGGAGCCAGTCCCGTGGTGCATGCTTTTTGCAGACGATATTGTGTTGATTGCAGAAACTAAACAGTGCCTGAACGCGAGGATAGAGGAGTGGCGAGTCGCTCTAGAGGGCAAGGGCCTAAGGATTAGTCGATCTAAGACTGAGTATCTACACTGTGATTTCAGTGGTGTAGCCAATGACGATGACACCCAAATCACCATTGAGAATCAATTGGTCCCACGGACAACTAAATTTAAGTATTTGGGGTCGTTTGTACAAAGGGATGGTGACATAGATAGTGATGTAACCCATCGCATACAAGCTGGCTGGTGTAGATGGAGGGCAGCAAGTGGAGTATTGTGCGATAGGAGATTCCCAACTAAACTAAAGGGGAAGTTTTACAGGGTAGCAGTTAGGCCAACTATGCTATATGGAACAGAGTGTTGGGCTATCAAGAAGACACAAGCGCGCAAGACGGAGGTAGCAGAGATGAGGATGCTGAGGTGGATGTGTGGACACACGAGGTTGGATCGAATAAGAACTGAGGTTTTTAGGGAAAGATTAGGAGTGGCTAGTATATCAGATAAGATTAAGGAGGGGAGATTGAGATGGTTTGGGCATGTGAAGCGGAGGCAAACGACGGCACCAGTTAGAGTGGTGGAAACTCTTACTGTGGAGGGGAGGAGAGGAAGAGGCAGACCCAAACTGACATGGGAAGAGCAGATTAGGCATGATTTACTAGAGTTGCATCTTTCCGAGGACATGGTCCAAGATAGGACTTCATGGAGGCATAGGATTAGGGTTAAGGACTTCTAGAGGATATTTCAGTAAGGTCTTAGGGGTATTTTAGGGACGTAGGTTTTTCTTATTCTTTAAGTGACTTTACCAACGATTGACTTCTTGTGTTTATGATGAGGTTGTATGCTATTATACATGATTTACATTATACTGTGTCACTCTGATCACTTTCTTGGTATAGGTGACTTCTTTTTTCTATATTCTATTTGTCTATATTCTTTGACTTGATATGTTGGTATGTTTTTTGTCTTGGAGCCGAGGGTCTCGTCTGGAAGCAGCCTCTCTATCCCAAGGGGTAGACGAAAGGTTTGTCTACATCCCACCCTCCCCAGACCCTATAAGTAGCTTTGCTATTTGTGGGATTTACTAGGTATGGTTGTTGTTGTTGTTGCTAGGAAAGCCAATTATAAGAAACTCTAACTAATTTCTAGACCTTTTTAATAAGATCCTTCTCGTAGGCAGAATATATGTTTTACCAACTATGACGATTAATTATCTAATATTGGTTAAGGTTTCAAGCCCTAAGTTAATGGACATCAGTATAACCTAGAGAGGAAATATTGAATCTAACATGCATAACTTCATAGAAAAATCAACACAACCACATAATCAACATCATAACCAATACTTAACATATATACGCATCATAGGAATTAACCATACAAACTACTAGAATCATACTAATAAGCAATCCATCATCAATCATAAATCAAATCATCTAATCCAGCACACAAATTAAATTCATCACCAATTACAGAAGTTAAAGACTATAAAAACTATAAAGATTAACCCGAAGAATAAAATCTTGCTTCCTCGTGCGTTGGATCTTAAATTCGCTTGCCTTTTCTCTTCCAAATCCTTCAAAAAATACGTTCTTCAACCTTTTTCTCGCTTTTAGTCGATCTCCAATTCTTATCTAGGGTTTCTATCACATTCATTAGACAGTTCATTATGTTTGGGGCTTTGGGCTTCAAAAAGGGTACGGGTCGTCCCTTTTTAAGGGGTACGGGTCGTATTTTTCTGACACGACCCGTACCCTTTGATTGTGTACGGGTCGTCCTCTTGTTTATCTGTCACACCCTATAACAACCCTCCTAGAACCCTTCACGTGACCCTAAAACGTTCCTTATATACCCCGTATACGAGAAACGGACCCAAAATACCTTTATATTTATAAAAAACAAGAAAAACAAAATCTCAGAGTCGCTCGCGGGGCGCGACCCCCTTGGCTAAATCCCTCGCGGGTCGCGAGTGGCTTTGTTTGCTGGACAAGGCATTGTGCCACGTGTGCTAACATGTGTCGAGGCTAGTATGATGACCAGACAAGGCTAGAGCCTAACCTACTTTTGTCGCAGGCCACAAAAGATGAGAGATGGGGCTTCACGAGCCGCCATACTCCAGGCTTATAAATAGAGACTTCGGCCTCATTTCTCAATGTTCAACTCTTTTCTTTTTCTCTGATCACTAGTGGGCTAAAATACTCGGTATATAATACCCCTAAAAAGCGAAGCTCTGCCTCGTTGTAAGTATTATAACCCTGCTTATTACCCAACACGATCGATCTAGGGCTCCGTAACGCATGTCAAGGCTCTGTCTGACTCAGTCGTTGGAGTTCTGTCTCGTGTTACACCCGATATGTGACAACCCGAGTTTCCAAGATTTTTACTTGACACATTACTCGTTTCGTGATTTGTTTTTTGTAATTCCTTGCACTATAACTTGCTCATGTCTGGCATATGTGGATGTGATTATTTTAAATATCGAATAATATCGAATTATGAAATATGTGTTGTGTGTTAATTAATAAATAAAATTTGAATATGTGATGGCAATTATCAACCTTCACCACCAATGAAGCTTGAAAGCTTTGCCACAACAACCACTCGAGGAAGGTTAACCTTCCTCGAAACTGAAGACAAGCTAAACCTTCATCACCCTCATACAACCTTCCCATCCACATACTCGACGAACATTGAACCTTCGTCACACCACCATGCCGACGAAGATTGAAACCTTCGTGGGTAAACGGGCCTCGGCCCAGGGAAGTTCGGCCCAACCCCTCACTTTATGTTAAGAACCGATTGTTATCAGTTGCGTGAATCGCCAAACCCTAGTGCTCTTCACCTCCATTCGACGACAGTGCTCCCCAATTTGATCAAACACCATTCTTCTATTACTCTTGTGCGAGATCCCAACCCTCTCGGTTAGTATGATTAGTTCCGTGGCTGTTTTTGTATACATATGTTGATGATATTGTTCTCATAAATTTAATCAGGCAATCGGATAGAGTTCTAGTAACGATTACCTGTTAGGTTGTTGTATTTAATGATGATTTAGATTGTATGACGTTTGAGAACTGTTGTGTCTGAATGTGTAATTGTTTGACGTATACGAATCGGTGAACTATTAGAATTTTTGTGATTGAATTGGATGATTATATACTCCCTGTTCTATTCCATTGATGATTCCGTTGTGATGCATATGAATTAATGATTAGTAGCGTAAGGCCTATTATGTTTGAACGATGATCGTATGATTGTTGTATGATGATTGTATGATGTTGTTGATCATCTGTTAAAATGCATTAGAGTTTCTGTGTTCTGCTGTTGTTGACGATGATTATGTTACCTGGGGAATCTTCAGTGAGGAAGGTTAAGGTTCCTCATGAGGAAGGTTAAGGTTCCTCATGAGGAAGGTTAAGCTTCTTCAGCGAGGAAGGTTAAGGTTCTTCAGCGAGGAAGGTTAAGGTTCCCCGTGAACCTGTAAAAACTTTAAGGTTCCTCGTAAAGTTTATATGCACAGTAGTTCTATATGTTAACTCTGTTAGTATGATAACTCTGTTAGTATGTTAAATCTGTTAGTATGATAACTCTGTTAGTATGTTAACTCTGTTAGTATGATAACTCTGTTAGTATGTTAACTCCGTTGGTATGTTAACTCTGTTATGCATGTTAAGAAGGTAAACCCAGTTAGTATATTAACTGCGTTAAGTCTGTTAACTCTGTTAATTAACTAACACCGTTAGCTTATTTCTCCTGTTATATATGTTAATCCTGTTAAGTTGTTAACCTTGTCAAGCATGTTAAAGAATAACCATGTTAGTATAAACTGTGAAGGACATTTATGTGGAACATGAATTGCATGGAAATGATTAACTGCTTACCTGATGCATGATGTTAACCACCAAACACACTTTGTGACATAGATTGCATGTGAATCGTTACGAACTTAAACTGATTACGTATACGTGCATCCCATAGGACTTGACTGATTACTTGTGAGCACATAGTTTAGCATACCGAGCAAACCAAGGTGAGTTCACACTCTTACCAAGGCACGGGATTCCCGGAGGGTTGGGAACGGGATTGAATGATTACTTGTACTTTCATCGCTACTGGTTTACGTGCCACTGTCCTCGGGTTGTGAAGGACACCTATAGATACAACTAGACTAGAACACATGGGAAGCAGATACGCGCAAAATGCAACATATAAATTATATCAATTGTGGCATAAAACTAACCTTTTTTTAGTACTAATGTTGGAAAAAGTGTGCTTTTGTCTTCCTTTTGTATTTTCAGGATTAAATGAGCTCAAATTAACAAAAGAAGCAAAAAGATAGCAAAATCTAACATAAATACAAGAAAAGGGACAAAAGTGGTGCCCGACCTCTCGACAGCATCCTCCCAAGCAAAACAAAGAAGGCAGAAGACTGAACACGCCCCGTGCTCAACAAGCACGGGGCCGTGCCCAAGAAGCAGCAGAAAAGACAAACTAATAGAAGCTTCTATTGCCCACCACGGGGTCGTGCCCAGCGAACACGGGGGCGTGGTCAGAGTACTACAGGCGCATTTATTGTAATTGCGAATTAAAATTAGTGAAGAGAGAGAGTGTCAGACGGACACGGGGCCGTGCCCAGGCTTCTATTCAGCCTATAAATAGGAGTGCTTGGAGCCATTTCAACTCATCCCTTGGCACACCACCTCTCTCACACTTCACCCACCACCCACCACCATCACAACACCATCATCCACCACCATCATCCATTGTCCATCATAGAGTGTGTGAGTCGTCTCGGGATCCAAGATTGATCGTAAGAGTTCTTGACAATCAAAGGCCATGTTTGCCTAAGTCTCTTACATCACTTGGTGAAGACAAGTCTCTAGTGTAATACTTTTTATTTTTAATCTTTTGCACTTTTTATTTGGTTTTGTATTAATGACTTTAATAACTAGTTTCTTATGTTGAAGGTGATTCTTCCTTATCGTTTGTCCGTGGTGTCTTGACATTATTTTACTGTCTATATAAAATAAAAGATTTTCACCTTTCATATCTCCACGGTCTATATGGAGGTATGTTGGCTACCTGGTCGGGGGTTAAGGGAATAGTTTGGTAAGAGTCTTGCCCTTGTTCAGCGTTTAGAGGTCCTGCAAGGGACCTGGGTCAAATTTAGTAGGATCTCCTTCAATACCCAAAGGTATTGGATGGCGGGGATCCAAACTCTTTGACCCCCTCATAAGTTAAACTACTATTAATACTATAACCCGGCTATTTAGGACTGTATCCCTGCTGACTCAGACTACTTAGTCGAGGGTAACGTCACCTTCAAAAGAGGGGCCTACCATAATTTGCATTAATAACTTAATTAATTATCTTTCAATAATCCGACCCTTTAGGATTGTATCCTTGCTGACTCAAACTACTGGGTTGAGGGTAACGTCACCTTCAAAAGAGGGGCCTACTACAATAACTAAGATAATCTCTTAAACAAGTGCAAAAGTGCGAAAATAATCAAAGGTTACACTATACACGAGTCGGATCCAAGTGATTCATCTTGTCTATCTGTTTTTTTTTCAGCATTTAGTTAGTTTTATTTTCTTAGTTTTAAAAATCTTTTCTAACATTTTGGTTTGATTAGACGTTGAGGATAAACCGGTACTAAAAGCTCTTGTGTCCTTGGACGACCTCGGTATCTTACCAACACTATACTACGTCCACGATGGTGCACTTGCCCATATGTGTGTGTAGTGTTAGTAAATATCGTGTTTTATAAATTTAAAACTTGGCTAAAAAGTGTAAAAAGGGCTTAAAATATATACCTAAAACATATACACACTAGCACGCATCAGAAGCCCCCACTAATCTTCGCAAACATGTCTGGGAGGCCGCGATCTATACTAATCTTCGCAAACATGTCTGGGAGACCGCGATACGAATACAGATACAACTAGTCTAGAACACATGGGAAGCCCTCACTAATCTTCGCACACATGTCTGGGAGACCGCGATACGAACTAATACGATACATGGTTTACAAAACGAACATATGTTTTACGAAACGAATACTATAACTAAACAACCAATTGTGATCTCGCTCAACTTTGTTGTTGACTCTCTGTTACATGCCTTGCAGGTCGTTAGGTACTCATGGAGCTTGCACTGGGAGGCGCAGTCGTTGTGGGACATGGACAGTGGATGCCATGTTAAAACATTATAACACTTTGAACTTAGTACTTATGTTTGGGTTTTCACAATTATGCTTCCGCTAAACACTTACTATGCTTTATTTTGAACACCTTTCATATTGTTTGGTTGAATTACATTTATTACTTATTATGTTCAATATGATTGGTGGCTTGATCCTGGTCAGTCACGCCTCCAAGCGGTGATACTCCGCGTGTGGATTTTGGGGGTGTGATAGATTGGTATCAAGCGCATTGAGTTGTACCTTAGAGGCTTAGTACCAGAGATTCAAAGCCATGTGACGTCTGCCAACCTTGCTACTATACAGGATGTTACACGTCTTGCTCATCGTCTCACAGACCAGGCAGTGGAACAGAACAGACTGCCTAAGCGTATCAGTGTTGCTACTACTACTACTTCTGCTACTCCCAGTGATAATAAGAGAAAATGGGATGGGGATTCCAGTAGGGGTTCGACTACAGTTCAGTCCCAGGCACAGCAGCGAAAGACTGATAACTACCAGAGTCCTGGTCAGCAATCTTCTGGTAGTCAAAGACAGGGTGGATACCGAGGAAACCTTCATAAGTGCAATACATGTAACAGGCACCACAGTGGTCAGTGCAACAAGGGTCGTTGTCAGAGGTGTCTCAAGATGGGTCATGAAGCTAAGGATTGCAGGAGCTCACGACCTGCGAATCAGAACCAGCAACAACCACCAGCTCCACAAAACCAGCAGTAGCAACAGCAGCGAGGCAACAAGGGATGCTTTCAGTGTGGTGCTGAAGGCCACTTCAAACGGGACTGCCCCCAGTTAAACCAGAATTGCAACAACAACAATAATCAGGGCAATGGGAACAACAATGGGGAAAACAATAACGACGACGATGCTAGGGGTCGAGCGTTTGTGCTGGGGCAGGGTGAAGCAAGGAATGATCCTAATGTGGTGATGGGTAAGTTCCTTCTCGACGACTTTTATGTTTCTGTATTATTTGATTCGGGTGCGGATACAAGTTATATGTCTCTAAAAGTTAGTCAAATGTTAAAGCGTACACCAACTCCTTTAAACACCAAACATGTCGTAGAGTTACCCAATGGTAAAAGTTTAGAGGCCACACACATAGTCAAGGGTTGTAACATCGTGTTAGCTGGTCAGACTTTCTCTATCGACCTCATTCCTATAGTTTTGGGTAGTTTCGATATCGTCATTGGGATGGATTGGTTATCCCAACAGCATGCAGAGATCCTATGCAAGGAAAAGATTGTTCGTATTCCCCGTTCTGGTAAATAACCCCTCGAAGTTCACGACGACAAGAGTGGTGCCGTGGTGGGCATCATCTCCTTCCTAAAGGCCCAGAAGTGTCTGCGAAAGGGCCACACCGCTATTTTAGCGCTTGTTACTGACGCATCAACAAAAGAAAAAAGATTAGAGGATATTCCAGTAGTACGTGATTTTCCTCAGGTGTTTCCTGAAGATCTACCTGGGCTACCGCCTCATCGCCAGGTCGAATTCCAAATCGAGCTAGCTCCTGGAGCAGCGCCAATAGCTCGTGCACCGTATCGCTTAGCTCCATCAGAACTGGAAGAACTGTCCAATCAACTGCAAGAACTCCTGGATAAGGGTTTTATTCGTCCTAGCCCTTCGCCTTGGGGAGCTCCAGTGTTATTTGTGAAGAAGAAAGACGGTACTTTTAGGACGTGCATCAACTACCGCGAATTAAACAAGGTGACCGTGAAGAACCGCTATCCTCTTCCACGTATTGATGACTTGTTCGATCAATTGCAAGGGTCGAGCTACTATTCAAAGATCGATCTGAGGTCAGGCTACCATCAACTGAGAGTCCGGGATGAGGACGTCTCCAAAACAACATTCAGAACACGCTACGGCCACTACGAGTTTCTGGTCATGCCATTCGGGTTAACAAACGCGCCTGCAGTTTTCATGGATCTTATGAACAGAGTATGCAAGCCCTACCTAGACAAGTTTGTTATTGTCTTCATCGACGACATCCTGATCTATTCTAAGAGTCAGGAAGAACACGAGCAGCATTTACGACTTATCTTGGAACTCCTTTGAACAGAACAGTTATATGCCAAGTTTTTGAAATGCAACTTCTGGCTTCGTGAAGTCCACTTTCTAGGCCACGTGGTAAACAAGGATGGGATTCATGTTGATCCATCCAAGGTAGATTTGATTAAGAACTGGCATGCACCTCGCATACCAACGGAAATTCGCCAATTCTTGGGTTTGGCAGGTTATTATAGGAGGTTTATCAAAGACTTCTCAAAGATTGCGCAACCTCTCACCTCACTAACGCAGAAGGGCGTTACTTATCAATGGGGTAATACACAGGAATCAACGTTTCAGCATTTAAAGGATAGACTTTGCAGTGCACCTATTCTTTCATTGCCAGAGGGCACGGACGACTTTGTAGTTTATTGTGACGCATCAATTCAGGGTCTTGGTTGTGTATTGATGCAACGGGATAAAGTCATTGCTTACGCCTCGCGACAACTTAAAGTTCACGAACGAAACTACACTACACATGATCTAGAGCTGGGAGCTGTTATTTTCGCACTTAAGATATGGAGACATTACCTGTACGATACCAAGTGCACAATCTACACCGATCACAGGAGTCTCGAGCATATCTTCAAACAGAAGGAATTAAACATGCGTCAACGTCGATGGGTCGAGTTACTGAACGATTATGAATGCGCCATTAAGTACCATCCGGGCAAGGAAAATGTCGTGGCCGACGCCCTCAGTCGAAAGGATACTACACCTAGGCGTGTACGAGCATTGCAACTCACTATTCAATCTAGTCTCCCTGCACAGATACGAGATGCTCAGGTAGAAGCATTGAAACCAGAAAACGTCAGGGCTGAAGCCTTACGCGGTTCAAGGCAACGATTAGAACAAAAGGAATACGGCGCCTACTATGTAACGGGGCGTATTTGGGTCCCACTATATGGCGGTTTACGGGAACTTGTAATGGATGAAGCACACAAGTCTTGCTATTCGGTACATCCTGGCTCGGATAAAATGTACCACGATCTCAGAACTACGTATTGGTGGCCTAGCATGAAAGCCCACATCGCAACTTACGTCAGCAAGTGTTTGACTTGTGCGAGAGTCAAGGTCGAATATCAGAAACCATCAGGCCTACTCCAGCAACCAAAGATACCACAATGGAAATGGGAGGAAATTTCCATGGATTTTGTTACTGGCCTGCCTAGATCGCAGCGTGGGAATGATACTATTTGGGTGATCGTGGATCGACTCACAAAGTCTGCTCACTTCTTGGCTATCAAAGAAACAGACAAGTTCTCTACCTTAGCAGACATTTACTTGAAGGAAGTGGTTTCGAGGCACGGGGTGCCCACATCTATTATTTTTGATCGTGATGCACGATTTGCTTCAGAACTGTGGCAAGCGATACACAAATCTTTTGGCTCACGATTAGACATGAGCACAGCTTATCACCCTCAGACGAGTGGGCAGTCTGAGCGCACTATTCAAACTCTAGAAGACATGCTTCGGGCATGTGTTATCGATTTCGGCAACAGCTGGGAAAAACATCTCCCTTTGGTGGAGTTTTCGTATAACAACAGTTACCACACCAGCATTCAAGCCGCTCCATTTGAGGCATTGTACGGGCGTAAATGCCGATCACCTCTTTGTTGGGCAGAGGTGGGTGATAGTCAGATCATGGGTCCAGAAATGGTAGTAGACGCAACGGAAAAGATTGCGCAGATACGACAACGCATGGCGGCAGCTCGTGACCGTCAGAAAAGCTACGCTGATAAGCGTAGGAAACCTTTGGAATTTCAGGTCGGGGACCGGGTTCCACTTAAAGTCTCACCCTGGAAGGGTGTAGTTCGCTTTGGTAAGCGAGGCAAACTCAATCCGCGATATGTCGGACCGTTCGAAATCATCGAGAAAATAGGCAAGGTAGCCTACAAACTGGACCTACCAGCAGAACTCGGTGGAGTTCACAACATTTTTCACGTGTCGAATCTGAAGAAGTGTCTGTCAGATGAGACCCTCAAAGTTCCTTTGAAGGAACTCACTATCGACGATCAGTTGCGATTCGTCGAGGAACCTGTTGAAATCATGGACCGGGATGTTAAGGTCCTCAAGCACTCTAGAATACCTCTTGTTCGAGTTCGTTGGAACTCCCGTCGTGGCCCAGAGTTCACCTGGGAACGAGAAGATCAAATGAAACTCAAGTATCCCCAGTTGTTCGAGAACAATGCAACTACTACTGAGGTTGAAGCTACTACAGAATTTCGGGACGAAATTCAAAATCAACGGGGGGATAATGTGACACCCCAGGAAAACCAGGAAACAACACAACACAACTAGCTTCCTCAGTAACCGCGTGCTAAATTTCGGGACGAAATTTCTTTCAAGTTGGGGATAATGTGACAACCCGAGTTTTCAAGATTTTAACTTGACACATTACTCGTTTCGTGATTTGTTTTTTGTAATTCCTTGCACTATAACTTGCTCATGTCTGGCATATGTGGATGTGATTATTTTAAATATCGAATAATATCGAATTGTGAAATATGTTAATAAATAAAATTTGAATATGTGATGGCAATTATCAACCTTCACCACCCACGAAGCTTGAAAGCTTTGCCACAACGACCACTCGAGGAAGGTTAACCTTCCTCGAAACTGAAGACAAGCTAAACCTTCGTCACCCTCATACAACCTTCCACATCCACATACTCGGCGAACATTG
Source organism: Helianthus annuus (assembly GCF_002127325.2). Taxonomy (NCBI): domain Eukaryota; kingdom Viridiplantae; phylum Streptophyta; class Magnoliopsida; order Asterales; family Asteraceae; genus Helianthus; species Helianthus annuus. Next base: position 87,515,664 of record NC_035433.2, read on the forward strand.
AACCTTCGCTACACCAACCTTCGTCACACCACCATGCCGACGAAGATTGAAACCTTCGTGGGGAAACGGGCCTCGGCCTAGGGAAGTTCGGCCCAACCCCTCACTTTATGTTAAGAACCGATTGTTATCAGTTGCGTGAATCGCCAAACCCTAGTGCTCTTCACCTCCATTCGACGGCAGTGCTCCCCAATTTGATCAAACACCATTCTTCTATTACTCTTGTGCGAGATCCCAACCCTCTCGGTTAGTATGATTAGTTCCATGGTTGTTTTTGTATACATATGTTGATGATATTGTTCTCATAAATCTGATCAGGCAATCGAATAGAGTTCTAGTAACGATTACGTGTTAGGTTGTTGTATTTAATGATGATTTAGATTGTATGAGGTTTGAGAACTGTTGTGTCTGAATGTGTAATTGTTTGACGTATACGAATCGGTGAACTATTAGAATTTTTGTGATTGAATTGGATGATTATATACTCCCTATTCTATTCCATTGATGATTCCGTTGTGATGCATATGAATTAATGATTAGTAGCGTAAGGCCTATTATGTTTGAACGATGATCGTATGATTGCTGTATGATGGTTGTATGATGTTGTTGATCATCTGTTAAAATGCATTAGAGTTTCTGTGTTCTGTTGTTGTTGACGATGATTATGTTACCTGGGGAATCTTCAGTGAGGAAGGTTAAGGTTACTCATGAGGAAGGTTAAGGTTCCTCATGAGGAAGGTTAAGCTTCTTCAGCGAGGAAGGTTAAGGTTCTTCAGCGAGGAAGGTTAAGGTTCCCCGTGAACCTGTAAAAACTTTAAGGTTCCTCGTAAAGTTTATATGCACAGTAGTTCTATATGTTAACTCTGTTAGTATGATAACTCTGTTAGTATGTTAACTCTGTTAGTATGATAACTCTGTTAGTATGTTAACTCTGTTAGTATGATAACTCTGTTAGTATGTTAACTCCGTTAGTATGATAACTCTGTTAGTATGTTAACTCTGTTATGCATGTTAAGAAGGTAAACCCAGTTAGTCTATTAACTGCGTTAAGTCTGTTAATTTTGTTAATTAACTAACACCGTTAGCTTATTTCTCCTGTTATATATGTTAATCCTGTTAAGTTGTTAACCTTGTCAAGCATGTTAAAGAATAACCATGTTAGTATAAACTGTGAAGGACATTTATGTGGAACATGAATTGCATGGAAATGATTAACTGCTTACCTGATGCATGATGTTAACCACCAAACACACTTTGTGACATAGATTGCATGTGAATCGTTACGAACTTAAACTGATTACGTATACGTGCATCCCATAGGACTTGACTGATTACTTGTGAGCACATAGTTTAGCATACCGAGCAAACCAAGGTGAGTTCACACTCTTACCAAGGCATGGGATTCCTGGTGGGTTGGGAACGGGATTGAATGATTACTTGTACTTTCATCGCTACTGGTTTACGTACCACTGTCCTCGGGTTGTGAAGGACACCTATAGATACAACTAGACTAGAATACATGGGAAGCCCCCACTAATCTTCGCAAACATGTCTGGGAGGCCGCGATACGAATACTAATCTTCGCAAACATGTCTGGGAGACCGCGATACGAATACATATACAACTAGTCTAGAACACATGGGAAGCCCCCACTTATCTTCGCACACATGTCTGGGAGACCGCGATACGAACTAATACGATACATGGTTTACAAAACGAACATATGTTTTACGAAACGAATACTATAACTAAACAACCAACTGTGAACTCGCTCAACTTTGTTGTTGACTCTTTGTTACATGCCTTGCAGGTCGTTAGGTACTCATGGAGCTTGCACTGGGAGGCGCAGTCGTTGTGGGACATGGACAATGGATGCCATGTTAAAACATTATAACACTTTGAACTTAGTACTTATGTTTGGGTTTTCACAATTATGCTTCCGCTAAACACTTACTATGCTTTGTTTTGAACACCTTTCATATTGTTTGGTTGAATTACATTTATTACTTATTATGTTCAATATGATTCGTGGCTTGATCCTGGTCAGTCACGCCTCCAAGCGGTGATACTCCGCGTGTGGATTTTGGGGGTGTGACACGATTGATCTAGGACTCTGTAATGCATGTCAAGGCTCTGCCTGACTCAGTCATTGGAGTTCTGTCTCGAGTTGTACGGTTAATTTGATTTGGGTTATTTTACTAACACGTGTGCATTGTTTAATTTTATAGATAATAACCAGGAGATATACCAGGAAGTTTTAGTTTTACCTAAGTAAACAATGTGAGTACATTCTATTTTTGTAAATCTTTTGTGAGTCAAAATGTTTTACCAAAACCTCAAATGTTTTAAATAAGCACTTAACAGTAATTGAGTATTTGTAATTCTTGAGTTGGTTTATACATAAAACAACCTGTATTCAACCTCTATGTTGCACTTTCGAGAGTAAAGAGTAGAGTCGGATCGAAACTATTAATTTTAGACAAAAAGGGAGTGTTACAAATCAAACGACAAATTTTGTTTACAAGGAAATCTTTACAGACTTATGATTACTTTATATTTTTGCATACTTGTAATTTATGCGTTCTGGTTATTGATTGTTGAATGAAAAATGTTGTCATTCTTTTTTGTTTATTGTAAAAATATCTACTATCGATAAATATTAAAATGTTCAATCCGTGTATCACACGGGTAGCTAACCTAGTATATATATATAAATCTCTCAGTCAACGTGTCCGTGTTAAGTCATGGCTACCTCAAACATCGTTTCATATCACCCCTAACTCGGATCGCTTATCATTTTCATAATTTTTATTTCGGTTAAGTGTACGTTAATGGATAAACGTATGCGACCATGCGAAAACTAGATAATTTCGGGGGCTCACGTGATTACGAAAGTGATGCATGGAAAACATACCAAACTCTATGAGGAGCCAAACCTATGAATTTACCAAACTATATGAAAGTAGATGTCTGCTAGACCCATAAGACTAGTCTGGTGAGTGAGAGAACTCATTTGGTCTATAAACCCCACATTGATTGCCCATACAACTGATGTATGACAAATCTCATACATTGCAATAGTCTCAGTACATAACAATGAGCCTCTTCCTCCGTGTCGATACTAAGTCCCAACACTAGCCTCGTGAATTTTTGAAAAACAAGAAGTAATTTTTAGTCATAAAATATTAAAATAAAAAAACAATACAACACGATTTTTTTTTTGTTTATTGAAGAGTGAATCGCAAGGATTGTCCTTTATCTTTATACTCATTTGCAGGCGTTATCCTTTATGTTTAAAATTGACGAGTTTTGTACTTATTGTTTCAAAATCTTGCACTGTATGTCCTTTAACTTTAACCTAGTTACTTTTTTATGTTAGATTTGATCATGTGCCTTGCACACGAGGGCATTTTTGTCATTTAACCTTTAAAAGGACTAATTATTATGTTAATAACTTAAAAAACAAAAGGTTTAGATACAAAAAAAGTTATAACACACACACACACACACACATATATATATATATATATATATATATATATATATATATATAGGAACGGGATCATGAGAAAACGCTCAAAAGTGTGAGAACTGAGAACGCATCCTGGCCCAATACGTGTCACGCGACATAGAGAAGGGCAGAGAGGTTTTTTTGTCCTTTCATATTTCTTTTTTTAAACGTGTGTCACATCACCTTTCCATTTTTGGCGTTTAATAAATACGCGGCTTTTTTATTGTTTTTAGATCAGGATCATAGTAAATATTTTGGCGCTTTAAGTATGTTTGGCGTTTTTATTGTTTTTAGATCAGGATGCAGGCCTATAATGTAAAAAACATCAGTAATTTTCTTGATGTTTATTTTTTTTCTATCAAGTGTTGTGGCATGTACGATACAGGCCTATAATGTGACAGGCAATTATGGCGTTTTGAAAAGATAAATAAATTCAATTTTCCATGTAGTGGTTTTTAATATAATAAATGTTTGGCAATAATGTTACCGTCTCTTCATTTTACTATTTAGCAATTACTGTTTCGTTCAATTTCATCTGTCAATTAGTGTTGATTTTTCTAGTAATACTTTGTTTGGCGTTTTTTGGCGTTTTATATAGCAACATCGTGCTTTGCTAGCATCCGTTCTCACAGTATTCACACTATCAGGCGTTTTGGTGTTTGTAGTTTTTGGCGTTTTATACTCAATTTTTTTATTAGTAGAGAATTAGATAATAAACAACAGAGAATTAGATAACAAACAATAGAAAATGAAAAAAAAATTATAATCTAATTTCTCATCCAAATCTTCACTGTCATCAGCCTCTTCTACACCTTTTTGGCGTATTGAACCTCTTTTTAAATACCTTATGTAGATCCTTATTTTCCTACATAACGACCGTCTTTAGAAGATGCTTATTTTTTGCGGCATCCTTTATTGTGGTTTGATATATACTTGTTTGATGACATGTTGAAGACCAACGCCTGCTCTAATGTATTGATCCCTTCATGCCATCAATATATCCATCAAGAACAAAGTGACATGATGACATATCAGTGTCATCAGTCTCTTTTTCTTGAATATTTGTCCATCTCATTCAGCAAAAGCTTATAGAGATACTCACCTCAGAGAAGAATCCATTCAGTGAAACTTTATTCAGAACAATACTCAATATAGAAGAAACGAGGTTCCGCATCTGTGGCTTCTTTAACTATTTTTTTGGCGTTTTTAAAGTGAATGGTTTCTAGGAAATATGGCGTTGTTTTTGGTTTGTGATCAGTTGATTATGCAGAGACGTCTCTCTTATAGGATGTTTTTGGCGTGTAGTTTAGGCGGGGTTTTATTTATAATAAATGATATTAATAAAGTAGCCGTCTTTTCAGTTACTGTGTATTTTTACTGTTTTTTTCAGCTTTTTATGAGTTTTTAGGGTCATAGACTTTCCATCTCCCAAGTTTGGCGTTTTTTAATGGCTTTAAGTAGTTTTTGGCGTTTTTTTTTTCATTTTTAGCCTTTAATAATACTTCTGCAAATTACTTTTATTATAGTTTGTGAGTTTTTGGCGTTTTACTGCATTATGGCGTTTCACAAGCATTATGACTGTTTGGTGTTTTATTAATATAATGTATTTTTTATTTTAAGTTGAAAAATACATAACAAACAACAGATAAAGAAAATTAAAAAAATAAAAATAGAAACAATTCATCTTCCAAATCTTCACTGTCATCAGTCTCTTTCTTCTTTGAAACATGTTCACTGGCGGTTTGGCTTTGTCATGCTTGTGTTTTTGTGGCCGTTTGGAAAGACAAAATGACATGAGTTTTTTTCTTGAATATGTATCTTCAAACAACTTATCAGTGTCATTCGTCTCTTCATGCCATTATAATATTCATCAATAACAAAACACAAAGAATGACATAAGTCTGACCCCAGCATCTTTTTGTTTATGATTTGTCCATCTCATGCAGCAAAATATTAGTTGAGTCACAGCACCTCATGGAAGAATGCATTCTCCGAAACTTGGTTTAGAACAATATAGAATATACAAGAAACGATATTTGCCATTTTTGGCGTTTTACTAAGGAAATAGTGTATCTGAAAGAAACGTTGATTTTTTGGAGTCTTTTTGATGTTTGAGTGTTTTGGCGTTTTCTAAGATGATTGGTATATAGTAAAATATGGCGTTTTTTGAGTAGGTGTGTTTGATGTTTTGGGGATTTTGGCGTTTGTAAGATGAATGGTATATAGTAGTAAATATGGCGTTTTTCTGGGGGGGTATGTTTTTATGTCTGGGATGTTTTTGTTTATATAGGGATGTGTTTTGGTCCGTAATGGCGTTTTATTCATCAGTATGGCGTTTTGGTATAGAAGTGTAAAGACCTTTTTACCCTTAATGAGGCGCGTCCACTAAATAGAATTCGTGTTATTTACGAAAACGCCACCGCGCCAATCTAGTCCATAGATTGTTTTAGTCGGACGATTGATGTGTGTAAAATGCAACATATAAATCACATCAATTAAGGCATAAAACTAACCCTTTTTAAGTACTAATGTTGGAAAAAGAGTGTTTTTGTCTTCCTTTTGTATTTTCAGGATGAAATGAGCTCAAAATCACAAAAGAAGCAAAAAGACAACTAATTCTACCATAAATACAAGAAAAGGAACAAAAGTAGACTGCCCGGACCCTCAACGGCACCTCCCAAAGCAAAGGAGAAGAAACAGAGTCTGAACACGCCCCGTGTCCAGCGAACACGGGGGCGTGCCCAAGAAGCAGCAGAAAAGACAAACCAGTAGAAGCTTCCATTGCCCACCACGGGGCCGTGTCCAGCGGGCACGGGGGCGTGGTGAAAGTACAGCAGGCGCATTAATTGTAATTGCGAATTACAATTAATGAAGAGAGAGAATGTCAGACGGGCACGGGGCCGTGTCCAGCGGACACGGGGCCGTGTCCAGCGGACACGGGGCCGTGTCCAGCCTTCTGTTCAGCCTATAAATAGAGGAGCTTGGCTTCATTTTCTCTCATCCCTTGGCACACCACCTCTCTCACACTTCATCCACCACCCACCACCACCATAACACCATCATCCACCACCATCATCCATTGTCCATCGTAGAGTGTGTGAGTCGTCTCGGGATCCAAGATTGATCGTAAGAGTTCTTAACAATCAAGGCCATGTTTGCCTAAGTCTCTTACATCACTTGGTGAAGACAAGTGTTTAGTATAATACTTTTTATTTTTAATCTTTTGCACTTTTTATTTGGTTTTGTATTAATGACTTTAATAACTAGTTACTTATGTTGAAGGTGATCTTTCCTTATTGTTTGTCCGTGGTGTCTTGGCATTATTTTACTGTCTATATAAAATAAAAGATTTTCACCATTCATATCTCCACGGTCTATATGGAGGTATGTTGGCTACCTGGTCGGGGGTTAAGGGAACGGTTTGGTAAGGGTCTTGCCCTTGTTCAGCGTTTAGAGGTCCTGCTTAGGACCTGGGTCAAATTTAGTAGGATCTCCTTCAATGCCCATAGGTATTGGATGGCGGGGATCCAAACTCTTTGACCCCCTCATAAGTTAACTACTATTAATACTATAACCCGGCTATTTAGGACTGTATCCCTGCTGACTCAGACTACTTAGCCGAGGGTAACGTCACCGCCAAAAGCGGGGCCTACCACAATTTGCATTAATAACTTAATTCATTATCTTTCAATAATCCGACCCTTTAGTATTGTATCCTTGCTGACTCAAACTACTGGGTTGAGGGTAACATCGCCTTCAAAAGAGGGGCCTACTACAATAACTAAGATAATCTCTTAAACAAGTGCAAAAGTGCAAAAATAATCAAAGGTTATACTAATACACGTGTCGGATCCAAGTGATTCATCTTGTCTATCTGTTTTTATTTTATTTTTATTTTCAGCATTTAGTTAGTTTTTATTTTTCTTAGTTTAAAACATTTTTTCTAACTTTTTGATTTGATTAGACGTTGAGGATAAACCGGTATTAAAAGCTCTTGTGTCCTTGGACGACCTCGGTATCTTACCAACACTATACTACGTCCACGATGGGTGCACTTGCCCATATGTGTGTTTAGTGTTAGTGAATATCGTGTTTTATAAATTTAAAACTTGACTAAAAGTGTAAAAAGGGGCTTAAATATACATCAAAAATATATACATACTGACATACATCAAGTTTTTGGCGCCGTTGCCGGGGACACAAGGATTTTAAGAAAGTTAGGAATCAGCGGCCTAATCATATTTTTATTTTTCTTTAATTTTTTTAGGATTTTTTTTAGTTTTTCAGCTTCTGCAGAGCTCAACACGGGGCCGTGCCTGGTTGGACACGGGCCGTGCTCAGCATCGTTACTGGCAGTTTTTGTTTTTCAAGTTACAGAAGACTGACCACGGGGCCGTGCCGGTGCAACACGGGGCCGTGTCCAACTTCTAGTAACTGGGATCTGAAAAACAATCACTGTAATTCCGACCACGGGGCCGTGTTCGCTCAACACGGGGCCGTGGTGAACCTTCTGACCAACATTCTTTTCTGTTTTTATTGCAGGACTTGGAACCCGACGCCAACCTCACGTAGTGTATGAACTCCAGTTCCAATAAAGACATAAAAGAACCATTAGAAGAACCCGAACGCTTTCTCAGAAAAAGGTTAAAAGCCAAAAACCAAGAGAAGGTTTCGGGTGATCCACCTCCAATGGCGGACCAACGTACCCTTATGGATTATCTACGGCCCACCGTAGGTAATCTAGGCGCCGCTATCAATGCTCCGAATGTCGAAGCCAATAACTTCGAGCTTCGACCGCATTTGATACAAATGCTCCAAAACTCCGCAACCTTCCACGGGCTTGCGGACGAGGATCCCCATCTACATATAACTAATTTCTTAGAAATATGTGATACCTTTCGGATCAATGGAGCATCAAACGACGCCATCCTCCTCCGTATGTTTCCATTCTCACTAAAAGACCGAGCGAAAGCTTGGCTCAACGCCCTCCCAGCTGGTTCGGTAAACACCTGGGATAAACTAGCCCAAAGATTTCTATATAAGTATTTCCCTCCTGCTAAAACTGCTAAATTAATGACTGAAATTAATACATACTCACAAGAGGACGGGGAATCCTTATATGAAACTTGGGAAAGGTTCAAGGAGCTATTACGCAAGTGTCCCCATCACGGCCTCGCAATATGGCAACAAGTATCCACTTTCTACAATGGATTGTTGCCACACACTAGGCAGACACTTGATTCTAGCTCCGGGGGACTTTTAGGTAACCGACGCCCACATGAAATATATAATCAGATTGAGGAAATTGCTCAAACCAATTTTCAATGGCACACCCCCCGGGGAAATAAGTCTATCGCCCCGGGCGCCCATAAGGTCGACGAAAGCACTTCTTTACAAGCCCAAATCGAGGCCCTTTCTTCAAAAATAAAAAAATTAGAAATGACAAAAACCGTCTCGGTTATGGCTTGTGAAGGGTGTGGTGGGTCACATGAAAATTGGAGTTGCATGAAAGAAACGGACGATCAACAAGAAATGGTAAACTACATTGATAATAGACCTAGGCCGTCAGGTCCTCCAACGGGAACTTACAACCAAGGATGGCGAAACCACCCAAACCTTGGTTGGAGGGAACCCGGCAATAGTAGTAACCAACAAACCCAACGAACAAACTTTCAGCAATCAAGAAATGAGTCACAAAATTTCACTCAACAACAAGGTGGACGAGAAAGGCTCGAAGATACTATATCTCGCCTCGTCTCTGACACTGATAAGAAAAACTCAGAAAGATTTCTACAATTAGAGTCTAATTTTAGGAATCAACAAGCTAGCATTCAAAACATAGAAAAACAAATAAATCAAATAGCTCAAAACTTTTCCGAGAGACCGCAAGGCGCATTACCTAGCAATACCGAAACAAACCCAAAGGCGCAAGTTCACCTCATCACACTACGAAACCGCACCGTAGGGCCTGCAGAAGTACCGCCACCTACGGAAGAAACGATGCCAACACCTCTGCAGGAAAAGAACTCTCCTCCATCACCAGAGCCTACCAAGGCTCCTCGAGTTCCGTACCCCGGTAGGTTAATTCGTCAAAAGACCAATGAGCAATTCGCAAAATTCGAAAGTCTGTTAAAACAGTTGCATGTCAATATTCCTTTTATCGAAGTCCTAACCCAAATGCCCAAATACTCTAAATTTATGAGGACTTCCTCACCCATAAAAAGAAAATTGAAAATTTGCAATTAGTTAATTTAGGCGAAGAATGCTCTGCCCTCGTACTCAATAAACTACCCCAAAAGAAAATCGATCCCGGAAGTTTCACGATTCCATGCTCAATAGGGGAATCACCCGTTCGCAATGCCTTGGCCGACCTAGGGGCTAGCATTAACCTCATGCCCTCATCAATGTTCAAAAGGCTTGGCTTGGGAACCACGAGCCCTACAAAAATAAGCATACAACTCGCTGATCGATCCGTCAAGTTCCCACAAGGTGTCATCGAGAATGTCTTGGTAAGGGTAAGCAGATTCGTTTATCCAGTTGACTTTGTCATACTCGATATGGAGGAAGACACCGAGGTCCCCCTTATACTAGGGAGACCCTTCCTTGCCACGGCACAAGCAGTGGTAGACATGAATGACGGGACACTCACTTTGAGGTATGGGGATGATGAGGTGAAGTTCGGAGTTGGGAAGAGAATAGAGGACGACGACCCAGTCAATTACATGAAGGTTATTGATTCGAGCCTGGATGCCGCTCTCCGACGGTGTAACATGGGAAGCCAGGCATCCCACTCAGAAGATATATAACCTCGACTCGGGTCTAGCCAAGGACCCTTATAAACGTGGCGCACCACGGAGGCATTCCGCGGAACTATCCTTAGTTTAGTTTAATCTTTTAGTTTTTGCAGAATAAAACACACTCATGGTGGTAATGGATGAAAAAGGGAACGAGAAAAATGGAACCATGCAAGAAGAACAGAGCAACCCGACAAAAATCTCAGAAGGCTCAACACGGGCCGTGCCCAACCAACACGGCCCCGTGCTGAGCCCCCTGCAGAAAATCACCCAGTTCAGGTAACTGGACACGGGCCGTGTTCAGCGGACACGCCCCCGTGTCCAGGCTTCTGTTTCAATTCTCTGATTTTTGTTACTGGCACTTGACCACGGGGCCGTGCCCGGTCAACACGGGGCCGTGTCCAGGATGCCAGTAACACAAAACTTTGCTTTTAAACCCACTTTTACACATTCTAATCAACCAAAAACATTATTTTTGGACACATTGAGGACAATGTGTAATTTAAGTGTGGGGGGGATGCTAAAACCTTGAAATTTTGCAAAATCCTAAACACAAGCCTTACACAAAACTCTATTGGAACCGCTAAACACCCCAAATTTTTTCAAAAACTTTTTCATTTTTTTATTTACTTGTCTTAGTTTAAGTTGGGAATAACAAGTTCTAAAAAGGTTATATTTTTACAAGTTTACAACCGATAGCGTCATGATAAAAAAAAGAAGAACCAAAATAAGAAAATTATGAAAGGGCATAACAAGTCTAGTTAAAAATTCGATTATATATACTTGATCACATTAAAAACCCATTCCCACAAAAGTGAGTTTTGAGCCTTTATTGAGCACAAAAATATACATATTTAGATTAAATGCTCATTTTTCGTTTCTTGTGTGAATAGCCGCTCGGTTCTTACAAATCTAGAACTTGCCACGACGATACATTCCCGGTCCTTACCAACTTAAACCCAAGTAAGTAAATGATGGAGGCATTAGGACTAACCATTTTTCTTTCAAAACCATTATTTTTCAATTTTTTTTTATCACCTACCCAAAATCCCCCTAGATAACCCCTTTGAGCCTAAACCTTTCATTTCATTACCCCAAAACCCTTTTTACCCACCAAAAAACCTTTTTATTTTTTCACCCTTTATTTTAGTAACAAGCTCGCTTTTTCGTAAACTCACCTTTTTATGTGACGATCAAAAAAAAAATGATGATGAAGTCAAAAACAAACAAAAGCTATAAAAAAAGCTTGTTTGGAGAAATACTTCAAAATAAAAAGTCACTAAAAACAAGGTATTTTACGAAAACCGACGCTTTTTACGATTTTCGCCCTTTTTACTAACCACTAACCCAACCACCCACCTTTAACCCAAGCCTAACCCTTCACCCAAAAGTCCTCTTGATATTTACAAAGGTAAAAAGTTAAAAAGGAGAAGGATTGATTGCTTGGCAAGCCTATGGAAGGCGTAAGTTCCGTGCCGCTCTCGAGTGATTCACTAAAATATACACCTTCGGCCGAGTGTTGAGTGATCTCCCGTGAGGTATGTGAACTTGTATATAAATGGAATTTTAATAAGGCATGCTATGCCCAAATAAGTAATTTATCTTATGAAACGTTCAAAATAAATCATAACGAATAGGATTGTAAATAAATAAAAATAAAACTTACAAAGACCTTGGATTCCCGACACTCTAGGACAAGCTAAAAACTTCTCTTCTACCTATTCCATTTGGGAGTGTAAGCCACAATTAAAGAGTTTTGCTTGAGGACAAGCAAAAGTTCAAGTGTGGGGGTATTTGATGTGTGTAAAATGCAACATATAAATCACATCAATTAAGGCATAAAACTAACCCTTTTTAAGTACTAATGTTGGAAAAAGAGTGTTTTTGTCTTCCTTTTGTATTTTCAGGATGAAATGAGCTCAAAATCACAAAAGAAGCAAAAAGACAACTAATTCTACCATAAATACAAGAAAAGGAACAAAAGTAGACTGCCCGGACCCTCAACGGCACCTCCCAAAGCAAAGGAGAAGAAACAGAGTCTGAACACGCCCCGTGTCCAGCGAACACGGGGGCGTGCCCAGGAAGCAGCAGAAAAGACAAACCAGTAGAAGCTTCCATTGCCCACCACGGGGCCGTGTCCAGCGGGCACGGGGGCGTGGTGAAAGTACAGCAGGCGCATTAATTGTAATTGCGAATTACAATTAATGAAGAGAGAGAATGTCAGACGGGCACGGGGCCGTGTCCAGCGGACACGGGGCCGTGTCCAGCCTTCTGTTCAGCCTATAAATAGAGGAGCTTGGCTTCATTTTCTCTCATCCCTTGGCACACCACCTCTCTCACACTTCATCCACCACCCACCACCACCATAACACCATCATCCACCACCATCATCCATTGTCCATCGTAGAGTGTGTGAGTCGTCTCGGGATCCAAGATTGATCGTAAGAGTTCTTGACAATCAAGGCCATGTTTGCCTAAGTCTCTTACATCACTTGGTGAAGACAAGTGTTTAGTATAATACTTTTTATATTTAATCTTTTGCACTTTTTATTTGGTTTTGTATTAATGACTTTAATAACTAGTTACTTATGTTGAAGGTGATCTTTCCTTATCGTTTGTCCGTGGTGTCTTGGCATTATTTTACTGTCTATATAAAATAAAAGATTTTCACCATTCATATCTCCACGGTCTATATGGAGGTATGTTGGCTACCTGGTCGGGGGTTAAGGGAACGGTTTGGTAAGGGTCTTGCCCTTGTTCAGCGTTTAGAGGTCCTGCTTGGGACCTGGGTCAAATTTAGTAGGATCTCCTTCAATGCCCATAGGTATTGGATGGCGGGGATCCAAACTCTTTGACCCCCTCATAAATTAACTACTATTAATACTATAACCCGGCTATTTAGGACTGTATCCCTGCTGACTCAGACTACTTAGCCGAGGGTAACGTCACCACCAAAAGCGGGGCCTACCACAATTTGCATTAATAACTTAATTCATTATCTTTCAATAATCCGACCCTTTAGGATTGTATCCTTGCTGACTCAAACTACTGGGTTGAGGGTAACGTCGCCTTCAAAAGAGGGGCCTACTACAATAACTAAGATAATCTCTTAAACAAGTGCAAAAGTGCAAAAATAATCAAAGGTTATACTAATACACGTGTCGGATCCAAGTGATTCATCTTGTCTATCTGTTTTTATTTTATTTTTATTTTCAGCATTTAGTTAGTTTTTATTTTTCTTAGTTTAAAACATTTTTCTAACTTTTTGATTTGATTAGACGTTGAGGATAAACCGGTATTAAAAGCTCTTGTGTCCTTGGACGACCTCGGTATCTTACCAACACTATACTACGTCCACGATGGGTGCACTTGCCCATATGTGTGTTTAGTGTTAGTGAATATCGTGTTTTATAAATTTAAAACTTGACTAAAAGTGTAAAAAGGGGCTTAAATGTACATCAAAAATATATACACACTGACATACATCAACGATCCATAAGCGTTCTCACCGTTCTCACACTTTCTACCGTTTTCTCTAAATGGGATTTGGAGAAAACGGTAGAAAGTGTGAGAATGGTGAGAACGCTTATGGATCGTCCGACTAAAACAATCTATGGACTAGATTGGCGCGGTGGCGTTTTCGTAAATAACATCAATTCTATTACGTGGACGCGCCTCATTAAGGGTAAAAAGGTCTTTACACTTCTATACCAAAACGCCATACTGATGAATAAAACGTCATTACGGACCAAAACACATCCCTATATAAACAAAAACATCCCAGACATAATAACACACCCCCCAGAACTTGAAACGCCAGATTTTCTACTATATACTATTCATCTTACAAACGCCAAAATCCCCAAAACATCAAACACAACTACTCAAAAAACGCCATATTTTCTACTATATACCATTCATCTTAGAAAACGCCAAAACACTCAAACATCAAAGATTCCAAAAAAATCGACGGTTCTTTCAGATACACTATTTCCTCAGTAAAACGCCAAAAATGCCAAATATCGTTTCTTGTATATTCAAATATTATTCTACGCCAAAGTTTCGGATAATGCATTCTTCCCTGAGGTGTTGTGACTCAAATAACATTTTGCTGCATGAGATGGACAAATCATAAACAAAAACATGCTGGTGTCAGACTTATGTCATTTTCTGTGTTTTGTTATTGATGAATATTATAATGGCATGAAAAGACGAATGACACTGATGAGTTGTTTGAAGATACATATTCAAATAAAAAACTCATGTCATTTTGTCTTTCCAAACGGCCACAAAAACACAAGCATGGCTAAGCCAAACCACCAGCGAACTGATTCAAATAAGAAAGAGACTGATGACAGTGAAGATTTGGAAGATGAATTGTTTCTATTTTTATTTTTTTACTTTTCTTTTTTCTGTTGTTTGTTATGTATTTTTCAACTTAGAATAAAAAATACATTATATTAATAAAATGCCAAACAGTCATAATGCATGTGAAACGCCATAAATGCAGTTAAAACGCCAAAAACTCCCAACCTATAATGAAAGTAGTTTGCAGTAGTATTGACTAAAAACGTCAAACACATCATTGTACAACTATGAATATAAAACACAACATGATAATCAACATAAAACACACTAATGTTGGTCATTTGATAATCAAAGCCTTATCATCCCAAACACATCACAAAACCCACAAATATGGTGTTTTAGTAATCTTCACTATGTTATTTATAGGCTTTGAGTGTGTTTTATGGTTGGCATTATAGTGTTTTATGACTTTTTACACTTTGTATAAAAAATAGACTTTGTAACCAACTCCCACCCTATATATATATATATATATATATATATATATATATATATATATATATATATATATATATATATATAGGGTGGAGTTATTGTAAAAAGACCAAGAGTGTGAGAAAGGTAAGAAAGAATCTCAGCCATTAGATCTAAATTAATTGAAAAGGGTATAATTGTAAATGCATTAACAAATTCAAATATGGTAATCCTTGATTTAAGGATTTGGAGAGAGAAAATCCTTGATTTAAGGACTTATAACCGTCCATAATCAGAGCATGTTCATGACATGGTGTTTTAAATAAATTCATAGTTCAATTCATGGTGTTTTTACAAAATAATATAACACCATTCAGTAAACAAAATATAACACCATTCAGTACACAAAATAACACCATTCAGTCCAAGATATAACACCATTCAGTACACAAAATAACACCATTCAGTCCAAGATATAACACCATTCAGTAAACAAAAAATAACACCATTCAATAAATAATATAACACCATTCAGTAAACAAAAAATAACACCATTCAGTAAACAATATAACATCATTCAGTAAACAAAAAATAACACCATTCAGTAAACAAAATAACACCATTCAGTAAACAAAATAACACCATTCAGAAAAAAATAACACCATTCAGAAAAATAAAATAAACACCATTACTGAAAAAGAAAAAAACACCATTAATGAAAAGAAAATAACACCATTTAGAAAAAAAAACACCATTCAGTAAATAATATAACACCTCTATATCATCTTCTCCACTTCCGGCACCACCACTGCCGCACCACCATTGCCGATCCGCACCACCACTGCCGCTGCCGCTCGCCGCTGCCGCTCGCCACTCGACATGGATTCCGTCACACGCACACTTCCTCTCACCCCCACTATCTCGGTTCCCTCTCTCTATTCTCTGGCCACCGGCGCTGCTTTTCCGAAGGCTGCCGGTGACGGTTTCTCCAGCAAAGACACCCCAACCCCTTTGTTCTCTCACCCTCGTTCTATCTCTTTAAAGAAACCCGACCGGACTCCGGCCGGCGAAGTCGGCAGAGCCGGTGTGAATGATTATAACGATGTTAGATGATGATGATGATGATGATGAGAGAGAGATCTTTGATCATAGATGGAGATCATCTGGAGAAAGAGAGAGAGAGATATTGTAGGGATTTTGATTTACAGTTTCTATTTTTGAATGGATATAAAGACTTTATTACCCCTAGAATTTTCAATTCAGTCCAAAAAAATGAACCAAATTTTACAATTTGGTCCCTATTAATCTCAACCATTAGATCAAAGATCTAATGGTGTAGATTTTTTCTTACCCTTCTACACTTTTAGTCTTTTTTACAGGATCCTAACTCTCTCTCTCTCTCTCTCTCTCTATATATATATATATATATATATATATATAGGGTCAGGATTTAGAGAAAACGATGAAAAGTGTGAGAACGGTGAGAATGCTTATGGATCGTCCGATCAAAACAATCTATGGACTAGATTGGTGCGGTGGCATTTTCGTAAATAACACGAATTCTATTAAGTCGACGCGCTTCATTAAGGGTAAAAAGGTCTTTACACTTCTATACCAAAAACGCCAACTAATGAATAAAACGCCATTATTGACCAAAACGCATCCCTATGTAAACAAAACATTCTCATACATAAGAACACAGCTTCCCCAACCTGAAAACGCCATATTTCTACTATATAACATTCATCTTACAACGCCAAAAAATCCAAAACGTCAAACACACCTACTCAAAACGCCATATTTTACTATATACCAATCATCTTAGAAAACGCCAAAACTCTCAAATATAAAAAATTTCCAAAAATGGACTTTTCTTTTAGATACACTATTTCCTCAGAAAAAACACCAAAAATGCCAAAAATCGTTTATTGTTCTACACGAAGTTTCGAAAAATGCATTATTTCCTGAGGTGCTGCGACTCAAATAACATTTTGCTGAATGAGATGGACAACTTCAAGAAAAAGATACTGGGGTCTGACTTATGTCAGTTTTTGTGTTTTGTTATTGATGAATATTAGAATGAAAAGAATTAGACGAATGACACTGATGAGTGGTTTGAAGATACATATTCAAACAAAAAACTCATGTCATATTGCCTTTTCAAATAGCCAAAAAAACACAAGCATGGTAAAGCCAAACCGCCAGTGAACATGTTTCAAAGAAGAAAGAGACTGACGAAAGTGAAGATTTGAAAGATGAATTGTTTCTATTTTTATTTTTTTAATTTTCTTTTTCTGTTGTTTGTTATGTATTTTTCAACCTAGAATAAAAAAATAACATTATATTCATAAAACGCCAAAAGTCTTAATTATTGGGAAACGCCATAATGAAGTAAAACGCCAAAAACTCCCAACATATAATAAAAGTAATTTAGAGAAGAATTATTAAAAGCTAAAAATGGAAACAAACGCCAAAAACTACTTAAAGCCATTAAAAAACGCCAAACTTAGAAAATGGAATGTCTAAGACCATAAAAACTCATAAAAACCTGAACAGAACCAGTAAAAATTACACACAGTAACTGAAAAGACCGCTACTTTATTAATATCATTTATTATAAATAAAAATCCCGCCTAAACTACGCGCCAAAAACATCCTATAAGAGAGATGTATCTGCACAATCAACTGATCACACCACCAAAAAAATAAACTTTTGCTGAATGAGATGGACAAAATTTCATCAAAAAACGAAGAAAAAAAGACTTTTACCCCTTAATGAAGACGGGCATTATGTAGGAAAAAAGGATCTACATAAGGTATTCAAAAACAGGTTCAAAACGCAAAAAATGTTAAAGCAGAAGAGGATGATGACAGTGAAGATTTGGAAGAGAAATTAGATTATAATTTGTATTTTTTTTTCAGTTTCTATTGTTTGTTATCTAAATCTCTGATTTTATTATCTAATTCTCGACTAAAAAAATTTAATATAAAACGCTAACAACAGCAAAACGACTGATAGTGTGAAATTTGAGGGAACGGATGCTAGCAAAGCACAATGTTCCTATAAAACGCCAAAAAACGCCAAACAAGGTATTAATGAAAAATCAACACTAATTCACCGATGAAACTGAACGAAAACAGTAATTGCTAAACAGTAAAATGAAGAGACGGTAACATTATTACCAAACATTAATTAAATTAAATGCCAATACATGGATAACTGAATTTTTTTATCTTTTCAAAACGCCATAATTGTCTGTCAAATTATAGACATGTATCCTACTTTGATATAATAAACATCAAGAAAATTACTGATGTTTTTCACATCATAGACAAACATCCTCATTTAATAAAAACCAATAAAAACGCCAAAAACATAATTAAAACGCCAAAAATATTAACTGTGATCCTGATCTACAAACAATAAAACGCGGCGAATTTATTAAACACCAAAAAAATGGAAACGGGGTGTGACACGCGTTTAAAAAAAGAAATATGAAAGGACAAAAAAGCCCCTCCGCCCTTTTCTAGGCCGTGTGACACGTGTTAGGCTAGGAAGCGTTCTCACCGTTCTCACACTTTTGAGCGTTTTCTCCTGATCCCATATATATATATATATATATATATATCCAACCCACGATAAACCATCTTCCACCACCATCCAGCCCACCGCCATCACTTACCACCACATGCTGCCACCACCTCCCAACTGTACCGTACCCCACCAACAATAACTAACAATCAAACCCATCCATCTCTCTCTCTCTCTCCTAAACCCCAGAAACAATTCCTCTACCAACATCCATATCAAAACCCCCATCAAAAGCACAAGATTAACACAAGAACACTCAAATTAAAGTTAAAACCCAAATCAAATAAACAAACAAACATTAAATCCACAATTACCTATTAAATCTCAACAATAACCCGTCTTGACACTGTTTGTAAGTCACATATCTAGGGTTGGGGTTCCGTCAGATCGACGGCGGAGATAAAGGCGGCGACGTAGCTGAGGTGGTTTGGTTGGGTGGCCGAGTTATCTATGAAAACTTTTACCAGAAAAGCCTTTGGCACACTTGTACAAAGTTGATTCTATAAAACTTTCTCCGATTCTTCAAATGTATCCATATGAATCCACCCTCTAGGTTCTTTGCGTGTACGCATGCATCCTAAATTCACAAATTTCTTGCCGATCTTGATGCTAATTTGTTATTTTTGTTTAACAGATGAGAAGTACTTTGCATCGGAGGTGATTAATTGCAAAGACGGATCGAATTCGTTCACTAAAGATCCGTATTAACGATGAATTTGTGACTGTGTTGCTGGTGCTGATGAACCTGGTGGCTAGAGGTGGTTGTTGGTGGTTAATGGAGGCGGTGGAGGAGAGGCAGAGAAAAAGAGAGAGAGAGGGGGGTTAGAGAAAGAGAGAGAAGCAGATAAAGTTGTTTTATTAATTATGTATATACACATATACAGATACAAATATTCTATTAATTTTGTATATTTGTTTTTGTTTTATTTGTTAGCTTTTTTAAATAAACTGGTAAAAGATCAAATTACCCTTGTGTGAAATGATTTAACATAAAAAAAATTAAATAAGTTAGGGTTAAAGGACATACAGTGCAAGATTTTGAAACAATAAATACAAAACTCGTCAACTTTATACATAAAAGACAACGCCTGTAAATCTATATATCTATATATATATATATATATATATATATATATATATATATATATATAACTGAGATGTGATGTGGGCTAGGTGGCATTTGAATTTGGACATTTTTGCTGATGTGGCAACTTATTTTATTGAGTTTAGGAGGGAAATCACATATGGCTTCTACAATCACTATTTCAAGATAAAAAACACGGGATCCGTTTGTTATTCGGGTCGAAATCCTGAATTCGGGTCAAGCCTGACGGATATTATATATTTCCTTTTTTTTCTCATTCTTCTTGCACACACTTTACAAACCCTAGAAAAACTAATTTGCAGCCTCTCTCCCACCGCCACCACCAAGATCCGCAGTTCCAAACCATAGCCAAAAACCTCTGCAACATCATCTTCTTCACACAAATCAATCCTATTAACCAATCAAAAGTATGTTTCTATGTTTTTGATTTTATTGTTTCTGATTTCTTTGTTTTACGATTGTAATCTACACAATCGATCCTAAATCTGCTTTATTTATGTTATTCAATTCTATAGAAACTTGATTTTATAAAGATTGCTTCGAATGCTATTAACTTCTTCTTTGTCCTAAACTTTGTAGATCTGATCATAAAAATTGAAGGTATGTTGTTTTAATTTGTTGTTTATCTATTGTGTATCTTTAATCAAGCGATTGAACATTTATCTTTTTGTTTTTTTGCAAACAAAATCAAGATCAGAGGTTTTATTATCATCATCTACATTTATCAAAGTTACTGATTTTTGTTGATTTTGTTTTTCATGTGTAACCCTAAATCTTGGATAAAATCGGACTCCGATCATTTGTGAAACAACAGATGTTAGTTAAATGTTATAGTTGTTTTCTTTTTTTTTAAGTTTGTGTAGGTTTGATTTTATCCTTTCTGTTCGGTATTTTTTCCAAAATTAATAACATATGTTCTGAATGTTTTATGGTTTGTTTTTCTCATGGTAAACCCTCAATCTTTTGTGACAATAGGACTCGAATTGTTCATCGACCAAAAAAGGTTAGTTCAGTTTTGTTGGTGTTGTTTGTTTTTTGATATGTATAGTCTTTCTTTTTTATTTTTGTCTTTAGGCGTTAATTTGAAATTTTATGTGATTATCTTTTGAAGTTCTTATGGTTTGTTTTGTGAGTTATAATTTTTTGAATTTAGTTGTAATTTTTGTATTTAATTAGTTTTTAATTCTTTAAAGATGTCTTTAATTTCTTTTTAAATCTGTTTTTGTTTCCATAAATAGATTGGTGTTGTTAAAGATGATTTTTGTATTCGAAATTATGATTCGGTTTCGGTAAATAGACTTTGTTTCTATAAATAGATTACCGTTATATTTTTTTTAAACAATGGTTACTTCCTTTGCAGTTATGGATCATGAAAACAACGCTCCTTCGTTGTTAAAGTTGATTGAGGACTATGATCCTATATTTTTCGAATTGTTCGTCGACCAAAAACAGGTTAGTTCAGTTTTGTTGGTGTTGTTTGTTTTTTGATATGTATAGTCTTTCTTTTTTATTTCTGTCTTTAGGTGTTAATTTGAAATTTTATGTGATTATCTTTTGAAGTTCTTATGGTTTGCTTTGTGAGTTATAATTTTTTGTATTTAGTTATAATTTTTGTATTTAGTTAATTGTTAATTCTTTAAAGATGTATTTAATTTCTTTTTAAAGTTGTTTTTGTTTTTATAAATAGATTAGTGTTGTTAAAGATGATTTTTGTATTCGAAAATTATGATTCGGTTTATGTAAATAGACTTTGTTTCTATAAATAGATTACCGTTATATTTTTTTAAAACAGTGGTTACTTCTATTGCAGTTATGGATCATGAAAACAACGCTCCTTCGTTGTTAAAGTTGATTGGGGACTATGATCCTATATTTTTGGTATGTTTCTTAAGTTTTCAGTTTTGTGCATACAATAAGTTATTGCAACTTATATGTTTTTTTTTTTGTTTCGGATGATAGGAAATACCGTATGATTTTGCAACCTTATTGTGGGGAGAACAACTTCCATATGTCAATGTCTTAAAATTATTGATGATGGTTTATCGTGACTCATTTAGTTATAATTTTTGTATTTAGTTAATTGTTAATTCTTTAAAGATGCCTTTAATTTCATTTTTAAAGTTGTTTTTGTTTCTATAAACAGATTACTGTTGTTAAAGATGATTTTTGTATTCAGAATTATGATTCGGTTTCTGTAAATAGACTTTGTTTCTATAAATATATTACCATTGTATATTTTTTAAAACAATGGTTACTTCCTTTGCAGTTATGGATCCTAAAAACAACTCTCATTCGTTGTTAAAGTTGATTGAGGAATATGATCCTATATTTTTGGTATGTTTCCTTAGTGATTTGATTTTTAAATTTTAAATTTTGAAATCAATCATTATTTTAAATTTAAATTTTGAAGTAAACCATTATTTTGTTTGATTTTAAATTTATAATTATGATGTGTGTAAAATGCAACATATAAATTACATCAAATGAGGCATAAAACTAACCCTTTTTAAGTACTAATGTTGGAAAAAGAGTGTTTTTGTCTTCCTTTTGTATTTACAGGATTAAATGAGCTCAAATTAACAAAAGGAGCAAAAAGACAGCTAAATCTAACATAAATACAAGAAAAGGAACATAAGTGGATCGCCCGACCCCTTGACAGCATCCTCCCAAGCAAAATAGAGAAGGCAGAAGACTGAACACGCCCCATGCTCAGCCAGCACAGGGTCGTGCCCAAGAAGCAGCAGAAAAGACAAACCAGTAGAAGCTTCTATTGCCCACCATGGGGCCGTGCCCAGTGAACACGGGGGCGTGGCGAAAGTACTGCAGGCGCATTAATTGTAATTGCGAATTACAATTAATGAAGAGAGAGAGTGTCAGACAGGCACGGGGCCGTGCCCAGCGGACATGGGGCCGTGCGCAGCCTTCTGTTCAGCCTATAAATAGGAGTGCTTGGTTTCATTGCAACTCATCCCTTGGCACACCACCTCTCTCACACTTCATCCAGCACCCACCACCACCATAACACCATCATCCACCACCATCATCCATTGTCCATCATAGAGTGTGTGAGTCGTCTCGGGATCCAAGATTGATCGTAAGAGTTCTTGACAATCAAGGCCATGTTTGCCTAAGTCTCTTACATCACTTGGTGAAGACAAGTGTTTAGTATAATACTTTTTATTTTTAATCTTTTGCACTTTTTATTTGGTTTTGTATTAATGACTTTAATAACTAGTTGCTTATGTTGAAGGTGATCTTTCCTTATCGTTTGTCTGTGGTGTCTTGGCATTATTTTACTGTCTATATAAAATAAAAGATTTTCACCATTCATATCTCCACGGTCTATATGGAGGTATGTTGGCTACCTGGTCGGGGGTTAAGGGAACGGTTTGGTAAGGGTCTTGCCCTTGTTCAGCGTTTAGAGGTCCTGCAAGGGACCTGAGTCAAATTTAGTAGGATCTCCTTCAATACCCATAGGTATTGGATGGCGGGGATCCAAACTCTTTGACCCCCTCATAAGTTAACTACTATTAATACTATAACCCGGCTATTTAGGACTGTATCCCTGCTGACTCGGACTACTTAGTCGAGGGTAACGTCACCTCCAAAAGAGGGGCCTACCATAATTTGCATTAATAACTTAATTCATTATCTTTCAATAATCCGACCCTTTAGGATTGTATTCTTGCTGACTCAAACTACTGGGTTAAGGGTAACGTCGCCTTCAAAAGAGGGGCCTACTACAATAACTAAGATAATCTCTTAAACACGTGCAAAAGTGCGAAAATAATCAAAGGTTATACTAATACACGAGTCGGATCCAAGTGATTCATCTTGTCTATCTGTTTTTATTTTTATTTTATTTTTCAGCATTTAGTTAGTTTTTATTTTCTTAGTTTAAAAATCTTTTCTAACTTTTTTGATTTGATTAGACGTTGAGGATAAACCGGTACTAAAAGCTCTTGTGTCCTTGGACGACCTCGGTATCTTACCAACACTATATTACGTCCACGATGGGTGCACTTGCCCATATGTGTGTTTAGTGTTAGTAAATATCGTGTTTTATAAATTTAAAACTTGGCTAAAAGTGTAAAAAGGGCTTAAAATATACATCTAAAATATATATACATTGACATGCATCAAGTTTTTTGGCGCCGCTGCCGGGGACACAATGATTTTAAGAAAGTTAGGAATCAACGGCCTAATCCTATTTTTATTTTTCTTTTTAATTTTTTAGGATTTTCTTAGTTTTTCAGCTTCTGCAGAGCTCAGCATGGGTCGTGCCTGCTGAACACGCCCCCGTGCCCAATCATTGGAACTGGCAATCCTGTTTTAAGTCAGACAGTAAGTTGAACACGGGGCCGTGCCCACTCAACACGCCCCCGTGCCCAAGATTCACTTACTGAAAACAGAACCGTTAGATCCCGGTGGTTGGTAATTTCTGACACAAACATGAGTGATGGTAATTCTTTTTACTTTCGGCACTCTTATGGTACGTGGTGTCAATTATGTGGAGGCGAACATAAAGAATTAGAATGTTACTTTCTAAATTATAGGCTCCACTACATAGACCCACCGACTCCTTATAACCTTAAGAGGGGCGAAAGTAAAAATAATCACTATCTCTCCCTCGAATGCGCCCAGCCAGATATTCTAGGAGAAATGCTCCTTGACGAGTTATTTCAACTAGAAGATCTAATTTTAAATTGGTCAAAAGAGCTTAGGAAGGATTTCATTGATCCACCCCAAGATGATGACCATGAAGAAATGTTGGGATCGCATTCCAACAACCTCGTTGCTTCCAAAAATACCTTCATACCTAGCGAAGACTTGGACGTCCCTGTGCCGATTGTGCCGTGAAGGACTCTCCATCGACTTCGTTCGGTGCATACATAGACCTGAGCGATTCGGCATATACCTTCTTTAACGAGAGCCCGGGAAAGGGTTGGACTTGTCCACCTAGAATGAAAATAGGAATTACCCTCACCGACAACCTCTTGCGTTCTCGCCTTAGTCTAGGACAATTAAGGTATCTTAGGCACTTTGGGGTTGTTCCCACCAGTAAGGAACCACCCGATATCAATAAGATCCTTAGAAGTGAAAAAACTCCATAAGACAGCTTCCAGACACGGGGCCGTGTCCAGGTCAACACGCCCCCGTGCTCACCTAAAAGATTCTCTGCCGATTTTGTCAAAATACGGACAAAATGTGTCAGGATTTCATTTGCACACGGGGCCGTGTCCAACCGACACAGGGTCGTGTCCAGTGCGCTGTCGTTTTCTTTAAATGCAGCTTGATTCCTGCTCATTTTTTACCACTTCCAAAGACAGAGATTCCTGGGATCTTCACTTATACCATCCTAGGTAAGTTCTAAAAGAAGGTTCCCAAGAACCCTCTTGTCCCTTCCATTTTTATTCATTACCTCTTCTTTCAAATTTTTTCAAACATTTCCTCCATGAAAGCTTGGAAACTCCATGATTCCAACCTTTTATGTGAAGTTTGTAAGATTATTTGCTAAGGATTCTTGTTTAAAGTTAGTTGTATAACTTTGTTTTAAATTATCTGTGCTTAAAACCCAGCTGAAAATCATAAAAATAATTTAAAACTCCAAAACTCCTTAGCCTAAAATCCTGCAGACAAGTGGACACGGGGCCGTGCTCAGCGCGCACGGGGCAGTGCCCGAGGCTCTGTTTTGTAAAAATTTAGCTTTCTTCGGTTTATTTCTCATAAATGGCAAGCAGAACAAGCGGAACCTCTTCAAGGAGTAACCGACAAGGGAGGAGATCATCAACGGCAGAAGACTCTCTTGTAAACTATGTTTACTGTCACACCCCGATTTCCACGTGTCTCACCGGTGGGCCCGGTGGGGGATTGTCGTGACATAGTTGGCAACAATATAGTCAAACCACACAATATATGAATGCAAAGTGGAAGCATAAAGATAAATATATTTCAACATTAACTGTAATATCAAAGTATCACCATTGTTGAAATAAAATCCACAGGGGATCAATAATAATAACAAAAGTATTGTTCAACAAACGAAGGCATCCTTAAGCTTGCGAGACTCTTTTAAGATGCTAAGGAGATATAGCCAGCCAATTACGTTTAGTACCTGCATTTAATCTTTTTGGGAAAATACGTCAGTTTACACTGGTAAATACATTCAACCGACACTTTTGAAAAATGTTTATTAAAATTGATTTGAATGCACAAGGCACAAATCCTTTTATAACTTGGGATAATTATTTAATATTATAATCTTGTGAACGAATTACATGTTCCTTTGCGTTCAGTAGCCCGGATCAAGTCCGGGTTAAAGATCAATAGACACACCACATTGATCTATTTATGCACTGACGAGTGTACGCCTACACTCTGCGCTTAGGTCGTGGCCATTTCGTAAAATGATGCCAGGGATATCCGGGACATGGTCATTAACCCCCCAAAGGCTTTTAAGTAACAAGACTGTTTAAACGAGCCGATCAAATTTATTCAATTACCCACTCAACGGTGAAGAATTTGATGCCCGATCAAGCGGTATGCTATATACCGTAACCCAAGCCCGTATAACGGAAAATAAGTTAAAAGTATTTACCTGAGCAAAGTATATATCAAAATAAGCAAATTGCAAGTAGCTTTTACTGGTCCTCCTAATCTGGAACGAAGGTTTTATAATAACCTATTAGAATCCTAACGGGTCTTTAATTAAGCTTAAGCTTAGACCGGCTAGTTTCAAAGATACGGTTCGTACGCACGATTAAGCGAAGACCGGATAGAATGTGATTTAGACCCGACAAGTTTGAAGACTTGTTCAATATGGGTTTATTATTCACATTCTGGATTTTTGAGATAAAACCGTTAAGGTTTGACCCGTCTCGGCTAATTTATGTAAACTTGTTACATAACCCGAACCGTACGCGTAATAAGCGTGACAGGTATTCATGAGAGCTATAGACAGGTCCCCTAAGTTAATTATGCCTCAAATATGTTGTGACATCAGTAAGATGCCTTTCATTATGCCCGAAACGTGTTTAAACACAAACTAGGCCCCGTAGGGGTATTTTGGTAATTTCACATAAGCCGAAAAGCTCAAAACTGGAGTCTGAGTTTTATCAACCTTTGCTTACTGTTAAAATATTATGATTTGCTTCTTATCTCAGTAGGTATCAACCCGGGTATGTCTAATATAATTTTGTTACATACTTTGCGTTAAAAACGCTTAATAAGGCGATTAAAGGCCATTTCCGGGTTCTATACTTAAATCTGATATTTTTATATTTCCAGAAGGCTTAAAATAATCTATTTATCATATGTGATCAGTAGCAAAAGGTTTGAAGTCGTTTAGATATGCGAAACTCATTTTATGGTCCGTAAGGGCAAAACCGACGATTACCGGATTAAGCCTACGACTACTAGTTATGCTCAGACTAAAATTAATTAAAAATATTCAAAAATCCCAAAATAATATATTACATCAGTGGGTATTAAGTTTGATACCAAAAAGTAGGCTTAACTAGGCTATACGCTAATTACGCCATTTTATTAACATAAAGCATTCATTTTGCGATAATGAGCATAACTCTTAATCTACAATTCAAATTGATGTCAAACTTTGCATACACGTTTATATATCAGTAATTAAAGTTTCTACTCTTTTACATTTCCAAAAATCACGTTTTAAGGCAATAAGGGCATAATGGTCAACATATGGGCAATTAACGGAATTATGCATATTAATTGGATAACTAATGATCCGAGGTGTATAATCACAGAGGGTTATACTAGCATGTAACCTGGTCCAAATAAGGCTCTACGGTATTTTTGAAACATACCATAACGGGTCAGAACTGATAGTCAAAGTGAAAGTCAAACTATGTGACTTTCGGTTCCGAACCGGGTCTTTATAGTAAATTGTCGGGTTGAACATGTTTAGACATGTCCTTACACTAATTACCAAGTTATATTAATGATAAAACAGGTTATAAGTGTTCTACATTGTTAATCATGCATAAATCGCATTTTAAACTTTCTGTTGACTTTTTAATTACACGTTTGACCCGACTTTTGACCTAGTTAGTGTGGTGATCAGGGGG
This sequence comes from Helianthus annuus, assembly GCF_002127325.2. Taxonomy (NCBI): domain Eukaryota; kingdom Viridiplantae; phylum Streptophyta; class Magnoliopsida; order Asterales; family Asteraceae; genus Helianthus; species Helianthus annuus. Next base: position 87,543,541 of record NC_035433.2, read on the forward strand.
AACCCTCTTAAGGGTTTATTACCCACATAGATACCAACTTATAACTACTTTTAATTCGAGATATGACTGAGCCATTGATGACTAATCTCGAAGTCAAACCGTAATTACGACGGTTTGATTTCTAGCTAAATAACTAAGCTAAACTCAATTTAGAAAGGATTGAACACTTACTGAAGTCATAAGCTTGATTAGGGAACACTTGAGAGGAATTTGAGCTCCAGAAGTGGTCCTCAAATGCAGATGAAGGTGTGAGGAACTTGTTGCCACAATGTGGCCTTTTATAGGCAATGAAGATCATTAAGATCATCACAACAAGGCCTACAAGTGCTCCTTGATGATCAACAACTGTCCCTTAGTGCTAGAAGATGATTAGGGGTCGCCCATATCTTTGGAAAATCTTTACATTAATGATTTACCGTTTACAACAGCCAACAGCCAACTTTCTGTCGCTGGGCGTTGCTTACGGACCGTATGGCATGGCCCTTGCGGTCCGTAAGCCTATGGCGGAAACATTTTTACCCCTTCACCCCCTTACGGCCCGTAAGGCAGGACCCTTACGGTCCGTAAGCGCTTAACAGAGGCAAAAAAAATTTAACCTTTCAAGCATTGAATGGTCAACTTGCAATAAATAATTTTTGTGCTTGGAACAAGTCAGTATGAGGTTTTTCTTAACCCATGCTTGGTCAGTATCATAATGCATCATGGGTTTGCACAAGGATGGGCTTATAAATAATTATTTGCATTGCATTATTTTCTTAGGATTTAGATTAGTAACTTGGACATCCTTGGTTAATAGTAATTACCGGATTAAGACATATTAGATGCTTATTAATTATGCTTAGGGTCTTGGGATTTATAATGAAGAAGTCGCTCAGAGGTAAAATTAACATGTCGACATGTTCAACAATCCTATCGTACATTTTAATTACATCCGGGTTTACAATACTTTTGTCGTATGCGACACGTGTCATTTATTTATTGGACACAAAATTCCGAGGTGTTACGTTTACGCTCTAAGAGAGGCTATTGATGAAATGACGGGAGTGGAAGAAGCATTGGTCGACCGTATCAACCATCTAACGGTGGGACTGGAGGGATGTCTTCGAGAGGTAAACCTCTTGCACCAGAGGTTAAACCTTCTCGCCTCCCCGCCTTTAGTACCTATAATAACCCAAAGGGCGTGGAACATGGTACCCGAAGTCATCATACCGGCCGAATGGTACGCCATCACCCTGAGTCTCCGCAAAGGGTAGTGCAAGGAGTCCCGGTGAGTGTTCCCCCTCCTCCACAAGTTGCTGAGGAAAGTGAAGCTGCCTTCTTCCTTCCGAGGGAGATAGAAGAATGGCTTTAGCAACATCTAGGGGAGAAAACCGTCGGCCGAAAGTACTTCTACATCGGGAAACTATTCTTGAAATTTTCTTGAAAAGTAGAACTCCTTTTGATAACCTCGTGTACCTCCTGACCTAATTAGTTAAGTTTTTTTTGTTATTTTAGGAATATTATGTATCTCTCTATGTTTTTAATGGAATGATGGTTTTTAAGGATTAAATGGTTCATAATGAATAAAACACACTCATGGTGGTAAGGGATGATAAGGGAAATGAGAAACATGGCCCCATGCACAGGAACAAGGCCACACGTCAACAATTTCTCCGTTACAGTAGGTTCAGCACGGGCCGTGCCCAGCCAACACGGCCCCGTGCTGAACACCCTGCAGAAAAATGCCCAGTTCAGGTAACTGGATACGGGCCGTGTTCACCAGACACGCCCCCGTGTCCAGGCTTCTGTTTCTTTTCTTTGATTATCGTTACTGGCACCTGAACACGGGGCCGTGCCCGGTCCCCACGGGGCCGTGTCCAGACTGCCAGTAACATAAATTTTTGCTTTTAACACCATGTTACACATCTAATCAACCTAAAAATTTATTTTTGGGACACATTGAGGACAATGTGTAATTTAAGTGTGGGGGGGGGGATGCTAAAACCTTGAAATTTTGCAAGTCCTAATAACAAGCCTTACACAAAACTCTATTGGAACCGCTAATCACCCCAAAATTTTTCAAAAATTTTCATTTTTTTTACTTGTCTAAAGTTTAAGTTGGGAATTCTAAGACTAACAAGGTTATATTTTTACAAATTTACAACCGATAGCGTCGTGATAAAAAGAACTAACATAAGAAAATTATGGCATGACAAGCTTAGTTAAAATTCAATTATATATACTTGATCACATAGAAAATACCCATTCCCACAAAAAAGTGAGTTTTGAGCCTTTATTGAGCATACGAATATACATCTTTACGCTAAATGCTCATTTTTCGTTTCTTGTGTGAATAGCCGCTTGGTTCTTACGACTCTAGAACTTGCCACGACAATTCATTCCCGGTCCTTACCAACTTAAACCCAAGTAAGTAAATGATGGAGGCATTAGGACTAACCCTTTTTCTCTCAAAACCATTATTTTTTTTATTTTTCTTTTCACCTACCCAAAAACTCCCCCTAGTTAACCCCTTTGAGCCTAAACCTTTCATTTCTTTACCCTAAAAACCTTTTTACCCACCAAAAACCCTTTTTATTTTTACCCTTTTATTTTAGTAACAAGCTCGGTTTTCGTGTGACTTAAAAAAATGAATGAAGTTAGAAATAAACAAACAAAGCTCTTAAAACAAAAGCTTGTTTGAAGAAACACTTCATAAAGAATAAAAAGTCACTAAAACAAAATGTTTTACGAAAACCGACGCTTTTTACGCTTTTCGCCCTTTTACTAACCACTAACCTTTAGCCCAAGCCTTTACCCAAAAAGTCCTCTTGATATTTACAAAGGTAAAAAGTTAAAAACGAGGAGGATTGATTGCTTGGCAAGCCTATGGTAGGAATAAGTTCCATGCCGCTCTCGAGTGATTCACTAAAAAAATACACATTCGGCCGAGTGTGAGTGATTTCTCCCCTGAGGTATGTGAACTTGTATCTAAATGGAATTTTAAAAAGACATGCTATGCCCAGATAAGTAATTTCTCTTATGAAACGTTCTAAATAAATCATAACGAATAGGATTGTAAATAAATAAAAATAAAACCCAATAAAAATCTTGGATTCTCGACACTCTATGACAAGCCAAAACCTTCTCTTCTACCCATTCCATTTGGGAGTGTAAGCCACATATTAAAGAGTTTTGCTTGAGGACAAGCAAAGATTCAAGTGTGGGGGTATTTGATGTGTGTAAAATGCAACATATAAATTACATCAAATGAGGCATAAAACTAACCCTTTTTAAGTACTAATGTTGGAAAAAGAGTGTTTTTGTCTTCCTTTTGTATTTTCAGGATTAAATGAGCTCAAATTAACAAAAGGAGCAAAAAGACAGCTAAATCTAACATAAATACAAGAAAAGGAACATAAGTGGATCGCCCGACCTCTTGACAGCATCCTCCCAAGCAAAATAGAGAAGGCAGAAGACTGAACACGCCCCGTGCTCAGCCAGCACGGGGCCGTGCCCAAGAAGCAGCAGAAAAGACAAACCAGTAGAAGCTTCTATTGCCCACCACGGGGCCGTGCCCAGTGAACACGGGGGCGTGGCGAAAGTACTGCAGGCGCATTAATTGTAATTGCGAATTACAATTAATGAAGAGAGAGAGTGTCAGACAGGCACGGGGCCGTGCCCAGCCTTCTGTTCAGCCTATAAATAGGAGTGCTTGGTTTCATTGCAACTCATCCCTAGGCACACCACCTCTCTCACACTTCATCCAGCACCCACCACCACCAGAACACCATCATCCACCACCATCATCCATTGTCCATCATAGAGTGTGTGAGTCGTCTCGGGATCCAAGATTGATCGTAAGAGTTCTTAACAATCAAGGCCATGTTTGCCTAAGTCTCTTACATCACTTGGTGAAGACAAGTGTTTAGTATAATACTTTTTATTTTTAATCTTTTGCACTTTTTATTTGGTTTTGTATTAATGACTTTAATAACTAGTTGCTTATGTTGAAGGTGATCTTTCCTTATCGTTTGTCCGTGGTGTCTTGGCATTATTTTACTGTCTATATAAAATAAAAGATTTTCACCATTCATATCTCCACGGTCTATATGGAGGTATGTTGGCTACCTGGTCGGGGGTTAAGGGAACAGTTTGGTAAGGGTCTTGCCCTTGTTCAGCATTTAGAGGTCCTGCAAGGGACCTGGGTCAAATTTAGTAGGATCTCCTTCAATACCCATAGGTATTGGATGGCGGGGATCCAAACTCTTTGACCCCCTCATAAGTTAACTACTATTAATACTAAAACCCGGCTATTTAGGACTGTATCCCTGCTGACTCAGACTACTTAGTCGAGGGTAACGTCACCTCCAAAAGAGGGGCCTACCATAATTTGCATTAATAACTTAATTCATTATCTTTCAATAATCCGACCCTTTAGGATTGTATCCTTGCTGACTCAAACTACTGGGTTGAGGGTAACGTCGCCTTCAAAAGAGGGGCATACTACAATAACTAAGATAATCTCTTAAACAAGTGCAAAAGTGCGAAAATAATCAAAGGTTATACTAATACACGAGTCGGATCCAAGTGATTCATCTTGTCTATCTGTTTTTATTTTGTTTTATTTTTCAACATTTAGTTAGTTTTTATTTTCTTAGTTTAAAAATCTTTTTCTAACTTTTTTGATTTGATTAGACGTTGAGGATAAACCAGTACTAAAAGCTCTTGTGTCCTTGGACGACCTCGGTATCTTATCAACACTATACTACGTCCACGATGGGTGCACTTGCCCATATGTGTGTTTAGTGTTAGTAAATATCATGTTTTATAAATCTAAAACTTGGCTAAAAGTGTAAAAAGGGCTTAAAATATACATCTAAAATATATATACACTGACATGCATCAAATTACAAAGTCAATTATTATTTTAAATTTAAATTTGAAAGTTTCTCATTAATGTGTTTGATTTTAAATTTCAAATCTGTAAATTAAATTTAAAACTGAAAGGTTAGACTTTCCTAATAAGTTTGCTTGATTTACGGGATTGGATATTAGTGATTTGATTTTCAGATTTTAAATTTTAAATTTTGAAGTCAATCATTATTTTAAATTTAAATTTTGAAGTAAACCATTATTGTGTTTGATTTTAAATTTTGAATGCTTTGAAATGCTGATGTTTTTTTATGAGATGCTTTGACTATATTATTTATAATTTTAGGGATGCTTCGAGTCTTCGACTATTGTTTTTGTACTCGAGTTGCATATCTAATTCAAATTGTGTTTTGTAATTTTAGGTGAAGAGCTTCTTTCAGACTCCTTCCCCTACAAGGAACTATTGAATGTGTTCTTATGAGAAGTTGAAGAAAATGTATATCTTGCACTGTTCTTTATCTATATCTATATATCTACATATCTTAAATGGGATTCTATGGGAAATTGATCTCTATTCGATTCACTTATGTATATTCTTCTCCTCACCGTTTTGTTCCGTTAATCAACTCATGTGTGCTCTTATGTTTGATACCCGATCTTATTCAGTGATTAATATCCGCTTGAGTAACCCAATCTGAGTCTCATTTTTTTCGTTAACGATTGATGTAAACTTTCCCGATTTGGGTTTTTGTGCAAGACTAATCATCTAAATTAATTTGTTATTTTTATGGTTTACCATTGCATAAGTTAGTATAATTTGTTGACAAAGTTTTGTTTTGGGGGATAGTAGTCACGAATTGAGTAATATTCAAGGTTTATGTGTTTTTATTTTGATTCATTAGGTGTTTATTTTGGATGGTCCGGAGTTTTTGGCTGCAACTATGTTGGACAGAGATATGCTTGCTATGTGTTTGAAGTTGTGAAGATGAATAAGTGAGACATATGTAGCAGATATCAGTGAGTGCACAACACATTAGTTAGGGTTTTGAATTATTGCTACAGGTTAGTGATGTTAGAGATTGTGTTTTGAGAAATGTGTAGATTGAATTATGTCTGTGTTTGATTGTGACACCTTTGATTGTGCATGAAATTGCTGGTTATATGAGATTTTGTTGATTGTAGACAAATAAATTTGAATATAACTTATTAGATTCACATTTAAGTATAAAAATGAGAGGTTGTTATAACCTGAATTATATTCTGAACGAAAAACTGAAAGGAAAAGAAAAAAAAGAATAATTTAACACAGAGAAATGAGGATAGAGAGAGAGTTGCCACATTTTTAAAACAAAAAAATATAAGGTAACCATGCTTTTAAAATCTACTATACTTTTTAATAATATTTTGTGGAAAATGGACTAGATTGGGTAGGTAGTTAAACATGGTTTTTAGGGTCAAAACGGCTGTGTTAGGTTGACTCGGGACACTTTTATGAAAAATTTGATGTTTCTAACCTTAATAAAGCATTTTTGTAGATGACCAATGTATATCTCTACTTGAGGAATTCTCCAAAGATCCAGAGCCGATTGTTTCATAGAGCTGTGAAGTTGCGCTAAACATATTGGATTTTGAACGATCCGACAAACCATTCGAGGTACTTGGAAGATTAAGTCTCTTATCTGGGTGGTTGTTACAGGTTTAGGATGTTAAATGATGTTGGATGTACTCTGCGATGTTGATGATGCAGAGATGTTGGTGAAGCTCAGGTTAACAACTTCATGTGTATATTTTAATGAATAAAGTTTTTGTTGTTTATATTTTCTAATTTAAACTTTTAATTAATTTCTAAATTTAATTAAATGAGTTTGTTTTGCAGGTTCGAACAACTTCATGTGTATATTTTATTATAAAAAATATAAGTTTTTTTTTTTTTTTTTTTTTTTTTTGTTTCATGGGTCGTTCAGAGAGGCAAGTTTCTGCCTCCGGTTCTTGCCCGAAGTTTCTGACCTTACTCGCAACCCATTGACTACAAGGGGCTGTTTGGCTAAGCTTATTTTAGTGACTTATTTACTTTTTGAAAAGTTAAAAGGTGTTTGGGTTAGCTTATTATATGAGAGGAATAAGTAAATAAGTCATTCCATTATGACTTATTTGCTTTTCAAATAAGCAAATAAGTAAATAAGTCATTCCAATAAGCTTAGCCAAACAGCCCCCAACTTTCAATTCAAAACAATTATAAAAAAAATTATAATTGAAAACATGTATTTTTATTTTATTTAATGACATAATTCGATTAATATAAAGTAAATTTTTATACCCGCGAAGTTCGCGGGTGATAACCTAATAATAAAGTATAAAGATAAACCACAATCCATGCCATTCACACTTTATTAAATTATATAAAATCTTTGATTAAGTGGTACACTTACCATGCTCCTCAACAACAAAAAAAAGCGCACGTCAAAGTTGAGAAACGGTATATGTGGTTAGGGCATATATTTATTTACACACGCACTCCCTACAGCCGCTAGTCGTCACTTTCATCTCTCTCCGGTTACGCCACCGTCGCCGTCGTCTACCGTCCTAAAGCCTCTTCCGGCGCCTCGCTCTGCCTCCATTGCTAGTGGCAGAAGTCATCTATTATCACCTCACCGAGTAATCTTTCAACTTATTGTTTCATGTTCAAATTTAGGGTTTCAATTAAATTATAACTGCTTATTCGGTATCTGCATCTGTTCCTATAACTGATTCATAGATGATTTTCATATTCGGTTGGTATAATTTAGTCATTTATTCGATGATAGTAGATTAGTAGGGGATTATTATGACAGATGAAATAGAAGTGACCTCATCTGCTCGTTTGTGCCTTTGAAAATTAGGTTTCTAGTGTTTTTTACGTGTGATTTAACTCTTGTGTAAGGGAGTATATATGTTCAATTGATGATGAATTGGTGCACATTGAATATGTATAGGTTCTTAGAGATTTATCTTGCTGGAATATGATGTAGAATTGTTTCCGATAGCCGTTAATCGATCAAAAGTTACGGCGTTAGTATGCTTCATCGATTTCGTTGGTTTCCTGCTCAAACTAGGGTTTAATGGCTGGTGAATTGATAACTTTTGGTGAATGGATATAATATCTGTTTTTTTTTTTTTTGTTTACATTTGTTTAATTGCTTTGGCTGTTATCTTAATTACAGGTTTAAGACGATCAGTATTCTTTTTGGGGATGGCAGAGAACGAAACAGTAGTTGCTCAAGCATCTGCTCCCGAGTACGGTAATTTGGCTACTTCTACTGGTGCTACTGCTATGGATGCAGATGATGTCAATCCGCATGGAGGCTCAGGTGCTTCTGGAAAATCCGATGTTACTGATGTGAATTCTAGTCATGCGGATATTTCCGCAAGTGATGTAAACACATCCGTAGATGCATCTCAGTTGGCTGCTTACCATTCTTCTGTGAATGGGAATGATGTCTCTGATGGAAAACCTATAAGTGAGAATGGTGTTGGGTCGTATGATGTTCACAATACTGCATCTGCGAACCAGCCGGAGGATGGTTCTGGTATATTTTGCTGCGTCTTGTTTTTTGCTTAATTTAACTTTATACTGACTGAGAGAAAAAATGTTTTTTTTTTAAACTTCCTCTACTTTTTCATGGCAGTTGTAGCTGCGTTATCTCCTGAAGAAGAGCGATTATGGAGCATAGTAAATGCAAATTCATCGGAGTTTAATGCCTGGACTGCCTTAATAGACGAAACTGAGAAAACAGCTGAGGTACCTTGTATTGTTGAAGCAAAAAAATAAAAAAATAAAAAAATACGTCAATTAGAAATTAAGCCAGTATGATCTATTCTAACATGTATTTTGTGTCTCTTGTTTCCTCAAGCCTAGCAGAATGCAAGCTTCTAAGTATGAACCTTAGCTTTAATTTGAAGCAAATTTGTTATATGACATTATTTACTGATTGTTGATTGCCAATACATAATAATTATATATCACCTTTTAACAGGATAATATTATGAAGATTCGGAAAGTTTATGATACCTTTTTAGCCGAATTTCCGCTGTGTTACGGTTATTGGAAGAAGTATGCTGATCATGAAGCACGCCTGGGATATATGGACAAAGTTGTGGAAGTTTTTGAACGCGCAGTCCATGGAGTAACGTATTCTGTAGACATGTGGCTGCACTATTGTGTTTTTGCCATAAACACATATGGGGATCCTGATACAGTAAGGAGGTAATACCCATTGTAGATGATATTTCATTGTTTTGAATTTTTGACTCAAGGAGAATTAGCTCAGAGACAATAGAACACAATTTCCATTATATGATTTCATATTTTTGTTTTCTTTTGAATAGGCCTTAGTTTTTATTGATGTTTGCTGCATTTATCATGCATTCACGAGCATGTTTGATATTATTCTGTTTATTGGTTTAGGAATTGTAGCTCAGTTATCGAATGTTGTTTCAGGCTATTTGAACGTGCCTTAGCTTATGTTGGAACTGATTTTCTATCTTTCCCCTTATGGGATAAATATATCGAATACGAGTTTCAGCAGCAGCAGTGGTCCAATCTAGCCATGATATACACACGGATATTGGAGCATCCTAATCAGCAGTTGGATCGCTATTTTAACAGGTGATATAAAAATGTATTAAACATGATATACCTTCTAGACATATTTTTTTCTTTGCAGGCGTATTAATACTATTTTGTTACAATTTACAGTTTCAGGGATTTAGTAGCAAGTCGTCCTTTATCAGAATTGAGAACTCCTGAAGAAACTGCAGCTGCAGCAAATACTAAAGCGGAAGTTAATAATGAAGAAAACGAAGGGGAACTCAATCCAAACGCAGTGGATCAATCTTCTAAATCCGTAAATGCGGGTTTAACAGAAGCTGAGGAATTGGAGAGTTATATCGCGATTAGAGAAGAGCTGTATAAGAAGGCTAAAGAATTCGAATCGAAGATAATCGATTTCGAAACTGCTATCAGGAGGCCTTACTTTCATGTTCGACCACTTAATGCCGCAGAGCTTGAAAACTGGCATCACTATCTTAATTTTATCGAAGGATGTGATGATTTCAATAAGGTAAAAGTCAAGTGTTTGATCTTCATATATCTTCATATGTTTGAATATTTACGTTTTGGTTTGTGTCTTTAGTTGTCCCTGTTAATACATTGACTTACAGTTAAGTAATATCTGCTGCTCATATGATTAATCGGCTAAACTGGTTGGATGAACTATGAAGCATGGGTGTCTCATAATAAGGCTAAGTACTTCAAACCCTAATTTTGTGAGTGGAGATTTGGGTTCATAGTTGATCATGTGTTGAATTGAATGGTAAAAACTATTTGTTAAAAGTTGCAATGTTATGTTATGCAGGTGTGTTCTTACTTAATCATCTGTCTGTGAGGCAAGGTGGGTCCCTCTTTGTATTTTTGAGGGGCCCCGTTCGAGTATCTCTTTTGTGTTTCTTCTTAGCCCTCTCAGTTTTCTGATATTTTGATTCATCTATACATAACAGTCGTTATTTTTTTTGTATACATGATGTAAATCTTTTGACCCAGGTTGTGAAGTTATACGAAAGATGTTTAATCGCGTGTGCTAACTACCCCGAGTACTGGATACGATACGTTTTGTGTATGGAAGCAAGCGGGAGCATGGATCTTGCCGAAAATGCCCTTGCTCGTGCCACTCAAGTGTTTGTAAAGGTACCCATTTTTTTATTTATTCACCATATTTGTGGATGTGTTTGTGTGTGTATATATACCTTAATAACGTACAGTAAGGATGCTCGGTGTAATAAACAAAGTCTAGCTGTCTTGGGACATAATCTTTAATCTCTACAGGAATGATTTCGGCTGTTTATCTTACCATATTTGGCCTTTTTCAGTATGTATGAATTTTTTAGGTTATGTTTTAGTTATTGTTAATCTTTCCCTAACTTCTGTTTTTACAGTTTGTTATTTAACAAAGTTTTGCTACCTGATTGGTTTTGCAGAGGCAACCAGAGATTCATCTGTTTGCTGCTCGATTTAAAGAGCAGGGTGGAGATATTGCTGGTGCTCGTGCATCTTACCAGCTTGTGCACGCTGAAATATCTCCCGGACTTCTTGAAGCAATTATCAAGCATGCTAACATGGAACATCGCCTGGTAAACTAATTATATATACATTCAAATTCGAAAGTGTACAGTAGTGGTTGTTGATTGGTGGATCTGGACGGTGGTTCTTTTCTTTATTTTCTTTATTTTTTTATTTTTTGCTTTCCACCCATGCAGCCTTTGTACTTATAATATTTAGTTCAACAAACTACCATAATCACCCACCTTTTTTGGTGGATAAAGCATACGTATCTAAGGGGAGAGGCGCCAGTTCTAATCTCACTTTTATATTTAAGTAGAGGGTCAAAGATTTCCTTTTTCCAGGCTTTATTTTTTTAACAATAAGATTTCTATATTACAAAACAGTCCACATATTATATAATTCACTTAGTAGTATATTTATATTACTTTTTCAAAATTCTTTATATGCCGTTAATATTGTACAAACGTTTGCTTTATGTATAATTAGTTATAGTTACATTTAATTAGTGTATTATTGGATCCGCTACCGATGTTAACTTTGTTAACTTTTATTGTTTCTGATTAATTTAAAACACATATCGATTTATTGGTAGTGTAACGAGCTAAACATATACCAAATGAATTATCGCAGTGGTAAGTTATATCGAGTGTCGGTACCATGATGAACCAAACCAATACCGTTCGAACAATTTGGGTACCGGTACCCGTATTTGTTTTTATGGATTTTGATCGATGTAAAATACACGTTCGGGTATCGTATATGTACCGTAACAAATCGAACTGATACCGATAGAAGACCTGCAGCGTAGGGGGACTTCCCCTAGTTAGTACTAAAACCAAACATTTAGCGTGTGACATTTTCATTTTGCTTGAACTAATTGGTTTCCTCTTTTATATAATTAGGGGAATCTGGAAGATGCTTGTTCTTTGTATGAACAGACAATAGCTATTGAAAAGGGGAAAGAACACTCACAGGCTTTGCCATTTTTGTTTGCACAGTATTCGCGATTTTTGTATATGGTATGCCCTCTTTAACCACACACTTTATGTTATTCTCAACCTTTTTGTGCTGTTATCTGAAGATTCATCTTGACTGTTGATTGTACATTGACAAAATTACTGGTTAGGTATACTTACAAAAAAAAATAAATACTATAGTATTTGATTACCGATCTCATTTTTTGAATAAAATAGTTTAGGAGGTTTTATTAAACAGAAAAGACACTTTTGATTTGTTATAAAACCATTAGATATCGAACATAAACCAAATTGACCATGGTCTATTATGGTTGATGACCTGAGTTTCTCATCGGTTATCATTCTATTTAATATTCAGATATTTCGTGTGGATATTTTATTTCTTTTTATTCTGTTATTTTTCCGTGAAAAACCACACTATGTGAATTTTTTTATTTCTTGTTGGCAGGTTTTGGGAAGGGTTGAAAAAGCAAGGGAGGTTCTAGATCAAGCCTTGGAGTGTACTCAACTTTCAAAACCACTTTTAGAGGTCTTTATCTTTTCCGCTTTCGGTCAAATTTGTTTATTCGGTTTTTCATTCTTCTAATATAATTTATTGAGAGTATTTTTGCTCTGGTGATGCAGGCTTTAATCCATATGGAATCAATTCTATCACAACCAAAACAAATTGATCGTCTAGACTCACTAGTTGAGAAGTTCATAGCTCCTGGTCCTGATGAGTTAAATCCTGCAAGCTATGTTGAGAGAGAGGAGTTATCTAGCATTTTCTTGGAGGTAAAACTAATTTGTATTTTACTTTTATGGGCTTTTTGTGTGCTTTTATTTTTGCATGATTAAAACCCTTGACATTTATAAAACTTAACATTAATGTCCCTTGATAAAAAAACATTCTTTTTATGATTAAATCTCTAAACGGTTTTAAAAAACAAGGAAAAGTTTGTTTTCTAAATAATTAAGTCTTTAAATTTACATAAAGGACCTTTTTGTTTAGTTTTAAAAGTCCAGGGATTTAATTAGAATCGGCAAAATGGACGGGTCGGGTGACAGCCCCAATTTCTAGTCATGGTGCTTGTAAATTGTGATAGATGTCGTGACTCGTGACAGTATATTCTGCAGTTTCTAGATCTTTTTGGGGATACACAGACCATCAAAAAGGCAGACAACAGGCATGCCAAGCTATTTTTACCTCATAAAAATGCTTTGGAATCTAAGAAACGACACATGGACGGTTATCTAGTTTCAGACAGAGCAAAGCTTGCTAAAACCGGTGGTGTTTCACCTGCTCCTTCAGCCTACCCTGGCACGCAGAACCAGTGGCCAGCAGGTTATGGTGTTCAGGCTCAAGCTTGGCCACAAGCTACACAAGCTCAAGGACAACAATGGCCTGCAACCTATACCCAACAGGTATTATTCCTTTACGAAGCGTTAACTTTTATTTAAATTTGTTCTTTTTTCATGTGATTGTATCTATTGGTGTAAACGACTTGCCTAAGCTCTAGCTCAGCTCGTTTAAGTTAAGAGAGCTCGAGCTCGGCTTTTTTCGAGCTGTCTATAGCTCAAGCTCTACTCATTAATACTATTTATTTATTTTGTTTATGTACATATATCATTAGTTATATAAATTTGTATGTAATTTTATTTAAATAACAAAATATATATGATTTACTTACTATTATCATAGTTCTGTTAATAATTATAGCGTAAATTGCATTTTACGTCTTTTAAGTTTCAGCAAAATTTCAGGCGTTGTCTTTTAACTAACGAAATTACAGTGGATGTCCTTTATGTTCTAATTTCTTTACAGGCGGTGTCCTTTCTCCCTAAAAAGATTACAAAATAAAGGGCATCTTCTTTAAAGAAATTATAACGTAAAGGACATCCTTTGTAATTTCGTTAGTTAAAGGACATCTCCTGAAATTTGCTGAAACTTAAAGGATGTAAAATGCAATTTACCCATAATTAGATCTATTAAATAGTTATATTTTGTATATAAAATAGAAATTACTATATTGGTATGTGAAGCTCGAGCTCGTTTAAGCTCAGCTCAATTGAGCTGATTTTGAGTGGCTCACGAGTAGCTCGGCTTGTTTACACCCCTACTTGTCTCCTTACTAATCATAATCAGGCTGCAGGCAGCTTGGGTTAACTACTTAATTACATGTTAAATAACGTCTACTTTTTAAATGCATGTCTTGTTCACCTTTTGATGTACTGTTTAGGCTGCTTATGGCACATACAATGCTTATGGAAGCACCTATGCTCAACCACAAGCCCCAACCACTGTTCCACAAGCTGCCGCTGCAACCGCCGCCTATGCCACCTATCCTGCAACCTACCCAGTCCAGGTAAATTTCTCTTCCTGAAATGAATGCTGTCTTTCTTAAATCTTTACTTAAGTTGGTATGTTAGTCTTTTAGAACCTAACAAAAATTTACAAACCCACGCAGGCTGCCCCACAGCAAGTTTATGCACAACCTGATGCTGCAGCTGCGGTGGCCGCACCGCCGCCAACATTGACGCCAGCTCAGCAACCCACGGCAGCTGTTGCTTCTCAGTCCTACTACGGCACCTATTATTAAGCCATCATACCAATAATCTACCGTAATATCTATCATGTTTTGGTTGCTGTTATCTTTATTGTCTGTAAAATACCTATTAGTTTGCAGGCATAAAGAGAGCACGAGTAATTTGTCCTACAGGCGGTTACTGGTGGTTACTTGCTTTATGGGAGATTACGTTTAGCAGATAATCTTATAGGTTAATGTAGGTCGCATGCTTTTTTTATTCGAATACGTAACTTGCTAAATTTTCGTGACTTGTACCGGGATTATGCATTGCATGCTTGAGTTGCTTCCAAACAATTTTTTTCTCTTTTTTCTGTCGGTTTTATTAGGGGTGTTCATGAAATTGTTGAAAGACCAAATCAAACAAATAGAACCAAACCTACTTGTTTAACTGGTTTTGATGTTTTTACGGTCCGTTTGGAAAACCAGATTTTTGGTTAACGGCTTGAACCAATTCAACGTGCTAGTATGGGTTCGTTATGTTTTTGAAATCGTCGGCACTGCGCCCTAGTATGACCCCCTACTAGTTCTATACATATGCAAAATCCCCTGATCTATGTTTTCTCTGTACGAGACCTGCTAGATTATCACAAGAACTTGCAAAAGCCAAAGGCATAAAAAAAAGGCAAGTTTAAGCGATCATTCTTACCTTATATTGGTGGTTTTGGAGATTCATGAATGAAAATGTGTTTTCCAACAAATTTAACAAAAGTAACAAGATCATTGAAGTCACTTGGAATTTTATGAATCTATTAACTATACTAAAACAAAACAATCTTATGTTACATGACATAAACTTAACCCAAACTATTTTGCTTTAATTTTTTTCTTCGTCTTAATGACCTTTCTTATTTACTTAATGATCTTCCTTATTTATTGTGTTTTTAGATTACTATACTATTTAAAAGATATCTACGAGATATGATATTGATGGAAAGACTTATAATTGGAGTTGAATGTACTTATTAATTATTCCCCTTATGAAAAGATGAGATTTGTTAATATTCTACTGAGTAAATTACAACCGGTGTCCTTTACGTTTGTATCAAATTACAACCGGTGTCCTTTAACAAAAGAAATTACAGGCTCTGTCCTTTATTTTTACCAGTTTTTAGCACATTATGTCCTTTAGACCTAACCTAGTTAAAAATTTTTGATTAAGTCTTACCATGTCCCTCTCACATGAGAGGACAATATGGCCTTTTCATTTCAATTTAACATGAATTTCGATTTCCCCTTCCATCTCATAGCATTCATCTGTTTGTTCATATTCATCTCAAAAAATGGAGGGGTAAAAGAGATTTATTTATTTTGTTTGGATTAACCGGAAAAAGGAGTGATCGACTGAAAAAATGGACGGGACAAAAGAGATTTACTTCATTAAAAAATATAAAATTGGAATGAAAAGGCCATGTTGCCTTCATGTGAGCGGCACATGATAAGACTTAACCAAAAAAACTTAACTAGGTTAGGTCTAAAGTATATAACGTGTTAAAAACCGGTAATATAAAAGAAATAGCCTGTAATTTCTTTAGTTAAAGGATACCGGTTGTAATTTGATGCAACGTAAAGGTCACTAGTTGTATTTTTTCTATTCTACTCTATAGTTTAATAAACAATACCATTATTTTCGGATCGCGATTTTGGCATACAGACTTTTATTGATTATTGAATATTGAAATGATTGTTGCTTCATTATTATAGTAAGATGGCTTCCAATGTAACAAATAAAATTTAATCACGTATACATATTCTCTCTCTCTCTTTTTTTTTTTAATATGTCAATTATCATAAAATAAATATTATAATTGTCACATAACCAAAAAACATTAGTACATTACCTAATGGTAGAAAATTGGAGGTTACAAATTTCAACAGATGTTCTACAGATCCTATAAATTTTGATAAACCCGACTCTTGAAGAAGGTGATCTCGACCGCCATGCTCCGGTAACTCGAGTGAAAAATGTGTTTTATATTATTTTTACAAACGCTGCTCCTAATTCTGAAACACACTAAGTTCTATATTGGAAAAAAGTTATATAAATGAACGAAAAAACTAATTAAAGTAACTGATCCGAATATTGGCAATTCCGAATGATTTTTGTTTTAGAAACAATCTGGAGTTTTGGTAGAATGATCAATGTAGTTTTACTGATAATAGAACCAAAAACAGTGATCACCGTGGGTATTGGGGTGCGACGACGGACATAAGTTGTTCCTTGATTGAAAATGAGTGGTTCTGGTCACTGTAAGAAAAGGTCTAGCCATAATTTGAAAACATACCGGACATCTGCTCCACCCAGGGTCACACTTAAATTGTATTATTGGTTGTTTTAATTGTTCAATCGGTATCTATTGCTTCAACACAATCCGAAAATGTTGGACCTGGCAATTCATTCGAAACCGCTTGGCGGGTTGAATGCTAGATATTGCTTCCTAAAAAAACTAATGATGTTTGTTCATGCATGCCTTTCCGATAGACTGTATACTACAAGTTTCCGATAGACTGCATACTATAACTTCCGATACACAATATACTACAACTTTATAGTTAACCTTATATCTGACCTTTAGAAACTTTTTTCTGGACAAAAACGATTTTCTAGGCAACCGGAGACTAACGGCGTTAGGTTTCTGTTAGTCAGGGTCCATTGGTGGCCAATATATCAATAGCTGAGACTGCCGGTAGTTATTTTTGAAGTTGGAACTGTTGACGGCCAACGTCGAATAGTTGAGATTATTAAAATTCAATATTTCATTATTTATTTTATTCCCTTACAATAAAATAGAGAAAAGTGCCCGGATAGTCCCTGTGGTTTGCCCAGATTTCACCTTTAGTCCCTACATTTTCAAAATTACAGCTATAGTCCCCAACTTTGGCAAATTCGTTCTCGGATAGTCCCTAGCTTGGATGGATATTAGTTTTCTCAGTTAAGTAGGTGTGAAATGACTAAAATATCCTTGTATTGAAAAAAACTAATAAATAAAACATTTTAGGATTAAAAATTACATGTGGGGCCACCCTTTACTCACCTACCCACCCCCACCCTCTCTCCCCTTTTTATCTCCTTCTCCTTCTTGTCTGCACCAATAATCACCAAACCACCACAATCATCATAAGTGCTTCCGTAGTGGGGCGCTTTCCCCGTTCATCGCGCCGCCAAAACGCCGACAACACGAAAACGTGGGGCGCTATCAAGGAGAAATGGGGGAGTGGCGCGAGATTTTTAGCGGCGTGATGGTGAAGGATTTTGAAAAATGGACCAATCACAAACAAGCAAGGTTTTTTTAATTAATTAATAAAATTGAAAATTAATAATTAGGTAATGATGGGTAGGGGCTTTATGACTACGGGCTCTAGTGATATAATGCCCCATAAAGCCCCCGTGTGACGTGGCACGGCACGTGTCGCATAACGCCCCACAAAGGACTTTATGACTACGGATGGCCTAACACCTTAACACCACCAAACACCACCTGCACAAAACCGGACCACAACAGCACTACCACCCCCGTCATCAGACCGCCACCACCAACCCCGTCGTCAGACCGCCATCACCACCTCACCCACCCGGAAAACGCCACCAACTTACCCGTTGCCGAAAAAACAAACCACCGCCGCTTCATCACCACAACCCACCTCACCCACCAACTCACCCCGTCGCCGGAAAAACGAAACACCAAACCACTACCCTTAACCCTAAAACCTAAATCAACAACCCACACCTAGAAAAGAATCGAAAGGTGTAACAAAAACTAATTACCTGCAAGAATGAAGATTATGAGAGGAAATATAAAAAAGTGGTGCCTTTTAATTATTTTCTCTTTGAAGTCTGCCTCGTCTTCAGTTTTCTTGAGTTCTTGAAGTTCAATTGAAAATGTCATTAGTCCCTTATTCAAATCTAGAATTCTTGCGGCAATTTAACAAATGAACGATGAAGTATAAGTCAAAAAAAATATGTAATAGGATTAGGAAATTTTGATGTGGTTTTTGTTTAAAATCTTATCTGGGATATTTGCAATTCACTCCATGGTGATCATGAAGATGGCCAACTGATTTTTCTTTCACGAATGATTCATTATTAGGTGGGGTGGTGGCGGTGGTTGTACGGACGACGGTGGAAAGTTGCGGCGGAGGAAGGGTGGAGACGGTGGGTGGAGGGTACAGTGGGGTTTGGTTGGGGAGAGGGTACAGTGGGGTAGGTTGTGGGCCCCACTTAAAATTTGACTTATTAGATTTTTATTTTTTTATTTATTAAATGGCTGAATAGTCCCTGTGGTTTGCCCTTTTTAAGTAAAGGGTATTTTTGTCATTTCACATTTTTTTAACTGACAAAAGTAACTGATGTTAGGAACAGGGACTATCCGGGAACGAAAATTGAAAAGTTGAGGACTATAGCTGTAATTTTAGAAAGTTAGGGACTAAAGGTGAAAAAAGAACAAACCACAAGGACTTTCCGGGCATTTAACTCCAATCTATACTATATAATAAAAGAAACCATTTTGAGGACACTTGTCATCATATTAGGCCATGTTTTACAGATAAATATTATTTTAGTTTAATCTTTTCTAATTAATTATAGACAATCCTCCACTAAATATTATTTAGTATAATTTCTTTGGATAATTATTATTTAGTTTAATCTCTTTTTCATTTATAATATTATTTATTTAACTAATAGAGTAAACTATGATTTTGGCCCCTGTGGTTATATCACTTTTACTCTTTTGGCCAAAATTTTTTTTTAACATGTGAGCCACCGTCTTTTTTTTTTCTAATTTTGTTGGCCCATAACGTCTTTTTTTAACACTTTTGGCCCCTAACATTTAAAGGATGGGTTAGTGTTACGGGGTTAGAAAAAAAAGATGTTGGGGGCTCAGATGTTAAAAAATTATTTTTTGGCCTAAAAAGGGTAAAAGTAATATAACCACAAGGGCCAAAATCTTAATTTAATCTAACTAAAATTATTTATCATTTATACATTTACAAAGTTTTAAATAATGGGTTAAATTTATTGAGACTTCGTTAACAAATTTTGCTACAACAAAATAATCTATTTATATCAATCTAAATTTTTATCTATACTATACTATATAATAAAACATTAATGTGTGACACATGTCGTTCAGTGTAGGTATTTATTTTATGATTTTCTCGCCTCACTTCCAAACTTATCTTATATTAAATAAATAAATAAATGAATAATGAGCTAATATTAAATTTTATCTTACTTTAAATTTCGAATACCATTCTTCTATTTTTCTAATAAAATATTATCCAAAATTGTAAATTGTTAATTTAAAACATTTTAAATAAAACAAATTATTTATCACGAAAACCAAATTTTTGTATTAATATATTAAATATTTTTATTTTCACTATACAAAATTACATTTACTAACTTTTTTATTATTTGGTATATAAATTTACATTTATTTAACTCGTGTAATAAATGATGTTTTTTAAAGATGTATCATTTTATTATTTGGTAAACAATATTACATTTATTCAACCCGTGTAATACATGTGGTTTTAAAGATATAATTTTTTTATTTGGTATATAAAATTACATTAATTCAACCCGTACAATATGGTTCTTATATATATAACTTTTTATTATTTAATATATAAAATTATATTTATTCAACCCATGCAATAAAAGAAGTTTTTAAAGATATAATGTTTTATTATTTTGTATATAAATTTATTACTCAACCCGTGTAATACACGAGGTTATAATCTAGTCTATACATATAATAAAGTAAACCATTTGAAGGACACATGGCGCTTTCTGGAGTGCTCTCAATTGTTTTTTCCCGCTTAAATAAATGGATAAACAAAAAATTAGAGATAAAGAATGACTCCTATATATCCTTTTAATCACATAAATTATATCTTTTTATCTTTTATTCTTTTGTTTTTTATATTCATTTATCTTGATTTAGGTGTTAATCCATTAAAAACAAAAAAAAATAGAGATAAGGAATGACTTCTATATATTCTTTTAATCACATAAATTATATCTTTTTATCTTTTATTCTTTTGTTTTTTATATTCATTTATCTTGATTTAAGTATTAATCCATTAAAATTAAATAATTGTTTATGGAAATTATATATTATGAGAGAGACGAAGAAAATCCTTTTAGTAATGGTGGATAAATATAATTATGAAAATTCTGATAATAAAAAGACTCACGTTATATTAGATTATTATTTAAGATATATATACTACTACATAATTTATTTAGAAATATACTAGGTTAGAACCTCGTGTATTACACGGGTTGAATAAATGTAATTTATATATTAAATAATAGAAAGTTATATATTTATGAACTCCGTATATTGTACGGGTTAAATAAATGCAATTTTATATATCAAATAAAAAAATTATAACTTTAAAAACCATGTGTATTACATATTACACAGATTAAATAAATGTAATTTTGTATACTAAATACTAAAAATGTCGTATCTTTAAAAAAAAAAACTCGTGTGTATTCAGGTTGAATAAACCTACCAAATAATAAAAAAAAAATTATATCCTTAAAAACGTGTATGTTACACATGTTAAATAGATCTAAAAAGAGTTATATCTTTAAAAACCATGGGTATTGCACATATTAAGTAAATGTAATTTTGTATATTAAATACTAAAAACCTCGTATCTTTAAAAAAACTCGTGTATCCTTAAAAATCTATCAAATAATTAAAAAAATGTATCCTTAAAAACATCGTGTATTACACGTGTTGAATAAATGTAATTTTGTATACTAAATAATAAAAAAAGTTATATTTTTAAAAACCCTAGGCTTTACACGAGTCGAATAAATATAATTTTGTACACCAAATAATAAAAAAAGTTATAGTTTTTATAAATTAGGATAACATTTAATGTTAATTTATTAATTATATATTTAATATAAGATAAGTAGGAAAGAGAGGTATTTGTTTTGAAAATTTATTAAATTAACAATTTAAATTTGAGGATAATATTTTATTAAAGTATTATAAGATTTAATATTAATTTATTATATTTATTTATTTAGTTAATATAAGATAAATATAAATTTGAGGATCTTCAATATGGGGGTTAGTTTTCTCAGTTAAGTGGATGAGTACATTTTTTCGAACTAATATATTAAGACCACTATCATTTAAATAAACCTTGGGTTGTTAAATGTATGTTCACATGACTGTTAAAACTCGTGAGAAAGTCGACGATACAGTTTGTCTTCTAATCGATGGTTCAAATGCTTTCATATTTATAAACTTGACAAACATCATAAGATTTGATCATACATGACACAAAATTTTGTTTGGATATCAGAAAAGCGTCTTAAAAATATCGTTTTATAATTGTTAAACCTTCATTATCAACTATTTGATTTTTTATTTACTTAACCCGTGTAATACACGGGGTTACATAATGTAGGATGTCATTGCAATTAACTTTTTTTTTTATTTTTTTAACGGCAAACGATTCTATGATTTGATGTCTCCCTTTATAAGTAAATACGGCATTACTTCTTTGAGTGTGCCCTATAAAGATTGTTAGTTCTAACCGCTTTCTTGCAATTGTTTGATTGGGTGGTGATGTTGTAGCGGGAATGCGATAAAGTCGTTTGGCGATCTAAAGCGAAGCATTAGTTCGAGGCCTTTTTAAAAAAGTTTAGATTCTTACTTTCTAATTATATTTAACGTGATGGGAGTTATATAGTACCTAATCAATTTATAAGCCAGGTGTTTGTTTCTTTTTGAAACAAAGTTGATTATCTAAGACAAAACCAAAAGGCTTATATGCTAGCGGTATCAACTAGTATAGTAAAGATGTTCATTCCCAAGTGGTTGATGGTTCTAGTCATTGGATATCGATGTGGAGTTAGGGTGTCCGGAGTGGGGGCGGCAAACCCACCCGGCACCGATTGGCAATCATTCGGCAACCAATGCCAACCTTTTTGCCGCCTGTGTGTTTAACGAAATGGGGTTAAGATCGGTGATGGGATACCGATGCGGCGAAGGGAGGAAAGGGGAGAGAGGGGGTGTGTGGGGTGGGGTCCATTCCAATCTCAACCAATCACACATTTTTTCTTTTTTTTTTAAAGTTTACCACTTCACCAAATGTCTAAACCATTGCCGACACTTTTCCCCAAAGTTTAAACACTTTTCACTGATTGACGTGACGCACTCTGATTGGTTGAACCAAACCTCGAAAAACCTCCAGGGATACATCCGTAATTTCACATAAAGCAAAGTCCTCAAAAAATAATACCACCAACACCACCATCACAACCTCAAAACATAGCAACCGTCCATCTCGATGACTCACCATCCAATCCAACGGCCACGATTCAATCCAAAAACACTACCTTTTCATCACAGATCTCACTCCCATCTCCCCTTCCTTCCCTCTCATAAACTCTGCAACTTTCACCACCGCAATCCGCCTCCGTACACATCATCGCTTCAATCCACACGTCATCACTTCAATCCGTTACGTGATTTCACGAGTTCTATAATTCTATGTGTTCGCTGTGAAAGTGTGAAACCCTAGGTACTGTGAGTTGTGAGGTTTAATAATAATTTTGATGGCGAATTCGTACGCTTCTTCTCCGGTTACTGCATCGCAGGTATTGATTAGGTTTTGCAGAGTGTTGAATTGAGAATTGATGAAGTTATGGTGTGTTTATTGTTTGATAGTGATTGTGATTCGTTGATTGTTTGTTGATTTGTGTTTAGGTCGGTTCGTACTTTGTTCAGCAGTATTATCAGGTGCTTCAGCAACAGCCGGAGTTTGTGCATCAGTTCTATGCTGATTCCAGTACTGTTGTGAGAGTTGATGGAGAATCTACTGAGACTGCATCTGCTATATTCGTAAATCTTTTTTTATTTATTTATATTTTTTTTGTTTCAGTTTGTTATTCTTTGATTTGAAGCTTGAATTGAATTAATGTTGAATTAGATTTTTTTTACTCTATAATCAACAGTCATATATCAGGTTTAAGTTCTAGTGTTTGAGAAAAAAACTTAAAATTGCTTTTAGATAGGATTTGAAAATTGATTTTAGATAGAATTTGGTAATTTAGGTGTGATTGTTCAAGTGGTAATAATCTCTTTATGCACATCCGAACATTCTCTTAATTTTGTTTTTATTATGCTGGGTGCTGAGTGCAAATTGATGTGATTTGATTGTTGGGATATATATTAGAGCTTTCGATTGTTACAGACATGATGAATTTAATATAATTTTGCTTATTAGATCTATGCAGTTAGTATCGGTGTTATATCGGTTATATCGGTCCCCTAGTAAAATATCAGTGTCAAATATCAGTACCCATATTATCGGCGATATTGACCCATATTTGACCGATATATCACCGATATTTGACTGATATAACCGATATATTACTGAATTATTGGTGTGAAATTGCTATGTATAAATTCTGCATTATATTAAATTTACCGATATCTCACCGAGATAACCTATATCTCAAATATCGGTCCTTGACCGATATCCGAAATTTTACCGCATCAACTGCATAGTATTACTTTATTAGAAGCCTTGTTATCTTTTTTTTTAATTGTAGTTGTACATGCATGTTTGTGTTGTTATTCTTTTTTTGTTTTGTTTTATGCACCTGGAGTATAGACTGTGGTAATGGTTTTTTTTGCGGTTGAGAGGATATATTCTTTTCTGATTATACTTGTACGAAGAGGATGTTTGGGTGCGTTTTGAAGTCACAATTGTTACGTTTGTTTTACTGAAATCTTGATTTTTTTAGAGTAGAAAGTATCAATTTTGAAGAAACAAGCCAAAGGTTGCTATAAGAAAACTGATATTTTATGATAAATGTAAAATTACTTGACTGTCACTTTGATGTCACAATAATCACTGTAAAAGCTCACATTCAAACTTTACTTCATGATATGGACACTTATCTATATGAAATATATCATCAACTAGGCATGCCTGAATCCTAATTATACGTAAGTGAATCCATCATGTATTTTTGGTTTTTACTGCATGTGGGATACGCAAAAAAGGTTTTGCTTTTAAAGTTGATTTTAATTTTTATCTTAATCGTAAGCATTGTAATATTATACTATTTTCTTGCAGCAAATCCATACACTTATTCAATCACTACATTTTAGTGCAATCGAGATCAAGACAATAAATTCTCTTGAATCATGGAACCAAGGCATCGTTGTGGTGGTTTCTGGTTCTGTGAGATCGAAACTCTTCAATGGCTGGAGGAAGTTTGTTCAGACGTTTTTCCTTGCACCACAAGAAAAAGGTTACTTTGTGATGAATGACGTCTTTCACTTTGTAAGTGATGAGGTTACACATCATCATCCAGCACCTGTGGCCCCCGAGACCAAAGTTGATTCTCAACCCATTAGTTCTACTCCCTCTGAGTTACTAGGTACTTACTTTTTTCTTATTTTACGTTGCGTCCGTTCATATATTATTTTAAGTTACATAGGGTTATCCAAAGTGTTAAGTTTTCATGTTTCACATAAGTTAAAAACTTTATGAAGGTTTTTGTACAGCTGGGAAATGGGCCGGTCAGATATGTACGGGTTACTTGTTAAATCATTAAAGTAGTAAATCTGATTACAGATTTACAGTTACATAGAACTATACTACTAGGGGTGTTCACGGTCCGGTTTTGATGGTTATTAGATCAAATCGTGAGCCAAATTAACAAAAACCAAAACTTAATTGTTGAAAATTAAAATTTAAAACCAAACCAAACCAAACCAAACCAAACCAAAGGAATACAAAAATGCATAAAATACGATAACAATTAACAGTGACGAAGCTATAACGTTCCAATAGTTAAAATTTAAAAGACTGACTTGTGTATTATATTGTTAAGCAAAGCCTAAGCGTTTGTATAGCTCAACTTAAAATATATAAGGACTTAAATAAATTATAAGAAGTTACATAGCTTTTGATTTTCCCAAAATCCTACGGTCCAGTCCGGTTTTTCTAGATCGGTTTCGAGTGTAAACTGAACGGCTAAGTATTGTTTGAAAGTTTTTAAACAACCATTTTTTAATCGACCTTAAAACCAATCAATGAGCGATTTGGGTGTTGTCGCGGTTTTACGCTAACCGACCCATGAGCGCCCCTAAATACCACTAAAACAATAATCTAGAGGTTATGAGCTCCTGAATATGCTGTGAGCTACTGTGACCTGTTTGACTGGCTTCATTATAAGATAGCTTATAAAAACTTACCCATTTGACTATTTGACCCATTGGGGATGAAATGTAAACCCAACCCAAACAAATTTTAGGTAAATGGGTTGAAATTACCACCTTTTTGGGGTACATGAAAACAAAGTGTTGTTCTGGACACAGGCTTTGCATCTATTTAGATCGATTTGACACTTTCCTTTGCAATTGGATGAAAGTGTAAATAAAGGTGTTTTTTTTTTTTTTTTACAATAAACTAGCATGTTAATGTAAGATGTTTTAATTGCAGCCGGTGAAGATACATTAGAGGTTGAAACAAGGGAAAACTTCAATATGATAAATATTGAAGGAAACAATGAAGAGGATTACTACAATTCCCACGAACCACAACATCTGCAACAAGAGGATTACGAAAGTGAATCCTATGAAGAACAGCCACCACTGGAAGAACATGTCCAACATTCAGTGGATTATGTACAACAAGAACAACCTATACATCATCAAAACACAGTTGATGAGTATGTTCAAGAGCCCGTGCATCACAACACTGTAGAATATGCTCAAGAACCAGTTTCTGTTGTGGAAGAGCCTGTTGCAGAGCCTGTGAAATTCACATATGCTTCTATCGTACGTATTTTTATTTAGATTAAATTACTATTTCGGCCCCTTGAGGTTGTATTTTGTAACGATTTTGGCCCCTAAAACCAACGATGTTACTTTTCTCTGTAAAGTGTAAGGGTATTATAGTACTTTTACACCTCAGGGGTTATTTATGTAAATTAAAAAGTTTTTTTTTTTAATATTTAAGGGGTTATTTATGTAATTACTTAAATTAACAAAAACCAAACCACACTGTAAATTGATATTTTTATTTGTATATATTAAAGAAATGTTTTTGTTATTTTTATTTTTAAACTTTTTATTGTTATTTTGTTACTTTTACGATTATTATTTAATAAAACTTGTTTTGAATATACATATACTCTTACACTTAACAGAAAAAAGTAACGGAGTTAGTGTTAGGGGCTAAAACAATTACAAAAAACGAAACCTCTGGGGCCAAAATAGTAATTAACTCTTTTTTTTTTATCATTTACTATTTATATGATTGGGTGCTAATGGGTAATTTGTCCAGAATTACTTGTAAACACTAACGTGGCTGATTGGTTTTATAACGGTTTTCAAAAGATAAATGGTTTTGGTAACAAATTTAAACTTCAGTAACCAAAATGAAGTGAAGTTGAGTTGTTCTTTGCTATTATTTCGCCAGATCGTGCTTATATTGCTTTGTAAATCCTCACTTAAACGTAAAACAATAGCTTTATGTGTCATATCTTGCTAGAGTTACAATTTTTTCACTTGTGTTTTTTAAAATTAATTTCTGTTACATTTATAGTATTATTAACATTCTCTTATTTTAAACGAATTATAAAAGTTGAGATCGAAAGGGAAGTCTTCGCCATCAGTTCCAGCTCAGCCACCGGTTAATAAGAGCGTGACACCTGTCTCGGACTGGAGTCAGACTCCTGAACCCGTTGCTCAGCCGCCACCTGTTTCTTACGTGCCTGAATCTACTACTCAGGTGCCACAGGAATCTTACACCAATGAAGAAGGTGAACAAATAACCTTTATATTTTGTATTTTTTTGTGTTTCATTTGGAGCAAAATGATTACATATCAAACCACGTAAAAGTAGGAATCTTTGATTTTAATCATCTGTTGTGTATTGTTTTTACAATTTTAGGTGATTCAAAGTCTGTTTATGTGAGAAACTTGCCTACTACTGTTACTACTCTTGAAATTTTCCAAGAGTTCAAGAATTTTGGTAAAATCAAGCAGGATGGTGTATTCTTGAAGAATCGTAAGGTTGTCGTCTTCTATTTTAGTTTTTTTTTTTTTTTCAGTATTATTTCTCTGCGTATGACTTAACTTTTGAACTTTGAATTACTTGTAGGATGTTGGTGTTTGTTTTGCCTTCGTTGAATTTGAGGACTTGGAGGGTGTTCAAAAGGCAATCGAGGTTTGTTAACAATTTTCCTACTTATGAATGGCTGATTTGCGTTATATTATATCGATAATGGGTCAAACCCGTAAAATAAAAAAAGTTATCAGTTTTGAAGTTGTAGTTAATCTCGGGTCAAAGTCGGTCAATGGTTCCTGCTTCAGTTAATTCTGCAAACAATTTTCAACTTCTTTTTTAAAGTTCTCGGTTTTTGTTTTTAGGCATCTCCCATTCAATTAGCGGGACGACAAGTCTACATTGAAGAAAGGCGAGCAAACAGCAGTGGCGCTAGTCGTGGAGGAAGTATGTCTCATTCTGTTTTATTTACTCAAGTTGCTTTATGTTTTTGCGATTTGAATAATCATATACGGGTCCATATGAGTGTTGTTGACGTATTTTTTGTTATTTGAGTAGGAGGAAGAGGCAGTGCCGGCGGAAGAGGACGCGGTGATGCGTCAAGAGGACGTTATGGTGGCGGCTCTTACGCAAGAGGCAACGGTTTTCGTTAGATTTTGGCCTACGGGCCAAACTGGCCAAGTTATTGGAGGGTTTGTTTCTTTTAAATTATAATGGTTTTGGTTTTTAAACAAATGTTTGGGTTGTGATTCTGTGTTGCATTATGGTGTTTCAGGGTTTTAGAGAATTATTGTACATCGGTATTTATCTCTTCATTGATTGCCTTCAATTTAAGAGATGCATGTTTTTGTTTCCTGTAATTTTAAATCAGCCGTGAGGGTTGACGACTTAATCGGACCCCGCATTTTTTCCTATTTCTGCAATGTTATTTTTACTATATCAAGGTTGTTTACGGTTCGGTTTTAACAGTTTTCAGGTCGAATTGCGTAAAAGCAAAAACCCGAAATCTTATGGTTCGTTTTCTAGTTTAAACTGTATGCAGTTTGTAAATAGTCTGACTGGAATTTTTTATATATGATCAATCGCAAAACTAAACCGATGACTGATTTATAGAGGGGTTGTGGTTGTGTACACTGTAAGCAAAGTCGCTTTTCGTAAATAAATGATCAGAAATTTTTCTGTATAATCAATCGCAAAATCAAACTGATGACCAGTTTATATGATGGTTTTATAGTAATAAGGTGCACCCCTGTACTTTGTTTATGACTTTATTCGATTTTACGATATTGTTGGTTTGGTTGAATTCTTTCTCAACATACGAGAAGCTAAGGCTGAACTATTTTCCCTTGGTTAATTTTGAAAGAAGTTATTTATGCCAAGTCCAATTAAGCTTAATATACTAAGAAGCCTAGCGTGACACCCTTAGTTATATGTGTTGTGTTCAGGCTCATAGTCATGTTAAACGTGTCATGTCGTGTCAAGCGCTATTTGTTTAACACAACACCACACGTTATATGTGTTGTGTTCAGGCTCAATAGTAATGTTAAACGTGTCATGTCGTGTCAAGCGCTATTTGTTTAACACAACACCACACGTTATATCTGTTGTGTTTAGGGTCAATAGTCATGTTAAACATGTCATGTCGTGTCAAGCACTATTTGTTTAACACAACACCACACGTTTTGCTAGCTCTAAACTTTTAATATACTAAGAAGCCTAGCATGACACGCTTAGTTAAACGTGTCGTGTCGTACTCTGTCAACACCACACATTTTGCTAGCTCTAAACTCGCCGTACTCTATCAATACCCTGCTTGGCTTGCGCTAGATGTGTCTGTTTAGAAACTAGCAAAAGCTTGATTCGAACATGACACTTCTGATAAAGAACTCAACGCTCACTATTATGATTTACGTCGCCACTTGAAGGTTTAATATAGACATCCGAGTTCAATCACTTCGGTTTTTATGCATATGATATGATACACAACTATTTTTAATTCATATTTTTCAAAATTCTTGGTGAATTAGATCTATGTTTTTAAAGCTATCTTTTTAAACAACACTTGCTTAATCTTCTAAAAAACAAACATAACCCAGATGTGTGCACAAATGATTATATGCTACAAGTTGTCATAAAATAATTGAACTCATGAATGTTTGCTATTGTTACATTATTTTTGGTAAGAATCAACATACTTACTAAAATGCTCTACACATGATTAACCAACTCATAAACTTACAAATGTGATTATTCTCTACACATAATTAACAGAAAACTGTCTCTATGCAGTATGCACCAACACTTCTCAGACCTATTGTTGCGATTCAAACCCGTCACGGGTCACCATCTTACAAAAGGTCGGTTACAGGCGACGAACTAAAAACCGGCTTATCTTTAACATCGGATGCTGGATCAAATCCATCATCGTTACCGTCACTCCCACCTTTTCTTCGCGGCCTTGCCTCCTCAAGCATGCTTACGACATCTCTCATGGAGGGTCGATCTTTTGCAAGCTTCGCGGTACAAAGCACGGCTATTCTAAGGACTAAAAGCATCTCTTCTTCTACATGTCTGCAGTTTCCTACATTTTTATCTATTATATTGGTTAACGGTTCGTTTTCTCTGATTTTCCGACGAACCCATTCGACTATGTCTACTGAATCTCCAAACTCGGGGTCTACTGGTCGTTTCCCGGTGATGAGTTCCATTAAAACCACCCCGTAGCTGTATACATCGCTCTTTTCATCCACCTTTAACGTGTACCCGTATTCTGTAATCAGGATAAATATGTTTTAGTACGGTGTAAATTTATGACACAACATGAAAACAGAACACAAACCTGAAATGGAAATTCGCAAGTTTAAGTTTAGTCAAAACAGGCTTAGTTAAACCGTAAACACATTTACTTAAACGAGTTGGGTTTTTTTTTATGATTTTCGTAATATGTATTTTGATGTGAATGTTTGAGTATTTTATATCAAATTTTTTAAATAATAAATATTGACATGCTTTTAAATGTATTTTGATGTGAATCTTTGAGTATTTTATCTCAAAATTTTTAAATAATAATATTGACATGCTTTTAACCGTAAATGTGTTTTGTATTTTCTTAATCTTTAATGTAAATCTGAAATTTTAAAATATCAATAGCCTAAAAAAATCATTTTAAACGGGTTGTGTTCATGTCAATCTACAAATACCTAGAGTTCATGTATTTTACACATCTGACATGATTTTCAGGTCCGTGTCAATTTCGTCCCCCAAACACGACCCGTGTATCACCCCAAATAAAGGTGTCCAAAAAAACAGGTTTTAGGACCGAACCCGGTTTTTTAACCGTTTTTTTAACTGGTTTCAACCCAAACCGAACCGTCGGTTTGTACATGGTTTCAACCCAAACCGAAACCGGTTTTTTTAAACGAACCGGATCGATTAGTACCGGTTCGGGTTCCCACCATGCAAAACCAGTTAAAAAACTGAACCAATTTTTTCCCCTAAAAACCGGTTCAGTTAAAAACCTGGCCGGTTCGATGTGTACACCTCTAACTAAGGTTGGAGAACTCGCTAGTCGGCCGGTAAGGTGGAGACTAGCGACTACTTGGGATTAATCTGGATTAATCGGATCGGGATTTTAATATGTAATTTTCAGTTTTCTGTATACATATACACATTTTTATAGGTAAATATTTTAAGTAGCTAGGTTTTAACTCTTACTCAACTCATTTTTTTAAGTATACAAGATTAATTGTTAGAATTCACATGGTTTTGTTGGAAACCGATCGAAATTTAGAGGTTTTGGCCGGAATCGCTGATTTTTGGCTGGTCAACTAGGCCGACTAGCGATTAATGAACTGATTAACGAAAAATTACTTAATTACTAACCGACTAACGATTAATCGCCGCTTAATCGCGATTTTTAGAATACTACTTCCAACCCCAACCCCAAACACAAGCTACCATAAACATACAACTATTCAATCAAAAAGTAGAAACTCACCTGGAGCAATATACCCATAAGACCCAGCCACCATAGAAACCGTCTCATTCTTCTTCACCATCATTCTCGCCAACCCAAAATCCGCAATCTTCGCCTCCATATTCTCATCAAGCAATATATTATTCGGCTTCACATCCCGGTGAATCACCGCCGGGTAACAATCATGGTGCAAATACGCCAACCCTTGAGCCACACCCACCCCAATATTATACCTCAAAACCCAATCCACACCCAACCGTTGTTCTCCGTACAACGCATCACCTAAACTCCCATTTACCATATACTCATAAACAATCATCCCATTATTATCATTATGCACAAACCCCAACAATCTAACAATATTCCGGTGCCGGAGTTTCCCCAAAACGTTTACTTCTCCGACGAAGTCACCGGCGCTGGTGCCCATTTCGATGTCAGGGTTCCTGTTGTTGTTCCAGAGTTTCTTAACCGCGACGACGTCGTTTGTTCGTGATATCTTTGCTTTGTATACTACTCCGGTGGCGCCCATCCCAATGATGTTTGATTCTTTGATACAGTTGAGAATATCTGTGCTTGTGAATTTGAGTTTTTGGAATGAGATTAAACGATACGGGTGCTCTGTTTTACCCATTTCGAATTGGGGTTTGAAACAGAGTCCGGTTTTGTTTAGTTTGGAAAACAGAGATTTTCCGGCGAAGGTTGTGATTACGACGGCGAGGATCACTGATGTTCCGATCAACCATCCGGCGATGATGTGGGTTGTGTGGGAATCCCTGTGTCGTGAATTGTAGATGTGTCCGGTGCATGGAGGTAAGACATTGCCGCATAATCCCCTGTTTCCGGCGAGATCTTTAGGGTTTATTGTTCTCAGCATACCGTTTTCCGGCACCGGACCTTGAAGGGTGTTGTAGGATACGTTTAGAGATTCTAACGCAGGTGAGTTTCCGAAGCTTTCCGGGATGCCGCCGGTTAATGAGTTGTTGGATAGATCGAGAACGGAGAGGGTTCCGATCATGGAAATGGTTGCCGGGATTTCTCCGGTGAGGCGGTTGTTCCGTAAATTTAGGTAAACTAGTTTTTGGCACGAAGCGATGCTCGCCGGAATTGATCCGGTGAAGCGGTTTGATGAAAGATCAAGGACGGAAAGCGTAGGGCAATCTTGGAATAGGGATGGGATTTTCCCAGTTAAATTGTTTTCGGAAACTAGAAGGTTTTGAAGATTGGGGATCGAAAGAATCGACGATGGGAGCGTCGATTGGAGTTGGTTTCGAGAGAGATCGATGAATGAAAGAGAGGGTGACGATGAAATGTCGTTAGGGATTTGACCGGTGAGATTGTTGTTTGCCAATTCGAGTCGTTGGAGCTTCGGTAGACTGCCGAATCCGACGGGGATTGTTCCCAAAAGGAAGTTGTTTTGTATTCGGACGCGAACCAATGAGTTACAACGAGACAAACCGATAGGGATTGGTCCCGATAACTTGTTATTGAAGAGAATTAGTTTAGTGAGATTACCTTGATTGCAAATGGTTTCGGGGATGGGCCCGGTGAAGGAGTTTGACGATACATCAACCCATTCCAGAGGGGAATTGAGCCCGAGGTCATCCGGGAGAGGACCCGAGAGGGAATTGTTCCATAGCTCGAGAACTACCAATTGGCTTAGGCCGCTAATCCCAGCTGGGATTCCGCCTGTTAGCCTGTTGGACATCAGATTGAAGAGCTGTAAGTTCTTCAATTCTGATATCTTAGCTGGAATCTCTCCTGACAACATGTTATCAGAGAGATCCAGCTGAGTCAGGGAAGTCATCTTTCCGACTTCCGGAGGAATTCTTCCTCTCAAATTGTTCTTGTACAAGAACAATGCCTCTAACGACTTCAAATTCTTGATCTCCGGAGGAATCTCACCCCCGAGATTCCCATACGCCAGATCAAGATACTTCAAATTCGACAAATTCCCAATCTCCGCCGGAATACCACCCGCAAACTCATTGTACCCAATAATGACACTCTCCAAACCCGAAATCTCACCGATTTCTTTCGGTATCGATCCGGTTAAACTATTCCCCGAAAGCCCGAGAAATTTTAACTTCTTCAAATTCTTAAACGAAACCGGAATCGAACCCGTGAAGAAATTCCCTCTCAAATCCAACGTCTCTAACGCCGTGATATTCCCGAATTCCGCCGGAACATCGCCGGAAAAGTTATTACCGGAGACATTAACAAAACTCAACCCGACCGCCATCCCCAAACCTTCCGGAAACAAACCAACAAAGTTATTTTGACTCAAATCGACATATTCGAGCAATGTAAGACTCGAAAACGATCTGGGCAACGATGTAGAGAACTCATTACAACATAGATTGATAGTAGTAAGACTTCGAAGCCGTTGAATGTCATCGGATATCCTCCCGCTCAAATTCCGCTGCGAAAGATCAATCTTTTCGATTCTCCCGACCGAATTACACACAATTCCAGTCCAATTACAATGCACATTGTGTTCTGAACTCATCTTCCAATCTTGAAGCTGATTTAACGGATCAAGAAGGTGTGATTTGATGGATAGCAGAACAGAGGCTTCATCGTTGACCTCAGTCAACTCTGCAAAAAATGAAGAACAACAGATCAAGAAAATGAGTGAGAACAAACAATGGGGTTTGAACATGATCATGGTTGCTCTGTTTCATGAATTGCAGTGAAGATTTGGGTTAAATTTCGATCATTTTTGGATCTAGATTGAGAGTAGGAATGGAATGGAAGTGAAGTGAAGTGGTGAATAAAAATATTTGTAAGCAGAGAGTAGCAGTAGCAGTTAAGCAGGTAACATGGGGGAGATTAGTAATATTATATTATATTATAATTATAAGAATTTTATTTAAAGATTGGAGGTGATGGTGGAAATTTGGAGGTATTGAATAATCATCCGACATGAACATGGGATAGAATGTGTTTTCTATCCTAATCCCTATATCTATATTTTCAATTTGTATATATACTTATTATTAGCTTAGATCATATATTCATATACCTATTTGAAAAATAGTTGTGTTAGACGTGTCGTGTTTAAGGGTTGGTGTATCTGAACTGAACATGATATAAACTTGAAAATCGGCTTAGATGAATAAACCTGAAAATGATACAAATTTTAAAGGGTTGATATAAATACGACGTGTTTAACCTGATACTTTTTGTATATTAATACTTTGTAATTAAGATCTTATAATAAAAATGTAAATTTATATAAAACAATTATGTTTTAATTGAAAAATCTTATGTTAATTTGTTCTTTTAAGTTTTGATTATTGGGGTAAAGTATAGAATCAATTTTAATTTATGATAATAGATCGCATTTTAAATAATAAGACAAATTATGAATAGGTTCGACGGATTATCCGGTGAACTTATTTGGGTAACACAAACATGATCAGTTTAACTAAACGTGTTTACAAGTTCAACTTGAAACTGACACAAACTCGTTTTTACTAATCCTACACCCATAAATTTCATGTTATATTCATGTAGTGTTAAACTTTCACGCCTACTTTGATATACACCCCTACTTATACGTATGCTTGCATAAGTCGCTAGACGCTCGCAGGTTAGTTGATGGGTGAGTTGCGAGTACTCGGTCTAGGCGGAGAATTATAAAGAAATTAGTTTTCGGGAAAAATATATGTCAAATAATAAAGAAATTAGTTTTCGGGAAAATATATATATGTTAAATATTATAAGTTTACTAATATTGATAACAAAATACTTGAATATCAATATAGGGGAATGTTCAAATGAAAAACACTAGTTAAAATGAAAACCTGAAAACTAACTACAAAAGCATCTCTTCTTCACAACCCATTTAGCGCTCGTTACTGGGTTGGCGGAGCTTCGATGACCCCCCCCCCCCCCCCTTGGGGATGGGGTGTGGGCGCTATATGACGCTACGAACCTGATGTGGCGAAAGGCGGTATATCACACCCCCTGGCCTTAAGATAAACAATATTATTAAAATAAAAACTAGTATTGATTTATCTAATTAATTTAGCTCTCAAATGATGGAGGGTTGTGGGTATATTTGGAGTTGCTTATGAGTGAAGGGCACCCTTCAATGCAATCTAAGCTCATGAAACCAGTTTAGTACTTGGAAACACATTATTTCATTTTAAAAATATAACTTTCTTTATGTTTATATCCCAGATTATGACAAAGATTCAAAGAGTCAAAATCACTCAATACCCAACCCCACATAAACTACCCATTATACACAATATATATATTGTTATAATAATAACAATATGCCACATAAAAACATTTTAAATTGGAATCAGGCCATTTCTTTTACATCCAATCCTTTAAATACATACCATTTAAAAAAAAATCACACAAAAATTCTACCATTCTCTCTACACCAAAACATTTACATTCTCTATACACCCAAAAATATTCACACTGTATACACTTCAATTCACACACAATAAAATAAAACAAAAACTTCCCTGGTTCTAAGTTTAATGTAATTTTATTTATGTTATTTGTATTTTTCATTATTAGATATTGTCTTATAATTTTTAAAATTAGTTAATTAAAACATTTTGAATACAAGTTTAATCTAAATTAAAATAATTAAGTTTTGGGAAATACGGGGATCTACAGTCTACACCATGCAATCTGGGGAAATTTGTGAGAAATATTGAGAAAAGTAAAGAGAAACTGATGTGACGTTGACGTTGACGTATCATAGGAGGTAAACTGGGGAATACGAGAAACTCCCTATGCCCAAGGAAGGATTAAACCTAACCCAATTTAGAATATTTTGTGCTTCCGGTGTAGGGAGTTGTTAGACACTTTGAATAGGTAAACTCTCAAATCACCCAATCAAACAGTGCCACGTCATTTAACTATTTTGTTTACCTATTGCTAAAAAACGTTGGCGGTGGTTAGACACTTTGGAATAGGTAAACTATTTAAACAAAAAAGAAAAATGTATGATTGGTTGAGAAGGCATCAACCCCACCACACACCCCTCTCTCTCCCATTCCCTCACTATCCCCGATTTGGTGAACCTTCACCGAAAACACCCCAATTTCGGTAAGTTTGATCGGTAATGAAGGTGGGCATTGGTCATCGATTCGGTAAACTTGTGTTTACCGCTGCCACACCGTATACCCTTAAGCCTTAAGATGCTGTAAACTCTTCATTTTATACCAATAATTATGGTAAATTATTATATATAAAACTCAATATCATAAATATTATATAATTTTTCAAATATATATATGTAGATTGCAAGTTTCTATTGAAAAAAAAGAGATCATGAAGTGAATATTGAAAGATTGATGGGCAGATCATGAATTATTGATGGTTGCAAATACATGTAAATGCATAATCTCACATGCTAACATGTGATATATTTTAAGTACCAAAACATAAAAAATAAGAGAGTGGGGTGTCACTTTGGGGCATCAAAAGGTTATCCCCATGTGACTTGAGAGACAAAACTGCATTAGTTATTCCAATGGTAATATATAATTATAATTATAATTATAATTATTATTATCACAAACCGTTTTATTCACTAGTAAATAGTTGTGAAAATATAATGTATTACCGATAATGAGTTATTAGTTTTCACTTGAACTCATCACAATATACCGATTATCAGAAGTGTAAAGAAAATCGTTAACTAGCATATAAATACATAAAAATCATGTGAATTATAGATTTTAAAATATAATTGAAAAATAACCGATAATTTATATGAAGTAGAAGTTTAAAACAAACGTATAGACAACTAAGTGGGAGTATAATATTAAGCACATTGTTATGGTGTTTTGAGTTTATTATATATATATTTTTAGACAAAAGATCAAATACAAATAACTTTAACGTACAAAACGTACGAACTGAAGGAAAAGACAAAAAAAAAAAAAAACGCGGTGACATTTTCGTAATTATCAAGGTTGGAGAACTCGCTAGTCGCTAGTCGGCTGGTGAGGTGGGGACTAGCGACTACTCGGGATTACTCGTGATTAATTGGGATTAACCGGATCGAGTTTTTTATATGTAATTTTCAGTTTTATGTATATACATATACACATTTTTATCGGTAAATATTTTAAGCAACTAGGTTTAACTTTTACTCAACTCATTTCTTTTAAGTATACAAGATTAATTGTTAGAATTCACATGGTTTGGTTGGAAATTGGCCGGAATTGAGAGGTTTTGGCCGGAATATACAGGTTTTTTGCCGGAATCTGGTCAGAAGCGCTGATTTTTGGCTGGTCGACTAGCGATTAATGGGCTGGTTAACGAAAAATTACTCAGTTACTGGCTGACTAGCGATTAATCGCCGACTAGTCGCGATTTTTACAACACTGGTAATTATCAGTAACTATCAAAATTACTCTACAAATGATC
Source organism: Helianthus annuus (assembly GCF_002127325.2). Classification (NCBI taxonomy): domain Eukaryota; kingdom Viridiplantae; phylum Streptophyta; class Magnoliopsida; order Asterales; family Asteraceae; genus Helianthus; species Helianthus annuus. The sequence goes on from NC_035433.2 coordinate 87,581,476, forward strand.
CTGTAGAGTAATTTTGATATTTTGTAGAGTAATTTTGTTCTTGTAGGGTAATTATCAAAATTACTCTACAAGTATATCAAAATTATTCTGCATCAAAATTACTTTACATGTGAATCAAATTTACCCTGCAAGTTTATCAAACAATATACAATTTAAAATTACTCTACAAATGATCCTGTAGAGTAATTTTGATCTTGTAGAGTAATTTTGTAAAAAAATTTAAGCATTTAGTTATGAAATTTAGCTTTATGGTTTAGTTTTTAACTTTTAGTTTGGGGGGGGGGGATAGGTTTTTTTTTTTTTTTTTTTTTTTTTTTTTGGGGGGGGGTAGGTTTTTTGAGGGTTTTTTTGGTTAGGTATAGTTTTTTGATCAAAATTACTCTACAAGAACAATTTACAAAATTACTCTACAAAATCAAAATTACTCTACAAGCAAATATTTACGAAAATGTCACCGCATTTTTTTGTTTTTTCCTCCAGTTCGTACGTTTAGTACGTTAAAGTTATTTGTACAGGAACTTTACCCTATATTTTTATAACATTTTTTGTATGTTTTATATTTGTTTTATTGTCATTATAGGATGTTATTATATAATATAACTAGGTTATAACCCCGTGTATCACACGGGGTTGAATAAATAAATTTTATATACTAAATAATAAAACAATATACTTTTAAAATCTCATTTATTGTACGGTTTGAATAAATATAATTTGATATATTAAATAATAAAAAATTATATCTATAAGAACCATATTGTACATGTTGAATAAAAGTAATTTTATATACAAAATAAAAAAGTTATATCTTTAAAACCACGTGTATTACACGGGTTAAATAAATGTAATATTGTTTATCAAATAATAAAATAATACATCTTTAAAAAGCCTCATTCATTACACATGTTGAATAAATGTAATTTTATATACCAAACAATATAAAAAATTACATCTTTAAAAATATGCGCATTACACGGTTTGAATAAATGTAATTTTCTGTACTAAATAATAAAAAATATATATCCTTAAAAAAACCTCGTGTATTGTATGAATTGAGTAAATCTAATTTTATATATCAAATAATAAAAAAATATATCTTAAAAAACCCCATATGTTACATGGGTCGAGTAAATGTAATTTTATACAGTGAAAAAAAAATATTTAATATATTAATACAAAGTTTGGTTTTCGTGATAAAAATAGATTAAAAAGTTGTTGCAAAATTTGTTAACGAAGTCTCAATAAATTTAACCCTTTATTTAGAACTCCGTAAATGTATAAATGATAAATAATATTAGTTAATTTTTATTTTAAGTTTCGTAAAATTTATTTTATAGCAAACTAAACAAAACGTTCAAATATAACTAATTCAAATAAATAATATTATAAATGAGAAGGAGATTAAACTAAATAATAATTATTCATAAGATATAAAATATTAAATTAAATAATATTTTGTAGGAGGATTATCTATATTTATTTAGAAAATATTAAATTAAAATAATAATTATCTATAAGAGATGACCTAATATAATGACAAGTGTCCCTAAAGTGGTTTCTTTTATTATAGTAGTTTTTTATTATAGTAGTTAGATAGTATACTTTGTAATATACAATTGTACATCTCGATCTTAAAATAAAAATATGGAAAATATAAGACATACAAAGTCTTGCAACATATATGAGCTTGGTGTGTTTAATAAGGGTGTAATTTGAAGATTGATTAAGAGAAGCAGATGCGGTCACATGGTTGTCACACTGTCACAAAAACGATTTATTTCATATCCATCGTTAAGATTTGTATAATTGTAGAGAGAGACGTGTGTGTATATATTATATATATATATATATATAGTGTGTGTGAGAGAGAGAGTGTATGCATAGTGACTAGTGACTCACATGCTTACATAGTTACATTTCAGGATTACGAAATATTTTTTAGACATTCTTTTTTTTTTTTTTGATTGGAAGGGAGTAAGTAAATCTTATTGTTAAGACTTAAGTCTTGTTTATAAAATTGTGGACCAATAATCCAATTGAGCCCAGTTAATTTACAAGAAACTAAACCACCCATAGTTATAGGGATACATAGAGCCTTGAAGAAAAAATAAGCCCAACTAAGCCCAATCCAAATATGGGTTCATTACTGGCCCAACTGACCAGTCACCAATATCATAACTTTGGATGTAAAGATATAACGAGTTAAGTCAAACTCAAATCTAACTGGACAAAACTGACTTGATTCTGTTAACTAGTTTGAACTCTTCCATAATACACATAATCTTTTAACAATCGACCAATCAACGTTGTGATAACTGAACTTAGTAACTTTTTTCTGGCGTCGCAACGTTTGCTCTACTATACTGCTTTAATAATTCTAAATTAATTGTTTTTGTCTAGGTTTGAACCTGGGACCTCACATTTAAAAAGACATATGACTCTACCAATAAGCTAGCCCCACATTGGCTGAATCTGTAATTAACCTGCTGCTCGCCTGCTCTACACGATCGTATTGATTTTAAAACCGAGTAACATCATAATCAATTTAGTTTTTTTTTTCTCTTATGTATGATAAATACAAAAAACACATTAATAATTAAAGCTGACAAGTTTTCTTCACTTGGTAGTAGGGCTCTAAATGAACCAAATGTTCAACGAATAGTTTGTGAACTGTTCAATGATAAGTTCGTTTATGTTCATTCTTTTAATAAATGAACAACCATGGATAAGAAATTTCGTTTGATAAGTTAAACAAACAAACATGAACAAAGAATGCGTTCGTTAGTTTTTGTGTTAATTTGTTAAATATTTTTTTTTTTTTTTTGTGGAATCTTCGTAATCTCTTTCTGATTAAAAAAATGTAGATTGTATTTTTAAATAAATATATAATATTTGTTTGTGTTCATTTATGTTCAAGAATATTTATTTGTTTTTGTTTGCGTTCGGTAAATGTTCATGAACATGCTCATTTCCTTTATGAATGAATACGAACACAAAATCTCGCTTGGTAAGCGTTCGTGAACCGTTCATGAACATGTTCATTCCTTAATGAGCGAACACGAACAAGACCTTGTTTGTGTTCATTTACAACCCTACTTGGCTGGTTTAATAATTAACACTTTCGTCAAAGATTAAAAGAAAACCCTCATAAAGTATAAAAGACAAGATTCAAATTTATAATGTGAGTGATTTTTTATTTGGTTTGATTCAAGTTAGTGAATTTCGGTCTTATAAACGTAAAAAAAGACGGTTTGATTCAAATTTATAAGCTTATGGTGGACGCGCGCACCTCTTGAAAAAAAAATTTATGTATTTTTTAGACAAAAAACCCGACCGCACCTTCTGAAAATATGTTTGAACCACTAAAAGGATGTAATGGTGAATTCAATATAGCGTCTAGATTCTTGATTGTCTCGAACTCGATTCAACCATGGAAGTGATGGAACCCAACTAACTGGTTCAATCTGAAGTTGATCAAATGAACTGACCTAAAACAGAGCGGTTCAAAGTTAACAAACAAACTTGTGTAGTGAGCGGGTCCAATCCAACATGCTGGTCTGGTTATATAAAGTTGCTAATAATTATAACTTCTAATATTTAGATTAATATAAACTTTTGCTTGCCTTATTTAAAAATTCAAATTCAATCTTTAGTTAAATGAACGAACATGAACAAAGGTTGCGTTCGTTCATTTATGTTCGTGAACGTTCGATAACCAGTGGCGGATCCAAGATTTTTTTCCTATGGGTTCACTTTTTTGGGTGGTCAAATTTTTACAACATTCGTTATAATTTTCGGGTCGGGCCGGGTAGGGTCGGTCGGGTCACAAAACATAATAAAGACATAAATTTCATATCAAATTTCTATTAGCATTAGTCCAAAATTCAGGTTTCATAAAACTAAATTTGCTAAAGAGCCAAAGCTCATATCAAATCAAATAACTATCCTACGAAAACCACAAATCACAAGTAACGAGTTAAAAATTGAAAGAAACTTTACCTCAAATATCGCCTACTTTGATGCTTAAAACTGTCGAATGAATACGTGTTTGTTTGTTAGTGTCCGTTTGTGTTTTAATTTTTTTTATATACATTAACAATATATATTTATTTATTTTATATTTTATTCCCTAAGGTCCCACACAAACAAACAAACGAAACAACAAACCGAGAAACCCTAAGCTTTTTGAGACATTATTTTGTGTTACTTATGTTTATCAGAATTAGGTTTATTAAGCAAGTATATTTGGATAATTAGGTTGGTATATTTTGGGTGAATCTACTTAGTATCTTTGATGCCGATCATATTCGAAATTTAATGTATGCTTGTTTATTTATGTTCATTAACGTTCGTATGTATTCATTTATGTTCATGAACACTTTTTTGTGTTCATGAACGCCCATTTGTGTTCGCGTGCGTTTATGAACGTTTCTTTGTGATCGGCACCTAAAATTAACAAACGAACACGAAAAGGTTCATTTCCTTAATGAACAAATATGAACATAAAATCTCGTTTAGTACGCGTTCTTGAACTGTTCATGAACACATGTATATGCTTAACAAATGAACACAAACAAGCCTTTATTCGTGTTTGTTCAGTTCGTTTGCAGCCCTAGCCCTAGGCCCCGTCCACCCTTGTGAGATAAGAATAGGTCTAAAAATCTCAAAATCAAAAATCAAATTTAATCCAGAAAACTATAACAAACCTTGACTGCATTATGTACACATTAACAAAGCACAACCTCTCTACACTCAACAACTATTCTTCTAAAAAAAAAGTAAATCCCTTATCCCCTCCAACTGAATGGCTGTCATTTGCACACACACACACACAACTGCAGTACCACCATAAATAAAACCATGAATGAACCATCTCTGTTTCTCCAGTATCTGCAACAACAATGGCGACCTTGCAAACCATAGCCTTCTCCTCACCACTCTCTCATCATTCTCCTCAACAACCTCTTCGTCTTCATCCAGGTACGTACTTCATAATGCTTCCGAAATTAGGTTAACACGAGTATCTGAAATTCATATCATTATAGCTTCAAGATGTTGCAACATGCATCGTTATTTGATGTTAACCTAGATTGCTAGCTTCTGATCGGAATTTTAACTGTGTAGCTAGAAGAATTTTGTGTTTTCGTTAAGGTTATGTCAGATTTCGATAAGTGATGTTCGATTGTTCATCTAGATCTCAATGTGATACTGGACTGCGTATGTGAAATTTTGTTTAATCATTAAGTAGTTCGTTAATGCGGTAAAATTTTGAATATAGGTTATTGCGGCGGGATATCGGTAATTTTAATATCATGCAGGATTTATATATATAGCAGTTTAACACTAACAATATAGTATACTCTCCTTCCATTAATAAATTAACCTTTTGCAATTTGCAAAACACTAACAACTGTAGTAGCAAGTAGGACCTGATTAAGACTTAGAAAACAAACATTTAGCAGCAATAAGAAGAAAGACGAATGATAGAACTGAGAAGAAAGGTACTGATATCGGGAATATCAGTGATATATCGGTCAATATCGCCGATATTATTGGTACCGATATTTTGAACCGATATCTCGGCAGGGGACCGATAAGATAACCAATTTATCATTGATATATCGGGGTATTAACTACATAGTTAATAATCTTCGTAAGGTTTCGGTGTTTTTTATAATTAGCTAACTAGGTTAACATGAGTATGTGAAAATGTTGAAACATGCATAATTATTGTTGTGCATTCGTAATTTGTTGTTATCCTAGATTAAGTATTGAGTTTATGAGAGGAGAATACGGTATACGGTACTAGTTTGCTAGCTTCTGATCGGAATTTTGAAGGCGTTTCTGTTAGAATTGTGTGTTTTTCTAGAACGATTATCAGAATTTTAGTATCCGTAATCCATAGGTGATGTTCATCTAGATCTCAGTGTGATGCTGGACTGTGTATGTGAAAATTCATTCAATCATCTTCAAAGTTCACAATGCGTCGGTTTTTTTTCGAAATCATTCAATTAGGTTAACAAGAGTGTGTGAAAATCAAATCATTATAGCTTGAAGATGTTGTAACATGCATAGTTTTCGTTATGCGTTCTTAATTTCACGTTAACCTAGATTAAGTATTGAGTTCATGAGATGAGAAGACGGTACTAATATGCTAGCTTCTGATTGGAAGTCTGACCGTGTTTCTGTTAGAATCTTGTGTTTTCGTAATGAGGTAATCGATGGGTAGTGTTTAACACTTTAAATAAATCTCAATGTGACACTGGACTCTGTTAGTTGCATAGTGGACCGTTAATGGCTTCAATTTCGGTCAATCATCTTCGTAATGCTTCGATTGATCTCTGACTGTACTAATTTGCTACTTCTGATCGGAATTTTGATGTTTTTCTGTCATAATCGATTATTAGACTTTTCGTATCAATAACCGAAATGTGGTGTTCATCTAGATTTCAATGTGATACTGGACTGTGTTAGTTAACAGAAAGTATTGGTATAATGGATTGATCTTGTAGTATGATAATGGCTAAACTGCATGTTTAATTGTTTATAAACAGGGATGAAATCAGGAACTGTTTGGCACAGTTCACGTTCATCATTCAGCGGACAAGCATTGACCACACCAATTTCAAGGCAGAATCGGACCCTTAAAACCTCTCGCGCATTTACACTTACTATACAAATGGTCAAACCAACAATTCAGTTCATACCAGGTAGAGACGAACAGACAATACCAGACGTGAAGCTAACAAAATCAAGAGACGGAACAAACGGTATGGCCATATTCAGGTTTGACCAACCATCTGTGTTTGACTCGTCCGGTGAAGTTGGAGACATTACCGGATTCTACATGATTGATGACGAAGGGACCCTTCAATCGGTTGATGTTAGTGCAAAATTCGTGAACGGTAGACCAGCAGGGATTGAAGCAAAATACGTGATGCGGACTCCAAAGGACTGGGACCGGTTCATGCGGTTCATGGAGCGCTATGCTAATGTCAACGGCTTGCAGTTCGTCAAAAGTTAAAAAAAAGTCAACGTATATACCGTACCCTCTCCCTTACCCGCCACTCTTGCTGCGATTGTGTTTTTCGTTACTGTAATTAGGTCATTGAAATGTGACATATTTGAGATATCATCTAGTGGCATACATAGACCTAATGTGAGTACTATCTAATGACCATTCACATTCCAATTCATAAAGTTTCAATTTTGTTTTCTAAAATGAAGCTCCTTTTAATATTATAATGGAGTTAATTACTGTTTTCGTCCCTGTGGTTTGTCAAAAATCACTATTTCAGTCCATTAGTTTAAAAATTGCGATTTCAATCCCTGTGGTTTCACTTTCGTAACCATTTCAGTCCACCTCGTAACCATTCAGTCCCTGTACTAACAGAATAAATGGATTGAAATGGTTACGAAAGTGAAACCACAGGGATTGAAATGGTTACGAAAGTGTAACCACAGGGACTGAAATCGTAATTTTTAAACTAATGGACTGAAATAGTGATTTTTGACAAACCACATGGATGAAAACAGTAATTAACTCATGATATGGAAATATGAAATGATACATTCTTTATATTGAATCTTTGAGTCTTTATCAAATGATAAAGAATCCAACAATACTTTAAAACTTAAAATGCAAATAGCCTTAAACTCAATTCTTGCTAGTTGACTTTGTGACTAGAATAGGACTTTGAATCTTGACTTTGTTATCCTTTAAGTTCATCCAAGTCAACTGCCCTTGACTAAACCTCCCTTGTTTGGACCCTGATGATTTCTTCAAGATGAACCAAACGCGGTAAGTCAAACTCTGATTTGACCGTGAAAACGACAGCCTCCTAGGTTTGACCCGTACTTTGACTCCTTCAGGTGCGACTACTTTAACTGCGTAAGTAGACTTGGATTCTCCCACATTCGTCACACGCCTTTTGACCATCTTACTAGTCATACCGGATTTGAAAATCACCGATATCGAAGGGTAATTCAGGCTAAAATCCTTGTTGTTTTTCATCATATCCTGACAACTCACATTCCTGTGAGTGATAGTGAAAATCTCCGATTTTGTATACCGAATGCTGCATAAATGCATGATATATTCATTTGGTGTAATGTCGTATATCAACCCGGGTTCTATAGCTCTTACTGGATTCACATGACCAGCTCCCATAGCAAGAATCCCAGCTGGTTTATCTCCGTCCATTATCGGTTTCCCGTAATGATCGGTCACATCTGCGGTGGTCATCAGGGCGGATTTGATCGCGGCAGGGCTCCATTTCGGATGTGCCGAACGTATCAACGCTGCAAGCCCACCAACATGAGGGCATGACATAGATGTTCCAGACATAATTGTAAAGTTGACTCTTCTAGAATCTTCCGGAAGGGCTGACGGACCCAAGTTTTGCGGCCAAGCCGCTATAATATTAACACCTGGAGCGATCACATCCGGTTTAGGTATCACGGGGTCCATGAAACTCGGTCCTCGTGATGAAAACTGAGCCACTGATGGTCCTCTAGCTCTCCCGATCACGGTCCCACCGAATATGATTCGGCCCGTGGGTCGTCTTGTTGAGTTGATATAACTCTTTAACTGAACCGATTCGGAATACCCGATCAACGTGGCTGGTAAAACATGAGCATCGATCGAGTCTTCTTCCAAGTTTATTTCCGTGTTTGCAAGAATCATCGCGGCACCGCCAGCCTCCTTGACTACTTGACCTTTCTCCGCCCTCCCATTAACTCCTCGATCGCAAACCACCATTTTTCCTTGTACTTTATTTCTCGGGAGCGAACCCTTAAAGCAATAGTTACTTCCTCGGTCTCCACCCGTTAAGTAAACGATTTCCAACCGTTTTTCGTGTGAGGTCCCGGGGTACACCGATTCTCCGTAAACAATTTTTCCGTTCCCCATACGAACCACAGCCGGGAACTTTCGGTCAAGTGTGCTAGCACCAATGGTCGCAACCCATGGAGCCACATTGGCAACCGAGTTTGCTATTGGCCCGTTATTACCCGCAGCACATATGACCGATATCTTATGCTCCATGGCGCGAAAACTTCCAATTGCAATGCTATCATCATAAAGCGGAATCGGGAACCCGCCAAGCGATAGCGAAAGGATATCAACCCCGTCTCGAATCGCCTCATCCATTGCAGCCAAAATATCTGAGCTGTAACATCCACTAAACCAACACACTTTATATATTGCGATATGCGCTCCCGGTGCCATACCTCTCGCGGTTCCGGCTCCATTCCCGAGAACACTCGCCATCGGGACAGCGCTTCCTGCTGCCGTCGACGCCGTGTGGGTCCCATGTCCGTGCGAATCCCGAGGCGACAAATACTCCGACACGTCATCTTCGGACGGCGACAACGAGGCGACACTATGCCCTTTACTAAAAAACCGCGCACCAATCAGTTTTCGATTACAATTCGCACCGTTAAAATCTTCGCCACTCTGGCAAACCCCTCTCCATTTTTTAGGAACCGGTGGCATACCCCGGTCATCGAAACTCGGACTTTCAGGCCATACACCCGTGTCAAGCACTCCAATAATCGACCCTCGGCCGAACCCGGACTTGACCCACGCACCATTTTCATCATTCGGGCTTAAGCCCAAGAACTTGTAAGAATAAGTGGTGTGGAGTTTATGGACCCGGTCCGGTCTTATCGCTACAACATGTCGTAGCTTACGCATTAACTCTAGCTCCGGCTCCGAGAGCCGAGCCGCAAAGCCTTCCATAGCCGAGTGATACGAATACAAAAGACGCGAAGACGGGTCGTCTACAGTTTTTTCGAGAACCGAAAGGTGCCAGTGAAGTTTCGACGCGAAAAGGGCGTCGGGGTGGAGTTGGATAATGTACGTTTTTAGCGGTTGCTGATGAGCGAAAGTTCGGGTTAACAACGAGTAGAGTAAAATGGTACAAAACATGAGCGACGTTTTGAACGCCATTGTATTGTACTGTACTGTACTGTCTACAGTGTAGTGTAAGTGTAGTAGTAGTAGTAGTGTAGTGATGAAGAAAGTGGTGCATAAAGGGGGTATTTATGTGCATGGTTTTGAGGCAATTCAAATGTCTGAAATCCTCTGATAAAACTCGTGAAAATTAAGAGCTCTTCATCACGAGGATCTTTTGGTACATACAGAGAGAAAAATATGATTTTGTGGGGGCTCTTCAGGGAGCTTGGTTTTCACGGGATGTTTTTTGTATGGGTTTATTACACTTTTGGGGAAAAAATTGAGGTTATTTTGGTCATTTGAAGTGTTTTTTTACATTTATTGTTACATATGTCACACGACTACATTTATTTCTTAACAGGCTCCAAAGATTTTTCTGTTCTTTTTACTCATGTCAAGTTGTTGAACATAGAGAAGTCTTTTCAGTTGAAATTAGGGACTTCAATGGTGTCGGACTAGAAATGATGAACATGACTATTTAGGGATGATTAAATGGTACTGGGTACTGGGTACCGGTACTGAAATTATCAAATTGAAACATTTTCGGTACCGACTTTTGACGTTTTCGGTACTGGTCTAGTACGATACCGGTATTTAACGATTTTTACCTTTAAATACTGGTATGAACTGCATCGTACCGTACCAGGTATATTCGGTACCGGTGCCCATTTTTTGGAGAATTTTGGTACCGGTTGGTACTAAGCTCATCCCTATGACTATTTATTCGATTTGTATATTTATCCGTGCTAAAACATCTTTAACCTAATACACTTAAAAACCATGTAACCTGAAAATTGAAAGTAACGACACGTTGGCAAGTCAAAATGTGTTGACGAGTTGTAAACGAATTCTCTGAACGTAATAGTTGTATGTATATATTTTATTTTTTAATTCTAATTTATAGTGGTAATCGTTAGTTTTAGTACAACCTGAACACAAGACGCTTATTAAGCGAGTTAGACATGTTAAATCAAACATGACACGTGTGTTAAATGGGTTGACGACCCAAAACTTGATTATTTTGTGTATAATGTTTCGAGTCGTGTCAAGAGTTGAGAACCTAATTTAAATATATGCATTAAAGAGGTTGATATGTCACTTTAATTTCAGTACAACCAAAACATGGCCAATTTGTTAAATGGTTTTAGGTGTCAACTTTTAATACTTTATGAGTTGATGTTTAAACATGGCCGATATATTTATTAAACGAGTGGTTAGACTAGACAACACAATGTGGTTAATAAAAAAAAGACTAGAAAGACAACTCAATGCCCGGCTGCATGTTTCTTGAGCCCATTAGATGTTTTAGCCCATGTACTTGATGTGATGAGTTGGTGTTTAAAACTTAGATAATGGGCTCATGCTATACAGTGGCGGATCTAGGATTCACGTTAAGCCGTAACGTTTTATAAATAAGCCGTAACGAAATCGAAAAAACATCAAATTTTTCCAAAATTTATACTAAAAACGTCAAATTTTTCCGAGCCAAGCCGTAGCGGAGGTTACCCCCGGTTAAGGCTAGGTCCGCCCCTGATGGTATATAAAAGCACAGTTAGTTGATAAGATTAGGAGGTTGAAGGAGTATGTGAATAATGTTAGTAAGGAGATGATGGTGGTGGTGTGAGGGGGGGGGGGGTAGATAGTGGTGTGGAGTGGGGAAGAGGAAGTGGGTAGGGTGGGTGGTGGGTCTCACATAAATTGTAAAATATTAATTATATTTTGTTTTTAACTTTTAGTTATTATTTTGATAGTAAGGGTATTTTTGTAATTTCACACACACCTAACTCCAAAAAATAACCCCATCCACGCCAGGGACTATCCTAAAACGAAATTCAAAAACTTGGGGACTATAGGTGTAATTTTAGAAAGTTAGAGAGTAAAGGAGAAAAATGAGCAAACCACAGAGACTATCCGAGTATTTTTTTCTCTAATATTATAATACAATGCTCGCCATAGCTAAGATCCTATGTGTTTTGCAAATCTACACGCAACATTACTTATATTTTATTTAGGGTTGTAAACGACCTGAACGTTTAACGAACATTTCGGCGGAAAGTTCGTTTACGTTCGTTCTTTTAGTTAATGAACGGACATGAACAAGAAGTTCCGTTCGGTTAGTTAAATGAACGAACACGAACAGATGTCTCGTTCGTTCAGCTACGTTCGTGAACATTCGGTAATGTGTTCGGGAACATTTGTTCATGTTCGTTTGTTTATGTTGTTCATTAAAGATTATTTAGCATTTATTTATTTTATCTAAACTTTTTATATTCTTTAATTCTTAATTATCTCATTACCCAAACAAATAAAATAGGAAACCTTATCTCCATATTGTTTATGCACTGTTCTATTTTCCTTCTTATCATTCACATCGAAAAATACTATCGACCTTCGTTCAATGATTAGGGCTTCAAGGTTTAGCGCCACTCCCTCTCACCATCCCCCTCTACCCACCTTCGTCTTAGCCGATTTTATCTGTGTTCGTGAACACATTCCTTTCCTTAATTGACAAACATAGACGACAAAAATCTCGTTCGTTAAGTATTCATGAACCGTTCGTGAACACATTTTATCCTTAACGAACGAACACGAACAAGTCCTTATTTATGTTCGTTCGATTCGTTTACAGCCTTAATTTTAATTTTATTGATTAAATTCAATGATAGTAACATAAAGTAATCCATAAGTCTTGCACCAATATCACTAGACATGAATTATCAGGTTCTCTTGTATATAGTAGGCACCATATGATCCATTTTGTACACCGACAACAAGCAATTCATTGAATTATTTATTTATGTGGGGAGTGCACGTACGTACCTCAACAAATGCACATGCTCTGCATCGTCTAAACAGCGACAAGCAATCTATTGGATTACTTTTTTTTAACGACAAATGTTAGATAATCTTTACTTCTAAATTACACCAAATGACAGGAATTGAACTCTGGTCTCTCCCATGAGATACAAAGCCTCTATCACCCCACCAAGATGTTAACTTGAAATTTCAAAAATACCCTTTCAGTTAACATACAATATGGATGGAATTAGAGCCGGGGAGCAAACTGGCGAAAAGATCGAAACATCAAGGAGAAAATGGCCATTTTTAAATGATTTGGACAAAACCGGAAGCAAAAATTAACTCTTGTTTTTACTTCGATACAAATTCAAACTTTTGTAGTATGAATTGTGGTTAAACATGGCAGGACGTGTGATTTTGAAGTTTAATACTACATGGGGATTTGGTAATTATCGCATTCATTGACACATTACCATTCACAAACATATCATGATGAAGAATATATGTAATCTTTTTTTTTTTAGTGGGGATTGAGTCTAATTGACAAAGTCATTAGAGTTAAGGTATTGCTTTACTTGAGGTAAATGGTTCGAGCCCCGTCGAAGGAGAATTTGATGTAATTTAAGTCGTTAAAAAATTTTAGTGTAAGAAGTTAATCTATATACTATATTATAATGCATGAGGGATGGATATTTTAAGATACTCAAAAAATAAGAACTTCTTCCCTCTTTATTTATAAAAACACCCTTAAAATGAGGGTAACTTGGTCTTTTAAACACTAATTATATTTTAGTCCCTCCATATTATTACATTTAAATCCCTTTATTTCAACCAAATTATGGCTAATTAGTTACAATTATCCATTTCCACAACAAACTTAAAATTATTTTACATATTCTTGACATATTTATAAACTATAATGTTTTAAAAAAAATCCAAAGGTACCGTGATAACCTACTCATTTTTTTCGACATTTCGATAGTTGTCTTGGTTAGTATTGTTGTGCGGATTAAAATGTACAAGTAGATGATGCATTAGTGTACAAGTGATTAAAGCAATGTGTCCTGTCACATTTTAAATGCTCAAGACTCTCTACGTTGCTATCATTAGTATCAGTTTAATATTATTCTAACCCTTTTCACTTGTTCACCAATTTTTTTCGACGACTAGATTAAATTTCGAAACCTTGCACATACGGGTTTGATATGAGCTTTGTTCATATTCTGTATGTTTGTGTATTTACTTGGTTGGGTGCATACACTTACATGGTTTAGCAGGTAGTAAATTGACATCAAATAAATTCGTTTTATCTAATTGGTTGTATTAAAAAACTTTATATAATACCATATTCAACAAAATGGAATTTTAGTTTTCATTAAAAAAAATTATAGAAACGTTTTTAGAAGAATTTTTCGTTTTCATAAAACCTTTTTTTTATAAAAAGGTTTTTTAGAAGTTTGGTAAATAAGTTTTCGACCAACAAACTTTTAGAAAAAAAAAAAACTCCATAATCTAAAAATAATACATCTTCAAAAACTGAATACCAGATTCTGTTGCAATTTTTTTAGGGATTATAAGTACAAAAATACTTTTATAGATAATATTAGTTAGTTGAAAAAAGCTACAGGTTATTCAATTCGTTGGTTTATAGGTTCTATATATAGTATAATTCATTGATTATTTTAACTTCAAGAAATTTGTTGTTCTTTAAAATTTTTGGTCTAGATGTATTTCAATTAACTTTGATTTATTCTTTTATGCTCATACTTAAACATTCATCTTATTTATTATTCAGTGGTTTTGGAGCTTCAATATTCATCCTTTGAGATCTTTACACAGGTAAGCATGTTTCTAAAACATGATATATTGTTTGTTTTTTTTTATATTATGTTTAACTGTGAACGTCGTTTTTGTATTATTTATAACAGTAACATGATAAAATATGTAACTAAAATAGTTAACATTTTTTTCAGTTCCCCAAACTACTCCAGCTACTACTACTACTACTACTGATGTATTAGTTAAAGAGGAGAACAGAGAAGAAACTGATCATCCGAATGATGTAATAATCAAACAGGAAGAGATACAATAAATTCCGAAGGACGTTGATCTCGATGATGACAAATGGTGGTGTGACAATATAGATGACATCCTTGAGATGTTTAAACCGTATGATTACTAAATTGATCTCATCATGATGCAAATTACTTGACACTTGAGTTTTTAGTTTTCAACTTTTATATTTAAGACTTATATTTCCTTATTCGTGTACTACTTTATATAACTTTTATTTATGTTTAAAAAATTTATTTTTTTTATTCGTGTGTTAGTTTATTGCGTCAATGGTTTCTTGAAGTACTTGATAATTTAAATTCTAAATTTAATAATTACTAGACATGTGTAATACTTATGATATATATCCATCACAATAATGTTACCATAAATATAATACGAATAAGAAAACTACTAGAAACGAGTGCCGCAATGCAAAATGTCACCCCTGCCGCATCGCGCGGACACCCTACTAGTTGATTGGACTGGCCTTTAACTATTTGAAACACTACTATAAACTTGACTTTTTTAGAAAGGCCAAAACCACTTTACGGTTTTGGCCCAAGACAAATACCCTATTCGTTAATCCGTTTTGTTAGCCCTTCTTTTACCTGTTTCTAAGGGCGTGCATAAAACGGACCAACCCGAAAAACCTGACCAGACCGACCCATTGTAACCCGGGCCCAAACCCAACATTGGGTACACCCCTGACCCAAAAGGCCCACATCACACCACAATACAAGTCTTGGTTGTTATAGGCTTGGCACATCTTCTAAGGTCATCCGGTATGGGGATCATCGGAGGGTCATAGAGGTGCCACCTAGGACCATTCCCCAACACCCTCCCCCACCCCCCGAGCCTAGGCTCGTTGTGTAGATGGGCTATCCCACAAACTCCACGGACCACCTGCTTTTTTTAATTTCTTTTTGATTTTTTTACCCCCCAGTCAAGTAAATAAAAAATAGGATGGGAATGATGGGGAAGGCCATCATCACACCCATAGGTTGGTGATGGAGGGGATAGTGACATGGCAATGATATGGAGGGTGGTGATGGGGGTTTTGGCTCATCAGCGTATTGGATAGCCTAAGTTCTAACTCATCAGGCATCAAGCCATCAAGGCGGTTCCTAAGTACTGGTCTTGAAAAGTATTACACGTCTGTTCCTTAGACGACACGAAGTGGGCGTGGAAGCCAGTCTACGCCAAGCTAACCACCCCGTGTCCGGCATGGAGCACGACGTTGTGGTTGGGGATTGAGGATCTCCACCGGCGTGGGGGCAAATGTGTGGGTGAGGTGGCGACGTTTCATTGGTGGGTGGATTTTGGGTTGGTTTTGATTGGTTAATGTTTTTTTTAAATAAAAAAGCTACTTTCCAAGCCCCGTTCCACTCCTTTTTTGCACCACGCCAATTTTCTGACGCGTACTGATGTGGTTGTCACATGTCGCATAACACCCCAATTTCATGCCCCTCCACACCCATCGAATGGTCTTATAAACATTATAATTTATATCCATAGCATTAAGATAATCCAAACTGGATCTTTGTTTTTTAAAACCCACCAAAACATTTATCGTTTAATAGATGAGCAAATACACAATTTTTGTGATTCAAATTCTTGTTTGATTAGACTTGGCTGATAGGTCTTTATGGACTCTCTTTAACTTAAAGTTCATTACATCAAATCTTTAATCCACAATTTTCGTAATCAGACACCTAAGTAATTGTTTTTTGTTCAAATTCAACAAAAAGTAGTGCGGTTCACAGGAAACTTTCTTCCCTACTGGCACCACAACATTAGTCAAAAACCTCAAAATCTAACCTGAGTGCACTTGCAAAACTGTCAAAAAAAAGGTTCCAGTTAATGTTGTTATTTTATTCTAAAACATTATGTGCATGTAAGCCTAATGTGACAACCAAATGTTTGAATACCATATCTACTCTAAAACGAGGTTCGACACTTGTATATTTTCAAGAGCGCCTCAACAGTCGAGTAAAGGTGGGTGCCAACCGCGCTTATTAAAACTTCTTTTTTTTCTACTTATTCTTTTTCGGTTACTGTTTATTCAAAACAACTTATTTCAATAACAAATAATTCGATACGCACTTTGGATAACCAATTCCAAATACGCTCACAACACGCACACAAGAAAAAAAATCAGTAAACAACCCCTTACGCCCCATAAATTATGGTCTAAATGACCATCTGAAAAGAGCAGTAAAAATGTAAACTTTTCCTTTGGGCATTTTTGTTTCAAGTGCTATTAAAAGACAAACAAAAGTTCATGTAAAAGCATGTGTATATAAATATCATTACAAAGAATCAACAATCTGACAAAATAAAGTAACTATATATTAGTGGAAAATTTATGATTTCTCGTTTCCGGCTTCAATAACTGAATAAGCAGGCCACAAGTAACCTCTAATATGAAGTATCAACTGACATTTAATTTTAAGCAAACATAACTAACCTCCATTACATCTTCATGCTGCTATTTGAACCACTCATGAGTGCTGTCTTTGCTCGTTTTTCCAAGAATTCTTTGCTGCTTCCGCTGAAGAACCAGAACCGTCTGAATCACTGTTTCCATCATTCGGTTTTGGTTTAGAGAAAAACGGGTCCCATTCATGAACACCTACATATTCACCTTCATCTAACAAAGCATACTTCCAACTTAACTCCTCGATAAAATCATCATTCGTACGGCCTTCAATAATGTCTTTTCTCATTCTCGTCACTTTGTCTATAATCGCTTGAACAGATACATCAAAAGCATCTTTATGAGAATCCAATTTTGACCGCGGGTCTGCGTATATTAACCTCGGAATCAGATTTATGACTTCCTCCCTCATCATTTTGACCTGATCCGGAGGGATTTGACTTAATCTTTCTTCTATACTGATATTTCTCTTACGAAGATCATCTTCCGGGATGAAAACCGAATACTTTGTGTAATTTTTCGGAAGATGCCAGGTGTACTGCGTGTATGCAGAACCGGGATGAAAGAAAACCGGGATACAACCAGCTAACATCGAGTCAAAAGCTGATCGTCTTGTGTACGAATCGCCTTGTGGTTGTAAACAAAAAACCGAGCTTTGAAACATCTGCATTATACTACTAGGGGAATGACACTTGCTTTCACCAAGATCGCATTCCAAAAGCTTTCCGACATCCGAATTCTTGCATTGATCGATAATCTGACCCCTAATCGATTTCGGATTATCGGGACGAGGTGCTCCAGCGAAACAGAAAAGCCATTTTCTATCCAAGTTCATCATTCGATCCTGCCACGCGAACACTTCAGCGTCTTTCGACGGATGAAAATAAGTTGGATACGGAATCGCAAAATCGTTCGCGTTCCATGGACTCGATTCCACAACAAGCATCGACATGTTTTTAGCAGCCGGTAAAAACAAAAGCTTGTTCCCCCAATCGGTTTCTTCTTCACTCAATCTCCTAAAATCCCACGTAATCCTACCCGCAACAAGAAAATGATCTTTACCCCCCATTATTCCCCACTCGGGTCTCTTCTGTAACCAATCGACAAGATCAAGAGACGCAGCATCTCTCATCGATATATTATACCCCCAAAGAAACCTCGCGATATCAAAACCGGCATAAAAAGGGACGAATATAGCCGCGGCAAGCGAAGAATCTTTAGTCAAACACTCATACTGCTTCATCCGGTTACTAAATATAACATCCACCGCAAACTGATTCGTCGCATACCACCCATTATCCGAAAACACACCTTCCGTATTCTCCAACGGAGGCCCAAGTCCAGCATTCGTCGTGAACTTACACATGTTCGTCCACTTGCTAAGACTCCTACACTGCTTAAGCATATCTTCGTTAAACCTCGACGGAAGATCATGCACATACACATATCTCCCACCACAAGGATCACTTTTGTTCTCTACGGTTTTCAACGCCTTCATAAACGGAAAATCTTTCGGCTTATTAACATCCTCAGATTTCTGTTCAACTACAGGATCTGTAACCGAATTATCAGATTTCTGTTCGGTTACAACCTCCGGTTCCGAATCCTGCGAATTTTCAACCGGATCTGTAACCGAATTATCAGATTTCTGTTCAGCTACATCCTGTGTATCTAAATCTATATCTCTAATCTCGGGTTTATTATCATTCGCTACACGATCGATGTCAACCGGAGGGTTCGAACGAATCACTGGGACAGGATCATGAGTTCTAATCTCGGAACTAATGGAAGTAACTTGAAAAGTTCTACCACCAATAACAACAAAATGAAAGTACAATAAAACACCCCAAAAAAAGGCACAAAGTAACCCTAACACACAGATTCTAGAGTGTTGAGATTTGTTATTCCCCTTTTCCATACGATCTGCTGGAAGATTCACCGGTGAACGGCGTCTCATCAGATTATTAAATCAACAAATCACAAACATAACGTAACAAACACGTAACCCTAACAAACACACAAACACACAAACGAGCGAACGAATGGAATGAATTGAATGAATATAGATCACACCAATTGAACAAAAGGCTTAATGAAGCATAAATTGGAGGCGATTGGTGAAATTAGGGCACGAAATCTGGTGAATGCAGTGAGAAATTGAATGAAATCAACAAGTCAAAATCAATCAGATCGAGTCAATGAGAGATTACCGAATCATGAAGTGAATGATGAAGATGATACTTACAGGATCCGATTGATGAAGTGGAGGCGATGATGATGATTATATATATGTGCAATCTGGTGTCGTGCTGTGTAGTCAGTAACATAATAGCCGGATAGGCGTACGTTAGCTTGATGAGGTGTATTTTAGAGTAAGAGAGGCGTATGTTAGCGTAATGGGGGTGTATGTTAGTGCAACGAGGCGTATGTTAGTGGGGGTGTGTTCAGGGTTGTAGTGAACTAATGACTAGGGGTGCAAACAAGCCGAGCCGAGCCCGAGCCTTACCTTAATTGAGCTAGGCTCATTACAACTTCCTGAAGCTGAAGCTCGGCTCGATTTTAGTAAAATTAAAACTCGAGCTCGGTTCGAAAGCTTGATCTAAGTATCTATAGCGCGAGTTAAAACAAGCCAAAGCTCGACTCGAGCTCGCTTGTGGCTATTGTTGAGCCAAGGCTCGACTCGAGCTTGACTCGACTCGAGCTTGGCTCGACAGATGCGGAACTCGATTAAAAAAAACATCTAGATCATTCAATAAGTAATAGATAGTTTAAACCCTAAAGTATACTAAGCTCAATAAGGCTCAACGAGCCTAAATGAGCTACACTTACAAAGCTTGATATCTAATCGATCCTAATTTCAAGCTCGGGCTCGAGCTCGATAAAGCTCGGCTCGATAAGGCTCGGCTCGTTTGAACTTTTTATCGAGCCGATCTCGAGTAGCTCACGAGCTGCTTGGCTTGTTTGCACCCCTAGTAATCATGGGCGGACCTTGCCTTTGGCCAGAGGGCGGCCGCACCCCTTGAAAAACAAAATTTAGCGTATATTTTAGGCAAAAAACCCGACCGTAACCCTTGAAAATATGATTAAACACCTCATCTGCACCCCTAGCAAATAAAATCTGGGTCCGCCACGTCTACTAATGACTTGTAAAATGCAACTAAGAATAGGAGGGGCGTAGGTTAGTAAGTGGAAAAGAGAACACCAGTGGCGTAGGATAGCGGTGTAAGATAGCGGGAAGATGTAAAATAACGTGTAGGGGTGTCTCTATGTCTGTTTCCCCAGGACGGTGTCGGTGACCATATAACTATAGGCCACGTGGAATAATGACGTCAGAAGGGATTGGCTAAAAATAACAAAAAGTAAAAGAAATTAATAAATTGTTGACTTGTCATGTTGCTGAAATTAGAAATAATTTAATAGCAAATGAAAAAGTTATATTTACTGATGTGGGGATGGTGTTTCTGGCTTCTGGAATGAAAATTGACTCTTGTGGGTTGATACTTGAATATTCTTGTCTGTGGTTTGGTTTCTATGTGTTGAAGGATAACTAAATGGTATCAGGTATCGTTATTGAATTGGTATTGATACTGAATTTATCGAATTGGAATATTTTCGATACCGATTTGGTATCTACTTTTGACGTTTTCATTAGAGCGTCTCTGAGAATTTACGTACCCCGTTCGAGCTTAAAAATGTGCCCTTTCATAATGTTCTATTATTATTTAATGAAAAAAAAAAAACAAATCAGTATTGGACTAAATAGTCCTAATGTCAAGTGGGCTAAATTCTAAACCATATAAAATGATTTGTAAATGGGCTTATATTGGAATTGGTATGTGTTTACTATTTAAAAAAAATATCATATGTATATTGTTTTTTTTAAATCGCGTGCCCCTCGAAATCACGGGTCTTGTGCGGAGGTCCTCCCCGCACACCATCAAAGCCGCCACTGGTTTTCGTTATTGGTATTTATCGGTTTTTACCATCAAATATCGGTACCATACCGTACCGGGTATTTTCGGTATCGGTACCTGTTTATAAAGATTTTCGATACTGGTATTTTTGATACCAATATCAGTTGGTACCAAGCTCATCCCTAACGTGTTGTGGTTTGATACATGGAAAATGAATCTTTCATACCGTCGAGTGTCCGCTACTAATTTGGAGTTTTGCTATATGAATAAAAGTAATTTTATGATATATTTTCAATAAGAGAAAGAGATGAACTAAAGAAATCATTTCTTCTAATTCTTACACCAACTTTATTATTTTCTTTTTCCACAAATGAAAACACATTACTTAATGCTGATTCAAGCATGAGAGCAATCTCTAGCGGTACGCATTGTTCTAGTTATTGTACATTGGGTGACAAACACATTCGCTCAAAATCTGTTTTAAGGGAAACATATTGAATACGTGCATTAGTCAAAATATTGAAAGGGTATGGTCTCAAATACCACGCAATCCATGCATGCACCCGAGATATCACCTGCATACGCGCGACCATGACAACTCATAAAAGTACAGCCAGTACAAGTGACAGGAGTTTGCAGCCAACCAGCGTGCGCCATATTCTGCCCATACAACTCCCATGATGATCAATCATGCAGGGGTCCAGGGGACAAATAGTACAACTGGATTGTGACATGTAGCAAATCAGCGTGCGTTTGCTCCGTGATCTCCACTAAAAGTTGATGACAGACTCGACAATAAGTACACTCGGCAGGCCACGTGGCACCAACCACTGTGCGTGTAACAATCCGACTATTAAAGTCAAAGTCAATGTCAAAGTCAAGACATGTCAGCATTCAGATATGTCATTTCTTACTTAAATATTACTTGTACTCTCGAACCTCGATAATCGATGTGTTAGTTAACGCTATTTTATATTACGATTTATTAATATGTGAAGTAACAATGCGATAAACGCCATTAAACGCTAATATTACTACACGCTATTCAACTTAACGCTATCACATCGTTATCGCCCCGCAACTCAAATCGCAGTTATTGGTATTGTTCTATGTGTGTGTGTTATTATGTGCTTTACTTGTGCATGTTTATATTTATTTTGTGGTGATTGTTCGCTAACGCAATTGCAACGCAATCCCAACGCAAACTCTGAACGCAGACTTACTTACTTGTATGTTGTTATGTGTTAGTTATGTTATTTGTGTAACTATTGATTAATGCTATCGCATCGCTTACTCGCAACTCGCCTAAACGCAACGCAACGCTCAACGCACGAAACAAAAGTCGGAAAACTAACTCGCGACGACCAACCGATCGAATGGACATCCGACCGGATGACCATCCGATTGGATGGCCATCCGATCGAACGGCCGTCCGACCCGTCCAACTCTACACCGCCTTTCACCCCTTCACCTATAAATACCTCACCTGTCACGTCAACTGTTCATTGATGTGACAGCTCCGTTCGACCCGTGCACTCTTAGCCTCTTTTCTCTCGATTCCTCGCGATTCTTGTAAGTTTTCACTCTAAATCTTGTACTTCCATCTTCATTACACACTTTCTCATAATCTTCACTAACAAATCTCACAATTTCACCGTGGAATCACTCGATTTGGGCTGTTCTAAGGTGATGTCATCATGGAGTTCTTATGAACACTGAAGTGTGACTTCATCTCACCAAGAACGGTTCAGACCTGAAGGATTTTCACATCATTTTACACTGATTACAACTAAATCTAAACATTTTCCAACTGATTTCCACTTTTCTTCAACATTTTTCACCTTTTTACTCAAAACCGTTAGAATCTGGACTCGTTCGGGCTCTCTACTCATTCTCTAGTGGAGAACCGGGCTGAGACTAGAATTCTACCAGAGAGACGACCGATTCGCGGGTTGAACATGAAACTCCGTCAAAACAGTTAAGTCTGATCGAACGGGTTGACTCTCGTTCGATCGAACGAGTTGGACTTGATGTGATTTTCGTTGTTTAACACGTTGTCACGCCGTCTCCGTTAAACCGCAAAACTTTTCAACTTAACTGATTTTGCAAGTTATCAAACAGAAGGATGCTCATTTGAATAGCCGTCCGATCGGACGACCATCCGATCGAACGACTATTCGACCAGGTAACCTGTAATTTCAACATTTAAACAATTTCTGTCACAACCCCCGGTCCCTAGTTCCCGGGAACGGGCGGCCGTGAACCAGTTTCGGTGGTATCACATTTATTTATCCAATTTAGCAGCGGAAATTTTCATCAGGACCGTAGTTAGGAAATATTTAATCAGAGTAAACGACCATGTTTTATAACATTAAACATATGGGTAAAAACCCAAGTTTTCAATACACACGTTTCATAGGAATAAATCCTATTTATTTAATAAAAACATCCATTTTATTCTTAGGTAACTTTATTGCCACTTTTCCAAGCCTCCAGTGCTGTCCAGCTGGCTTCTATTTGGCTTTCACATTTTGTTACCTGAAACGCGTTTTAAAAACATTTTGTCAGTGGGAAATACTGGTGAGTGAATCCCAGTTTAATCAGGTTTAAATAAAATTCACAGTGAACGGTATTGAGGGCGATCCCGTAATTACATTTGTTTCCAAGTTATATCAATTATCACCCGTTGGTACTGTCGACACCCGACTTGTGGAAATGTTACTCCTTAACCAGGTTGTAACCAATTTTGTATACAAAACCCCAACATACCCACGATAATTGTATTCTTACAAATACTCAATAACTGTCATTCGCATGGAAAAGTATGTAAGGTTTTGTAAAAACAGTTTACAAAAAGGAGATTACTCACATTGCTGTTTTAGGTTATTCTTTAGGGTTTCCTGGTGAATATCTATAATTTACACAAATGCACGTGTGTTAGTATAATAACCCATTTTAACATTAGTAATACCCTCCCCGAGACGACATTCCAACGACTACGTCGGGCAGAACCACGACAGCCGTTACGGAACCCTAGATCAATCGGGTAGCGTATCTAATACGTCTCCAGGGGTTATAATACTTACATCGTAGCAGAACCTCGCTATTTTAGGGGGTATAATGCCCGGGTATAGCAACGCCACTACAGAAAATTAAGAAAGAAAGAAAGGAATGAGCGAAACGGACTGAAGGCCGTTGCCTTCTATTTATAGGGCTGAAATCGCACTTTCTCGCGGCCCGCGTGGGATATGGGCAGGGCTTACGCGGCCCGCGTTGACTCCGGTCAACTGCGTAGCTTGGCTGGGTCAGCGTGTAGGTCCGCCACGATGATGACACGTGTCATCACCGGGCTGCGCCACCATTTGAGACACTCGCGGCCCGCATGAACTTAGGCTATCTTATACGCGGCCCGCATGAACTTATGATTTCAGCGGAGTCCAGTTACATCCTAATGCGGCCCGCATGAGCTTGAGGTGAGGCCTTACGCGGCCCGCCTCAGCTTAATAATTATTGTTTTTAATTTATTTTATATATTATATTTTAATTTGGGCTCGGTTTTCACATACGGGGTGCATATAAAGACATATTGATATATTTAAAGATATATTAGGGTGTCAGAAATATTATGAGGGTGTCGGTTTTACCGAGGGTTGTTATATCCTCCCTACCTTGTTTTAGAGCTCGTCCTCAAGATCTACTGGAACAAGTGTGGATATTTCTTTTGCATTTCTGATTCAAGTTCCCATGTGTATTCAGGTCCTCTTTTGGAGTCCCACTTTACTTTGACCAGAACTAATCTCTTATGCTTGAGATTCTTAATTTTTCTATCTTCAATCTGTGGAGGCCTCTCTACAAATTTGAGTTGTTCATTAACCTCTATATCTTTGAGAGGTACTACGAGTGATTCATCAGCTAGGCACTTTTTGAGATTAGATACATGAAATACATCATGTATTCCTGCCATTTCCTCTGGCAGTTGTAGCTGATAGGCTACAGGTCCTACTCTTTCAAGAATTTTGAAAGGTCCAATATACCTAGGACTAAGCTTTCCTCTTTTGATGAATCTTACTACTCCTTTCCAGGGAGAGACTTTTAATAATACTTTATCTCCTACTTGAAATTCTAATGGTTTGCGTCTGTTATCGGCATAGCTCTTTTGTCGATCACGTGCTGTTTTCAGTCGTTCCTTGACTTGAATGATTTTATCAGTTGTTTCTTGTACTATCTCGGGTCCAGATAATTGTTTTTCCCCAATTTCTGCCCAACAGACTGGGGTTCTGCACTTTCGTCCATAAAGTGCTTCGAATGGTGCAGCATTGATACTTGTGTGATAACTGTTATTATAAGAAAATTCTATTAAAGGTAAGTGTTCGTCCCAATTACCTCCAAAATCAATTACACAAGCTCTAAGCATGTCCTCCATTGTCTGAATTGTTCTTTCGCTTTGCCCGTCCGTTTGAGGATGATAAGCTGTGCTTAGATTTAACCTGGTTCCCATTGCTTTTTGGAAACTTGACCAAAAATGAGAGGTAAAACGGCTATCCCTATCAGAAACAATTGATAAAGGAATTCCATGTAATGAAACAATTTCATTTACATATAATTTGGCTAATTGTTCCATACTAAAGGTTTCCTTCATTGGTAAGAAATGAGCTGACTTGGTTAACCTATCTACAATCACCCAGATTGTATCATTACCTTTTCTTGTTTTAGGCAATTTGGTAACAAAATCCATTGTTATCAATTCCCATTTCCAAACTGGTATTTCTAATTGTTGTAACAATCCTGAGGGTTTCTGATGTTCAGCTTTAACTTGTGAGCAAGTTAAACATTTAGAAACATAAGCTGCTACATCCTTTTTCATTCCTATCCACCAGAAATTTTTCCTTAAATCCTGGTACATTTTATCACTTCCTGGATGCATCGTATATTTAGACTTATGAGCTTCTTCTAATATACGGTGACGTAAATTTCCTAATTTAGGTATCCACATTCTCTTTTTATGTAACCTCCAAATTCCATCTGTTCCTTGTTCTAATTCCTTAATCATTCCTTTTAATTTTTCAGTATCCTCCTTGGTTACTGATTCTTGTGCTTTTCTAATCTGATTGTTTAAATCTACTTGTAGATTTAATTTAAGAGAACGTTCCCTTTTTGGCTTTTCGTGATATTTTTGACTTAAAGCATCAGCCACTACGTTGGCTTTTCCTGCATGATACTGGATATTACAATCATAATCACTATGTAACTCCATCCATCGTCTTTGCCTCATATTCAGTTCTTTTTTCCCGAAGACATATCTTAAACTCTTATGATCTGTGAATATGGTAAACTTACTACCATAAAGATAATGTCTCCAAATCTTAAGGGCAAAAATTATGGCTCCTAATTCCAAATCATGGGTTGAATAATTTTCTTCATGACTCTTAAGCTGTCTAGATGCATAAGCTATAACCTTTTGACGTTGCATTAATACGCATCCATAACCTAACTTAGAAGCGTCACAAAATACTACAAAGTCTTCAGTTCCTTCTGGTAACGCTAGTATGGGTGTATGGGTTAATCTTTGCTTAAGAATTCTAAAGGCTTCTTTTTGTTTTGGTCCCCATTCAAACTTAACAGATTTACAAGTTAACTTAGTTAAAGGAATGGCTATTCTAGAAAAATCTCGGATAAATCTTCTATAATAACCGGCCAATCCTAAGAAACTTCTAACCTCAGTTGGTGACTCTGGGGTTTTCCATTTGGTAATTGCCTCGATTTTTGTTGGATCTACATGAATTCCTTCATGGTTAACTAAATGTCCGAGAAATTGTACTTGTTCTAACCAAAACTCACATTTTGAAATTTTAGCATAAAGCTTTTCCTTTCTTAATAAACTTAAAAGTAAGTGCAAGTGCTTTGCATGCGCCTCTTTACTTTTAGAGTAAATTAGAATATCATCTATGAAAACAATTATGAATTTATCCAAATATGGCTTACATATTCGGTTCATCATGTCCATAAATGCGGCTGGGGCATTGGTTAAACCAAATGGCATGACAGTAAATTCATAATGACCATACCTTGTTCTGAATGCGGTTTTAGGAATGTCCTCTTCCTGTACCTTTAGTTGATGATATCCTGATCTTAAATCGATTTTAGAGAAAAATCGAGCTCCTTGAAGTTGATCAAACAAATCATCGATTCTCGGTAATGGATACCGATTCTTAATTGTGACTTTGTTCAATTCACGGTAGTCAATGCACATACGCATTGATCCGTCCTTCTTCTTGACAAATAAAATCGGTGCTCCCCATGGCGATGAACTTGGCTGTATAAATCCTTTCTCCAACAATTCATCTAATTGTTTCTCCAGTTCTTGCATTTCAGCGGGTGCCAAACGATAAGGTGCTTTGGCAATTGGTGCTGTCCCTGGTAACAGGTGAATTCTGAATTCAACTTCCCTGTCGGGTGGTAGTCCTGGCAATTCTTCTGGAAAGACATCTGAAAATTGGGACACTACTGGAATGTCTTTTAATTCTTTTCCTTTCGTTTTAGTGATTATAGAAATCAAATACACTATAGATCCTTTCCTTATACAACTTGCAGTTTTCATCACAGAGATGAATTTAGTGGATCTAGATGGCTTATCTCCTTTAATTGTGATCTTTTCACCTCTTGGTGATTTTACCTGAATTGACTTTTGATCACATAGGATATTGGCTTTATTGGCTATTAACCAATCCATTCCTAACACGATATCAAATCCAGCCAGATTTATTGGGTAAAGGTTTGCAATAAACGTTTGATTAAAAATTTCTATTCTTGCTCCCTGCAAGATTTCAGAAATTCTAACGGTTTCTCCATTTGCAGTTTCTACTAGACATTCTTGTGGTAGTTTAGTTAATGATTGATTTAGGAGTTTGCAAAATGAAGTATTAATAAAACTTTGGTTGGCACCAGAGTCAAATAATACTTTAGCAAAAATATCATTAACTAAAAACGTACCAGCAATTACGTCTGGAATCATCCTGGCTTCATCTGCAGTTAAAACAAATGCTCTAGCATTTTTAGTATTCTTGTTGTTTGCAGCTGGAGTCAATTTTGGGCAGTTGGTCTTAATATGACCTTTTTCTCCACAGTTGTAGCACATTCCATTACTGGCTTTTCTTCTGCAATTTTCTTCCTTGTGTCCTGGCGCCTTACAGTAATTGCAGTAAGTAGAGCATCTTCCAGAATGCTTCTTCTTGCAGTTCCTGCAGTATGGTGCAGAGGTAGAACCTATATTTCTACGGTTGGAATTCCCAGAACAGAATTCTTGGGTAAGCCTTTGGGTTAGGTTTCTCCTCTGGTCTTCTTCTCTAGTACGGATTAACTCATCTGTCAAGGTATTGGCTAGTTCTACAGCTTCTTCTATAGTTTGGGGTCTAGCTGCCTTGACTACATGTCTAATCTCTCCAATTAATCCCCAGATATAACGGGAGATTAATACCGGTTCAGGTGATGCAAGGGTAGGTACTATCCTAGCATATTCAAAGAATGTGGTAGTGTAACCCTTACTGTCTACCCCGGTCATTCTAAGATTCAGAAACTTATTTGCTATCTGTTCCTTTTCATTGTGAGGGCATAATTTCCTTTCTACCATATTTTTAAATTCCTCCCATTCCATGCTATAAATTCTATCACTTCCTCTTGACTGGAGGATAGTGTTCCACCATTCTAAGGCTGCGTTTTTAAACAGATTTGAAGCAAACATTATCTTATCTTCTTCAGCACATTTGCTTATTTTTAGAACAGCCTCAGTTTTCTCTATCCAGCGTAAGGCTACAATGGGTCCTTCATTGCCCGAGAATTCTATTGGTTTACAGGACCAGAATTCTTTGTAAGAACAACCATATGGCATGGTTCTTCTTCTTTTGGGAATGGGCGCTTGAAGTACGGGTCCATTGTTCACGCTGTGTTCCGGTTCACTTGGTCGCTTACTACTATTCTTACTTTTATTATTCGCTTCTTGAACTGTTTGAATAATAAATGGCATTGCATCTATAATTCCTTGTGCCACTATATGTTGAACGGCACTATTATCCATTTGGTTTCCATTGTTATTGTTGTCCGGATTCTCATTAACCACGTTAATGTTACTCTGGTTATCGTTATTCAGATTATCCTGATTTTCCTCGTCGGCCATCTGAATTTTAAACAATTTACCAAATATTAATATCACAATTAATATTTGAATATAGCCAATCACATGACACGCACTTTTAACCAAAAGCGTCGAGCATTGCGACTGTTACTCTATTTATATAGTATGCATCATTACACACTAGTATTGAAATTTAAATTACAATACTGACTGAAATGTAAAGCTACAATACTAATAGTAGGCATCCGTATTGTTTTTTTTTTCTAACACATACACACATATATTTTATTTTATTATTATTATTATTACCACTACCGTTTCTGCCATCACCTTCACTGATATGGATTCATCCAAAAATCCATATTACGCTCATCATATTTCCATACGAGGCGTTCTCCCACCTGTCGCATTCGATCACTGCTTTCTAAAATTTCCTCCCCAAAAGTCCTAAGTTCTTGGACATTTTCTGCACTCATTGGGGGTGCAGGTTCTAGGACTGGGTTTGGAAACTGGGGTACGGGTTCCTGATACGGAGGCATAGGGGCCTGGTACGGGTATGGATTCTCTAAAATTTCCCTAACATATGCATCACTAATGTTGTAGGGATCTTGAGGATCTAACCCTGGGTAAGCTCCTAAGTTGGGCATTGGCACATTTTCCTGTATTGGGTTTTGTTGCACGTAGTCCCTAACATCGTCCCACCAGGGGTCGTAATTGTTTGGGTCTAGAGGATCTGGTGTAGGTACCCTAGGTATCTCCTCCGGGATGTAATCAGGCATTTCTATCTGGTTTTCTACTTCCATGGGTTGGTCAGGATTTTGTGGTTGGGGTGCTAGCATTTGTTCCAGGTTTGGGTCAGCAGCAGTGGTTGCTAAAATATGGATATTAGCGATACCCGTATTGAGCATGTCCTGATTATAAGCATCAATCTCTCTTTTTGCTGCGGCTAACACTCGCTGTTCCTGCAACTTTTTCATTCTTTTCCTACGCTCGTGCGCTCCCCTACTGAATCATCCCCTCTTTTTCTGAGGAAATGGCTCTTCAGACTGAGCCTTAAACACATAGATTCCTTCTTCTGTGTCAGCAGAATACCCTAGAGGGCAGGCTGAGAAGAGGAGGTGCCTTCGCTCCTAGGCGAACCAGACAGTTGACGATAGGCGTCAGAAGGTCCTTGGTCGCTCATACTGTAAACTAACAAATAGTCAGATAACACATAGCAAGAAATACAATTATACACGTATTTCCATAATTTATTTCCTAACACTTTGAATTTTGATGTCAGCAGAACACTTCTGTGGCTGAATCAGTGGCATAGCTCTGATACCACCTTCTGTCACAACCCCCGGTCCCTAGTTCCCGGGAACGGGCGACCGTGAACCAGTTTCGGTGGTATCACATTTATTTATCCAATTTAGCAGCGGAAATTTTCATCAGGACCGTAGTTAGGAAATATTTAATCAGAGTAAAGCACCATGTTTTATAACATTAAACATATGGGTAAAAACCCAAGTTTTCAATACACACGTTTCATAGGAATAAATCCTATTTATTTAATAAAAACATCCATTTTATTCTTAGGTAACTTTATTGCCACTTTTCCAAGCCTCCAGTGCTGTCCAGCTGGCTTCTATTTGGCTTTCACATTTTGTTACCTGAAACGCGTTTTAAAAACATTTTGTCAGTGGGAAATACTGGTGAGTGAATCCCAGTTTAATCAGGTTTAAATAAAATTCACAGTGAACGGTATTGAGGGCGATCCCGCAATTACATTTGTTTCCAAGTTATATCAATTATCACCCGTTGGTACTGTCGACACCCGACTTGTGGAAATGTTACTCCTTAACCAGGTTGTAACCAATTTTGTATACAAAACCCCAACATACCCACGATAATTGTATTCTTACAAATACTCAATAACTGTCATTCGCATGGAAAAGTATGTAAGGTTTTGTAAAAACAGTTTACAAAAAGGAGATTACTCACATTGCTGTTTTAGGTTATTCTTTAGGGTTTCCTGGTGAATATCTATAATTTACACAAATGCACGTGTGTTAGTATAATAACCCATTTTAACATTAGTAATACCCTCCCCGAGACGACATTCCAACGACTACGTCGGGCAGAACCACGACAGCCGTTACGGAACCCTAGATCAATCGGGTAGCGTATCTAATACGTCTCCAGGGGTTATAATACTTACATCGTAGCAGAACCTCGCTATTTTAGGGGGTATAATGCCCGGGTATAGCAACGCCACTACAGAAAATTAAGAAAGAAAGAAAGGAATGAGCGAAACGGACTGAAGGCCGTTGCCTTCTATTTATAGGGCTGAAATCGCACTTTCTCGCGGCCCGCGTGGGATATGGGCAGGGCTTACGCGGCCCGCGTTGACTCCGGTCAACTGCGTAGCTTGGCTGGGTCAGCGTGTAGGTCCGCCACGATGATGACACGTGTCATCACCGGGCTGCGCCACCATTTGAGACACTCACGGCCCGCATGAACTTAGGCTATCTTATATGCGGCCCGCATGAACTTATGTGTCGCGGCCCCCGACCCTACCCTGGACGGAGTCGGGGCCCGCGAGGCAGATTTCAGTGGTACCCGTGGTATTTAATTTATGCGACAGCGGAAGTCTTTTTACAACAGGATCTTTTCACCGGAAAATGCTCGTTTAATATATTACACAAAGTTTAAGGGATAAATCCCATAATTTACAATAAGTTGATTTCACACAGAAATCTTTATTTTCCAAAACATGTTTTATTCATTTATTTACACTGAGCCACTTCTCTGAGCTTGATAGTGCTTTACTGCACTTTTCCTGGATCACACAGATCACCTGAAACATGTTTGAAAAAGGTTTTGTCAGCGGGGAAATACTGAGTGAATCATTCCATTTTCTAAAACGACCCGTTAGTTATAAATTTACAGTATTAAGAGCGATTACAATGTTTCTATCAACCAATTATCAAGAATGGGTATTTGTCACTCGACCGGATCTGTGACTGTGGTCATATCACTATTGGTCCCGTTGCCCTAATAGTGACGGTTTACTCACACAGAGTAATAATCACTCACATAGAGTAATATTCACTCACATAGAGTGATAAAATAGTAATGTGCACAATACCCCACATACCAGCTGTAATTTGGTGATTACAAAGACTTAATCCCTGTAATTAGAACTTTGAAAATAACTTGAGGTATTGTAATACTTACTCACAAACTGTGAGAAAACAATTTAAAAAGAAGAATGACTCACATTGCAGATTAACGAGCAATAGATATAAGCCTACTGATTAGCCTTGATTTCACCTAGTTTAACACAATGCACACACAGGCAGGTTAGTAACTAATACAGCAGTTACGACAATTCACGAGATTAAACCTTCACAACGATTAATCAGTGCGATACTCGATAATTCAATCGGATTCACAACGAATAACAGAGCATAGTCCGAATTCGAACAGCACTCTAATATTCAAGTCGAAATCACGACGAATAATCAAAGTACAAGCTCAATTGAGCAGCACCTGGACTATCGTTGGATAGTTATAATCGATCGGACGTTGAATCGTAATAGCGATCGAGTTATTACCCTGATTGCGGCAGCGTTTCGATAATTGTGTGTGTTTGTGAACTGTATTCGCTATAACTCAGAGAGTATTAAGAGTTAGGACGTCGAATGAACACCGAACTTCGAGTGCCAATCCCCTCTATTTATATCTGAAAAACACACTCCCTCGCGCCACGCGAGAGAGACAGTTGTACCCGTCGCGTGGCGCGACGGGTCTATTTCTTAGCCTAGGTTGTTTCGTGTCCAAACTAGCCTTGGTGAGCAAGTTAAACGAATCAATTTCGTTTCTACAGCAATTTAGAAGATAAACATCACTAGGGTTTAACCCCCCCTGAGTTTTAGGGGCCCTGATCCTGATTCCGATTGT
The DNA here is from genome assembly GCF_002127325.2 of Helianthus annuus. Taxonomy (NCBI): domain Eukaryota; kingdom Viridiplantae; phylum Streptophyta; class Magnoliopsida; order Asterales; family Asteraceae; genus Helianthus; species Helianthus annuus. The sequence continues at coordinate 87,614,712 of NC_035433.2, forward strand.
TACGAAAATTTTAGGGTTTATGCGGAATCACTTGGGTTTCTTAATTAGGGTTTTCTTATTACCTAATTACCATCCTAATTATGGATTTTAGTGGCAGTTGTTACATCCTCCCCACCTTAAGAAAAATCTCGTCCTCGAGATTTATTGGAATAAATGAGGATATTTGCGCTTCATTTCTGATTCTAGCTCCCAAGTGTATTCTGGTCCTCTCTTTGAATTCCATTTAACCTTGACCAACACCAGTCGTTTATGTTTGAGAAATTTGACTTTTCTATCTTCGATCTGTATTGGTTTCTCTACAAACTTTAACTTTTCGTTCACCTCTACATCTTGAAGAGGTACTACCAGGGACTCATCTGATAGACATTTCTTGAGATTGGATACATGAAATACATCATGTACTCCAGCTAATTCTTCTGGTAGTTGTAAAAGATAAGCAACTGGTCCGATTCGTTGAATCACTGGGAATGGTCCAACGTACCTTGGACTTAGCTTTCCTTTCTTACCGAAGCGTACTACTCCTTTCCAAGGAGAAACTTTTAAAAGTACCTTATCTCCGACTTGAAATTCTAAAGGCTTGCGACGATTGTCTGCATAGCTTTTCTGACGATCTCGAGCTGTTTTTAATCTTTCCTTGATCTGAGTTATCTTGTCAGTAGTTTCTTGTACAATTTCAGGACCTGATAATTGACTTTCTCCGATTTCTGCCCAACATACTGGAGTTCTGCACTTGCGTCCATACAATGCTTCGAATGGTGCAGCTTCGATGCTTGAATGATAACTATTGTTATAGGAGAATTCAATTAATGGCAAATGGCTATCCCAATTACCACCAAAGTCAATTACACATGCTCGGAGCATGTCTTCTAGCATTTGTATTGTCCTTTCACTCTGTCCGTCTGTTTGTGGATGATAAGCAGTACTTAGATTTAGTCGAGTTCCCATTGCTTTCTGAAAACTTTTCCAGAAATGAGATGTAAAACGACTATCTCTATCCGATACAATGGAGAGCGGGACTCCATGTAGGGATACTACCTCGTCCACGTAGAGTTGTGCTAACCTTTCCATGCTAAAGGCTTCTTTCATTGGTAGGAAATGAGCTGACTTGGTTAATCGGTCTACGATTACCCAAATCGCATCATTACCTCTTTTGGTTTTGGGTAACTTTGTAACAAAATCCATTGTTATGAGTTCCCATTTCCATACAGGCATTTCTAATTGTTGAAGTAATCCTGAAGGTTTCTGGTGTTCTGCCTTAACTTGTGAACAAGTTAAACACTTGGATACGTATTTGGCTATATCCTTTTTCATTCCTATCCACCAGAAATTATTTCTTAAATCTTGGTACATTTTATTATTTCCTGGGTGCATGGTATACCTAGATTTATGAGCTTCTTCTAAAATCTTATTTCTTAACTTTCCTTGCTTAGGTACCCAAATTCGTTTCTTATGGAATTTCAAAATTCCATCATTTCCTTGTTCTAGTTCTTTTAGGTAACCTTTCATTCCTTCAGCATCGTCTTGGATTGCTGTTTTCTGAACTTCTTTAATTTGTGCTATTAAATCTACTTGTAGATTTAACCTCAGAGCACGGACTCGTTTCTGTTTCTCATGGTACTTACGACTTAAGGCATCTGCAACTACATTTGCCTTTCCTTCGTGATATTGTATATCACAGTCGTAATCACTTAGCATCTCCATCCATCTTCTTTGTCTCATGTTTAATTCTTTTTGCCCAAATATATATTTTAAACTTTTATGATCTGTATAGACAGTAAACTTACTTCCGTACAGATAATGTCTCCAGATCTTAAGGGCAAAAATTATGGCTCCTAATTCTAGATCATGAGTCGTATAATTTTCTTCGTGCTTTTTCAATTGTCTCGAAGCATACGCAATTACCTTCTTGCGTTGCATTAATACACATCCATAGCCTAATTTTGAAGCATCACAATATACTTCAAAATCTTCTGTTCCTTCGGGTAAAGATAAGATTGGTGCATTTGTTAATCTATGCTTTAAAATCTTAAAGGCTTCTTCTTGTCTAGGTCCCCATTCAAACTTACCGGCTTTACAGGTTAACTTAGTTAATGGTACGGCTATCTTCGAAAAATCTTTGATAAATCGTCTATAGTATCCAGCTAAGCCTAGAAAACTTCTTATCTCCATAGCTGTTTGTGGAACTTTCCATTTTGTAATGGCTTCTATCTTAGCAGGATCTACATGGATACCTTCATGATTTACCACATGACCTAAGAATTGTACTTCTTGTAGCCAAAATTCACACTTTGAGAATTTGGCATAAAGCCTTTCTTTTCTTAACAGAGTTAAGAGAACGTGTAAATGCTCACAATGTTCCTTTTGGCTTTTGGAGTAAATAAGTATATCGTCGATGAACACGATTACAAATTTATCCAAATATGGTTTACAGATGCGATTCATCATGTCCATGAATGCTGCTGGCGCATTCGTTAATCCAAAGGGCATGACTGTAAACTCATAATGACCATACCTAGTTCTGAAAGCAGTTTTAGGTATGTCCTCTTCTTGTACTTTCAACTGATGGTATCCGGATCTTAAATCTATCTTTGAGAAATACCTAGCTCCTTGCAATTGATCAAAAAGATCATCAATCCTAGGTAGTGGGTATCGATTCAATTGTAACCTTATTTAATTCTCTATAATCGATACACATTCTCATCGATCCATCTTTCTTCTTTACAAACAGTACCGGTGCACCCCAAGGGGATGAACTCGGTTGTATGAATCCTTTGCTTAGTAATTCATCTAATTGCTTTTTCAATTCTAGCATTTCGGTAGGTGCTAATCTATAAGGTGCTTTAGCTATTGGTGCAGTATCTGGAATTAAATGAATTCTAAACTCTACTTCCCTATCAGGTGGTAATCCAGGTAATTCTTCTGGAAAAACGTCTGGGTATTCTGAGACTACGGGGATGTCCTGAAGTTCTTTATCTTTAGTGTTAATGATTACTGAAATCATATACACCATTTCCTGTTTTCTCGAATAACTAGCCAATTTCATTACTGAGATAAATTTCAGTGGCTTTCGAGGTTTATCTCCAGTAATCAAAATTACTTCTCCTGTAGGGGTTTGAATTTCTACCGCATTTTTGTCACATAAGATTCGTGCATGGTTGGCTACTAACCAATCCATTCCTAAGACTACATCGAATCCTGCTAAATTCATGGGTAACAAATTTGCAGAAAACTTATGGCCTAATAATTCTATTTTTCCTTCTTGCCAGATTTTATCTATATTCACAGAATTTCCTTCTGCGGTTTCAACTGTGAAAATTTGCCTAAGAGTGGTTAACGGTAACTTAAGAGCTTGACAAAATGAAGTATTAATGAAACTTTGGTTCGCACCAGAGTCAAATAATACTTTTGCAAATACGTTGTGAACTAAGAACGTACCAGCTATCACATCTGGAATGAGTTCAGCCTCTTGAGTGGTCAGCTGGAATGCTCGCGCATTTCTCTTGGTTGCTCCTTCAGCTGGTTTGGCTTGGTTAACTACAGGTTTAGCTAACTTAGGACATTCAAATTGAAAATGTCCCCTTTCTCTGCAATTATAACAAACTCTTGTTTTCTTTCTGCAGTCTTCTTCCCGATGTCCTTTCATTTTGCAAAAATTGCAAACCATGTTGCATTGTCCATAATGCTTCTTTTTACAAATTTTGCAGAAAGGAGATGATGAGGACTGCCCGGTTCCTCTTTTCTTGGTATTACCCACACGAAATCCTTGGGTAATCTTTTGAGCTATTTCCTTCTTGCGATCTTCTTCTCTTGTGAGTACCAACTCATCCGTCAGGGTATTAGCTAATTCTACCGCATCGTCAATAGTACGAGGTCTCGCAGCTTTAACGATGTTTCGGATTTCACTAATTAACCCCCAGATGTAACGAGAGATAAGTACCGGTTCTGGCGAAGCCAGTGATGGCACTACCCTTGCGTATTCAAAGAATGTCGAAGTATAGCCCCGGCAATCTATACCTAACATACGATGACTCAGGAACTTGTTTGCCATCTGTTCCTTCTCGTATTCGGGACAGAATTTTCTTTCTACCAAATTCTTAAATTCTTCCCAACCTATGGCGTAGGCTATCCTTCTTCCTTTTGCCTGGAGGACCGTGTTCCACCATTCGAGTGCTCCTTCTTTGAACAGATTTGATGCATACATCACTTGATCCTCTGTGGCACATTTGCTTATTGCAATTACTGCCTCGGCTTTCTCTAACCAACGCAGTGTTGCAGTTGCCCCTTCGTTACCTGCAAATTCAGCGGGTTTGCAAGCAAGAAATTCTTTGTATGTGCAACCAGGCGTTGCAGCTTTCATTCTTTTAGGGAGTGGGGCCTGCTGCGGATCATGATCGTCATGATTGCCGCCTCCATTTATGTTGTTACTGCCGTAATCTTCTGGAATACGTTTACTAGGAATTAATTGTGGTTCGGCAGGTTTCTGAACAGCAGCTACAATTTCTGGAATAGCATGAGCTATCCCTTGGGCGATAAAGTGCTCGATATCTTGTCGAGTTATATATTGATCTTCCTGTTCTTGCTCAGATTGATTTACTTCATTAATTGGTTCATTATTAGCGTTTTCCATCTGCTAATTGGTAACAATTATTAGTGTCTAACTTATCAATGACAAAATTCACATAGATAAACACATAGATTATCACAGCATAACCAAAATTGTCGATTTCTCGACTTTTACTTTGTTATGGTATATTGTATATGCATCCATACACACTGTATTTTACAGAGTTTTATTGCCCATTTTACAGAATTTTGAGTTACTATCATACAATACGGTTTTCTGTGGTTTAACTGACGGTTCTAGTAACGATGCTCCCTCTCATCGTACTTCCAAGTTAGATGCTCCCCCATTTCCCTGATCCTATTACCTGTACCTATCAGTTCTTCACCGAACTGACGGAGTTCAGCTAGGTTTTCATTACTCATGGGAGGATTTGGGAGTGGTTCTGGGTCAAATTGTGGAAGGAAGCTATAAGGACTGTTGACTATGTTTTGGAATTGCCAGTCATTGGTCCACCATTCCTCCATTTGGCCTAATGGTCTGGTATGAACTAGTGGGTCTGGAATAGTTGGTCCTAGGTTTAGTGGGAATTGAACTGTAGCCGGGTAAGAGAAGAGATTATCATTGATAGGCTCTAAAACATCACAATTTTCCTGTAGGCGATCTATTTCGTCTTGGAACGTGAATTCCTCAGATTGTTTAGAGCTTTCGCCAATCTCTATTCCCTTTTGTTTCAGATCTATTCCTATTTCCTTTTCGGGTGGTTTTGGACTTTCTCCAGTTTCTATTTCCTTTCCCTTGCTCATGATCACAGGATTTTCTATTTTAGGGAGTCTCCTAGTGGCAGGTTTCCTATGGCGTACTTTCCTCCACCCTACGTATCTTCTCTTCTTTTTAGGTTTGGCTTTTTCTAGCGGTGGAGCTTTGAATTCCACAGGTTCTTCTATGTCAGCAATGTAACCAGTAAAGTCGTGCGAGACTTCGATAGGCACTGGATATAAGTTGAGATTCTGGAAGGCTTCCGACATCTCATTCATGCTGCATAACATATATGCAAAATGCAATGTTAAAACTTTGGAACAAAGTTTAACAAACAAACACTGAAGTTTTATTGCATATTACTTTTTGTACAGAAATAACTGAAATAAACACACTGGGATTTTATTTATTTACGGGATTGTGATTTCTCTCACTAGACCCAACTTATCGGATATTTAGAGATTAGCATTTTCTGCTACAGTAGCTAGCATATAGAGATTTGCCCATTTCTCGTCTATTTTATCTTCCCAAGGTGTACTATTACCCAATTCTTGGACTTCTGGGCTAAACCTAACTCTCTTGGTTCGGGGTTTCTTTTTCTCCTGACTCTTTTTAAGTATCGAATCCCTTTTCTCTGGGGAAAGAGGATTCTCATAGTTTGCCTTGCGGACAAAGATTCCTTCTTCTAAGTTTACTGGGTTTTTAGAAGAAGATGCCACATCTAGTTTGTGGTAGATAGCAGACAGCTTTTGCTTACCCATACTGTAACTAGAAATAACCAGTTAATAAAACATATAATCACCGAATAACAATTAGTAAAATTAAGCATTTGGACAAAATACTTAATTTAGGCTTAATCAGTGGCTCGATCAGTGGCTCAATTTAACTATTAGCTCTGATACCACCTTCTCTGTCGCGGCCCCCGACCCTACCCTGGACGGAGTCGGGGCCCGCGAGGCAGATTTCAGTGGTACCCGTGGTATTTAATTTATGCGACAGCGGAAGTCTTTTTACAACAGGATCTTTTCACCGGAAAATGCTCGTTTAATATATTACACAAAGTTTAAGGGATAAATCCCATAATTTACAATAAGTTGATTTCACACAGAAATCTTTATTTTCCAAAACATGTTTTATTCATTTATTTACACCGAGCCACTTCTCTGAGCTTGATAGTGCTTTACTGCACTTTTCCTGGATCACACAGATCACCTGAAACATGTTTGAAAAAGGTTTTGTCAGCGGGGAAATACTGAGTGAATCATTCCATTTTCTAAAACGACCCGTTAGTTATAAATTTACAGTATTAAGAGCGATTACAATGTTTCTATCAACCAATTATCAAGAATGGGTATTTGTCACTCGACCGGATCTGTGACTGTGGTCATATCACTATTGGTCCCGTTGCCCTAATAGTGACGGTTTACTCACACAGAGTAATAATCACTCACATAGAGTAATATTCACTCACATAGAGTGATAAAATAGTAATGTGCACAATACCCCACATACCAGCTGTAATTTGGTGATTACAAAGACTTAATCCCTGTAATTATAACTTTGAAAATAACTTGAGGTATTGTAATACTTACTCACAAACTGTGAGAAAACAATTTAAAAAGAAGAATGACTCACATTGCAGATTAACGAGCAATAGATATAAGCCTACTGATTAGCCTTGATTTCACCTAGTTTAACACAATGCACACACAGGCAGGTTAGTAACTAATACAGCAGTTACGACAATTCACGAGATTAAACCTTCACAACGATTAATCAGTGCGATACTCGATAATTCAATCGGATTCACAACGAATAACAGAGCATAGTCCGAATTCGAACAGCACTCTAATATTCAAGTCGAAATCACGACGAATAATCAAAGTACAAGCTCAATTGAGCAGCACCTGGACTATCGTTGGATAGTTATAATCGATCGGACGTTGAATCGTAATAGCGATCGAGTTATTACCCTGATTGCGGCAGCGTTTCGATAATTGTGTGTGTTTGTGAACTGTATTCGCTATAACTCAGAGAGTATTAAGAGTTGGGACGTCGAATGAACACCGAACTTCGAGTGCCAATCCCCTCTATTTATATCTGAAAAACACACTCCCTCGCGCCACGCGAGAGAGACGGTTGTACCCGTCGCGTGGCGCGACGGGTCTATTTCTTAGCCTAGGTTGTTTCGTGTCCAAACTAGCCTTGGTGAGCAAGTTAAACGAATCAATTTCGTTTCTACAGCAATTTAGAAGATAAACATCACTAGGGTTTAACCCCCCCTGAGTTTTAGGGGCCCTGATCCTGATTCCGATTGTTACGAAAATTTTAGGGTTTATGCGGAATCACTTGGGTTTCTTAATTAGGGTTTTCTTATTACCTAATTACCATCCTAATTATGGATTTTAGTGGCAGTTGTTACATTATGATTTCAGCGGAGTCCAGTTACATCCTAATGCGGCCCGCATGAGCTTGAGGTGAGGCCTTACGCGGCCCGCCTCAGCTTAATAATTATTGTTTTTAATTGATTTTATATATTATATTCTAATTTGGGCTCGGTTTTCACATACGGGGTGCATATAAAGACATATTGATATATTTAAAGATATATTAGGGTGTCAGAAATATTATGAGGGTGTCGGTTTTACTGAGGGTTATTATAATTTCCAAAACTTTAAAGAATATCAGTTTTCAATCGAACAGCCATCCGATCGAACGGCCATCTGTCCGGATGACCATCCGATCGAATGACTTAATTTATACTACAACGAAAACTTCAAAACTTCAAACATTTCACAAACACATTTCCTCAGTCGAATGACCATCCGTCCGGACGACCATCCGTTCGGACGGTCATCCGATCGAATCACTATTCGATCGCTCATCTCACCGACACACTGTTTTACGCACTGTTTAACGCTTATACTGTCGTACTGTGATCAGGCTAATCTCTCAAGCGCTCCCTTCAATCCAAGACTATGTTTATTTATTAAACACGATCTGTGAGTATACCGGATCCCTTTTTGCTTAACACACTTTTGGGTGTTACATACGTTACCTATATCAAATCACATTGACACACAACGCAACTACTTTCATACGCTAACCGCTCTGCATGTTATACATGTTATTCGATAAATGCTTGTATGTTATGTTTACACAGTGATTGTTGCCTGACACCTTAGCAACGATAGTACTATAGTTTGGACTCAGCACCTGTCGTGGACAGGGGTTGTTAAGAGTTTTTACTTCACGTGTCACGGTGGTGATATGTGTTGCGCATTCTACAACTCGCAGTCATGTCTATGCATATTTCATTGTCGATAGCTTACTAGCTTCACATTTATACGTGTTTCATGCTGGTTATGCGTAAATCGCATTTCGCTACTATATGCTATTAAACTTGTGTACTCACCTTTACATTATGTGTATTGACTTTATACGTATGTGACAGGTGTTTAGGATGCTTGCTTGCTGTGATGAATCGAGTTTAGGTGGTCTAGAAACCCGCGAATAATTTATGAGTTGTCGGAACAATATTTGTCTTTGAGAACAATGTCTGTAATAACTAGCTGTGCTTTATAAGTTTATGGTATGGGACATGAATGTTAATTATATTGTCACTAACAGTATTATGGATTCTCTTGGACAATCTGTTTCGCTCAGTGCCTCACCCCGATGTTTCCGCCATTGGTTGGGGTGTGACAGTGCGCCAACGTCCCCCCACCTCTGCAAACACTACATGTCGTGTCAAAGGGGACAAAGCGGATATTCCTTGCTGCCGACGTCTGGCCAAGGCCCATCAACCCAATTCTTTCTCAACACTCTTCAGCTATAAATACCAGCCTTCAACCACAGGTTTAAGGGTTCGAATTCTTTCACTCTCACTCTTAACACACACTTGCTTTATTCTTCTTAAAGGGATTTTCATTCTCACGCCGGAAGGTGGTTATAAGAAGAATCCCCCACATCTCTTTCTCGTAACGAGCTTCATGGTATTACTATTTTGCAGATTATCTCTCAATACGTCTTCAGCTATTGATCTAGAAGTGATTAAGGACTAACCCCCTGTCGAGACTACCTCTTTGGTTCTAACCCCACACGGATTAGAACCAGTGTTTCTTCAATCACCAACTTCATCATTTTCTTTTTCCATAAACGAAAACACATCACTCAATGTTGATTCAAGCGCAAGAGCAATCTCTAGCAGTACACATTGTTTCAGTTATTGTACCCTAGATGACAAACTCATTTGTTTTAAGGGGGCTCTTAGTATGTTTTTGTCACACCCCAACCGATGGCAGAAACATAGAGTGAGACGAAAACGAGATTGTTCGAGACTTCATAACACTATTTGCATATTTAAATAAAACCGGTTTCATTTCATTGATACAAATCGTCAAGTTACATCATACGAAATCAAATACAACATTGTTTCAAAACCAAAATAAGACAAGTACAATACAACATAATTCAAAATTGATACAACAACATGGTCTAACGATTTCTAAGTGTGTATCTAAAGCATCCTCGCTAAGCCCATTTTAATATCATCGTTGTCCTGCAAATGTGTTTAAAATACATGGTTCAATACAAAAGTATTGGCGAGTATACAAGTTTAATACATAGCATAAATATAAAAGATTTAAACGAATCTGCATAACAAACTAAGTTATCAAGATTAACGTAAAACTGGCATGTGAATATTCAAGTCAACCCAAAGACTGCCGCAATGTTTAAAGACTTAACATGACCTCAATAATACGGCGGTGCGTTACTCGTATAGCGCTATACATGTTAAAGGTAAGCTCGTACGAAATTAATGACAAGTTTATCACACAAAGAATAACCCAGAATAACGAATCAAGTATAACGTATGTATGATGTATTGGATTGTTTGTGCATTTGAATAAAGTCTAAGTGTATTTGTATAGGTTTTATAGTAAACATATTGCACCTAAAGTGTAAAATGGAAAAAGGGTGTTTGAGTATACTCACGGTTTTAATAAATCTTCTTTAGTAATACCGCGAGCGAAGAGTTGAGTGGCGTAGTACAGGAACGCCAAGGTTATTCTACCCTGCGAGCAAAGGGTCGTTGGTATAGTACATGAACGTCAAGGTTACCCTACATGGGCAAACGAAGGCGTGAGTTGTTGGACATTAAACATAATGTTGTGATACAGAATTAAAGTACGTAGTATAGTACGAAAGTATAAATAAACAGAAAGTATATTCTGTCCGAGCACTTGTCACGACACTGAGTTTTCTTTGATTTTACGGGTGGTGGTTTGCCCCACAGAATCAGTAACAAGGAACGCGGGAGTAGAATATTGGGGAAACCGAAACACGAATTGTTCGGACGAGAGAATAGTTGGGACGACAGGCCTTTCGCGCGAGTGGGACCACCCTTTCACGCGAGAGGGACTTTTTGGCGAACCGATTCTCGTTTGAACGTTTTAACTATTAATCAGTTATGTTCGTGAATTCAGTTAAGTTATTTAGTTATAATATTAGTATAATATTAGTCCATAATGTTCACAGAATTCATAGAAGTCATGCATGGAGGTAATAACCTCATTATAGTTCACCAAAGCACAAATAAGTTAACTTAGTTAATTAATCGGTTGGTCATGAATACATAAATGAAATAACATAATGTAAATAATAACCGAACAAGGACAACCCAGGTGTGCCAACATGACATAGAAAGAATGAACTAAGTGTCGGAGGTTGGACGGGGTTAACTTATTCTAGGTCTAAAAGATTGTTTGGGTGTTCGTTTTACGAGTTTAAGTGAGGTGGTGGAGCTAGGTTGGGAGCCAAAGCTTCCACAGATCACACACTGATATTCCAGAGTCGTCTATATTGAAAATAGGGATCTGGATAATCATTCAACACTTAGAAACGTTAGAACGTAGTGAAACAGTACCTTCGGATGACAGAAGTCCCCTCTCGCACGAAAGGGTTAACCTTTCGGGCGACTGGCATTATTTCGAGGTGAATTCAGTTCGGTTTTGGTTGAACTGATCACTTTCTCAGCTGGAATTGACTCTAACATCAAACCACAACTATGAACTTAGCTTGTGAACTCAAAGAGTCTCTGGTTCGGCCGAGTTTAACTTCAGAAAGTTTGTTTACAAAAAGTTTGAAAGGCTATCTTCACTTTTCAGCTTCAGTTTGCCATTGCAAATCTGAGAAACCAAGTGATAGATTGTGAAGAATTTTGTAAAAATTTAGAAAAATGGAAGAAAGTAGAAGAAATGAGAGTGTTAGTGAGTATCAAACTCACTTTGGAAGCTGCTAAAACAAGCTCAAAAGAATGCTCGAAGTCAGATTTTTGAGAGAGAATTCAGAGTTGTGAAGGTTGGAAATGAAGGAAGTGGGTTGGTATTTATAGACTGGGGTGAGATTTGGGACGAGTGGATTCCGGACGAGTTGGGGGATTTGGGACGAGAGGGTCTTCTCCTACGAGAGGGACCAGTCCCTTATGCTCGAATTTTAAGTTTGCGTATTTTGCCGGTTTTAAGCATTTTTAAACGTGTAAATGCAATGTATAAGTGTAATGCATAAATAAATGAATGTATAAGTGAATTTTGCATGTATAAACAAGTATGGATTTGCGTATAAATTGTATCAAGTATGCATGTATCACGAATGATTAGTAAGTATTTACGTATTATGGATAACACAGTGTATAAAAGATCGAGTTTTTATTATGATTCAAGTCTCGGATTACAACGTTTGAAATGAAATAAGAATACAAGTTTCCATAAATAGAAACGTAACCAAACTTGCTAAATAAGGAAGCTACAAAAAGTGAGGCGTTATAGTTTTAATTAAAACATATTGAATACGTGCCTCAACCAAAATCATCAATCTTTTAGTGTGTTCAATGTTACAGGCAATGAGCAAAATTGAAGACTCATCGTGGTAAAGACTCGAGTTAAGTATGCTACAAGAATGCTTGTTAAAGTATTCACCAAAGACATGGTTTGAATCAAGCTTTGTATATAAAGTTATATTTTATATTTATTTTTCCATTCGGTTCTTGTGAATGGTATTGTTATACTTTATTTCCTGCTAATGATGAGGGTCTTGTTATTATTTTTTTTATAATAAAAAGTCTCAATTTTTACAAACACCACATATATAATATATGTACTAAAAATAGTATGTATATATATAAAAATTCATTGGAATAAACTAGTTACTTTGCTGACCAATATTAATATCTGTATATAAATACCACCTGGAATATATATATTGAATTAATCAACATAAGCTATTTTAGAAAAAATATCTAGCTTTGTGATTATTATGTTACGATAACTTTAATTATTTGTTTGGACATTTGAGATATGTGTTGTATTTATACATTGTGGCCATTTACTTGGCAATACGTTTTGATTTAGATCTACTACCCCAACATATTACATATATGGGGTACCATATCACAACATTGTCGCATCGCAGCGGGACACTATTGTGACATGACAACGTGACACTATTCATGACCATAGGAGCAACCCACAATGTCTCCTATTATGTGTCCTAATAGTAGCAATCATCTATTATGATATATGTTGTGATGTGTATAAACTAATTTTAAGACATAAGCTATGGTGAATGATTGTGTATTATCCATACCCTCACCACACATTTATGGTGCATTAGGGTATGCATTATTACCAACAATATATGATTTCTTATGATATGATTAGATTGATTTATGAGCTTGATGCGTATATTCTTAGTCTTTTACATGTTTTATTATTCTATTGATTTATTTAATTGATTTATGGTTGGTATTAGTATTTAATGAATCAGATGAATGTTTGTCTATAAATTTGGTTTACTTAATTCAGTGTGTATATATATTTATGATGTTTAATTCAAATCACATTATTACATGTATCACTACACCAAGTTTATAGTAAGGGTGGTCTACATGCTAAAAACTCATAGAGATTGTAGTATGTGTTGAACACCTAATTAGGTTCTTGTAACATGGTTGAAAAAAATCACTAACCTAAACAATCATAAGGATTTCTTAAAAAAACAACATAGTTACAAGAACTTTTAAATATGAATTTTTAAGATATGATTAGATTTGTGAGTTTGATGGATTTATTTTAAGTCTTTTATATGTTTTATTATTCTATTAATTTGTTTAGCTGATTTATGGTTGTTATTAGTATTTAATGCACTGGATTCATGTTTGTTTATAAATTTTGTTTATTATATTCATTGTGTTTAGATTTATTTAAGTTAACATCACATTATCACATGTATCACTACATCAAGTTTCTAGTAATTCAGGGTGGTATACATACTCAACAAATCATAGAGATTGTAGTATGTGTTGAACACCTAGTTAAGTTCTTGCAAAAAAGTTGTAAAGATCTCTAAACTTGTTCAACATTCAGTAAAGCATTCCCATACCTTAAAGAATTAGGACACTTTCTTAGAAGTAAGAATAACATAGTTACAAGAACATTTTAGTATGACTTTTTACGATATGTTTAGATTGATTTATGAGCTTGATCGAAATATTCTTAGTCTTTTACATGTTTTATTATTGCTTTATTATTTTTAAATGATTTATAGTTGGTATTAGTGTTTAATGCATCATATGGATGTCTCTTTATAAATGGGTTTATTTAATTCGTTGTGTTTAGATTATTTTGATGATAAGTTACATCAAGTTCTTTCTTAGGAAGGGTGGTATGCATGCTCAACAACTCACAGAGATTGCAATATGTGTTGAACACCTAGTTAGGTTCTTGTAACGTGGTTGTAAAGATCGCTAAACTTGTTCAACATTCAACATAGCATTATTGTACCTTAAAGAATTATAACACTTTCTTAAAATATGAAGAACATAGTTACACGAACCTTTCAGTATGATATGATTAGATTTATGATCTTGATGGGTATATTCTTAGTGTTATTACATGCTTTATTAATATGATGATTTGTTTAATTAATTTATTGTTTGTATCATTATTCAGTGTGTCTGTTTATAAATTTAGTTCATCAGATGTTGTGTTTAGATTTTTTATGTTAAATTCATATCACATTATTATCACATGTATCACTACATTAAGTTTTTAGTAATGGTGACATACCTAATTAGGTTCTTGGAACATGGCTGTTAAGATCTCTAAACTTGTTCAGCATTCAGTAAAGCATTATTTTACCTTAAAGAATTATAACACTTTCATAAAAATAAGAAGAACATAGTTACAAGAATCTTTCACTATGATTTTTTATGATAGGATTAGACTGATTTAAGAGTTTGATGGGTATATCCTTAGTCTTTTACATGTTTCATTATTCTATTGATTTGTTCAATTGATTTTTGTTTGGTATTATTTTTTAATGCATGAGATGCATGTATTTTTATAAATTTGGTCCATTAAACTCATCGTGTTTAGATTATTTTGATGTCAAGTTCACATCACTTTATCACATGCATCGTTACATCAAGTTTTTAGTAAGGGTGACATGCATAATTAAAAACTCATAGAGATTGTAGTGTATGTTGGACACCTAGTTATGTTCTTGAAAGATGGTGGTAAAGATCGTTCAACATTTGGTAAATCATTCTTGTACCTTACAAAATTAAAACACTTTTTTTTAAATTAAGATGAACATAGTTACAAGAACCTTTCAGTATGTATTTTTATAATATTATTATATTTATGAGTTTGATGGGCATAGTTCTTGTCTTTTACATGTTTTATTATTTTATTGATTTGTTTATTTAATTTACAGTTGGTATTAGTAATAAATGCATTAGATGCATGTTTGTTTATAAATTTGGTTCATTAAATTAGTTGTGTTTGGATTTATTTGATGTTAAGTTCATATCACTTTATCACATGTATCACTACATCAAGTTTTTAGTAAGGGTTGAACACCTAGTTAGGTTATTGTAACATGGTTGTAAAGATCACTAAACTTGTTCAAATTTCGGTAAGGCGTTTCTACACCGAAATGAATTATAAAACTTTCTTAAAAATAAGAAAAATATAGTCACAAGAACCTTTCAACATGTTGATAAGATTGTAGGATAATTTTTGAGAAAGTTGTTAATGATAAGAATTGTTGGTTCATGAAATGTCTGTTGACTACGGTTGCATTAAGTCTTAGGTCAAGATAGGTTAGATTGGAGCTTGAAAGTCAAATTAGGGTTTAACTTGATAACTTCGCTTATATGTACATCTAGGTTAGGGATTTCGCTTATAGGTCATAGGAGATTTCGCTTATAGGTCATAGGAGATTTCGCTCATAGGTCATCAGGGGGTTTCGCTAATATGGATCACATGGGGTTTCGCTCATAGGACATGCCATATGAGCGAAATCAGATGGACTATATATACCCTGATGTGTGACTTCATTTGTAACTTGGAGCGAAATCTGGTCATGCTTGTGGTAACGAAACTCTGTCAAAATCAATTCAGAAAGCATCAATATAGAAGGAATTAAAGAGGAAAAGCTGTGTTACTTTGTGTACATTGATTCCGCCTTTATACGCAAAGATGAACTACCTTAACTGACTTTTCAGGGTCGCAAACCGATCCAACAAGTGGTATCAGAGCTCAGGACGAGGAGTTCATACTACTACAACTTGATTCTACCAGATTCTCTTACTTCTACTCACTTCTTCTCACTTCTTCTCATACTTTTTCAATTTGAACTAGTTCCTACGGTTGAAATGGTCTGAATTTTGAATATAACATGTGAAACATAGTAATAACAAACCCTAGAAAGAATCAGGTTAAAATACGGCTTAAAAATGATAAAAATTGGCTAAAACCTGATTTCGCCTTTTTGGTCAATAGAAGAGTTTCGCTCGATTCGCTTATACGGACATAAAATTAGATTTCGCTCTTTGATACAATCAGATTTCGCTCTTAAGGACTTGTAATTGACTATTTCGCTTATAGATACATCTAATTTCGCTCATAGGGACACAAGTTGGTAATTTCGTTGATAAGGACACTGATTTCGCTTATCAGTCAGTTACTGATTTCGCTTTTGTGACATCTTATTGATTTCGCTTATCAGTCACAAACTGGTGATTTCGTTTTTGTGTCACTGTTTTTCAAAATTTCGAAAATTTTTCTAAGTGTTTGCTGATCTTTCAGGTACATTCAAGATGGATGACATTTTCTTGAACCCGTTTAGCGACATGTACGCATTCTCTGGAAATTCTGGAAACGATGATACTTCGTCAAGCAATGCGAATGAAAACCCCCCAAATGCGAAGAAAAAGTTAACGGAAGCTTGGGAATCAGAAAGTGCCTTTGGAACCTTCAATAAACCTCCAAAGCTAATGGCTATCGAGGAATATAGTAGGTGGTCAAGAAAGTTTGAAGATTGGTTGATGGCATTTGCATTTCCCAGCTGGAAGAGTCTGAAAAACGGTTATCACAATGGAAACAAAAATGGTGAAACTTTAACATCAGCTGAAGAGATTGAATCATTTGTGGCTGAGCAAAATGTGTGGCATTGTTATTTCAGTTCGTTCGGGAGGACATAATCTCATTGATTGATTATTCAAATGCAAAAGATCTCTGGAAAAAGCTAGAAACAAAATGTCTAGGAAGTGCTGAAATCGTGAAAAGTAAAAAGAAACTTCTTAGGAAAGAATTTGATTTATTTGGCTGTTTAAAGAATGAATCAGTGTCAAAGATGATTGAGAGGTTTGGGCATTTGAAACTGGAGCTAGCTAGACATGAAATTACGTATTCTAAAGATGAGCTAGTAGACAAATTTTTCGATTCATTGCCAGACGAGATGGATTGGAGATATTATGCGCTGATGCTGAAGAACACTATCGAGCCTGAAAAGTTGACTGTTGATTTGTTGATTGAGAGACTTGAAAGTCACGAGCTGGAATTGAAAAAGACATTCAAAGTCAATCACTCATCCTACCAGCAGAATTTGGATTTATATTATCCAAAAAGCATGATGCCAAAAGCAACTTCTCCCAAGACTGCGTTTTCTGCTGAGAATGTGTCCACAACTATCAAAGAAAGTCAAAGCAGTCAAAGCAGTGGAAATCACAGTGGTTATCACAGTGGATCTTCATCATCTGCAAGTCATTCTGATGGAAAGAATCGGTTTCAATGTAACATCGCAATAGACTTAAAGAATGCTCAGAATTTTGACGAGGAGTCTGCTAAACAACAGATGATTTTCCTAGCATCTGTGTTGGAGTCGTATGAAGGGTTAGTAGCAGGGAAAAATAGGCAACACCAACCTAACAAAAGAGGACTATGATCA
Organism: Helianthus annuus; assembly: GCF_002127325.2. Classification (NCBI taxonomy): domain Eukaryota; kingdom Viridiplantae; phylum Streptophyta; class Magnoliopsida; order Asterales; family Asteraceae; genus Helianthus; species Helianthus annuus. The sequence goes on from NC_035433.2 coordinate 87,632,326, forward strand.
AATAGATCCGGAAGAAATGGAATTAATCAACATTCGTTGGTGCATGGCCAGTGCCGTTCGTCGAGCACAGCGTTTCATGGAAATAACCGGCAGGAAGACAATTGGTGGTCCATCTACCAAGCTGGGGTTTGACAAGTCCAAGGTGACGTGCTTCAAGTGTAAGCAGAAAGGTCACTTCAAGCGAGAATGCAGAAACGCATATGCTGATGAGTCGGAGAACCCATTCAGAGAGGATTACTACAAGAAGGCAATTTATCATCAGAATAAGTCTGAGCCGCCTAGATTGAAGCAGGTTGAAGACAATAGAGAGAAATCTAGAGCTCTTGCAGTGATTTACGATGATGAAGGGTATGATTGGAGTGAAGAGGTTCTACCAGAGGAAGATGCGGTTGGTTACGCTTTCATGGCAAAGAATGAACCTGTTCCGTGGAAAGACAACAGGACTGAAGAGCAGAAGTATAAATACAGAAAAATGTTGGCTGAAAACAAAATAATTAGAATATCTGGTATCTATTTGGAAGCGAAGAGAGCGAGAAGATAGGATCCGGACAGGGAGTGTTATCTTGATCAAGATGGAAATATTGCGGTCGATGACAAAACTCTTGATCTGGAAGCAATAATCAAGGAGTTAAAAGATGAGGATGATTATTGGCAGAATAAATGGTGGGGAACTGGAGACGAGAAAGAGAAAGAAGAGAAAGAGAAGAAAGAGAAAGAAGAGAAAGAGAAGAAAGAGAAAGAAGAGAAAGAGAAGAAGGAGAAAGAAGAGATAGAGAAGTCAAAGAAAGTTGATACTGGGGTTATTGACACAACGCAGGAGTTAACTGCTAAAAACCTCGGAAAAATGGCTGACAAAGTGCTGGCTGCTAAGGCACTTGAGGTAGACTCTAACTCCGTATCTGAGTCAAAAAGCCAGGTTAGTTCAAACTTGTCAACAAATGTGTCAGGTAAGCAAATTGATGGAAATGTTGATTGCAAAAATTGCATCAAAGAGTGCAAATTTTGTAATACAGTCACGTATCTCAACGGTAAGAAAGTTGAAGATCTGACAGCAAAAGTCAGAAACGTTGAGAATCAAATTCTTGATCGTGACAAAAGGGTTAAAGCTTCAACTGAATGGATAAAAGAATTAACTAACCAAATTGAAAATGATAAAATTGATCATGAAAGAATTAAACAAGAAAATGAAAAGTTAATTCTTGAAAACCGTCAGATTTATGAGAAGTTTGATAAACTCAAAAGCACAATGAAAGATAATGATGATCGAAATGGTAAAACTTATAAAGAAAACATTCAATTAAAAGCAGTGCTTAGAGTAAAAGAAGAATCAATCAACCAACAACTGGATGAAATCGCTAAACTGAAACTTAAATTTCAAGAGGCTGAAATTGAAAACGAGCGAATCCAGTTGAAGCTTAACAGTTACAGCTCCGCAAGCTTTGTTTTGCAACACATTGTTCCTAAACCCATCGGGAAAAACAAAGTTGGCGAAGATGTTTATTCTGATGGAACTGGGGTGGGTTTTCATATAGTTCCACCGCCGATTTTGGATAATTACACGAAAAAGCAATCTGGGTTGGTTGAAATCGAAGAAGAAAGTGAAATGAAACTTCCGGATTCAATTAATGTCATGTTCACATCTTCCAATGACGATAGTGTCCAGAATGATATTGTAAAAGGTGTTGTTGAAAATGTGCTAAAAACGGATAGTGACACTACTGAGGAAGATGGATGTTTCTTGGACAAATACATTCCGAAACAAAAGTCCAAGAACAACTTAAATGAAGAATCAAATCTTGTCATGTACAAGATGTTGGGTTCAGATAAGTTGTTTTCGGATTCTGAGTTTCCAATTGAGAATGTTAATGTGAACAAATTGACAAATGTTTTCAAGTTGGTCGAAGTTGAGTTGTCAGAAGTGAACAATCTGAGTCAAACAAAGAAACAAATGAACTTTGAAAAAGATAAATCATATTACAAGAAACCTGTTAATCCACCACGTTTTTATAACAAGAATCGAAACAATTGGTCGGGAGGTTATCAGGGTGGTAAGAATTATCACAAGAAAAGTGTTCAAAACAAGAGGTTTGTTGAGAAGAAAAAGTTTGTGAACAGTTCGAGTTCACTTGCTGATGAGGAAAAAGAATTTTTTCAAAATCAAATGAAGAGTTCTTTGAGAAGAGAGCTTCACAGTCTCAGTCTGAAGGCACGAGTCGGTCACATTGCACGAAAGTGTACCAACGTGAAGTCTAAGACTGAAACTGTGAAGATTCAAAAGACGAAAGTTGACGAGAAGGGTAAAGCACCAATGGTTGTTGAGAAAGAGAATGTGAAAAATGACAACACCAAAATGAAAAATGAACCCGTAAAGAAAGTGGTAACTAAAAACGACAAGTTTTATAAACGGGTTGCATTATCTCAACAAGTTTGGAAACCTAAAACTGAGAAAAAGGTTTCACCTTCTGAGGATTTAATTCAAATTGATTATGATGTAAATTTTCCACCTCTTAAGGCTGAAAACTTCAAAATACAAATTGCGAGAGTCAAGGTTACACCCAAGGCTGATGAGGCTTGGGTGGACACCATGTTTGACTAAGCAGTTTGAACTGCCGGAGCTTCCTGGATCGCGAAGCATGAATCGGCATCTTTATTAAAATTTAAGTCAAAGTTTGTTATGTGCAGGATCTTCCAAAACTTGTATCCAGATGGATCATGGATAGTGGAGCTTCAAGACATATGACAGGGAAGACTGCGTTGCTGTATGATGTGAGAAATATCAATGGTGGTTATGTAGGTTTTGCAGGTAATCAAGGAGGAATGATTATTGGTGAAGGAACGTTATCCAACGGGATTGTGACGTTTGAAAGAGTTAACTACATTGCTGAGCTGGAGAACAATCTGCTAAGTATCTCCCAGATCTGTGACAGGATGTATACTACTCACTTCACTGATAAAGAATGTTGATCTTGAAACCAGGATTTGTAATCCCTGAGGAATGGATTATCATGAGGGCACCAAGAGTTAATGATCTGTACGTGTTGGACATGAGCGTAGCTACTACAACCACGGGTCAGGCTCATTGTTTTGTGCCTAGAGCAACTGAGACAGAATCGAGATTGTGGCACCGCAAGATGGGGCATATTCACCTAAGGAAGATGAATCACTTGGTGCACAACGATTTGGTTACAGGAGTTCATGTCAAAGGTTTTCATCTGGAAGGGGAGTGCATTAGCTGTGTCAAAGGCAAGCAGAAGAAAAAGTCAAACCCTTCAAAGCAAGTCAATTCAGTTTCGAGACCTCTGGAAAGACTTCACATGGATTTATTCGGTCCTGTGAATGTCAAAAGTATTACTGGAGATTACTACTGTTTGGTCGTTACTGATGATTATTCCAGATTTTCGTGGGTTTCTTTCTTGAAGACGAAAGACGAAACATTTGACAGTTTGATGGCGTTGTTCAAGAAGATTGAGAATCTGTACCAAAGGCGTATCAAAAGAATCCGTAGTGACAATGGTACTGAATTCAAGAATAACAAGATGGAAGAATTTTATGATGAAAGAGGTATATTGCATGAGTTTAGTGCTCCGTACACTCCGCAGCAGAATGGAGTCGCAGAACGAAAAAAACCAGACACTAATCGAGACGGCTAGAACTATGCTTGCAGATTCAAAGTTACCGATTAATTTTTGGGCTGAAGCTGTTTCTGCCGCATGCTATACGCTCAACAGGGTTCTCACTGTCAAGAAGTTCAACAAAACATGCTTTGAGCTAATCAATAATCGCAAACCGAATTTGAAGTATTTAGAAGCGTTCGGGTCACCCTATACTGTTATAGAGCCTCATGGAAAGTTTGGTCCGAAGTGTATTGAGGGAATATTTGTTGGTTATGCAAATCCGATGCGACTTGTCTTCGTTCCAAGTGAGAAGCGGATTATTGAAGCTGGAAATGTTGAATGTCAAGGTTATACTATGCCGCCGCAGAATCCTGGAGATTCATGGTGTTATCATTATGACAAACTGTGGGATTCATTTGACATGAGAGAAGAATCAGAGGAAGATGAAGATTTCTTTGATGAGTTGGATATTTTGCGCGAATACGAGTCACAGCAAAGGTTCCCAGCTGAGTATTCTAGAAGACCTCGGGAAACTTCAAATGACGATGAAGCAGGTCCTAGTAATGCCGGTGAACACGATGATGTCCAACAGAATGAAGTTGCTCAAGATAATCAGTCGGATCAGAATGACAATCAAGAAGCTGAAAACATGGCAGTATTTGATCATGGTGATCAGATTCTGAGGGGGAGCAGATTCAGATTTCAAGACAAACAAACCAAGTTGGTGAACAAGATGCAGATCAGAATGTTACCAATCTGGAGGGCAATGTAGATGTTCCAAGCGAAGTGATGCCACGAACTCTTTCATACCATCCAGAGGAGTTGATCATAGGAGAATTGCAAACAGGCGTTCGCACGAGACGTCAAATTGACCAGGGCTTTACATGTTTTTATTCTACAGTAGCACCTTTACAAACTGAATTTTCATTAAGTTGTTTCGCAGATTGAACCGTGGACTTACAAAGAGGCGCTTACTGAAGACTCTTGGGTCATTGCGATGCAAGAAGAGTTGAGTCAGTTTGAAAAGTTGGGAGTATAGAAGCTAGTTGATTTGCCGGATGGTCATAGAAAAATCAATACGAAATGGGTATTTAAGTGTAAGAGAGACGACAGAGGAGTTGTTGTACGAAACAAGGCTCGACTCGTTGTTTAGGGCTTTAGTCAACAGGAGGGGATTGATTTTACAAAAGTCTATGCTCCTGTGGCACGACTAGAGGCAATCAGAATTTTCCTAGCATTTGCGTCTTGGAAGAACTTCAAAGTATATCAGTTGGATGTAAAATTGGCGTTTCTTTATGGGAAGGTCAAAGAGGAGGTTTATGTCGGACAGCCGCCGGGCTTCACCGATCCAATCCACAAAAACAAGGTCTACTTATTGGACAAAGCTCTGTATGGTTTACACCAGGCCCCGAGAGCTTGGTACGAGACTTTGTCTCAACACCTACTAGCCAACAAGTTCATTCGTGGAAAAGTGGATGCCACTCTCTTCACTAAAGAGGTCGACGGTCATCTTCTGATAGTTCGGATTTATGTGGATGATATAATCTTTGGGTCAACAAATGAGAATCTATGCAAAGATTTTTAATCAGTGATGAAGCAAAAATTCGAAATGCCATCAATGGGGGAAATGAAATTCTTTTTGGGTCTACAAGTTGAACAACTACCTGAGGGAATTTTCATTCACCAGACGAAGTACGTTCGTGATATTCTAGAGAAATTTGGGATGTCAAGTTCTACTCCAGCTGCTACCCCACTTGCAACAAATCATGGGATTCACCCAGATCTCACCGGAGACAGGGCTGATGAAACGTTTTATCGATCCATGATAGGTTCTTTGATGTATCTAACTGCTTCACGTCCTGATATCATGTACCCAACGTGCCTCGCAGCAAGATATCAATCTAACCCGAGAGCTTCGCATATGATTTGATGTAGACTAGAAAATGGGATATGAAATCGGACCTGTTGATTCACGCATAATACCAGGAACAATTCTTCCAAAATTCGTTGATTCTCGTAGAATACCGAAAATTGGGGGTTTCACACTCAAAACACACACAAGTGAATTGGGAGAAAAAAATGACTTTTCATAAACTTCAAAACTGATTATCTTCCTCCCATTACATCCATATAAATAACAACGTAAATTCAAAACGGGCCTCAAAACACACTTGGGCCAAAAGATAGAACCAAATAAAAGTCACGATCGTTTCGCCTGGTCGCACGCCCAAAACGGACACCTGTAGCCCAAGTTAGAGCCATTTTAGTGAAGCCCCTTTTGTCACGCGATCTTGGGCCTCTAAATACAAGATGGCCCGTTCCTCAACACTTGGGCCTGCATCATGATTATTGTGAAGAGGATATTACGCTACCTGAAAGGAACTCCTTCATTGGGGTTGTGGTATCCTAGAAAAGGCGACTTTACGCTCGAAGGGTATTCCGATTCAGATTTCGAATGCTGCAAAATCAATTCAAAATCAACAACTGCAGGATGCCAGTTCTTTGGACCTAGATTGGTTACCTGGCAGTGTAAGAAACAAACGTCTGTGGCGCTATCTACATGTGAAGCGGAGTACGTGTCTGCTAGCAGTTGCTGCTCTCAGATCCTGTGGATACAGCAACAGATGCGTGACTATGGTTTGCAGTTTCTTAACACACCTCTTTTTGTTGATAATGAGGCCGCTATAAATATAACAAAGAATCCAGTACATCACGCTAAAACTAAACACATAGAAATTCGTCATCACTTTATTCGCGATTGTTTCGAGAAAAAGTTGATACGAATAGAGAAAATCCACACTGACGAACAGAAAGCTGATTTACATACCAAAGCTTTTGATAAAAATCGGTTTAAATATTTGTTAAAACTAAATGGTATGAAGCTTCTTTCGGTGTCGGATGGAATTGTGGGCGTTGATGAGAGTACTGTTGCGGATGAAGACGAGAAACAATCTGCAATGGTTTGTCGATTTTTTACTTGTTTTGGTATTTAGGGGGAGTAGATAGATGTAAATAGTATATTTTCAGAAAATACAAAACAGTAAAAAATGCAAAAATACAAAAACAATATAAAATCTGAAAAAGGGCTTGTGTAAAAAGGGAAAATGATAAAACATCGGCTAGACAATTACAGTATGCTAAAGAATTGTAAAGTTTAAATGAGTTAAACAGTCTCACTAATGATGTGTTGATAGGTTTTCGCACATTTAGTAGATTTATTCGGGATATAAACCTAAAATTTCAAACTTGTGAAATTCGTAGGGAACACTACTTGGATATATAGGTAACCCCTGAAATCTCGTTTGAAAGGTCCCATATTCTGAGATACTAGGTCTTTATACTCAGTGATATCTGGGGTATTATTCCGGGACTTCTGCTGAATGGAAGTTCTGACCTAGTCCCCGAATAATACTTTCCGCAAAATGCTTGAAACATAGCATCGCCCTCAGCAAGCTGATGAAACAATAAAATTGATAGTCACTGCTGTTGTAACTAAAAGATCCTCTAAAGGGGGCACACCGAAAAGTCGAAGCCGTCATCTCTCTGCGTATACGGAAGTATCGACCTGAGCTTTCACGGCCCTCGCATTTAACCCCTTACAGATATCATCTGTGGTATACTCACCTGTAAGACTAAATATCTGGGATTCTGGATACGGGAGTATATTCAAGAGGTGGGACACATGAATGAGCTAAGTTCATAAGACATCTAAATAGTATCCTGAGTAAATTGAAATGTGTGTGAAAATTTAAGATGGATCAGTATATCGACAATCGAGGTGAATTGTTTGAGTCTGAATATGTAATGAAGCTTAACGGTACTTGTAATTTGTCTGAAAAGCTGATATGATTCCCTGACACGCTCACCAAAAATAAGTTTGTAAATAGTTTCCTTTGTTTAATTTCTGCAATTTAAAGTTTCTGTATTTCATTTCTTAGTTTAAGAACACTTTATTAAAAAAAAATTATTTCTGCTTTATTTTCCGACAAACCAAAGTGGAGAGTTGATTGTTGGATTCTCAGAAGTTTGAAGCAGATGCAGGAAAAGTTCTGAGCTGTAGAATGAGGAGAGCTTATCATGCTGAAGTTTAAATTGTTGAAAAGTCAAAAACAAGTTCATTAATTTGATGCTTGTTACATATTTCAGAAAAAGTTTGAAAATGTTTTACAAAATCAGTCTGTTTTTGTCAAAATGATCAATCAAGGTCATTAAGTTGAACTTGGTAGATTAATTGAGTAATCAGGGTCATTAACTTGGACCTGAATACTTGAGTGGATTTCTAGTACTGATAGATTGTGTGATTTTGTGAAAAGATAGTTTGTAATGATTGATGTTTGAGACACAGGTTTTGAACTTCATCATTCCCACGGAAGCTAATTGTCAAAGCTTGAACCAGATTAAGACCTCAGATTCCAGCATATTGAAAGGGGGAGTCTGTGAAAGGGGGAGTCTGGATCAACGGTCAAAGGGAAGTCTGAAGATGAAGCTAGGACAAGATTCTGAACCTGTGAAGATAGAGTTGTTTATGATGAAAAGACAGAGTTGGAGAAAAGACCAAGACTGAAGACTCGGAGTTGAAGACTTCGTCAACATCCAAGGGGGAGTCTGTTGGTGCATAAAATGTCTGTTAACTACGGTTGAATTAAGTCTTAGGTCAAGATAGGTTAGATTGGAGCTTGAAAGTCAAATTAGGGTTTAACTTGATAATTTCGCTTATATGTACATCTAGGTTAGGGATTTCGCTTATAGGTCATAGGAGATTTCGCTTATAGGTCATAGGAGATTTCGCTCTTAGGTCATCAGGGGGTTTCGCTGATATGGATCATATGGGGTTTCGCTCATAGGACATGCCATATGAGCGAAATCAGATGGACTATATATACCCTGATGTGTGACTTCATTTGTAACTTGGAGCGAAATCTGGTCATGCTTGTGGTAACGAAACTCTGTCAAAATCAATTCAGAAAGCATCCATATAGAAGGAATTAAAGAGGAAAAGCTGTGTTACTTTGTGTACATTGATTCCGCCTTTATACGCAAAGATGAACTACCTTAACTGACTTTTCAGGGTCGCAAACCGGTCCAACAAGAATGTAATATTCTTTTTTTTTATATTGCTTAATAACTTTCAACTCTAATAATTATATTGGGATAACAATGTACAAGAAATTATTATGAAAAGATTAAAATCCCAAATGATGTCTTTTATATAATGTCTTGAAATTTATAACTTCTGCTAATTGTTGTGTGCATATACCATATACATGTCTATTGACATTTAATGATTTACAAACTATTAAGATCATAATACACCAGACTCATCAAGTGTAAGGATCAAAAGAAATCATCAAGACTACAATGATCAAGACTTGAGAAATGAATTGCAACAATTTATCTAGTGCAACAATTAGCAATTACAACAATCGTCAAGTGCAACAAAAGTGAAAAACCAAAGCAACATGCGATGAAGACTTAAAGACTAAAAAGTTCAAGAATAAAGATCATTTACAAAGATTGTTGCTTTGGTTTTTCACCTTTGTTGCACTAATTGATAATTGTTGCACTAGATAAATTGTTGCAATTTATTTCTCAAAGTTCAAGAATAAAAGATCATTTACAAAGATCAAAGCATGATGCATCAAGGAATTGATTAGGGATTTGAGATAAATCAATTAAACGTTAATTAAAATATTGCAAATTAATTTTTCTTTAAATACTTACTAGATAAGTCTCAGTTGAACTAAACAAGATGATAATCAATATGAGAGACTTTGAATTTTGAAAATGGAAGAGTCTAGTTGGTTTCTTTTGATTTGTGGTATGTAATTATGGTGGGAGACAAAGAGTTTCCATAAATGGAAAGAAAGCAATATGTTTCACCAAGCTACCACCATGCTTTGAAAACTAAACATCTAATTTGATAGATGTAAAGGGTTGTTTTAAAAAAAGAGGTATAGGTGTGAAAAAGAAGTTGGGAACAGATTGTAATCGTTACACAACGTTCCAAATTCAAAATAATAGACAAAAACTAAGCCATCGACGATCGATACATCAACCGTAGGATCGACCTTAGATGTGTAAGTTTGCTTTTTCTTGTTTGTTGGGTCTTACCTATAGATACATGTTTTCTATAACCTTTTTCACTTACCCTTTTTACTCACAATACCTTTAAACACACATCTAATCAATGTTTCTCTAGTTCCCTTGAGATTTACACATCTAACCAAGGAGGGATTGAAGATCAAAGATTAAGAGAAAAAAAGAAGAAGTTGTGTTTCAACTTATATATTCAAATCTTGTATTAATGTGGTTATGACTAGTGTGTTGAGTGATACATTTGTAAGGGGTCTCACCATGGGTTGGTGATTTTTGTAAAACACTACTAGGAAGATAGTGGTAGGAAAATGTTCACCATCGTAATAGAGTGGTGTTCAAGGAACTTGAAGCTAGTTACTTGGTGTAGCTAGTGAAGAAGGGGATCACTACCTTGGACTAGTGAAGAAACGTAAAGACTCACTATAGTGATAGTAGGTTATAGAAGGCGACCACTAGCTTTGATTAGTGAAGGAGTTTGTAATGGTAACCTCTTCCATCTAAGAGAAGGATTTTAATGGAGAAACTCTAGACTGGAGAATCAAGGAGAGGACGCAGGGTGGATTAATTAACATCCATTTAAACCTTATAAATTAGTTTTGTCTTTCTAACCCGTAACTCTTTACATTCATTATCTATTTGTATTTTATGGTTTCATACAATTTTAAACCAATCAAATTAGTGGTTAATTGAAGAAAAATTAAAAAAAAAAAAAACTATTCACCATCCCCTTTAGTTTTCTACAAATTATATATTATATATTAGGGTTGAGTTATATTACAAAGGACTTTAAAAATAAGAAGTATAAGAAGCCACGATAGAGTGACGGATTAGGATCAAATATAAAGGATAACATAAATAAGAAGGGTAAGAAGGATTGTATGTCACACCCCAACCGATGGCGGAATCATCGGGGTATGGCACTGAGCGAAACAGATTGTCCAGAAGTTTCCACAACAACTATCATTACTATTTAGTTTAAATAATACGTCCCATACCGTATCCCAAATAATAAAACAAGTTATTACAGATAAGCATCTAGTCAAATATACTGTTCCGACAACTCAGATTTAAATAAAAATTATAAATATTGTTCAAATGCCTCTAGAGACTCGATCTGCAAGATCTACAGACAACTATGCTCTAGACGCTTATTACTAGCTCGCCTTCCTAGCAGATAAGCATCCTAATTGCCTGTCACATACGTTAAAATAAAGTCAATACATGAAATGTAAAGGTGAGCATACAAGTTTGATAATAGCATATAGAGTTCGAAATAGTTTACGCATAACCAGCACGTACACAGAGGAAAACGAAGCATGTTAATTATCGACATGGATCTATCGATACGAGTGACTGCGGGTTGACTGTCCGAGACAGTTCACAATACATGATTACCACCGTAATCCATGTAAGTAATTGTCCTTAACAACCCCCGTGTGAACGGGTGCTGAGTCCAAACTATAGTACTGCGTCGTTAAGGCAGGTAGACAGCATTCCACTGTAAACATAGCAACAAGCATTCATTTAGTCACGTAATACATGCAGAATGGTTAGCGTTTAAATAATTGAGTAGTGTGTTCGATTGTGATTTATATAAGTAACGTATTTAACACCCCAAAGTGCTAAAGCAAAAAGGGTTCGAGTATACTCACAGCGATTGATTGATGGATTGAAGGGAGCGCTTGAGAGTAGGGTTAGCCTGAATAGTTCGATAGCATAATGATGAGTAGCGCGTAAAATGGAAACAAGTGATGATGGGTCGAACAGCCTGGTCGACCGAACGGTAGGTTCGATCGAATGGGTTATTCGTTCGGTTAGGCAGTCCGTTCGGACAGCCTGTTCGATCGGCCGGTAGGCTCGATCAGTTGGACTGCTCGAGTGGATTGTTTCTTCCTTTGAGTAGGATGTGTTTGTGTATGATGGCTTGTCCTTTTGAAGTTTTCGTTGTAGTATTTGAGAACATTGAAGTGTTCTTACCTTTCAGGTCGATCGATCGAACAGCCTGTTCGATCGGCCGGCCTAACCGATCAGTTAGACACTTCAGTAGCAAGTCCTCAGCAGGATGTCACCTGATCGAACAGCATGTTCAATCGAGTGGCAACCCAATACATCGAACGAGTTGAAAAATCGATTAAGTGTTGAAGCATAGTATCTCATGATCCGATGAGTAATGTTATCGAACAGCTCGTTCGATCGAGCATCACTTCGTTCAATACTATACATCATGAAATTGTCAAAGTGTGGGGCCATGTGCTAGCCGATCGGCGGACATGTCCGATCGGTTGGGCTGTTCGTTTGAACACCCTGTTCGATCGGTCAGCATTCTGACCTGTCGGCCTGTTCGTCTAACACTTGGCTGTTCTGATTGGTTGACGTTATATCGAGGTATTTTGACAATGGGATGAACCATGGGACCTTCGTTCTTACTTGTTTCCCCTGCTCGGACAGGAATCACCCAAGTGTGGCCGGTGAACGGTTCGGAACGGCAGTTTAACGTTTAACCCGGAATCGGTGAACCTCGTAGATAGAATCCGAATCTTGAACCACACAACCATTAGAATGATTAGTGAGTTGGCTCAAGCTCCGTTTCTACCGGTTTGAAGGCATTGAGTGTAAAAGAGTTGAAAGAAAGTTGGAAATCATTCTTTCAATCCTTCATACCATGTAAATGTTTAGATCTGTGATAGATCTTAGTGTTTTTATGTGGAAATCGGCTAGATCCAAGTGATTCTTGGTGGATTGAGGCCAAAACATGAAGTTCTTGAAGAACACCATGATGACATCATCCTAGAATGCTTAGATCTTGAAGATTTCACGGTTAGAAATCAAGATTTGAAAGATAGGAAGGTGTAGGAGTGTGTATTGATCAAGAAAGTACAAGATTTAGGATGAAAACTTACCGAAATCGGAAGAAATGTGAGAAAAGAAGGGGAGCACGAGCTGGTCGGTTAGAGGGTTTCCAAAAGTGGAAAGAATGACAATGACATGCCTATTTATAGGCTTCCAAAGGGGGAAAGGGCTGGCCGATCGGCCAGGCACCCCGATCGGACAGCCTGCTCGATCGGACAGTCCGTCCGATCAGCTGGGCTGTTCGATCGGCTAGAAGCCTGATCGATCAACAGCCTGCTTTGAGTGTTCGGTGCGACAATTTTTGATATTTCGATTTCGATTGAAGACGATATGAATACGATAGAGTTTCCTATTCAAATTACTTTTAATCCCAACCACTATATCTACATACAAGCATCTACATTCCATATTCGATTTCGATTTCGATTGAGTTCGATTGAGTTTCGAGTTTCGATTCGATTGATCACCACACATAGCATAAAGTAAACACGCACAGGTAACACATAAGGCACACACACGTAATATAACACCAAATTCGCATAATTCGAGTTTTGAGTTTGATTGATGGTTCGATTAGCTTGATTATTGATTGATTAACTTTATCGCATTGTTACTTCCTACTATTCACAGTCGCAAAGCGTTTCGCGTCGATTAAACATTCGATTACTTCGATTCATTTTGATTAACAACACTTACTCCACATAATACACTTAAAACCTAAAATAGACTATTTACAGTCAAAGAAGTCAAACTTGACTTGGACTTTGACTTTGACTTTGACATTCGAAAACACGGGGTGTTACAGCCTCCCCTTGTTTAGGGAATTTCGTCCCAAAATTAGGCTGAAAGCTGCACATCACCGTGAATGATTTTACCAATTTCTCGCTTCTGATCTTTATTTAAACAACTACGGGTACTTAGCCTTTATGTCGCTTTCGAGTTCCCAAGTAAACTCTGCGCCTCGTTTGCCTTCCCATCGGACTTTCACGATAGGGATGCGCGAGCGTCTGAGTTGCTTGGTTTGGCGATCCATGATTTCGAAAGCCTTTTCCACGAAGTGTAGCGTTTCGTTGACTTGAAGGTCGTCGAGAGGTACAATCAGATCATGATCAGCTAGGCATTTTCGGAGGTTTGACACATGGAAAGTCGGGTGGACGTTACTAAGCTCCTCCGGTAGTTCGAGTCTGTAGGCGACTTTGCCGATCCTTTCCAGAATCTTAAAAGGTCCAACATATCGAGGCGCTAGTTTCCCTTTCTTGCCGAATCTGACCACACCCTTCCAAGGTGATACCTTTAGGAGTACGTAGTCGCCAACGTCAAATTCAAGGGGCTTGCGTCTTCTATCGGTGTAACTTTTCTGTCTATCCCTGGCTTTCGACAAGTTGTCTCGAATCTGGAGGATTTTGTCAGTCGTTTCTTGCAGTAACTCGGGACCGGTTAATTGCGAGTGACCGATCTCGTGCCACACAATAGGCAATCGACATCTTCTTCCATATAAGGCCTCGAATGGTGCCATTTGTATGCTGGCATGATAGCTGTTGTTGTACGAGAATTCGACTAACGGTAGGTATTTGTTCCAACTACCACCGAAGTCTATGACACACGCGCGGAGCATGTCTTCAAGAGTACGGATCGTTCTTTCAGTCCGTCCGTCAGTTTGAGGGTGGAATGCGGTACTTAGGTTAAGCGTCGTACCAAGAGCTGCTTGAAACGTTTCCCACAATCGCGAAGTAAACCGAGCGTCACGGTCTGAAATGATGTCACGAGGCGTATCATGATTACAAATGATCTCGTCGGTGTAGATTCGGGCTAGTCGTTCGACCTTGTAGTCTTCCCGTATTGGCAAAAAGTGGGCTGATTTGGTCAGGCGATCAACTATGACCCAAATGCTGTCGTGACCTGATGGCGTGGGCGGGAGTTTGGTTATGAAATCCATAGCTATACTTTCCCATTTCCATATAGGGATTGGAGGTTGTTCGAGTAAGCCAGAAGGTCGTTGATGTTCAGCCTTAACTCTCGCACAAGTCAGGCAACTTCCAACATAAAGAGCGATATCCCGTTTCATGCCCGGCCACCAGTACTTGTAGCGAAGATCCTGGTACATTTTATCAGTACCGGGATGAATAGAATATCGGGATTTGTGGGCTTCGTCCATTATAATCTTTCGCAAGTCGGTCCGCTTAGGAATCCAAATTCAGTGCAGATAATAGAAAATCCCATTTGCTTTGCTTACAAGCTGAGCTCCATCGTGATAAATCCTCTCTTTCTTCAAGGTGCGTTCATTAAAACAAGCATGCTGGGCTTCGCGGATGAGGGTTTCGAGATCATGCTGGGCTTGGATAAGCATCTAAGTTGTCGGAACAGTATATTTGACTAGATGCTTATCTGTAATAACTTGTTTTATTATTTGGGATACGGTATGGGACGTATTATTTAAACTAAATAGTAATGATAGTTGTTGTGGAAACTTCTGGACAATCTGTTTCGCTCAGTGCCATGCCCCGATGATTCCGCCATCGGTTGGGGTGTGACAGATTGGTATCAGAGCCATAACTATAGGGAATTAGGCTAGACACGACCTAGTCCGGGTCGCTGTCTTAGAGACCTAGACTATATTTAGGAACCAACAGACCAAGTTTATGGGCTACCTCTCGCTTATTCTACAATATCACTGCACTCGAATTTTCAAATAGAGTCAAGCGATTTAGTCGAGATTAGGTGTGAAAGCCGCAAACTCTCGACTGAATTGTTTGGTCAATGTTGATTTTATCAATTTATCAATGATTTCCTCATGATTTTCAATGACAAACGAGGAGAATTATACTAAATCAGGAGTGAAATCCATATTTTGATGAATAATCTCCTCTATTTTATTAAAAGCTCAGGAACAAAGGTTGTTAAGTCAGGGGTGAAACCCGAACCTTGATAGTCATTTCTGACCTATTCGGTTTTACCAAAAACTCTCATCAAAGCCTCGACGGACTCCAACGACCTGAACTCATGAGTATGACCTAGGGAATGCGTGTTGAATGCCCAAGAATCAAGGCAGAAACACGAACCTGAAAGTCGAAATGTGACGACAAGTCTATTGTGAATAGTCGAATCGCTTTGGGTAGTCGACGTCTAATAGCCACAGACAATCTATCTCTCGATTTTATGTGTTTCGATTCTGAGCCCGCAACTGCCGACTCTGATGATTCGTCGATTTTATGTGCTTTATGTGTAATTATCTGTTTATGTGTTTAATTTTGGTACTTGTTCGGTTTTGCTATCACTTTGATCGACACACGACTCGCATTGCTATTCTATCTCAATACGCTAACAAGTCGCTGCAATCTAGACGACATTATGCTATACTCAACACGCTATATGATTATATGATACTACTCAATATACTATACGAACGACACGCGAACTTGGAAGGATAGGTTTCTGTATTCTGACTGTATCTGTGATTAAATGCGTAGGTGTTTATGTGCTTCTGTGATTCTGTGCTCTATGTGCTTCTGTGATTACGTGAATCTGTGGTTATGTGCCTATGTGTTTATGTGATACCTGTTTCGACGTGTTCCTAAGCTTTAGTAAGTAGTAGACGTGTGAGGTGAGATTCGATTTGTTGTGTCTGAGACCTACGACGATGTCTGTTGCAGACCATGTCGTCATCCGGACACCGAACCCCACTTACTCGCCAAGAAAAGAGAGACCAGCGTATCGCTGCTATCATCGCCAAGCAAGTGGCAAAAGCTGTGAGCGAGGTGTACGAAAACGTCAGCAAATCGTCTAAGGAGTCGCGAACCGATGCTCCTAAAGATGCTAACAAGACCGTTTTCAGCTTCAAACAGTTTAAGGCATGCGGACCAAAAGAGTTTACCGGAGAAGATGGCCCTACCGCCATGTTTCAATGGTTTGATTCAGTTGAAGTCACTCTGTGCCAAAGCGGCTGTCCTGAAAATCTTCATACCCTAAATGCGACCGGTGTCTTCCAGTCCCGAGCTCTAGACTGGTGTACGGCTGAACGAAACAAACGCGGGAATGATGCAGCTTATGAGCAGACTTGGGAAGAGCTGAAGGCCATCATGATGGACGAATTTTGCCCTCCCCATGAACGCCAAAAGCAGGAGGACGAGTTTTGGAACATCAAGTAGAAGGACGGAGACAACGCTCCCTTAACTACTCGCTTCAAGCAGCTTAGTATTATCTGTCCCGATCAAGTCAAGACGCCAGACATGGCCATCAAGAAGTACATTCGAGCTCTACCTGATTGTGTTGCCGACTTTGTTCATGCCACCAAGACATCATCAATTGAGGAGACCTACTTGCTTGCCGCCGAGATCAATGACAAGCGAGTAAAAGCTGGTTTCTGGGATAAGCCATCCAAGTCTCTGCATCAAGCTACTACTGCACCAACCACCGACTCCACTGCTGTAACGCCCTGTGTTTTGTACTTTCTATTTATAGCTTGTCTTACTCGTGTTGCTAATTTTGGAAGCTTTGTATCATTGTACTCGTTCCTTCTAGTACTCGTTGTAAACTCGAGATTTTGATCATGAATGAAAACTTGCATTTCCTTGTTACATACTATACATACACCATAATACGATTAATCATGAGATCATTTGATACTTCTTTGTGATACTTACAAACATATGTTGAACTTGTAAATATGTGACATATACTTGTTACTTACAAACATGTTACATACTTGTACATTACACTTTTTGCCTAGTTAAATCATGTTTTATTTCATATTTCACCTTGTTACAAGTTAGGGGAAACATTGTTGCATATTATTACACAACTTAACTAATAAAATTACTCATTATAATGTTTTAAAAAAAATAAAAAACTAAAGAAAGATGGCAGCCCAAATTCAGCAAAATTCAGCCCCATATAGTTGGGTTTTGTGGGCTAGTTTCAAGGTGTAACCCCTTCTAAACACTTCCAAAGCCCAACCCATTGAAACCCTAATCCTTCCCCCTATAAATACCACTTATAACCAGCCTCCCTACCACTTTTGCAACACTAAAAACTCTCAAAACATCCTCCAAACCGTAGCTGAAAGCAAAGGTTCGAGTAGATTGACACCCCTTCACGAAAATGAGCATAACTCACTCAATTCTTATCCGATTCACTCGATTCTTTTTCCTACTTGCTTGTATAATCATGGGGTTCGATTCCTAGACTTCTCCTTGGAGAAATCAGACCTGGAAATGCCCCGAAATAGTCCATAAACTTTCTGTTTGTTTTTATGTTCATCAAAAACTTGTTTAAATCTATGCAACTTGTGTCCAACACATCTCATACCTATGTCCTAATGCTTACAACTTATCCCATGGTTGGTTAAGCTTAAAAACAAGGTTGAGACATCTAAATCAGAGGTTAAAACCTCATAAACTTTCTGTTTTTAATTAGGGTTTTACCCACAAGTAATGTTCAAGTGTGAAACTTGTTGAATGTGTGATGGTTGGATTAGCTTGGGCTATCCTTCATAAGAATCCACTCATTACTTGATGTTTTGCTATAGATTAGTTGTTGTTAATACCTTGATACTTGTATGTTCATGACCCTCCTTGTTGTTTATAACAACAAGTGTAGTGGTGAACAATAGAGGTGCCTAAATGGAAGCTTGTTCTTCCTACCTCATGTATGTATTCTATGACACAAAGAGGTACCTAAATGGAGACATTAATCTCCTACCTCATGCTTGAATCATAAGACTTGTAAACTATATAATATCTAAGTTATTCTATATGTATACATCTAAGTAACTAAGACTTGATGATGACTTAATAGTTATTTGTTAAGTGGACGTTACATCATCTATGACCATGCCCTTGTTACGACTCTAATGGATCTTAGAATCCATGAAATCATACCAACTCTTTTGAGTTTCAATAGTGTCAAGAACAAGAGTTATGCGTACAAGATGATTATTTTCACCTATGTTACTTTCTATATATTAAAAACTCCGAATCTATAATCTTCCGTTATTCGCCAAACTCACACACCTACGTTTCCTTGTGTAGAAGGACAAGGTGCTCCGAACTAATTCATCTACAAACTTGCTCTCGGAATTTCAAGTCACCACTTGTAAACCGTGAGTATACTCGTATTTCCCCCTTTTTACTTTTACCACTTTTGGGGTGTAACATGTTTACCTATTAACTTACACATGAACACTTTATTAAACACATGAACGTTCCTATAACATGCTTGTATACGTGATGACTTGATACTTTAAACTTGGGTTATTCTTATGTGTTGAACTTATCATTAACTTCGTACGAGCCAAACCTTGACATATGTAGCGCTATAGGATTAACGACCCGCCCGTAAACTTGAGGTTATGTCTTGAGCATATTGCGTTTTCTTGGTTTGATATGTTAGACACATGCCATATTTAAGGTTTATCTTGAATCATATGCTTGCCATGAGGAATTGATCACACTTTTTAACTTATGCTATGTACGTACCAAACTTGTATACTCGCCTTTGCTTTTGCATTGAATTGTATTTTTAAACATGTTACAGGTTGATGATGATGAAATGAAAACGGATAGCAAAGATGCCTAAATACTCACTTAGACGTTTAGGTTTAAAGTGTTGTATCAATTTTGTTTATGTTATGTTGAACAATGTTGTTATTTGCTTTTCTTGTAATGTTTTGACATTTATTTTGGGAAATGAAATTTGGATTATTAAATTATTGTCACAAATAGCGTTATGATGTCTCGAGCAATCTTCACACTTCGTCTCATCCCGATGTTTCCGCCATTGGTTGGGGTGTGACAGATTGGTATCAGAGCCATAACTATAGGGAATTAGGAAAATTGCCATGCTTTTGCCCTAGTCTATAGTTTTAGGAACTTTGTCTCTTATTTGTTGTTTAAAACATTTGTGCTCTATCTTACATGCTTCCTAGCTACACTTCTTGTTAATAAATTTATGTGCCTTTCCTAAGGCAAACACAAATACACTTATGCTATATTTTTATATATTCTTGATACATTATCGAGACGAATTTACCAAAATAGGCGTGAAACCCACAATTTGGTAAACGACTCTCACTCTACCTTTAATCTATTTTTGCACGAAATTTCACCATTAAGCTAGGAGTGACATCCACAACTTAATGGTAATTTCCATTTCAACTCTAGTGGACCCTTGTCAAAGTGTCAAAATTTTATTTTGGCCGACAAGTACCAACCACATTTAGGGTACGAAATCGTCAAGTTAGGGGTGAAACCCGCATCTTGTCGATTAAGTCCCATTCCTTGATTTTTATTCTCGCCAAAGTCCCGAATGTTCCAATCATTTAGAGATGTGTAGTAACCGGAAGGGTAAGATACCGTTAATCGCTTCTCGACGAGAGTATCTTACTTATAGGCCAAAGCACAATATCTCTAAATCGAAAGGACTTTCGACCCACTTTGGAATTGTCGACGTTTCTCTACCCGAAACATTCCTATGTTTTATTGAGCCTCTCTTTTATGTATCTCAATTTATATGTGATTTTATACTTGAACGTTCATTCATTTCGAAATGTCGTTTTAATCATGTCGCACATTATCGCAATCACAAACAATAATAATTCTCATGAACCAACTAAATTTATATTTTCCTATTCGCAACTTATGTGCTATACATGTTGAATGTGTGTTGGAAACTTATGCTTTATGTGAACTTTACTTGGTACTTGAACATCTACTTGCTTTGCATACACAAACCTTGTTTTCAATTAATGATCAAAGTCTCATCCTTTCCCTTCTCTTTCAAATCTTTTAGATGTCTTCTAGTTCATCCAAGAAACTCAAGTCAAAGAAGGGTTCGACCTCCTCCGCCATGTCCCAAAAGGATTGTATGAAGTTTATGGCTAAACAATTTGCAAAGGTCCTACCCGACATTGTTAGCAAGATCCAAACCGATTCACCCCATGGTTCGGTCGACTCAAAGGCCGACAAACCCAAATCGACCTTCCAATTTAAGCACTTCATGGCTTGTAAACCCTTAGAATTTACCGGCAAGAATGGCGCTACCGCCATGATGAACTGGTTTGATGCCATCGAGCTTACCTTCTTGCAAAGTGGTTGCCCTGACGAACTAAGAACCTTGAATGCAACCGGTGTGTTTCGTGAAAAGGCACTTGAGTGGTGGACAACTGAGCGTAACAAGAGAGGAAACGAGGTCGCACACGCTATGCCGTGGGACGATCTCAAACAACTTATGAAGGATCACTTTTGTCCCCCTCACAAACTCCAAAAGTTGGAAAATGAATTATGGAACCTCACGCAAAAAGGGAGTGACATGGATGGTTTGATTACACGCTTCAAGCAGCTTAGTGTTCTATGCCCTGGTCAAGTAGAAACCGCCCCCAAAACCGTGGCCAAATTCATTCGTTGTGTTGCACCTTCTTTAACAAACCATCTTGCATCTGCCAACCCTCAAACCATTGAAGACGCGTACCGCATAGCTACCGAACTTAACAACAATTGTGTTCTTCATGGAACCTTTGACAAGGTTTCAACAAAGAATGCGCACCAAGCCACCATTGACTCCCCTAATGAGTCTAAACCCTCCCAGCAATCTAAGAGAAACCAAGGCAAGAAGCGGAAGGCTTCAAGCCAAAACTGCGCGGTCGTCACTCCGCCAAACCCACAACCCCTTCAAACTGTGCCTGCTTTCGATGGTGAACGCAAGGTTTATACTGGAACGCACCCAAAGTGCGACAAATGCCGATATCATCACCCCCCAAACGCTCATTGTCGAAAGTGTGACAAGTGTGGCCGGTATGGGCATCTCTCGCCATACTGTCGTATCCCCCCACAGGCCTACCAAAACCAAGCTCTTTTGGCTCCAAATCAAGTCGCCCCTGTGCGAGCATGCTTCACGTGTGGTGATACCAACCACATGGCCAATGTGTGTCCTCAACGATATCAACCACAACAACCTCGACAGCAACAACCACAGCCACAACCCCAACAACAACAACAGGTTCAAGAACCCGCTAGGGGTCGAGCTTTCCTTCTCACCACAGCTCAGGCTCAAAATGCAAACGACGTCATCACTGGTACGTTTCTCATTAACCATGTCTATGCTTCATGCCTATTTGATACTGGTGCCGATAAAAGTTTTGTGTCGTTAGAATTCGAGTCTTTGCTCAAGTGTAAACGCTCTAAGTTGCCAAAATCTTTCGCTGTCGAAGTTGCTAATGGTAAAACCGTCAAAGTCAATTCTGTTCTCTCCAATTGTTCACTAATCCTTAACGATCATACGTTCTCAATCGATCTCATACCTATGCAAATGGGTAGTTTCGACGTCATAGTAGGTATGGACTGGCTTGGGCGAGTTCGTGCTGAAGTTGTCTGTTCTGAGAAGTTTATTCGCTTGCCTCTTCCAAATGGTGATTCTCTACACGTCTATGGTGAAAAGCCTTCTCAAGGCCTTAAGCTTATGTCATGCATCAAGGCAAACAAGTGCTTACGCAAGGGTACCTTCGCCTTTCTCGCCCACATCGTGGAAAAGAAGGATAAAGGCCCAAGCATAAGTGACGTTCCTGTTGTACGTGACTTTCCGGATGTATTTCCCGAAGACCTTCCTGGTCCTCCTCCTGCTCGTTCTGTCGATTTTCGCATCGATTTAGTGCCTGGCGCTACGCCTGTCGCTAAGTCCCCCTATCGTTTAGCACCCTCTGAGATGCAAGAGCTCTCGAGTCAACTTCAAGAGCTTCTTAACAAAGGCTTCATACGCCCTAGTACTTCTCCTTGGGGCGCTCCCGTTTTATTCGTCAAGAAGAAAGATGGGTCCTTTCGTATGTGTATTGACTATCGTGAGCTCAACAAGCTTACTATCAAGAATCGATACCCTCTTCCTCGCATTGATGACCTCTTCGATCAATTGCAAGGCGCAACCTGCTTTTCAAAGATCGATCTTCGTTCTGGGTATCATCAACTTCGAGTACTCGAAGAAGATGTGCCTAAAACCGCCTTTCGTACGCGTTATGGTCATTATGAGTTCGTGGTCATGCCCTTTGGTTTGACCAACGCACCTGCTGTCTTTATGGACTTAATGAACCGCGTGTGCAAAGCATACTTGGACCGTTTTGTGATCGTCTTCATCGACGATATCCTCATCTATTCCAAGACGCAAGCAGAGCATGAGCAACACTTGCGCCTTATTCTTGAACTCCTTCGTACTGAACACCTATATGCCAAATTCTCCAAGTGTGAATTTTGGTTACAAGAAGTTCAATTCCTTGGTCACACTGTCAACAAACTTGGTATTCACGTTGATCCCGCAAAAATCGAAGCTGTGAAAAATTGGGTCGCACCTAAATCTTCGTCCGAAATCCGTTCGTTTCTTGGTCTTGCTGGTTACTACCGTCGTTTTATCTCCAACTTTTCGAAAATCGCTGTTCCTTTGACCTCCTTGACTCAAAAAGAGAGACCTTTTGTTTGGGGTCCCGAACAAGAAGAGTCTTTTCAAACGCTCAAGGACATGCTTTGCAATGCTCCTATCCTAACGCTTCCTGATGGTAACGATGATTTTGTCGTGTATTGCGACGCTTCAAACCTTGGTCTTGGTTGTGTCCTTATGCAACGTGACAAAGTTATCGCTTACGCATCGAGGCAACTCAAAATTCATGAGAAAAACTATACTACTCACGACCTTGAACTTGGTGCGGTCGTTTTTGCATTGAAGATTTGGCGACACTACCTTTATGGTACTAAATGTGTAGTCTTCACCGACCATAAGAGCCTTCAACACATCTTCAATCAAAAAGAACTAAACATGCGTCAACGTCGTTGGGTGGAATTGTTAAACGACTATGACTGCGAAATCAAATACCACCCGGGTAAGGCGAATGTAGTAGCCGACACCCTGAGTCGTAAAACTCACGTCCAAAGTATCCGTTGTTTCCAACTCATCCACGATCTTCAAAATCGCATACGTAACGCCCAGTATACATCCGTTAATGAGGGTAACCTCTACAACGAAATGCAATGTGGTGCTGAGAATAGTCTTGTGTCCAAACCCGATGGTATTCTATACTATCTCAATCGCATCTGGATTCCCAATCGTGACGATCTTCGCAATTTCCTGATGAAGGAGGCCCATAACACGAAATATTCTATTCACCCTGGTGCCGATAAGATGTACCATGATATGCGTACTTCCTATTGGTGGCCTGGAATGAAGAAGGATATAGCCACCTTCGTTTCTAAATGTCTTACGTGTTCCAAAGTAAAAGCCGAACATCAACGTCCCTCTGGCTTGCTCGAACAACCAATAATTCCCGTTTGGAAGTGGGAGAGCATTGCCATGGATTTCATCACTAAGCTTCCTTGCACTACAGCTGGTCATGACAGCATATGGGTCGTCGTTGACCGATTGACCAAATCAGCTCACTTCCTCCCCATTCGTGAAGACTTCAAAGTCGAGAAATTGGCTAAGGTCTACATGAAGGAAATCATCTGTCGTCATGGGACGCCCATTGATATCATTTCTGACCGTGATGCTCGTTTTACGTCTCGTCTTTGGGAAACTTTTCAATCTGCTATGGGTACTAAGCTTAACCTTAGCACCGCCTTCCATCCTCAGACTGACGGTCAAACCGAGCGTACTATCCAAACCTTAGAGGATATGCTTCGTTCATGCGTAATAGATTTTGGTGGCAACTGGGATTCATACTTGCCCTTGGCTGAATTCTCGTACAATAACAGCTATCACACGAGTATCCAAATGGCTCCTTTCGAAGCATTGTATGGTCGCAAGTGCCGTTCGCCTATTTCTTGGCACAAGATTGGTCAAGCCCAAATCACCGGTCCCGAGCTTATACAAGAGGCTACGGACAAGATTTTACAGGTTCGAGACAACTTATTGAAAGCCAGGAACCGACAGAAGAGTTACGCTGACAAAGGACGCAAACCTATGGAATTCGAGACAGGTGACAACGTGCTTCTCAAGGTATCCCCTTGGAAAGGCGTGGTTCGATTTGGCAAGAAAGGGAAACTCGCACCTCGCTACGTTGGTCCTTTCAAGATTCTCGAAAGGATTGGCAAGGTTGCGTATAGACTGGACCTGCCTGAAGGACTCAGCAATGTACACCCTGTCTTCCATGTGTCCAACTTAAAGAAATGCCTAGCTGACGAAGGACTCCACGTTCCTCTCGAAGACTTGCAAGTCAACGAAACACTTCACTTTGTAGAAAAACCGGTCGAAATCATGGACCAAGGAACCAAGCAATTGAGGCGCAGTCGAATTCCTATTGTCAAAGTTCGATGGGAAGGAAAACGTGGCGCTGAATTTACTTGGGAGCTCGAAAGCGAAATGAAATCGAAATATCCTCATCTTTTCCCTGAGTCTTCCTAAATTTCGGGACGAAATTTCCTAAAGGAGGGGAGACTGTAACGCCCTGTGTTTTGTACTTTCTATTTATAGCTTGTCTTACTCGTGTTGCTAATTTTGGAAGCTTTGTATCATTGTACTCGTTCCTTCTAGTACTCGTTGTAAACTCGAGATTTTGATCATGAATGAAAACTTGCATTTCCTTGTTACATACTATACATACACCATAATACGATTAATCATGAGATCATTTGATACTTCTTTGT
Organism: Helianthus annuus; assembly: GCF_002127325.2. Classification (NCBI taxonomy): domain Eukaryota; kingdom Viridiplantae; phylum Streptophyta; class Magnoliopsida; order Asterales; family Asteraceae; genus Helianthus; species Helianthus annuus. Next base: position 87,657,497 of record NC_035433.2, read on the forward strand.
GATACTTACAAACATATGTTGAACTTGTAAATATGTGACATATACTTGTTACTTACAAACATGTTACATACTTGTACATTACACTTTTTGCCTAGTTAAATCATGTTTTATTTCATATTTCACCTTGTTACAAGTTAGGGGAAACATTGTTGCATATTATTACACAACTTAACTAATAAAATTACTCATTATAATGTTTTAAAAAAATAAAAAACTAAAGAAAGATGGCAGCCCAAATTCAGCAAAATTCAGCCCCATATAGTTGGGTTTTGTGGGCTAGTTTCAAGGTGTAACCCCTTCTAAACACTTCCAAAGCCCAACCCATTGAAACCCTAATCCTTCCCCCTATAAATACCACTTATAACCAGCCTCCCTACCACTTTTGCAACACTAAAAACTCTCAAAACATCCTCCAAACCGTAGCTGAAAGCAAAGGTTCGAGTAGATTGACACCCCTTCACGAAAATGAGCATAACTCACTCAATTCTTATCCGATTCACTCGATTCTTTTTCCTACTTGCTTGTATAATCATGGGGTTCGATTCCTAGACTTCTCCTTGGAGAAATCAGACCTGGAAATGCCCCGAAATAGTCCATAAACTTTCTGTTTGTTTTTATGTTCATCAAAAACTTGTTTAAATCTATGCAACTTGTGTCCAACACATCTCATACCTATGTCCTAATGCTTACAACTTATCCCATGGTTGGTTAAGCTTAAAAACAAGGTTGAGACATCTAAATCAGAGGTTAAAACCTCATAAACTTTCTGTTTTTAATTAGGGTTTTACCCACAAGTAATGTTCAAGTGTGAAACTTGTTGAATGTGTGATGGTTGGATTAGCTTGGGCTATCCTTCATAAGAATCCACTCATTACTTGATGTTTTGCTATAGATTAGTTGTTGTTAATACCTTGATACTTGTATGTTCATGACCCTCCTTGTTGTTTATAACAACAAGTGTAGTGGTGAACAATAGAGGTGCCTAAATGGAAGCTTGTTCTTCCTACCTCATGTATGTATTCTATGACACAAAGAGGTACCTAAATGGAGACATTAATCTCCTACCTCATGCTTGAATCATAAGACTTGTAAACTATATAATATCTAAGTTATTCTATATGTATACATCTAAGTAACTAAGACTTGATGATGACTTAATAGTTATTTGTTAAGTGGACGTTACATCATCTATGACCATGCCCTTGTTACGACTCTAATGGATCTTAGAATCCATGAAATCATACCAACTCTTTTGAGTTTCAATAGTGTCAAGAACAAGAGTTATGCGTACAAGATGATTATTTTCACCTATGTTACTTTCTATATATTAAAAACTCCGAATCTATAATCTTCCGTTATACGCCAAACTCACACACCTACGTTTCCTTGTGTAGAAGGACAAGGTGCTCCGAACTAATTCATCTACAAACTTGCTCTCGGAATTTCAAGTCACCACTTGTAAACCGTGAGTATACTCGTATTTCCCCCTTTTTACTTTTACCACTTTTGGGGTGTAACATGTTTACCTATTAACTTACACATGAACACTTTATTAAACACATGAACGTTCCTATAACATGCTTGTATACGTGATGACTTGATACTTTAAACTTGGGTTATTCTTATGTGTTGAACTTATCATTAACTTCGTACGAGCCAAACCTTGACATATGTAGCGCTATAGGATTAACGACCCGCCCGTAAACTTGAGGTTATGTCTTGAGCATATTGCGTTTTCTTGGTTTGATATGTTAGACACATGCCATATTTAAGGTTTATCTTGAATCATATGCTTGCCATGAGGAATTGATCACACTTTTTAACTTATGCTATGTACGTACCAAACTTGTATACTCGCCTTTGCTTTTGCATTGAATTGTATTTTTAAACATGTTACAGGTTGATGATGATGAAATGAAAACGGATAGCAAAGATGCCTAAATACTCACTTAGACGTTTAGGTTTAAAGTGTTGTATCAATTTTGTTTATGTTATGTTGAACAATGTTGTTATTTGCTTTTCTTGTAATGTTTTGACATTTATTTTGGGAAATGAAATTTGGATTATTAAATTATTGTCACAAATAGCGTTATGATGTCTCGAGCAATCTTCACACTTCGTCTCATCCCGATGTTTCCGCCATTGGTTGGGGTGTGACAACTGCTCAGCCATCCAAGTCATCACGCCGAAAGAAGAAGCACAACAACAACAGCTCCAGCAACAAGAACTGTTTCGTCACTACAACTGCTGCCGCTCTGCAAGCCGTACCGGCTCAACAGCAGTCTCATCACCGACCAGCCCCAGTGACCAATGCACCGCCAGCAAAGCGTGCTTACACAGGTCCCCACCCGCTCTGCTCGACATGCTTATATCATCATCCGGTGGGAATCGCCTGTCGTTTCTGCGCTCACTGCAATCTATACGGTCATTTCACTGCTAACTGTCGCTATAGTCCTCGTCAAGCCCTAGTTCAAGCCGCCGCTCATCAAGCTCTACTCCCAGCCCCTCAAGGCCAACCTGCAGCTCAAGCACCCGCTGTCAATGCTCGAGTCTGCTTTGCATGTGGCGATCCTAACCATTTTGCGAACATGTGCCCAAACAGGGTGGTGAAACAAGAGCCCCAACAGCAGCAGCAACAGCCTCAGCAGCAGCAACAAGCAGCCTGTGCCAGAACCTTCAACATCAATGCCCGTCAAGCCCAGGCTGACAACAACGTGGTTAATGGTACGTTCCTTGTGAATGGTATTTATGCATCATGTTTGTTTGATACTGGAGCCGATAACTGTTTTGTGTCGTTTGAATTCGAGAAGCTCCTTAGTCGTAAGCGCTCTTATCTCCCCTCATCATTCGAAGTCGAAGTCGCTACTGGAAGAACTGTCGCCGTTAATTCTGTTCTCCGCGATTGTACCCTCGAGCTCAACAATCACATCTTTCCAATCGACCTTATTCTGATGCAGCTCGGAAGCTTCGACATTATAGTAGGCATGGACTTTCTTCGCGAAAATCATGCTGAAGTTGTGTGTTTTGATAAGATTATTCGATTCTCGCTCGCGAATGGTGATTTATTATGTGTGTATGGTGAAACAGCTTCGAAAGGTCTCAAACTCACGTCATGTGTCCAAGCTAGCAAATACCTCCGCAAAGAATACAGAGCTTTCTTGGCCAACATTGTAGTAGCGGAGAAGGAAAAGAAAAAGAAGGTCGAAGTCAAAGACGTTCCAGTGGTCCGTGAATTTACTCAAGTATTCCCTGACGATCTTCCGGGACTACCGCCAAGTCGTGATATCGACTTTCGTATCGACCTTATTCTGGAGCTAACCCTGTTGCCAAAGCCCCTTATCGACTCGCGCCATCCGAAATGAGGGAACTTTCAAACCAACTCCATGAGTTACTTGAGAAAGGCTTTATTCGCCCGAGCACCTCTCCTTGGGGCGCACCAGTCCTTTTCATTAAAAAGAAGGATGGGTCGTTCAGGATGTGCATCGATTATTGGGAATTGAATAAGTTAACCATCAAAAACCGTTACCCTTTGCCTCGAATCGATGACTTATTTGATCAGCTGCAAGGTGCCAAGTGTTTCTCGAAGATCGATCTACATTCAAGTTATCATCAATTGCGCGTTCAAGAGGAAGACATCCCTAAAACCGCTTTTCGAACTCGATACGGCCATTATGAATTCGTTGTTATGCCTTTTGGTTTAACTAACACACCTGCGGTTTTCATGGATCTGATGAATCGCGTGTGTAAGCCAATTCTAGACTGTTTCGTCATCGTGTTCATCGACGATATCTTGATCTATTCTAAGTCGAAGACCGAACACGCGCAACATCTACGTTTGGTTCTCGAGCTACTCCAGGGGAATCAACTCTACGCCAAGTTCTCCAAGTGCGAATTCTGGCTGGAGGAGGTTCAATTTCTGGGTCACATCGTTAATAGTCAAGGTATTCATGTCGATCCCGCGAAGATTGAAGCAGTTAAGAGCTGGATTACGCCTAAGAACCCGTCCGAAGTTCGTTCTTTTCTCGGACTAGCGGGCTATTATCGGCGATTTATCGAAGGATTCTCTAAGATCGCTGTGCCGCTTACCGCTCTTACTCATAAAGACAAGCCTTTCGTTTGGGGAACCGAACAAGAGTCTGCCTTTCAAACCTTCAAACATATGCTTTGCAATGCTCCTATTCTCACATTGCCCGACGGAAACAACGATTTCATTGTCTATTGTGATGCCTCCAACCTTGGTCTTGGCTGTGTTCTCATGCAACGGGACAAGGTTGTAGCTTACGCATCTCGTCAGCTCAAAATCCACGAGAAGAACTATACAACCCATGATCTCGAGCTAGGCGCAGTTGTTTTTGCATTGAAGATTTGGCGACACTACCAGTATGGTACCAAGTGTACGATCTTCACCGATCACGGGAGTTTACAACACATCTTTAATCAGAAAGAACTTAACATGCGTCAACGCCGATGGGTAGAACTTTTTAACGATTACGACTGTGAGATTCGTTATCACCCAGGCAAGGCAAATGTTGTTGCCGACGCGCTCAGCAGACGGAGTTATCTGCTTAGTATTCGCAATACCCAAGCCCAGCATGATCTCGAAACCCTTAAAGACATGCTCCGCGCGTGTGTCATAGACTTCGGTGGTAGTTGGAACAAATACCTACCGTTAGTCGAATTCTCGTACAACAACAGCTATCATGCCAGCATACAGATGGCACCATTCGAGGCCTTATATGGAAGAAGATGTCGATCGCCTATTGTGTAGCACGAGATCGGTCACTCGTAATTAACTGGTCCCGAGTTACTGCAAGAAACGACTGACAAAATCCTCCAGATTCGAGACAACTTGTCGAAAGCCAGGGATAGACAGAAAAGTTTCGCCGATAGAAGACGCAAGCCCCTTGAATTTGACATTGGTGACTACGTACTCCTAAAGGTATCACCTTGGGAGGGTGTCACACCCTGAATTCCACACGTTTCACCGGTGGGCCCGGTGGGGGATTACCGTGACGTAGTTGGCAACAATATAGTCAAACAACACAATGTTTAAATGCACAGCGGAAGCATAAAGATAGATATATTTCATCCAACAAATGTAATATCCAAGTATCACAAGTAGTCGAAATAATCCACAGGGGATCAAAATAAAATAGGAAATAATGTTCATCAGCGAAACACTTCTTCAGATTGCAGATGCGGAAAACATTATGAATACCACTGAGCTCTTTTGGTAAGTTTAACTTATAGGCAACCGACCCGACACTTTCGAGGCATTATACGGTAGAAAGTGTAGATCGCCTGTTTGTTGAGTGGAAGTTGGAGATGTCCAATTATCAGGACCAGAGATAATCTTCGAGACGACGGACAAGATTGTCCAGATTCGAGATTGTCTCAAAGTTGCCCGATATAGGCAGAAGAGTTACGCGGATCCAAAGCGTAAGGATTTTCACTTCGAAGTAGGTGAAAAAGTGTTACTTAAAGTATCACCCTGGAAGGGGGTGATGCGTTTCGGTAAGAAAGGCAAACTAAGCCCGAGATACATAGGACCTTTCGAGGTTATCGAACGTGTCGGGTCAGTTGCCTATAAGTTAAACTTACCTGAGGAGCTCAATGGAATTCACAATGTGTTCCACATATGCAATCTAAAGAAATGCTTCGCTGATGAATCATTGGTGATACCACATACAGATGTGCATATAGATGAGAGCTTGAAATTTGTGGAAAACCCTTGTCGATTGAAGATCGACAAGTAAAGAAGCTTCGAAGGAAGCATGTACCTATCGTTAAGGTCAAATGGGATGCCCGTAGAGGTCCCGAATTCACGTGGGAGGTTGAATCCACCATGAAAGAGAAATACCCTTATTTATTTCAGTAAATCTCGGGTCGAGATTTATTTTAAGGGGGTGAGGATGTAACACCTCGAAATTTTGTGTCCAATAATGTGTTAACACGTGTCGTGAGTTTACACGTGGCATTAAATATTAAATAAAGGACTAAAGTTGACAAACCTTGAAAGTATGTAAATTCGAGGGTTATAAATGTCAACGAAGGGTAAATATACTGTATAGTAACCCTAAATGATGCTCGTACCTTCAAACGAATAAATCATGGATCGTACGGAGCGAAACGCGGAAGAAAGTGAGAGATTACAAGCTACAGGGGTTAATTGTGTCAACATGTTTAATTTATACCTCTGAGTGACCCTTTGACGAACCCGAGGCTTTGTAACAGTAAAATACGCTCACTAGAATATACGATATAAATTTCGCGAAGTTCCGTTTTAAAACGAGAAAGTTATGATCAAATTCGTATGAGAGGGGTTAAAAGCGTCAACAATAAAAGTTAAGGCTTTTCGGATAGTAATTAAACTAATCGGGGACTTAACAATGCGGGAAAAAGGCACGAGGCCCTTAGTGGTAAATAATCGAGGGCCAAATCGCAAAGTTACCCCTTTGAAACCGAAAGGTCAGGTTAATGATTACAAAAGATTTGAAAATCTTGGAAATCAGACCTCAGGCGGGCCGCGTTGATGAAATAAGCAAGCTAATGCGGGCCGCGAGCCACCTGTTGATTCGTTTACTGACATGAAGATCCAGGCGGCCCGCGTCCATGTTGCATGATCCTAATGCGGGCCGCGTACGAGTCCCAGATGCAGAAACTTTGGACAGATTCAATGATTAAGCTTGTGAACGAACTTGTGAGCAATTAATGAAGCATGGGCGCCCTCTACATGACCCCTAGCACCCATGGCCACCTGCTGATCATCCATGATCCATTGTAGGGTGAGTTGTAATGATCCTAAGCCCAATTTTTCACTATAAAAGGCACTACATTGCACACAATTGTATCACACCTCAAACCTGCATTCTAATTCACTTCTGGAGCTCCAAACCATTCTTCTATCATCCTAAGTCGTGCACCAAGCTTCTGTAAGCGTGTCTACCCTTTTGTGGCTTTGTTTTTGCTTAGTTTAGCTTAAAAGTCAATCCGTCGTAATTAACGATTGACTTTGCGATAAATCACAAATGGTCCAGTGGTTTGTCGAATCAAAGATAGTTATATGTTGGTAATCATGTGGGCTTTAAACCCCTAAAAGGGCACCCTCTGATTCCCACTCTAACTAGTCCAAATGTCGAGTCAAACGTGCTTAGAAAAAGTCAACAGAAATGCTATTTTGCGATTTCTTGCATAATGATATGTAACCTGTTTAAACACTCATGAAACATGATAATAAGTATATTAACTAGTCTAAGCTTGTTTGATCCGACCATTTACTGTTTTGACCCGGTTCAGAGCCGAAAGTCGCAAAAGCTTTGACTTTTGATTTGACTTCAGTTCTGACCCGTTAAAGTTTGATTTAGATAGGCCTTAGGACTCTCTTAGGACCAGGTTACATGATGGTATAACCCTCTGTGACCGGTTAGTTGTTTGTCCGAGTCTTTTACACATTTCCGTTAAATGCTTAAAAGTTGACCGTAACGCCCTTTTTGATTTAAAACGAGAATTTCGGACATGTGAAAGAACCATAACCTTAGTTACTGATTTCTAAGCATGTCCCTAAAATTTCACGTCAATCCGAGGTCCAAAATAGGAGTTATGCTAAATAGCGCAAATTACGGAAACTTTAGTAATTTAATAGCGCAATTAGCATAACGCCTATCTAAACCCATATTTCGACACCAAACCTTTTACTCACTGATGTAAAATAATATTTTGGGATTTTTAAAGATTTTTAATTATTTTTAACCTGCGGTTATGGCAACGGTTCGGTAAATACCGAATACACCCTTTTCGGCCATAACTTGAGTTCTACAAGGTCTTTTGACCCGATTCCAGTTGCTACTGATTTTAAATAATAAATAGAGTATTTTAGACTTTATAAACTGTTCGGGAAACTCAGATTTCCTGTAGAACTCAGAAACCTCTTTTATAATCTTTAAAAAGACCAAAATACCCCTACGGGGCATAATATGAACTTAAACTCGTTACGGGCATTATGGAAGGTGTCCTACTGATACCACAACCTCTTTAAAGCATATTGACTTAGGAAACCAGTGTAGGACTCTTACGGTTACCCGTTACGCCTTTTGCGCGAACGGTTCGGCTTATGTAACTAGTTTACATAAACTAGCCGAAACGGGTCAAACCATATTGTTTTGACCCCAAAATACAGAGTGTGATTATTATACCCCTATAAAACAAGTCTTCAAACTTGTTGGGTCAGAATCACATTCCATTCCCGGTTTTCGCCTTTCACGCGATTAAACCGTATCTATCCTTTGAAACTGACCGGTCTAAGCTACGGCTAGATTAAAGATCCGTTAGGATTCTAATAGGTTAATTTAAACCTTCGTTCCAGATTAGGGGACCAGTAAAAGCTATCTGCAATTTATTTCAATTAAGGAATTACACTTGCAAAGGTAAATACTTTTAACTTATTTTCCGTTATACGGGCTTGGGTTACGGTATTTAAAATACCGCTTGGTCGGGCAATTGACCCCAACTCATTAGTAGTTAGGTATTATCAATGTGACCCGTTTAAAAACTTGTTTTGTTGGCTTTACGCCTTTGGGAGCTTAATGACCATGTCCCGGATATCCTTGGCATCATTTTATGAAATGGCCACTACCTCGACATCCGGGTGTAGGCGTACACCCGGCATTGTGTCTATATAAATTAAAGGTATAACCGTTGGTTTTCCCGCCATGACTTTATGCTTTGTGGCGTGTCTATTAACCTTTAACCCGGCACGACCCGGGCGACCGAACGCATAGCAAACATGTAATTCTTTACAAGATTTAATTATAAATTATCCCAAGTGATAAAGAGTTTGTGCCTTGTGCATTTAAACCAATTTTATTAAACATTTTACAAAAAGTGTCAGTTGAATGTATTTACCAGTGTAAACTGACGTATTTTCCCAAAAAGACTAAATTGCAGGTACTATGCGTAATTGGCTGGGATTTCTCCTTAGCATCATTAGAAGTCTCGCAAGCTTAAAGATGCCTGAAGTTTGTTGAACAATACTTTATTATTATTATTGATCCCCTGTGGATTTTATTTCAACAATAGTGATACTTTGATATTACAATTAATGTTGAAATATATTTATCTTTATGCTTCCGTTGTGCATTCATATATTGTGTGGTTTGACTATAATGTTGCCAACTACGTCACGATAATCCCCCACCGAGCCCACCGGTGAGACACGTGGAAATCGGGGTGTGACAACAAGGCTTCGAAAGGAGCAGCCTTAATGCTCGTATGGTAGCTATTGTTATATGAGAACTCGACTGATGGTAGGTGGTTATCCCAATTACCACCTAAATCGATCACACATGCACGAAGCATGTCTTCCAACGTTTAGATTGTACGCTCACTCTGTCCGTCCGTCTGAGGGTGGTAAGCCGTACTGAAGTTTAAGCGCGTGCCCAAAGATTATTGGAAACTTTTCCAAAAGTGTGACGTGTACCTGGTATCTCTGTCAGAGATAATAGACACAGGCACGCCATGAAGGGATACAATCTTATCTACGAATAACTGGGCTAACACATCGGAGCTATGAGTTTCCTTAATGGGTAGGAAATGTTCTGACTTAGTCAGTCTATCAACTATTACCCATATCGTATCGTTTCCCTTCCTTGTCTTTGGCAACTTGGTGATGCAATCCATCGTCACCATTTCCCACTTCCACTCGAGAAGTTCAGGCTGTTGCAGCAAGCCCGACGGTTTTTGATGTTCAGCTTTTACTTGCGCACAAGTCAAACATTTTGCTACATAGGTGGCTATAGACTTCTTCAAGCCTATCCACCAAAAGTTTGCCTTTAAATCCTGGTACATTTTGTCCGCTCCAGGATGAATGGAATATCTGGAAGTGTGGGCTTCCTGAAGGATAATGTCCCGAAGACCTCCATAAACAGGAACCCATATCCTTCCATTTAATCTCAGAATTCCGTCTTTGCCATAGGATAACTGTTCTTCAGTCACTCCTAGCTTTTCGTTAGGATAGTTAGCTTCTGACACAGCTTCCTTCTGTGCAGCTAACAATCTTTCATTCAGACTGTTCTTGATTTCAATGCTCTTGGCATTGATCCTTATTGGTTTCACTCTTTCTTTTCTGCTCAAGGCATCTGCGACTACGTTGGCTTTGCCTGGATGGTATCTTATTTCACAGTCATAATCGTTCAGAGTTTCCATCCAACGTCGCTGCCTCATATTCAATTTTTTCTGATTGAACAGATGCTGAAGGCTTTTGTGATCAGAATAGATCACGAATTTAATGCCATACAAATAGTGCCTCCATAGCTTTAGTGCAAATACAACGGCACCCAACTCCAAGTCATGGGTGGTGTAATTCTTTTCGTGCACCTTTAGTTGCCGTGAAGCATAGGCAATGACCTTGCCTTTCTGCATAAGCACACATCCCATCCCGGTGTGTGATGCATCACAGCATACTACAAATTCTTCCATTTTGTCCGGCAATGTCAACACAGGAGCATTGCTCAGCTTCTGCTTAAGGATATCAAAAGCTTCTTGCTGCTTAGGGCCCCAATTAAACTTTATATTCTTTCTAGTCAAAGAAGTTAGGGGTGCAGCAATCCTTGAGAAATTTTCGATGAAGCGCCTGTAGTATCCCGCTAGCCCTAAGAAGCTGCGAATCTCCATAGGCGTCTTCGGCTCCTGCCAATTCATGACGGCTTCAACCTTGGCGGGATCCACTTGGATACCACGCTCACTGACTACATGCCCAAGGAATTGGACTTCTCGAAGCCAAAATTCACATTTAGAGAATTTGGCGTAAAGCTTTTCTTGATGAAGCAGTTTAAGAATACATCGAAGATGCTTCTCGTGGTCAGCTTGACTTTTTGAGTATATGAGGATGTCATCGATGAAGACAATGACAAATTTATCCAAATACGGCTTGCAAACGCGATTCATGAGATCCATGAATGCGGCAGGTGCATTAGTGACCCCAAAAGGCATCACTAGGAACTCGAAATGACCATAACGAGTCCTAAATGCAGTCTTGTGCACATCTTCGTCCTTGACCTTCAATTGATGGTAGCCTGACCTTAGATCAATCTTGGAAAAGTAGCTTGCTCCTTGCAACTGATCGAACAGATCGTCGATCCTGGGCAAGGGATACCTATTCTTAATAGTAACCTTATTAAGCTCACGGTAATCGATGCATAGACGCATCGAACCATCTTTCTTTTTTACGAACAAAATTGGTGCTCCCCATGGAGACGAACTAGGTCTAACAAAACCTTTGGCTAGCAGATCATCTAGCTGCGTTCTCAATTCTTTCATTTCTGTTGGTGCCAATCTATAGGGTGCTCTTGCAATAGGCGCTGCTCCTGGAATGATGTCGATACTGAATTCCACTTGCCTATCTGGTGGCAAACCAGGCAGTTCTTTCGGGAAAACTTCTGGGTAGTCAGAGATGACTGGGATGTCTTCAATCTTGGGTTTCTCCTCACCAATGGTCACCTGTGCCATATAGATGACACATCCCTTCTTCAAACATCTGGATGCCTTTAGCATAGACACTTGCGCAGGCAATCCATGCCGAGTATCTCCCTGAATGGTAAGTGGTTCTCCAGACGGAGTCTTGATCACCACTTGTTTCTTGTTGCACATAATTTGAGCTTGGTTATGCGATAACCAATCCATACCCAACACTATGTCGAAACCAGCTAGTTTAAAGGGTAACAGGGATAAAGGAAATGAGTGGTTCCTAATCGATATGACACATCCATCTAACACAGTCGAGACGGTGTCCATAGTCCCATCAGCTAACTCTACCTCATAATTCACACTCAAGGCTTTAACAGGCAATTATAACAACTCACAAAACTTACTATCCACAAAGGATTTATCTGCTCCAGAATCGAATAATACACTTACGAATACATCATTAATGAGAAACGTACCGGTTATAACGTTGTCGTTCTGGATAGCCTCTTGAACATTCATCTGAAAGACCCTGGCATTGGTCTTTTTCCCTTCTTCAGCCTTCGTTACCAGCTTTGGACAGTTGGTCTTGATGTGCCCTTTTTCATTGCAACTATAACAAGTTGCATCCTTTAGCTTCTTGCACTCAAGAGTCCTATGCTCAGAGGACTTGCAAATCCCACATGCCTTCGGCTGGGATTTCTGTTTATACCTGCACCTCCCGAAATGGTGCTTCTTGCAAACCTTGCACTTGGGCCTATCGCCCGACTGTTGGTCATTCTTCTTGGTCTCAGACCCCTTCTTGTGGTCACGGTTCTCCTATGCTTCTTGTTTGACCTACGTGAATTATCATCTTCACGTTTCCTTTTCTCAGTGTCAGCATTTCTCAATGATCTCTGCCTCACTGCATCCAGTGTGAGAGACAGAGATATATCTACTACGGATCTAAATGTAGCGGGCCGAGAGGCCTTCACGCTAGCTTTGATTTCTGGGGCCAGACCCCCAATGAAACGCGCGATCCGTTTGGTTTCCGGGGTCACAAGGTACGGAACCAATCTGGATAGGGTGTTGAAACTTGTAAGATATGCCTGGCAATCCAAGTTCTTCATGACCAGAGATAGGAAATCAGATTCTATCTTCTCGACCTCGTGTTGAGGGCAGTAGTTTTCTTTGATGAGAGCAACAAAATGCTCCCATGACATGCTGTACAAGGCAACCTTTCCTGAGGCTTGAAACAATGACCTCCACCACCCTAGGGCTTCACCCTTAAATGACTGGGATACAAACTTCACCACATCCCTCTCAACACAACCACTAATGTCCACAACAGTGTCCATTTCGTCCAGCCAGTTCATGCAATCCACAGCGCCTTTTTACCCAGTAAAATCTCGGGGCTTGCAGGAAACAAAATACTTATATGTGCAACCCTTGGCGCGAGGTGCATTATTGAACACTATCTTCTTAGGACGGGCACTATTCTCATTTGATGAGTGCCGATCATCATCTTTCTTAGGTTTAGAGGGTGGTTTGCTATGAGATTCAGAATGGGTTCTTGGTTTAGAGTGTGGTGCAGATCGGGTCCTACTTCGAGACTCGCTATATTCTTCATACTGCCGCTCTAAGGCCTCTTTAACAGCGTTGCTACTAACGCTTTTAATTCAGCACCTGTTATATTAACTTGGGCGTTATCATTCTCATTCTCGTTTGGATGACTATTATTTTCGTCCGAGTCAGCCATTGAAATCTTGAGCTGCTACAAAAGATAATAACAGGAGTCTTATTTGGGAGTTTATTATGGAATTACCTTTATTGGGTAATTCATCAACCATGGTAAACATAGGCCATATCTGGTTAATTTGTTACTCACATTTAGGATTTTAATATAACTTATCCTAATTACAAATAATATTGTTAGTGGCACAGAAGCCTAGTCACAGGGACATTTTATATTATAAGCCAGGATTTCGGAGAATCAGGCATGCAGGTTTGAACAGAGTTCCTTACCTTTCTGACAGGGAGTCATAGACTACAACTGTCTGTTGTCTTATATGACAACGAGTATAGCCCGTAGGCACTACATCACTAATGGATGTTTGATAAGTGATCATCTACTTGATGATGTAAACCCATGATTTATAAATCATTAATTTAGGTTTTGGAATCCTTAGAAGGATCCTTGTGCAAAATGACATGTGTGATTTTAACGAATCACGTCTGCCAGGAGGGTTAACATGTTTACAGAGGTTAACCAGAATCTGAATCTTTTAGTCAGGTCTTACCATCTTGGTCGGGTCTTATAACAACACCAGGCTAGGCTTCACCATTAAGATTCTTTATTTAACAACTGGTAGGCAGATTAATTTAAAAGGAATGATTTTTGATTTATTTATTTCATATAATTATGCATATAATGACAGAGATGAAATTTATAAATTTAACATACCAATACATATAAAAAGTTACACACTGCCCTAAACGGGACTTTTAAAAGACGAAATACCTACGCAGAGGTTATACAGAAAACAAGTCCTCGCAGGGACCAAATACTAGGATAGATGTCCACGCAGGGACTGAAAGACAAGTCCACGCAGGGACTGAAAGGCAAGTCCACGCAGGGACTAAAACAAATAAATGTCCACACAGGGACTTGATTACAATAGGAAATACAATAGTACATATAGAGACTAATGATCTCGCTTCTTCTTCCCTTTTAACAGGTTTGCTAGGCCCTTGAGGAATCCACGATTGTTCTTATGTTCTTGCTCAAAGTCTCGTTCCACTCTGTTCAAACGGTGGAGGATTTCTTCCTGCTCCGGTGGGGAAAAACGCGGCTGCTGCGATAAGTGCTGAGCCGGAGTTCTAGCGGGTATTGGGTACCCATGAGTTGAGTATCCCATTCCCCAAGGTGTTTCATAAGGTACTTCAGGATGAAGGGCGTGGTAATTTGTCGCCGCTTCTATGTATGGGTCACCACCCATATAGTTGTAGTGAGTGTGAGCTGGCTGCTCAAACGGGTTGTACGCTGTGGAACCGGCGTACGCAGGTATCGGGTTATCATAGCCGAATGGTGGCAGAGGTGGTGCAACTGGTGCAGAATTCACCTCTACAGGGTGACTCGAAGGTCCACGCATTTGTGGGTCTTCTGGCAGTAGCGGAAAATGACTGCCACTGGAGTGTCGAGGGGTGCTGAAATGAAAATCCCCTCTTCGTGCGGATATCCGCGCGCCTGATCTCCTACGCCTTGGCAGATCCGGAGGTGCTTGTTGAACTGGTGGCGGTGGAGGCGGTGGCGTAACTGCTACGAAACGTGAATCCTCGGAAGGATCCTGTTGCTGCTGCTGTTGCTGCTCATGAGGCGATGAATGGTGAGAGGATGTAAAATACCACTCGCACTGGTTGAACCTCGCCTGGTAACTATTTGGACCCTGATAGGGTGTTCCATGGAAGGATGACCCATCAGAGATCTCGATAGGATGGTTGGGGGTACCTCTTGCAGGTTCGATGGGATCCGTGTCCTCGTCCATGTCTACCGCATTGTCTTCGGAGAAATGGTCCTCTGGTCCTAGAGGGTTGAAACCTACTGGTTCTTGGACATAGTCTGCCGGGTTGAACCGGCCCTGAAAGAAAGGAGTGGGGTCGCCATAGGAACGGTGCGAAACAGAACGCTGGAGAGGTATGAACGAAGGTTGAGGGTTACCGGGCTCGTTTTCCGAGTTCGGCCCGAAAGAGTGACGGTATGAAGGCGTCGAACTGTATGAGGTAGACCGTCTAGCGGGCTCGAAGAGGTTCCTCCTACGCCTCTAAGGTTCTTCACTCCTTGTGCTGGAAGGAGCTCGCATGTGTGAAGGTCCGGCCTCGTGATCATTGTGGGTAGTGATTGGCCCTTTGCCTCTTCCTCCTCTTCTAATTGCTGGTGGCATATTTCCTGCTTAAACGATTTTAAATCAACAACAAACAATAAAGGACAACTAGAACAACAATTTCAATTTTGTCCTATGTTCTTGTCTAGACTCGATTATGTGCAATTGTGTCATTGAGATTAAACACATAGGGATAGTGTTTAATTCACTCAACGTTGGTTCTGATACCAACCTGTCACACCCCGAATTCCACACGTTTCACCGGTGGGCCCGGTGGGGGATTACCGTGACGTAGTTGGCAACAATATAGTCAAACAACACAATGTTTAAATGCACAGCGGAAGCATAAAGATAGATATATTTCAACCAACAAATGTAATATCCAAGTATCACAAGTAGTCGAAATAATCCACATGGGATCAAAATAAAATAGGAAATAATGTTCAACAGATAGTGGCATCCAGGCTTGCGAGACTCTAACGATGCTAAGGAGTAGCTAGCCTATTTCGTGTAGAACCTGCATTTAATCTTTTTGGGGAAAATACGTCAGTTTACACTGGTAAATACATTCAACCGACACTTTTAAAAGAGTTTAATAAAATTGATTTGAATGCACGTGGCACAGACTTTTATAACTTGGGATAATTAATTAAATCTAATCCTGTAAAAGAATTACATGTTCGTTACGCGTTCAGTCGCCCGGTTCGTGCTGGGTTTAAGGTTAATTGACACACCACATAGTATAAAACCGCGGCGGGAAAACCAACGGTCATACCTTTATAAATATGGACACATTGTCGGGTGTACGCCTACACCCGCGTGTCAAGGTCGTGGCCATTTCGTAAAATGATGCCAAGGATATCCGGGACATGGTCATTAAACTCCCAAAAGCGTAAAACAGACAAAACCAAATTTTTAAACAGGTCACATTGATAATACTCAACTACTAATGAGTTAAGGTCAATTGCCCGACCAAGCGGTATTTTATATACCGTACCCCAAACCCGTATAAGGGGAAATAAGTTAAAAGTATTTACCTGAGCAAGTAATAACCACAATAAGCAAATGCAAGTATCTTTTACTGGTCTCCTATTCTGGAACGAAGGTTTATAATGACCTATTAGAATCCTAACGGGTCTTTAATTTAGCCTGAGCTTAGACCGGTTAGTTTCAAAGGATAATTATGGTTTAATCGCATGAAAGGCGAAAACCGGGAATGGAATGTGGTTTGGACCCAACAAGTTTGGATACTTGTATATTATGGGTAAACTAAACACATTCTGGGTTTTGAGATAAAAACGACAAGGTTTGACCCGTTTCGGCTAATTTATGTAAACTAGTTACATAAGCTGAACCGATCGCGTAAATGGCGTAACGGGTAACCGTAAGAGTCCTACACTGGTTTCCTAAGTTAATATGCTCCGAAGAGGTTGTGGTATCAGTAGGATACCTTCCATTATGCCCATAACGAGTTTAATCCCAATATACGCCCCGTAGGGGTATTTTGGTCATTTTAAAGATTATAAAAGAGATTTCCGGGTTCTTCAGGAAATCTGAGTTTTCTGAACAGGTTATAAAGTTCAAAATACTTTATTTATTATTTAAAATCAGTAGCAATTGGATTCGGGTCAAAATACCATGTAGAACTCATTTTATGTTCGAAAAGGGTATATTCGGTATTTACCGAATCAATGCCATAACCGCAGGTTATGAGCAGGTTAAAAATAATTAAAAATCTTTAAAAATCCTAAAATATTATTTTACATCAGGGTGTAAAAGGTTTGGTGTCACAATTTGGGTTTAGATAGGCTTTATGCTAATTGCGCCGTTTAATCATTAAAGTTTTCTTAATTGCGCTATTTAGCATAACTCTTATTCTAGACCTCGGACTGACATGAAATTTTAGGGAAATGTTTAGAAATCGGTAACTAAGGTTATTGTCCTTTCGCATATCCAAAATTCTCGTTTTAAAGTCAAAAGGGCATTATGGTCAACTTTAAGCATATAACGGAAATGTGCAATTGACTTGGACAAACAACGAACCAGCCACAGAGGGTTATACCATCATGTAACCTGGTCCTAAGAGAGTCCTAAGGCATATCTAAAGCATACCAAATCGGGTCAGAACTAAAGTCAAAGCAAAACTCAAAGTTTTGCGACTTTCGGTTCCGAACCGGGTCAAAACAGTAAATGGTCGGATCAAAAAAGCTTAGACTAGTTATAATACTTATTATCAAGTTATATGAGTGATAAAGTAGGTTACATGCCATCTACATTGTTAATTATGCGTTAAATCGAAAATTAGCATTCTGTTGACCTTTTCTAAGCAACTTTGACCCGACATTTAGACTAGTTAGAGTTGGAATCAGAGGGTGCCCTTTTTGGGGTTTAATACCCACATAATTACCAACATATAACTACCTTGATTTGACTAATCACTGGACCATTAGTGATTAATCGCTAAGTCAACCGTTAATTACGACGGTTTGACTTCTAAGCTATAACTAAGCAAAAACTTAACTAAGAAGGGTTAAGCATACTTACTGGAGTCTAATGCAAGATTAGGAATGCTTAGGGAAGACCCTTGAGCTCCAGAAAGCTTCACAATGCAGAAGGAAGGTGTGATCTCAATGGTTGCAACCTTGTGGCCTTTTATAGTGTTCTAAATCCTCCAAGATGGTGACAACTAAGTCTATAGGGTGATCCAGATCATTTACAAGTGTTTCCTAATGTCTAGGAAAGGTTAGGGGTCGCCCATGTTGCTGTAAATATCTTATTATGTCGGTTTAACGTTTATAACAGCCAACAGCCAAGCTGCTGTCGCTGGGCACCCCTTACGGACCGTAAGCAAGGCCCTTGCGGTCCGTAAGCCTTTGACAGAGAAAAAATTTTTAACCTTTCGCACCTTACGGACCGTAAGGCAGGACCCTTGCGGTCCGTAAGTCCTTGTCAGAAGCAAAAAAAAATAACCTTTCATGCTTTGAACAGATAACTTGTAGTGCATGATTTCTGGTCATGAATTTTCAGTATAATGCCTTTAACCCATGCTTGAACAGTTATCTACCCTATCATGTAGTATCATTGGTTTGCACAAAGATGGGATTTATGAACGAAGGTTTAAATTGCATTATTTTCTTAGGACCCATTCTTGCAAATTTGGCATCCATCACTTTAGTAATCACCGGATTAAAGGTATACTAGATGTTTATTAATCATGCTTAGGGTCTTGGGATTTATAATGAAGTCGCTCAGAGGTATAAATTAACATGTCGACATGTTCAAAAATCCTACCATACATCTTTAACCAAATCCGGGTTTACAATATTTTTGTCGTAAGTGACATGTGTCGTTTATTTATTGGACACAAATTTTTGAGGTGTTACAAAGGGTGTGGTCAAATTCGGCAAGAAAGGGAAACTAGCGCCTCGATATGTTGGACCTTTTAAGATTCTGGAAAGGATCGGCAAAGTCGCCTACAGACTCGAACTACCGGAGGAACTTAGTAACGTCCACCCGACTTTCCATGTGTCAAACCTCCGAAAATGCCTAGCTGATCATGATCTGATTGTACCTCTTGACGACCTTCAAGTCAACGAAACGCTACACTTCGTGGAAAAGCCTGTCAAAATCATGGATCGCCAAACCAAGCAACTCAGACGCTCGCGCATCCCTATCGTGAAAGTCCGATGGGAAGGTAAACGAGGCGCAGAGTTTACTTGGGAACTCGAAAGCGACATAAAGGCTAAGTACCCGCAGTTGTTTAAATAAAGATCGGAAGCGAGAAATTGGTAAAATCATTCACGGTGATGTGCAGCTTTCAGCCTAATTTCGGGACGAAATTCCCTAAACAAGGGGAGGCTGTAACACCCCGTGTTTTCGAATATCAAAGTCAAAGTCAAAGTCCAAGTCAAGTTTGACTTCTTTGACTGTAAATAGTCTATTTTAGGTTTTAAGTGTATTATGTGGAGTAAGTGTTGTTAATCAAAATGAATCGAAGTAATCGAATGTTTAATCGACGCGAAACGCTTTGCGACTGTGAATAGTAGGAAGTAACAATGCAATAAAGTTAATCAATCAATAATCAAGCTAATCGAACCATCAATCAAACTCGAAACTCGAATTATGAGAATTTGGTGTTATATTACGCGTGTGTGTGCCTTATGTGTTACCTGTGCGTGTTTACTTTATGCTATGTGTGGTGATCAATCGAATCGAAACTCGAAACTCAATCGAACTCAATCGAAATCGAATATGGAATGTAGATGCTTGTATGTAGATATAGTGGTTGGGATTAAAAGTAATTTGAATAGGAAACTCTATCGTACTCGTATCGTCTTCAATCGAAATCGAAATATCAAAAATCGTCGCACCGAACACTCAAAGCAGGCTGTTGATCGATCAGGCTTCTAGCCGATCGAACAGCCCAGCCGATCGGACGGACTGTCCGATCGAGCAGGCTGTCCGATCGGGATGCCTGGCCGATCGGCCAGCCCTTTCCCCTTTTGGAAGCCTATAAATAGGCATGTCATTGTCATTCTTTCCACTTTTGGAAACCCTCTGACCGACCAGCTCGTGCTCCCTTTCTTTTCTCAGATTTCTTCCGATTTCGGTAAGTTTTCATCCTAAATCTTGTACTTTCTTGATCAATACACACTCCTACACCTTCCTATCTTTCAAATCTTGATTTCTAACCGTGAAATCATCAAGATCTAAGCATTCTAGGATGATGTCATCATGGTGTTCTTCAAGAACTTCATGTTTTGGCCTCAATCCACCATGAATCACTTGGATCTAGCCGATTTCCACATAAAAACACTAAGATCTTTCACAGATCTAAACATTTACATGGTGTGAAGGATTGAAAGAATGATTTCCAACTTTCTTTCAACTCTTTTACACTCAATGCCTTTAAACCGGTAGAAACGAAGCTTGAGCCAACTCACTAATCATTCTAATGGTTGTGTGGTTCAAGATTCGGATTCTATCTACGAGGTTCACCGATTCCGGGTTAAACGTTAAACTGTCGTTCCGAACCGTTCACCGGCCGGACTTGGGTGATTCCTGTCCGAGTAGGGGAAACAAGTAAGAACGAAGGTCCCATGGTTCATCCCGTTGTCAAAATACCTCGATATAACGTCAACCAATCAGAACCGCCAAGTGTTAGACGAACAGGCCGACAGGTCAGAATGCTGACCGATCGAACAGGCTGTTCGAACGAACAGCCCAACCAATCGGACATGTCAGCCGATCGGCTAGCACATGGCCCCACACTTTGACAATTTCATGATGTATAGTATTGAACGAAGTGATGCTCGATCGAACGAGCTGTTCGATAACATTACTCATCGGATCATGAGATACTATGCTTCAACACTTAATCGATTTTTCAACTCGTTCGATGTATTGGGGTGCCACTCGATCGAACATGTTGTTCGATCAGGTGACATCCTGCTGAGGACTTGCTACTGAAGTGTCTAACTGATCGGTTAGGCCGGCCGATCGAACAGGCTGTTCGATCGATCGACCTGAAAGGTAAGAACACTTCAATGTTCTCAAATACTACAACGAAAACTTCAAAATGACAAGCCATCATACACAAACACATCCTACTCAAAGGAAGAAACAATCCACTCGAACAGTCCAACCGATCGAGCCTACCGGCCGATCGAACAGGTTGTCCGAACGGACTGCCTAACCGAACGAACAACCCGTTCGATCGAACCTACCATTCGATCGAACCTACCGTTCGATCGACCAGGCTGTTCGACCCATCATCACTTGTTTCCATTTTACGCGCTACTTATCATTATGCTATCGAACTATTCAGGCTAACCCTACTCTCAAGCGCTCCCTTCAATCCATCAATCAATCGCTGTGAGTATACTCGAACCCTTTTTGCTTTAGCACTTTTGGGTGTTAAACACGTTACTTATCTAAATCACAATCGAACACACTACTCAATTATTTAAACGCTAACCGTTCTGCATGTATTACGTGACTAAATGAATGCTTGTTGTTATGTTTATACGTGGAATGTTGTCTACCTGCCTTAACGACGTAGTACTATAGTTTGGACTCAGCACCCGTTCACACGGGGGTTGTTAAGGACAATTACTTGCATGGATTACGGTGGTAATCACGTATTGTGAACTGTCTCGGACAGTCAACCCGCAGTCACTGGTATCGATAGATCCATGTCGATAATTAACATGCTTCGTTTTCCTCTGTGTACGTGTTGGTTATGCGTAAACTATTTCGAACTCTATATGCTATTATGAAACTTGTATGCTCACCTTTACATTTCATGTATTGACTTTATTTTAACGTATGTGACAGGCAATTAGGATGTTTATCTGCTAGGAAGGCAAGCTAGTAATAAGCGTCTAGAGCATAGTTGTCTGTAGATCTTGCAGATCGAGTCTCTAGAGGCATTTGAACATTATTTATAATTTTTATTTAAATCTGAGTTGTCGGAACAGTATATTTGACTAGATGTTTATCTGTAATAACTTGTTTTATTATTTGGGATACGGTATGGGACGTATTATTTAAACTAAATAGTAATGATAGTTGTTGTGGAAACTTCTGGACAATCTGTTTCGCTCAGTGCCATGCCCCGATGATTCCGCCATCGGTTGGGGTGTGACATTTGACCCCTTCGATTAATAATAAAACAATTATATGACATTCAAGACTACAAACTTTAGTAAATATTAAAATTTTCCATCTTTTTCAAATCACATGAGTTCGCTTGAACCCACAAAACAAGGTTAGATCTGCCCCTGTTCAGAACAGCCCGAAAAAAACTTCAATGGAATGGACTTTAATGTTTTTTTTTATACAAAGCGGCATAAGAAACATAGATAAATAATATATACTTATCAGAGTGCCTAAATACGTAAAAGGCAATCTATCTGCAAATTAATGTCGGTTATAGATTCAATTTTAAATCAAATTCAAACCAAACTAACTCATACTCACCCTACTTTTACATTTCATATTTTCACAAAACTATTAAAGATTAAGCAGATACATTCTTAATATTATTTAATGTTTCAATTACCAATAGAAATTATGCAACTATTACTTGTTGATGTTGAAGTAAATGCACTTGCACATGTATCTCATTACAAGGTAGACCCGACAATTATGTGCGTTCAACCACAAACACCATTTCATTATTTATTTCTTTATTAATTTCGACTACCGATGATGAATTAGATTATTTGCATTCTTATTTGACTAGGTTTGGACTTCTTATAGATGCAATGAATCTTTGATGAGTTGGAACAATCCATCCTTATTCTTCAAAATATATATGAGATACACCTTATACTATAAAACATAAGCCTTTCAACAACTAACATATTACTACTCGATAATCCGTTAATAAAGTGGTTTCCATCACTAAGAGCATTTATAATGGTTAATGTCCTCTAAGAGACATTTTTCGCAACATTAGCGTTATAATTCCTCATGTAATTATTAAGGCCACTTAATGCCTTTTCATTTATTACTTTTTCATCTTTTTTCTTCTCATTGGGCAATTATTCTATAAATGTCTCTCCCTCTTCATGGCTTTATAATGCCAATGAGGGATGGTGTGGGGGCGTTATCAAACCATTTCACGCCCCTATAATATTCATTACGCATGGACTAACAAGTCGGTGATACTCCATCAGAAAACATATCTTGTGCCTTTGATGAGTTGAAACAAGTCAACAACCCATGTTTATTCTTGAAAGGCAAATTGCATATGAATGGCATAATACCTTAAAGCTTAAGCCAATTATACTTTCACAATTTAACATTTTGGGTATGTTTTATTAGGTATCAATAGGCGCTACGGAAACGAACACACACGTGCACAAACGATATAATCACGCGCTATAGAAAATAACAAACCCGAGACAAGAATTTTACATGGTTTGGTCCTAGTGGGGAACCTACGTTCACAGGCTAGCACAGAACCAAAGATTACAATTACATGACATAGGATATATATAATAACAAGATTAGGGCGACACAACTTAGGAACCAAAATCAGACCTAAATAAAACCGGCCCAAAAGCCTTCACACCCAACATGTTTGGCGCTATCTTACATAGGTTGCGTTTGGTTATGAGTTGTGACTTGTGAGATTGTAAATCAATATAAGGTTAAAAGAAGTATAAGGGAACAAAAAAGTACGATTATTTTAACTTGTTTTGTTGGTGGAGTTGGGTCTGGATTTTATTATCAAAACTAACGTTTGGTCCCTATGTTTCTTCGGTTGTGTTTGGTTTGTGAGGTTGAAAATGAATATAGGTTTAAAATAAAAGGAAGAAAAACAAAAGAAATGTATAATTGTTTTAATTTCTTGTTTGGTTGATGGAGTTCTGTATAGGTATCATTATCAAGGTAAGGAGATTTGCTATAAACTCTAAAATTCAGGCCCGGCTTTGTGGGCTGGGCAGCCCGGGCAGACGCCAAGACCTAAAAGATTTATAGGGCCCAACAAAAATTTAGGGTCAAGATTTTTAAATGAGCACTGTTATCTTAAATGTTTAATAAATGATTTCAATAACAAAAATAAAGCTGGTTTAATGGTTAAGATACTCAAAATTGAAAACCAAGATCATGAGTTCTAAAAACTTCCTTTACATTTTTATTTCCTAAACAATTTTCAGTTAATCCCATGCAACTATCAATTCACTTAATTAATTGACTCTTCGATCTTGTTAACAAGATGATTATATGATTAATTAGTTAATGATTTGGGTTATAATCTTGAGGTCATGAGTTCAAACTCCATGATTAGCATGTCGTATTGTGTTTTCTTAATATATATTTGATGAGTTTATATTATACCATTTTTTTTGTTTCGCCCGGGGCTCAAATTTTTTTTATCATTCTCGGAGACGGCCCTGTTAAATTCCTAAAAAGTGTAAATAGTTATAAAACACCGTAATGTCAACCATAAAACACACTCAAAAGTCAAAATCCACAAATAATATAATAAAGATTACTAAAACACCATATCTGTGAGTTTTGTTTTATGTTTTATATGATAAAACTCTGATTATCCAATGTCTAACATTGTATGTTTATGTTGATTATCATGTTGTGTTTTATATTCATAGTTCTACGATTGTGTGTTTGGAGTTTTTTATGGACTACTAGTAATTTTCACTCTGTTAATTGTGGGATTTGGATGTGTTTTAGGGCTGAAATTATGGTATTTTATAACTTTATAAACTTTTTAGGAGATTTAGACTTTGTATCTCAACCTCACCCCATTATCAAAACTATTGTTTGGCCACTATGTCTTCGTCGGTTGCATGTGGTTTGTGAGATTGCAAACGGGTATAGCTTTAAAAGAAAATGAGTATTGTTTGGCCCATATGTATCTTCCCAAACCTAATGTTTGTTTTTTTTTTTTTTTTTATTTACAACATGGGTTGAAATAAATAGTCTTGTTGCTACTACTTACTATGACGTAGATATTCACAAAATAATGTTATGAATCAAAATCGTCACATGAGTAATCTTAACAAACAAAATACAAATGGTCGCGGAATAAATAATTATATGGCAAACTAGATATATTTAGGACGATCGTTGTTTAATAGTTAAATAGGACGATCAACTCTTCAACATAGTGACTTATATTCCCCCGCAAGCTAAGAACAGAGAACGACCTACAGCTTGGAACATAAAAATAGAGATCTTTGTGTTGAGAACGGATTGATGAATATGTTTGTGATTTGATCTCCAGTACATATGAGGTTTTCCTTGAGCAACCTTTCCACAAACAAAATAAAATTCAACTTCAACATGCTTTGTTTGTGCGTGAAATATTGGAGTTGCAGCAAGATAGGTTGCACCAAGATTATCACAGTCAGAGCGGAAATTGTGTCTGCCCCAAGTTTATTCAGTAAAGCCTCTAACCAAGTTAATTCGGCTACAATATCAACTAGAGCTTTGTATTTGGATTCTAAACTGGGAAAAACCGAACCAGATAGTGAATTCAGTTTTCAATTCCACAAATCTTGTTTTTCTTAATAACCATACTGAATTCAATCGAATAAACCGACTAATAACCAGCTTAATCTATGAACCAAACCGGTATAACCAGTAGGGTTAGATACATTTCCATTTCAGGCCAGTTTGGATTTCGGTTATGGCCAAAAAAAGTTAAAACTGAATAAACAGATATCCAAACCGATGAACACCATACTTTAGCATTCACTCTCTCTACAATTGTTATTCGATATATGTTCACCAACGAGAAACTTTCGCTTAAATTTCGGACATGTGTTATAGGTTAACATCATATAACCACTCACTTTATGCAACAAATCAATGTAGTTTACCATTGTAAAAAGGAACGAACTTTTAGATGTGTGAAATGTACCTCAAAGAATAAAAAACCAAAATCAATATGAAAATGTGGATTGTGTTTGAGCGACGAACTTGATGAGAGTTATAATACGAAGCAACAATTAAGTTTGGAGAGGAAATGAACAAATAGCGGCATGATTTTGTAGATTGGCGCATCAATTTCGAGAAGATTGGAATACGTTCTATATATTCATCATCTTAGAGTGTTTTAAGAAAACTCTGTTTGATTGATTTCTTTAAATTAGGACGTTTAACAAGCGAGTCAAACCAACACCAGGTAGATAGCTATGAGTTGGGTCAAAAAAATAATAAATTTTATGTCTTACTGTTAAATGATAACAATGTTTTTTTAATTTTTAATTTTTAATTTTTAATTTTTAATTTTTATTGTTAAATGTTTCCAACTTCCAAATGCAGTGGGGCTTGTGACGTGCCGGCACCTAGTATTAAATATATGCGTATGATACCACAATAAATTCCTGATAATTAGAGTTTTAATTTATTATTTTAACAAGTTCGAGCCAATTAAAACCTTGGATTATAAAAATTAAGCCTGAGACCGTATTGGGTATGGTGCCAAATTACCTTCAAGTAAAAACAAACCGTTTCAGAAAAAAGAAAAAAAAATGGTTTATATCAAAACGAATTCAAACCAAAACAGGCTTGTGTTAAAATAAGTTATTTTAGAAAAAGTCACATGAAGATAGATCCACTCTTTCACCAACAAAATTTTCAATGGAGGTTAGTGACATGTTCGAGGTGGCTGGATGATACACGTGGCGGCCGCAATCAGTGGCGAAGCTTGAGATTTCCGAGGGGGACGTATATACCAAAAAATTTCTACATAACCGGAGGGTCGAAAACGTATATACCCAAAAATTTCTATACGAAAGCTACATAATAACACTACTGAGCGAAAAGTCCATAGGGTCCCCCCCTCCCCCTGGCCCCTTCTAACCTGCGCCACTGGCTGCAATGATGCTAGTGGTGTCATCAATAAGGGTGGTGACAACGAATGGCCATGCATGGACTGACCATATATCAATTTGGTTCATGTTAAAACAGGTTCAAACCAAAACATGCTTGTGATAAAAATAAGTCGTTTTAGAAAAAAAAAAATGACATCAAAATAGGTCCACCCACTAAATTTTCCATGACGGTTAGTGACATGTTGGAGGCGGCGGGGATGACAGGTGTCACGCGATGGTGTTAGTTGTGTCAGCAATACATGTGTAAGCAGCATCAACAAGGTGACATTGTTGTAATCGCTAGTCGCTAGTCGAGCGGTGAAATGAAGACTAACGATTAATCGGGGATTAATTAGAATTAATCAAGATTAGTCGGAAATTAATCGACGCCTAGTCAGGATTTTTACAACCATACAAGTGGACAATGGCAACAAATGGCCATGCATGGGTGACCCATTGAACCGGTTTTTAAGTCAACAAGTGTTAGGCAGGACGGGGCGGTCCCGTTATGGGAGAAAAGAACGCGTGATGGCCGTAAAGCACACCGCCGCCGCTACCACCATTACGCGTTATATATCTAACGCGTTACCACCATTACGCGTTAAACTTTTGAGTTTTATAGGGTATGACTTGTACATTGTGCATTAATACTTGTATATTGGAATCCCCATCACTAGTGATTCCACCCCTCCTACATTTCTATCACTAGTGATGGAAATTGGATTGATGACATGGCATTAGTTGATTGGATAGTGGGAGTGATGGAATCCATCACTAGTGATTCCACCCCTAGTCCCCTTATAAGAGTAACAGAGTAACGTTGTATAATTTGAGATCAATTAATCATATGTAAACTTTTTACCAAATCAACTGTGAAAAATAATCATGATTGCCACCACAATTAAAACGGATTTTAAGTTAACAGCTTTCCCCATCACCCCACTGATATAACAAAAACAATTGATCAGTTTTATTATCTGGATTATATTTAAACATTTCCAAATTAAAAATAATTCAAAAAACAATACTCATGAAGCAAAGTTAGTCCTCCAAGAACATGCTTCTTTCTAAACTTTAACAGAAGTATTATACAAGGCCATCCAAGATAAAAGACTTGAAATCTTTTTATTCCTCAGTTTTGTCTTGGGGAAAACAAATGCACCTGGAAACATCAACTTTTTTTAAAATTCCAAATGTTTAATTCTAACAAAAAGACTTCCTCCATCCCAGTTATTTCATATATATTCGCAAGGTTGATTGACCTGAAACACTTATGGTCCAAACAGTTTATTAAATACGATAACAAAACTATAATATATGTTTAATATACCAATTTAAGAAGGTTGTATGCACTAAAACACAGACAAAAATCTATTTCCCGTTGTGCTATTTTTTATATTTTACCCATTTAACCCGTTACTCTATTAGAGATAACATGATAACTTAAGTCGACTCATTCATAAGTAACTAGATCAATTATGTATCCTATACTCATTATCAAAGATGGCAACTATATCCAAAATTACATAAACTATACCGGTTTAGGTAGTGTTATCTCTAACAGGTGAAATCGGTGAACCAAAAAAACCTTGCTTAAGATTAAACAAGTTAAATAAGTCGACGTGCAGTCGGCACACTTTATTTACAAATATTATTTTAATATCACAGTTTTCCCAATCATATATATAATGTGATGTTTATTTAACTAAAAAAAAACAAAAACAAAAAATGTTGCCGCGTCAATTTGACATGACCCGTATTAAGAATTACCGATTTAGCCCAACCCCAAGTTGCCACCTCTACTTATATTTTTTTACCTATAAGAAAACTCCTCAGACAATTAGATATCTAAGACATATAATATTATATTCCTGAACTATGTGAGGAGTCGAATATCGGAATTTTAATGGGATCAGGAAGTACAAAACAACATAAAATTTACGAATGGAGAAAAATAAAGTGTAGGGCATACCTCAGAGGTACCAGTTGGATCATGCAACCAAGTTTACATATTTGAACATTCAATTATAAAAACTCAAGGATAAGACTCTGGAGTCACTCTTTCACTGACTGTAGAGCCGTAATTGGGTCCACCCTTGCGATACTGGATAAGGTACTCAATAGGATATCCCTTCACCTTATGTGGCACAAGCTCAAGATCATTGAATGTCAGAGCTACAAACACAACCATGGTATATCAATATCAGAAGGCTATAAAAGACAATGGAATAATCTAAGTATAACGAAATTTGTTTTAACCATTGAACTTTTCAAAAACTTGATCTAAGGTTATCTGGTGTGTTCACACTTCACATTATTAAATTGATGGCGTAGCAGCTGGGCTGTTAGTAACTTTGACTATGTTGACTTTTATGGTGCAAACTACTTCACTTACAATATTACCTTCGATCAAAGGAACTGTAATTTCAATAATTTCTTAGGGAGTAAAAAGCCATTTTCGTCCCTGAGGTTTGGCCAGTTTTGCGACTTCCGTTCAAAGGATTGTTCTTTCGCATCTGGATCCAAAAGGATTGAAATATTGCCATTTGCATCCGGTTCGTTAACTCCATCCATTTTTTCTCCATTACGTCAGGGGTATTTTCGTGTGTTTTGTTAACTTAAAGGACAATTCGGTCTTTTGAATAAATGTACATTATGCTAAGTGCTTGTACATAAAGTGAAAAAGATCGAATTACCCTTTAAGTTAACAAAAAAGACAGAAATAACCATGACTTCACGGAGAAGAATGGATGGGGTTAACGAGCAGGATAAAAATGACAATATTTCAAACCTTTTTGATCCAGATGCGAAAAAACAAACATCTGGAAGAAAGTCGCAAAACTGGCCAAAACTTAGGGACGAAAATTGATTTTTACTCTAATTACTCTTTCTTAGGTAAAAACAATGTTTGTTTCCTGAAATGAAAATCTGTATAGAGTTAGGTTTGAAACACTAACCATCTTTTGAGACGAGAGTATCTGAAGAAAGAGCATTAATCACATCCAAATTGAAGATGATTGGTGAGGGTAACGGGAAGGGAACTTTATTAAGAAATACTTCTCGAGGTGTTGAGATCGCCTAAGATAAATACACAAGTATACATCCAAACGAAATAAAATCAACAGCTTGGGTTATATTTTATCTCAAACAGCTAAGATTAAAAAAGACTGGCTAAAAATAAAAATGGTCATAAGACGCCCATAGTGTGCTACAATATGTATGACCTCATATATTGTTTGCTTGCATCCGAAACATTAGATATTTACTCTATTGTTACCCATTTTTTAAATTTGGGACGTTTATACCCTTGCCTTAAAACATGCATTATGATATGAGAGTTTAACGGGAAGGGAACTTTATCCTAATTCCTTTGTTTTGGGCATTAAACATTAATATATGACATGAAGCACATAATTTGGGTTCCTAGCATTACAGAATTTTATCATGATGGTAGAATAGTTTTAAAAGAGGCATTTTTAATAACAAAAATTAGGTTGCTGATTCATAGTTACATACAGATTTTAACACAATGCGGTAGCTATTATTCAAATACCTTAGCAATAGGGAAAGGAACGTTAACATAATGAGGCCATTCTCGAATCGTTTCATACATAAGTTCAGCCTGAGAAACATAGATACGAAAATTTTCAGTTAAACAATTACTTTGAACAAGTAAAAGAAAGTTGTGGCAAAAAAATAGAGTTTAGAGTCACCAATTGATGCAGTGTATAAACATCAGGCCCACCAAGTTCATACACTTTTCCCATGCTACTACCGTCATCACTTAATGCCGCAACAACTGCAGAGGCGACATCAGCAACATACACAGGCTGAATCCTGTACACAACAAATACATAAAGTAACTTATCTACTAATTCAATTAAGTTACTTGGTACATTTCAGGTGTTAGAATATATTTAGAAGTTAAAAGGAAGCAAATTAAGTCGTACTTAGTAGAACCACCCCCGATCATTGGAAGAAAGTTATATTTTTTAGCGAACTGAGCCCATGGGTTCAAGATCCGATCTTCTGTACCAACCATCACTGCAGGTCGCAGTATTGTGGCCTGAAGACAAACAAACCATTAAAGTTTAAGCATGTGCCGAATTTCCATTTATTTATGTTACCATAATATATGTAAATTCATTTTAACTCACCTCAGGCAATTCACGTAAGATGGATTCTTCTGCAGCAGCCTTGGCTTGAAGCATCCTAGATGGAGATGATTTAGATGCACCTAAACACGACAGTTGTATAAATCTCATGATTCCACCATGTTCTTTGGAAATCTGCATATGAAAAAAAAACCCTACGTTAGATAACAAATATACCAGTAAAGAAAGTTGTCACAGAAAACAAAAATAAACAAAATAAGTAAAACACACGAATAAGGTCACGATAATACTAAAAAAAATAGATGCACAGACTTACCTTTGCAAGTTGTTCAGCCATATGATGGTTCACTTCCTCAAAACTATAATTTCTGGTTTCATATTCCCTTCCTGTGAAAAAATGGTTACAACGTGAAAACGGTTTTCACCAACACGTGTAGGGAAACCGAACAAAAGGATGATATTACACAATTACCTATGAGATTAATCACAACATTTGCCTTGGCCATGACTGCCTTAATTGAGTTTTCATCTCTAGGATTATATTTCATGGGAACAATCTGTGTGAGTTAAAAGAGAGTGTGATCATTTCTAGCATCAAACATAAACAGACTTTTAAGAACGATTATTGTGTAAGTTACCTGCCCCAAATCGCCCATCAGTTTGAGATGACGGGGCGAATCTTCGGAACCTCTAAATGGTACTAGCACTTGTGAACCCGTTTTAGCTGCCAGATATACAAAGAATTAATATCAGTAGGCGTCACAAAACACAAAGTAACTTCAGCTTAAGATGAACTGTTAGATGGTTTCTGTGATATGTTAAAGCATAGTCTGCAAAACTAATAATCTACTAACCAAGCTGTTGCACCAAGTAACGCCCAAGGAAACCAGTAGCTCCGAATACTGTAGCAACTATCCCACTGCATATCAGAAAATACCAAATTGAATGATTGATCAATGTAATGGAGAGCATTACACAGTCATTAACTAGTTTAACCATTTACAAATCTCAAACTAGAAACCTAACAGAGTAATCAAACAGAATGAAACAATTCCTACATAGACCTAGACTAAAATGGAGGTACACATCTAAACAAGAATATGCATATTTTACCTATTGCAGCATCTCTATTTATCACTTTTAAAGTACGAACTTTATCCAACTTCTTTACTATTTTAGTATGCCTTGCTTCACAGTTATACAAATGATATAAAAAAAATAATTGATCAAAGAAACCAGTAGCCCCGAATACTGTAGCAACTATCCCACTGTAAATCAATCATCGTGGAAGAGCATCACATAGTCATCAGCTAATTTCACCGTTAATAAGTCTCGGACTAGGAAAGTAAGAGCATAATCAAACGAAATGAAAACAATTCCTACACACCTAAACTACAATAGAGTCACACACTCACACATCTAAACAAGAATATGCATTACTTTCCCCATTGGCTGCATCTCTATGTATCACTTCTAAAGCACAAACTTCACCCAATTTCTTTACTATTTTAAAGTGTCTTGCTTCTCAGTTATTGAATTCTACACATCATATCGAAAGGAGGTACAACTTCAGGCTCTAAGCAGCTAAGTTAAGAAATAAAA
This sequence comes from Helianthus annuus, assembly GCF_002127325.2. Lineage (NCBI taxonomy): Eukaryota > Viridiplantae > Streptophyta > Magnoliopsida > Asterales > Asteraceae > Helianthus > Helianthus annuus. Next base: position 87,689,882 of record NC_035433.2, read on the forward strand.
CGAACCGGTGAGCAAAAACCGACATCCATATTAACATAAACAAATGTATAACAAACATAAAAAAATTAAAAAAATTAAAAAAAAAAAAGATGCAACCTGACTTAGGATTATGTTTGAGCTCCAAAGACGACCGATTAGAAATGACATCCAAACTACATTAACAACTAACTTCCATTTCATTTAAACAACTACTACCTTTCAAATCCATCAAACCTAATTATGCATCAACTAAACCAAATCAAACTACAATCACCAGATTCACAAATCTCAATTGTTAACTCATGTTCTAATGATACAAACACGTTTAACAAACAAAATCATAGAAAATGTATACCTAACAGACGATCTTCCACCAGTACCCTTGCGGACCAGATGTCCAATACCTTTGGTGGTAAGCGTAGAGGCATAACGCCGATCATACTCACCGTAACCTGCATTGCATCAGTTCATGAAATTTAAACAACATATGGAAAATGAATAAAATGAAACCCTAGAAATGGATAAATTGATAAATAAACAAATTACAGCGATCGGAAACAGGATAAAGCGATTTGAGAGAGTAAATCGATGTGCGAGAGCTCAAATTTTCACGAGCTAATCTCCGAGAAACGGTCTGCATCGTGTTCGGTTCAGAGACGCGAGGAAGACGAGAGATTTGCGATACGATGAGAAAACCCTCAGAGGCCTGTTCTAACTTGCGCCTGTGTATAAAAAGGTATCTTAAAATATACGAGTTTTTTTTATAAGTAGTTCCAAACCTAGATTCCATAAATTTGTGACTGTTAAAAAATGTATAAAACAAAGTAAAAACTTTTTCTTGTAATCATCAAACCTAGGGATGAGCTCGGCACCAGTATAGGTCCTGAAAATCGTCAAATTTGAGTAACGGTACCGGTATCGAAAAATTTTCGGTACGGTGCCGGTATTTGAAGGTAAAAAATTGTAAAATATTGGTACCAAAAAAGCGAAAAAGTGAATACCAAATCGGTATCGAAAATAATTCGGTACCGTTAACCAGTACCAAATGCTCATTCCTAGTCCAAATAATGTAGAATGGCACCATATTACCATTGTCGTGCTTGTGGACATGCCATATTACCATTGCCATGCTTGTGGACGTGCTACATTCGAACACAACATGTAGTTCAAGACTTCAAGTGTCATGTAAATATTGTTGAGCCTAGCAGAGAGACCCTTAGATTTATAACACAAACCATCAACCCTACGACATGCACCATAAATACGAGGTAGCTAATTTTTTCTACATAGTGTCATCTATATTTTGGCTGCTATTTCTTTCGCATCCGAGTGATACTCATATTTGTTGGTCTTTCTCATCAAAGATTTATGCTATTTGATTTATCAAAAACCTTATTTGAGGTTATTTAAAATCCTTATTTTGAGACTAATATGGTTTGTAGTCAAGTGGGAACTATTTGACTACGTTGTGATGCTTTGTAACCTTAATGAGCATATTTACCCATTTTGACCTGTTATACGACTAACCCAACCCAACCCATATCATACAAATTAGATGTGAATCATACCAATCTTATCAGTTTCTCCATCATAATCACATATATGAAGCAGCCTTTTTTGGGCTTTAACCATTAAAAGAGCGAGAAAATCATACTACATTAACTAAAATGTTGTCCCAGGACTTATGCATCTTCCCATAGAAAGACTATTTCTGTAGACTGAATATAAAAGTTAAAATACATACTCGCAAAAATTATTAACAATATGTCGAGATTAGGTGGGTTATCTTTTTTTGATGGGGGAACATATCTTTCACTGGGAGCTTAGTTACCTTGTGATGTTATTTAACGTTTGTCTTTTAATTTGCAGATCTATTGTGATGGTCGTAGCAAGAAATTTTTTTAATTAACGGGTTTACCTGAAAACCGCCGGGTATACCCGATGCCCGATGGGTATTTACCCGCTAGAAACCCGACGGATTTTGGAAGGGTTTGGGACAAGCTTATCTAATCGGGTTTGGGTTTGGGATTACCTAAACCCGTCCCAAACCCGACCCATTGTCATCGCTACTTATAAATCATACAAAAAATAATAATTTTATAGATATAGGTTTTTTTTTAAAACAACCCATAACCCGTGAAGCTCACGGGTATATAACCTAGTATATATATAATTTAAAAAAAAAAAAAAAAAAAAAAAAAAAAACCTTACTCTCTCCCCCCCCCCCCCCTCTCTCTCCTCTCTATCTCTTCTCTCCAGTCTACACACTCTCCGTCGCCCACTATCAAAAGTTCAGCACCACAACCCACCCCTGTTACCATCAAACACTCAGGTAAAATAATATTATATTTTGGATGAAACATGAAGCGGGTAATTAACGTTAACGTATAATTTGATTTCTTAACAGATAGCATTGTGGCTAGCAATCTGGTGGAAGCCCGTGCGTGCAGGTTAGACTATTCACTATCACAACCCAACCCAACCCAATCTTTTATTAAAATACTAATTTCTCTCTCTTTCACCTACACAACCCCACCCAATCCAATTTTTCACCCACATTCCAACCCAACCTAAACTAAAATTTTATTATAAAGAAATAGAAGTTATATAATAAAAAAGGAAAAAGAATTATATATTATAAAGAAATAGAAGTTAAATAATAGAAAAAAGAATAAAGAATTAATATTATGTTGGTTGTGCAACCATTGTTTGTCATACCAACCTGTCCATAAATTTCAATTATTTAATTAAAAATAATTTCTTACAATTTTGTCCTATTTACCATGTGGTAACCGTTTGTACAATTTGGTCACCATAGTGACTAGTCTTATGGTGATCCTTTCCAAGATGTTCTTTGCAAAGGTGCGCTTGTTTGCTGCCTTGGGTTTTCTGCTATATGGAGGAAGGTACTTCATACTTTCATATCATATTTATTAAATGTATAAATTACAATCTCATACATCATGTATGTGTTGTAGGCTCTTTTTAATGTTGCAACCTTTTCCTGTGGAATCAAAAGGCCGGCGAAAGAAGTTGCAGGAGGCAAATATTATTTTACCTGATGTTTGATGCTTGTTTCATTCGATGTGCAGGGTTTCGATTCATATGTTTGTAACTGAGTTGTTTTTATGTATGCCTACCAAGTGTTTGATGAATGTTTTTGAAGCCAAATTGTTTATGATTCCGGAAAAGATTCATTCAGTTGATTTTTTAGGTATCATTTTATGAATTTTATGTTCTGATGGTTGAATTTGATGATTGTTGTTGTGTTTAGGTGGAATTGGAGTGGTGTTTAGGGAGGTGTGTAGTGTGAAGAATGGCGGGGAGTTCGAGTGAGGAATCCGGGCAGCAACGTTCCGGCGAGGCAAGTGATGACTCAGACTGTGTATTGGTCGTTCCAACTTTCCGGCAAGGTTCCGACATCTCAGGCGAACGGTAATGGTAGCAGGTGGATTGAATTCCATATGCATACGGGGAGAGTTTATATATTTTTTATTTTTAAGTTTTGTACAAAATAGTCCCCGAATAAAATTTCTTTACAAAATAGCCTCTGGGAATGTGAATAGACAAATTTGCCCTCATGTGCAATGCACATGACCAGATTTACCCAAAAATTCTAACTGGGTTTGGCCTAAAGGACATAATGTGCAAGATTTTGAAAGGTTAAGGACAACGCCTGTAAGCTTTTGGAAAAAAGGACAGCGCCTGCAATTTGGTGTAAACATAAAGGACAAAACTTGTAATTTACTATTTATAATAAGAACATTACCATGTTTATTTATCATTAAAATTATCCATTGTTTACAAGAACTAACAAAGTTTAAGAGTTAAATGCTTGGTTGGTCCGTGTGGTTTTCAAAATTGCAGACTTGGTCCTAGTGGTTTACTAATTACACACGTGGTCCCAAAACTTGTCAAAAATGAACTCGGTTGGTCCCTAGCCCTAACCTCTGTTAAATTTCTCAGTTAACTATGTGTGAAATGACTAAATTGTCCCTAAGCAATTAAAAAATATGAACAGGTCCATGTTTATATCCATATTACCATATTATAAATTAACAAAATGTTTAAGCTTCTTGAGATGTACTCTATGCATTGGGAGTCTTTCAAAAAAAATTCTATTTTTTCCCTTCTAACCCAATGGTTTACATTGTTTGCATTTTAAGCTTTTTGTTTTTTTTACTTTTAACTCAAAACTTTTCATCTTTTGCAATTTAACCCCAACACATTTTTATTTTTAACTTTGATCCACGTATTTTTTATCTTTTGCAAATTTTTTGTTTTACGTTTCGTTCTAATTTTGCGAGTCAACACGCCGTAACGTACGTGCGAGTTTCAAAGTTTTTTTGTACTATTTTTTCCCATTTGACAAGACCGTCACAACGCGTTTATTTTCCCTATTTGTCAGGTTCGTCGTAACACGCGTGGTATTAGATCGACTTAGTTACTCTTTTATATTTTTACATTTCACTCAAATTTTTTCGCATTAACATGTCGCAATTGGCATACGTGGTTCAACGATTTTACGTATGTTTTCCGTTCGGTGTTATTTTTTCCTTTTTATTTATTTTGTTTTTACGAGCTGTTCCGGTGTTGTTGGTCGCTTGTAGTTGTGTAGCATTAGTGCTACTTGGCACGGTCTATGCCCCCGCCGCAACGCGGGGGCTCTTAATACTAGTTTTAACAAAATTTGAACATTATAAACATCTTCAAACAATGCAATTCCATCTTCAAACCTTAACTTCAAATTCCATCTGACACATCAATCATACAATTTAGAACAAGTGCGAGAGGAGCTTAGAGAGACCACCTTAATTTGGTGAAACCAATGATAATGTAAAGAAAACAATGAAGGAAACTGAAGATGGAATTCAAAAGTTTGAACGACTAAAGTTTCTTTTCCATATAGACAAATTTTATCTGTTTACTAAAAGTTTTTTTCCTAAGAACCATAACTCACAAAGAACAGACATATAATTTTGATTTTAAGAAACCTCCAAGTTAAAAAATTAACAAAGCCAACAATTTTTTTTCAATATTCAATAGAAGAAACATGATCTAGTCCCAAATACACGACACATATACAGATTAATAGTAGTCAAACCTATCATAAAAGTACCATATATATGAGACCAACCTTTACTACTACTCCATTTAGCAACAGAGAGAAACATCGATACATATGATATCTAATTCCATCTTCATAACCACCACCAACATCATCTCATCATTTGTTTCAGATCTATACAACCACCAAACATTGAAGAACTTAAATCAAACTAAATCATCTCATCCATCAACATCATCTCACCTAAATCTCAGATTCAAGAACACCACCATCAACTCATCCACCGCCGTCGCCCCTAACTCAGCCGCCGCACCTTTGCTCAGATTCAAGAACAACCAGATTGTTACCACCATAAATGCCGCCGCCCCTAACTCTGCTGCCACACCTTTGCTCAGATTCAAGAACAACCGGATTGGTACCACCATAAACGCCGCCGCCGGCGCCCCTAAGGGTGGCTAGGGTTTAGAGATTGGATGAGAATAAGATGGGTGGAAGGGGATAACTCAGATTGTTGTTGTTTGAAGATGATGATTGATGATGGTTGTTGTGAGGGAGAGAGAAAGAAACTGGATATAAACATATACATGTTCATATTTTGTTAAAAGAGTTAAATGAGAAATTTAGGTTTTTAATTGTTCAAGGGTAATATAGTTATTTCATACATAGTTAACTGAAAAATTTAACTGATGTTACGGCTAGGGACCAACCGAGTTCATTTTTTACAAGTTTTGGGACCACACGTGTAATTAGTAAACCACTAGGACCAAGTCTGCAATTTTTGAAAACCACAGAGACCAACCAAGCATTTAACTCAAAGTTTAATATAAAAATTAAATAGTTTTCAAAGTAATAAAAGAAAACGTCTTAACAAAAACTTTGAAGAAACATTAAAATAGATTAGAATGTTAGGTTTATGTGAATAATATTAATTTAAAAGACTAAATATATTAACTTAAATGTAAACTTTTAAGAAAGATTCTTAAACTTTGAATTACACTTTTAAGTTTTGAATCTTACGTAATTTGTTTCAAAAACCGAAAAACCGAACCGAACCGTTACTAAAACCGAAATAACCGTAACCGAAAAAACCGAAACCGAACAGTTTTTAAAAACCAAAAACCGAACTTTCGGTTACGGTTTTTGTTTTACCCAAAAACCGAACCGAACCGTGCACACCCCAATCCTATATCATATTGAACTTTATGTCAGGGCCGATACATATACGAAATCTAGTCGTGTGTGTTATTAACTAGTTGATGCCCCACCCGTGTTGCGGGGCGATGGTCGAATAATTCTCAATCAATTAAAAAAAATACAACTATAATTTTGCTAGGGAAAAAACTAAAACTATAAAAAGACCGTAATTTTCGGCTCAGGGCAAAAGTGTAATTTTTCAGGACTAATGAGTGAGTGTTAGGCAGCTTTTTGACACGAAAAAAAAATTAAATGGAGTAAACCAATTAAAAAAAAAAACTTTTAGAGTTTTGCTAAAAAAATAAAACGATGGGAAAAACATAATTTTGAACCGAGGGCCAGATAAAAATTTTAATTCAGGGATGAAATCGTAAATTAGAAGGACCAATGGGGGGTTGTTCATGAGCCGAGCCGAGCCAGGCAAAGCTCGAGCTCGGCTTGATTATAAACCGAGCTGGCTCGGCTCGGCTCGTTTTTGAAACTGAGCTGAAAATCTAAGCTCGGACTCGGCTTGGTTTTAAACCGAGCTGGCTCGACTCGGCTTGGCTCGATTTTATAAAAAAACATTAATATATCCTTTTAAAATTCAGTAGCCTAAAATATTATTCAATACTTTAAAAGAATATATTCAAAATAAGTTGAACCAAATACATTACAAACCAAAATCAAGTTCAACAGCGCAAAATAAATTTTAATTTCAATGAAATACAATATTAGTTCATTAGTATGATAATCAACCTTCAAATATGCTATAGATATCAAACTACAAACGTATATACATGTAAATAGTAATCAATTTTTTTGTAATATATTAAAATGTATATAAAATTAAAATTTATTATAAGTAAAAAATCCGAGCTAAACCGAGCCGAGCTACAAAGCGAGCCAAACCGAGCCAACTCGGCTCGTTACGAGCCGAGCCGAGCCGGCTCACTTTTAAACAGAGCCATATCGAGCGAGCTTTTTCCGAGCAAAATTCGAGCGAGCTCCGAGCCACGAGCTTTTTGAACAGCCCTTGGGGGAGTGCCAGGCACTTGCCGGTATGACTGCAAATTTACACTGTGGGCAAAATTGTAATTTAACCAGGAAAACAAACAAACACGATAGAGAAAATGTAAATTTAAGTTGGGGGAAAAATCATAATTTGGCTGCGAGGAAAAAAACTAATGGCAAAACTCTAAATTTAAACGGATTCGTAATTTTTAACCGAGGGCAAAATTGAAATTTTTAGCCTGAAGCAAAAGCGTACATTTATTTTTAAGTCGGGGGGGGGGGGGGTGTAAAAACATAATTTTGAAACTGATGGCAAAATCGTAATTTTAAGGAAAAAACTAATGGTAAAAGTGTAAATTTAAATGGGGCAAAATCGTAATTTTTAACCGAGGGCAAAATCGAAATTTTTAGCTGGGAGCAAAAGCGCAAATTTATTTTTAAGTGGGGGTAAAAACATAATTTTGAACTGATGGCAAAATCGTAATTTTAAGGGGAAAAACTAATGGCAAAAATGTAAATTTAAACGGTGCAAAATAGTAATTTTTAACCGAGGGCAAAATCGAAATTTTTAGCTGGGAGTAAAAGCGCAAATTTATTTTTAAGTGGGGGCAAAAACATAATTTTATACTGATGACAAAATCGTAATTTTAAAGCGAAATAAAATCGGAAATTTGCTGGGCCAATAAGTAAGTGTCAGACAGCTACCTGACACTGTTGACTATGCCGCCCATTTAAACCAATAGGTGGCATGAACTATTCCCGCCGACACTTTCATTTGTAGTTGTTGAAAATAGATGTCTGGCACTATCGAGTATGCCGCCCATTTAAACCAATAGGGGGCAAAAACTATTCCCGCCGACACTTTCAGCTGTCTGGCACTGTTGACTATGCCGCCCATTTAAACCAATAGGGGGCAGGAACTATTCATGCCGACACTTTCATTTGTAGTTGTTGAAAATAGCTGCCTGACACTATTGACTATGCCACCAATTTAAACTAATAGGGGACAGGAGCTATTCCCACCGACACTTTCATTTATAGTTGTTGAAATGTAACATGTCATTCTTCCATTTTATACTAGATGTATTCATATTCAAAACTTGTAGCTAAAGCAATAAGGTATCATCTAGTGTTTCTATCTATGGTGAATTAACGTTCCAACCGTTCTTCATGATGTTCCTGCATTCCCACTTGAACGAACCCTAACGGTGTTCATTCCTTTCTTCATGTTCCTAACAATGTTTTTCTTTGCTATATGTTCCTAACAACGTTCAATTTTTCATGTCTAGTTATAACAATGGTCATTTAGCATATTTCTAAAGTTTTCTGATTGATCTAAAAAACCTTAGTAGGATTGTTGTCAATCATTGGATAGTGCTAGAGAAGAAAGTGTGGTATTTAAACGCAAAAGAAACACTAGAGAACTTGTATAAGTTATACATGTTGTGGGGTATTCTAAACACAAGATGAGTTTACTTGCATATGGATTTAGGGATTAAATGCATTGGCGCAGCTTAGTGGGAACTGGGGGATGCACACCCCCCCCCCCCCCACAATTTGTATCGCAACAGATTGTGACACGTGTCATGCAACTTGAAAGCTCTAGAATGTTTAAACTTGAACTTTCGAAGAGAACCACATACGTTGAAGATTACACACACATTTAAATATTCATTGAATGGAACAAAAAGGTTTTTGGTGCGGATTCAAGTTCCACAAAGTAGACAATAGGTGGATTTTAGCGCGTGTGACTGTGTGTTCACTTTAGACAAAATAGTCTAAATATATGAATTGGATATAGCCTGGCACAAATCAAGGCATGCCATCAATCCTACAATTTAGTCAACTAAATCTAAAGGTAACATAAAAAGTATAGAAACAAAAGTTGTATTTACATACAAACACGACGAAATGACCCAAAAGCCGAGTATCATAAAGCATGAAGGCGTATCGTTTCAATCAAATTCCAGGCCGGAGAAAACCTCTTAAAAAGTCAAGTAAAAAAGTCAACAAAACCATCAGAAAATGATTAGATAATCATTAGAGTAAACTTCCGTTTTGCTCCCTGTGGTTTGGTCATTTTAACGGTTTTGCCCCAAACCTTTAAAAATAGCCATTTTACTCCCTGATGTTTTGGTTTTGTTGCCAGTTTGCTCCCTGCGGGGAGCAAAATGGAAAAACAAACAATTTAGATGGAGTTAGAGGCGGGGAGCAAACTGGCAAAAAAACCGAAACATCAGGGAGTAAAATGGCTATTTTTAAAGGTTTGGAGCAAAACCGTTAAAGTGACCAAACCACAGGGAGCAAAATAGAAGTTTACTCTAATCATTAATCAATGCTACAAAAGCTACTCAATTTAGGTTTAAAATTTTTGAAATTTTTTTTGACTAAAATCATATTAAAGAACATAAATTATTGCATTTGACAACAAAAAGATGGTTCCTGATTGCTTCTTTTCACTAATAATTACCAAAAAATAAGGACTTTCTTTAGGGTTCCAGATTATTTATGTTACAAAGTATGTCAACATTCAACAACATGTGAATCACACAATTATAACAGCTTTTGCTCTCTAGCATGTACCTTTTTGGCACGTTTATCGTGTTACGAACCCCTCTTTCGCACCAGTTTTGACTTTCGGTCAACATACAGCTCGAGAAACAGAAGCAGGGTTGAGTTCGATTGATTCATGCAGTTTGATCCTACTTCTTCGGTTCTTGATTAACGTGTGTATCCGGGCACACCATTTGTATCAAAAATCTGGGATGCCACTTGATCTAGACGAGTATTCCATTACCAATTTATAAAACATCGATGACCTGTCTTCTAATAGTCGAGTGGGAGAATCAAATTCCGCAACTTGCCCTACAAAACACGTGTAAAACACTGCAATTATCGATCTGATAGAAGTTTTCTTGATCAACAAGCAACCTGAAGCAGGATGGTTTGCATGTAGGTATTGATGTAGACTCTAGTTAGGAACACTTATAAAGTTATAAGAATTTAAAGTTGACCAAGATAAAGTCAAAGTGTTCACAACCTCCTAAATTGTTCCTTAAAAAGCGTTAATCACAAGGCTTGTAATTTCTAAACGAACACAATAACATGACACGTACCTATACGAAGTGAACAGGTTTCGTGTCTATAACAGGTTAAATACTTGTTAACCTGTTAAGACCCGTAAATGACACGTTTATAATTTTAAATAAAAAAATATCTGGGGCTCCTAATTTTAAAATAAAAAATACCTAGAAGTAAAGTTTATATATTTAATAACAGGTCGTGTTTCGTGTAACCTGTTTATTATCAGGTTCGTGGTCGTGTTAGGAAAATCTAACACGATAAGATTTCGTGTCGTGTTTGTGTTTACCTGTTTTGGGTTCGTGTCTTATCGTGTTCATGTCTTAACAGGTCGGGTTGACACGATATGCCAGCCCTACTTAATCATACTTTTTATAAATAGTTTTGTAAATCATCTTTAATGTATTGATATTATAACAATAGAAAAGAAATACGAAACAGAAAATGTTGAATCGTCAATCTAGATGTAACGCTTTCGACCCAACACGGCCCATTTCAACCTGTATAAAAAATTATTTGATTTGGCCCAAACCACCTCAAGGTCAATCCGACCATTTTCACATTTATTAAAAATTACGCGTCCTAAAATGATGTGAGCATATAATTCTGGTTGACCAAATGGGAGTCAATTTACTTACCATCACTAAGAACGAGGACCAGATCACTATCGATGACAGTAGGGATACGGTGAGCAATAGTACACACAGTACAATCCTTGAATTCTTGACGAATAATCTTTTGGATTAAATTATCAGTTGCTGAATCAACCGAAGCCGTTGCTTCATCTAGAACCAGGATTCGGGCCTGTTTCAGTAAAGCCCTGCCAAGCGAAACAAGTTGTCGTTGGCCCACACTCCAATTGTCGCCGTTTTCTAAAACTGCAAGAATTTCATAACAAAAAATCCATCACTACTCAAAAATATTCTCTGTTTATCATATTTTGCTCAAAAATGGCACTAACGAGAGGTGACACTTCAAGTTGAGTTTTGTTTCTAACTGGTCAAATGGGTAAAAAAATCTTTAAAAGAATGTCACAAATGGGTTAGAAAAAGTTGAAAGTCGCATAAAGTGTACTTTTCAATGTATACATGATACAGCCACTTAAATTATTCTATAAAAGAAATGACCATTAGTCCATTATTGAAATAAGATAACTTTTGTAATCATATTTTATACACCATTAATTTATAAAAATAATATTTTAGACGATAGCTTGACCCCTCGACAAAAAAACTACCCTAAGGCCATCCGTAGTCATAAAGCCCCTTTGTGGGCGTTATGCGACACGTGTCGTGCCACGTCACACAGGGGCTTTATGTCACTTAAGGCCGTAGTTATAAAGCCCCTACCCATCATTACCTAATTATTAATTTTCAATTTTTTAATTAGTTATAAAAACCCTTAAATGTTTCTGATTGGTCAAAGTCTGAAAACCAAACACACATAGCGCCGCTATATGCATGGCGCCATCAACCAAAAAAGCCCCCATAACGCCGCCCGTCATGGTGTTCGGGACGTTATGGGAGAAAAAAAAAATCAAATATCACGCCCCACTACAGGGGGTCTAATGCATAAAACCATCTAAATTATTTTATTTAAAAAACTTAGTGCTATTGAAATAATACAACTATTGTAATAATTTACGCACTATATTTTTATAAAAATTGTAATTTTAGACAAAACATGTTTCAGCTAACAAAATTTCACCCGTTTAGCATAAAAATTACCATTTTGACCCGTTAGCAACCCACCGGGGGGGGGGGGGCGTAAAATTCTTCACATCTGAATTTAACTACATAAAGCCTTTTTATTCGAGTTCAAATTATCATGTAAAACATACCTGGTGCATCAAGCCCTTGCTCCTTCTCACGAACCGTATCTCCAAGTTGAGATTTATCAAGTGCCTAATCATTAAAAAAAAACGCCTTTATTTTCATGTAGAAATGTTTCTAACAAAAGAACAAAAAAAAGTCCGGGCACCAAAATTACATAAAATTAAATTCATGACTAATTTGAATCCAAATATCATTTTCATAGTTGGTATTGTTACGAAGAGTTGCTAGAAGTACTTTCCATTTAAAAACTCATGAAAATTACAAATTATATATTGAGTAAATTGCCAAAATCATCCCTGAGGTTTGGGTATGTTTGCCAGTTTCATCCAAAATAACTTTTTTGTACCATATTGCCCTTCACCTTTGGGTTTTTTTGCCATTTTCATCCAAACATCTAATTTGCTTTGTTTTTTCTGTGAGACATTTGGATGAAAATGGCAAAAGATCCCAAATCTTAGGGACGATTTTGGCAAAAAAAAAAGTTAGCCGTTCGGATGAAAATGGCAACAATTCCCAAAAGTGAAGGGCAATATGGTACAAAAAGTTGTTTTGGATGAAACTGACAAACATGCCCAAACCTCAGGGACGATTTTGGCAATTTACTCTTATATATTTTAAGAAGTTAAGTTGCCTATGATGTTTAACATCAACATCTTAAAAATCGAAGAATCTGAATTTAAATATCTAACCTCCCAAATTTCTTGATCTGAATGCTCATCAAGGGGATCAAGGTTGCCCCGAATGGTCCCTTCAAATAAAGTAGGATCTTGTGGTATAATACTGAGTCGAGAACGTAGATCATGTAGGCCAATTGATGAAATATCGATATTATCTATAATAATCCGGCCACTTTCAGGTTCAATGAGTCGAAATAACGCTTGAATTAGTGTCGATTTACCACTTCCGGTACGTCCAACAATTCCGATTTTCTTCCCTCCCGGGAATTCACATGTCACACCACGGAGTACCACAGGCAAATTTTCCTTATAACGAACCTATTGAATATAGAAAATCAATCTTATGAGTATATAAAATTTTTATATGACCCAAACAAAATCTTTATTAAAATAAAATTAACAAAATACAAAATCAAATCAAATCGAGAATACTATTAGGGTAAAGTTATCCTACAAAGTCTTCTAAATCTAAGAAGTGTACAAAGACAGAATGGATCGCAAAATATAACACAATGCCGAAAAATATAACACAATGTCGAGGAAAAAAGACATAATGAGTCGCAAAAAAGACACAATAACGCAAATATAGAAAAGACACAATGATATAAACAAAAAAATTTAAAATCTACAAGCTATAAATCCAAAGTGAAAACCTAAAATCTCATATCGTAGAGTTCGATGAGACGGTTCCAATGCCGCTTGAATGAGGTCAGTCGGAGTCCGTTTGATACCCTTCTTACGACTTCTTATTTTAAGGAGACTTTGTGTTTGATCCTACACCAATACTATTATACTTTTCCTAATCCCTGTTTTCATTAATTTTCTTAATTATGGAAACACTAAGAAATACCATTCTCCTCTTTTATTAATTAACGCTAAATAACACATGTTAATTCCTTAACCAACATTTAAAAGTTAGCAAGCAGCGAAATGTTACGCATGTCAAAAGGTTTATGAGTTTTCAAAATATTATATATATATATATATATATACCTTAAGATCTATAATTTCAATTTTTCCTTCCTCGGGCCATGAGGGCGGGGGACGGTTATTTTCAATGACGGGTGGAGCTTCACTCGGGATATGGCAATATTGATGAATCCTCTCTATAGAAATAATCTTGTTTTCAAGCTTGCAAAAGCTAAGTATCCATCGTGATAAACGAGCGTTTAATTGCAAACCATATGTTACAGCCAGGCCCGCCATACCTGATAAAATGTAATGTAATTTAATTCATAAGGGCACATAAATAGATATATGTGTTATGAAAAAATAGTGAAAATACTTACTAGGATCTATAGCTTTACGCGGGAAACTCACTAATAAAACCAGGCAGAAAGCAAATACAAAAGTTGATAACAACTCCATGCGTAAGCAAAGCCATTCGATAGCAGCAATGCTACAGAAAAACGGGCGGGCGAAACAATCAAGAAGATAAAGATTCCTCTTCATAAACCTTTTTTCTTGCCCGAAACCTCGAATTGTTGCTGCCCCAGCAATCGATTCCCCAAAAAGATTAATAATCGGAGATTTTTGGATGCTAACAATTCGCACCAATTCCCTTGACGATGCCATGTAGTATTTCTGCACGAAGAAAGCATACGCCAATTATTATTAGTTCATTACTTTTTTGTCAATGCAAGCTGATCCAATAACCTCCTAATAAACTTTTAAAAACCGTATTAGATGCCCTAACCTACATGTTTCCAGGTCAAACGGGTAATTTTTGGTACGGGTCCGGTCTGGTTGACCCGAACACAATTTGTCCAGATTATTAATTATCAGAAACAGGATTAGGGTCAAATACAAAGGATCCTAATTGTAAGAAGGGTACAAAGACTCCTAAAAAACCCACTACATAAAAAATAAAAAAAATAAAAAAAAATAACCCTTAAACATCCACCACCACCCAGAAACCTAAACCCCCACCCCCATCACCCACCCAAAAAAAAAATGTTTTATTTTTTATTTTTGCCAAGGGGGTGGGGGTGGGTGTTTAGGTTTTGGGTGGTGATGTAGTGGGTTTAATTTTAGGTTATTGGACACTTGTCACTCTATAAATCCTTCTTACAATTAGTGTTTTAACTATGATTAGGAAAACTATATTATTTCCGTAGTATTACCATTTTTAGTAAAACGATTTAAGAGGTTTAATGCATTAATAGTACGCATTGGGCAAATTTCAACTTGCTAAGTGATTAAACATCGCCCGAATCAACCCGTTCTCGAGCAAACGGGTCAAAATTACCACCTCTACACAAAAGTATTGTAAGATAAAAACAATCACCTGCATCCACAAGCATGTGATCGCCATCGGGACAATAAGAAGCAACACTTCCCACGTCACTTGAGTCATTACCCCAACTATACCGAGAAGCTGGATTGTCGTTGAAGCAAATCCACCGAGTCTAAAAGGAATATCGAGATCAACAACACTTTGGTCAACCGATACCTGAAATATCAAAAAAGATTAACACTAAACCGAAACAAAAAATCTAAACTATAAAGTATTAAAAAATTTATATATGAAACATACCCGATTCAGTATTCGTCCTGCTGGAGTAGAGTCAAAGAACGACATCGGTGCCCGAAAAACATTATAAAGCATTTTCACAAACAGTTTCTGCGCAGCAGCTAAACCAAACGTAGCCACTAAAACCGCCCGAACGAATATAAACCACGAGCTCCCAAACGCAAGTGCCATATAAACCGCAATCAGCACAAAATTACTAACCCGAGCCGTATCCCCTTCGGTTTGCGGGTTAGCCCAGGCCATCCACCAATTACTAGCAATCTGAAGACCTTGAAATAACGTTTGTGCGATAATAATAAGCGGTACTAATAAACCCTTATACGCCGCACCCATATACGATAGGTAAATTTTCATGCTAATTTTACCACGTTCTCTTTCTTCTTCTTGGACCAGTTGTTTTTTTCGTGAACGTTTTGCTTTCTTTTTTTCTTTTATGACTTTTTGACCTGAAACCGATTCTTTTTCGATCGGGACGTTTGTGGTCGTGTTCATACTGCTTCCGACTGAGTCGCAGTTTTTAATCAAATCGTTGTTATCATCTGACTCGTCGTCTGAGTGGTTATAAATATCCATTGCTTCGATTGCTTCATGGTGAGCGGAAACTAACGTGTTGAAATCGGTTCCTGCTTGCAGAAGTTCGTCGTATTTACCGGCTTGAATGATTTGACCTTCTTTAAGAACCTACAATATGGAAATAACAATAATAATAACACAGAACCTGAAATTTTTTTTTTTTTTGGATATAAAAATATATATATATACTAACAAACTTGGTTTAAAAAAGCGTGAGCCGCTCCGAGGCGTTACGGACCCAAAAGCCGAGGCACACGTCTCTGTACAACCAAATAAGCTTTATTTACAACCAGATGTTGCACCTCTTATCATCTGTTTCACATATCAACCTATTTAACACGTAAACCTTTCATAATTCTTTATCCCTTTGGTTGTTTTTACGTATGAACCTCCTACACGCCCCAATTTTGACCCAGAACGATACATTAGGGCGCGGCGCGCCTTTTTGCCCTTTATGTGGTTTCGCCATTTTTAAACCAAGCTAAATAAATACAAGAGTAAATTGTCACTTTCGTCCCTGGGGTTTGACCATTTTAGCGACTTTCATCCAAAGGTTTGTTTTTCCGCGTCTGGGTCCTCGTGGTTTCAAAATCTTGTCATTTTCGTCCCTGAGGGCCAAACCTCGAGGGACGAAAGTCGCAATAAATTGCCAAACCTCAGGGACGAAAATGGCAAGATTTTGAAACCACGAGGACCCAGATATGGAATATCAAACCTTTGGTTAATTCTAAAAGAATTTGTCATTGCTAGAATAAGAAAATTAGATAAATAATATTAACTGGATATTGTTGATGGAAATTTATGTGCAATAAATGCCCCTTAGCATAGGGCACAAGCTAGAAAAACCCTATTTATTCGTTGTAATGCTGTTTCCATGTATGGGCCTAACATAACTGTTACCAACTCTATTTAAGAAATACTCTTTGTTACGGTTGGAACACGTCAGGTTGAGGTTGGGTTAACACGAAACACCTTTCTCCAAAAACAAGCAATTTTTGTTATAAATAATTAATGTCAAATATGATTGCAAATATCATATTATCTCAATAATAATCACATTTATTCTAAGTAAGATTATTTAGCAGGTTTTGTAAATTAAAAAAAAAAAAAAAAAAAAAACACATCGGGTAACTAACTTTCAACCCATTTCCTTTTCCCTACTTTTTTAATGCACGTATTTGACCCGTTAGATGTAAAACTAAATTCAAATCGGCCCGGTTACAAGTAAATGGCTCAAAATTGCCATTTCTATTCAAAAAAAAAAAAAAAAAAAAAAAAAAAAAAAAAAAAAAAAACCTCATTTATTTTAGCATTACTAGTTCTATATACCAAACTAATTTAAAAAAAAAACTCAAAATTGCTTTCCTTATTTTCTACATTTCTTAACTTGCAAGATCCACATCTCGTCTATACCAAACGAATTAAAAAAATATATAAAAAGAATTTTTTTTATTACCAGAATCAAGTCAGCAGCAGGCAAAAACTCGATTTGGTGAGTCACAAAAACGACCGTTTTAGTTGCTAGTGCCGTCATGATGTATTCCTGCAAAATATTACCGTCACGTATTATGTTATAATCGATCTTTAAAAAACTAAAATTTCAGTAAACGATAAATAACTACATCTGCACCTTAAAGAGTTCTGATCCAGTGTGTGCATCCACAGCACTAAACGGATCATCAAGTAGATAGATGTCAGCATCTTGATAAAGAGCCCTTGCTAACTGCACCCGTTGTTTTTGGCCCCCGCTCAAGTTTATACCGCGATCACCGATAATCGTTTGATCTCCATGTGAAAAAAGCTCCAAATCTTTTTTCAACGAACATGCTTGAAGCGTTCTTTTGTATTTAGCCTTATCCATTGGATTACCGAATAAAATATTTTCTTCAATGTTTCCGGACTGTATCCATGCGGACTGCGATACGTAAGCTGCCGACCCACAAATTCGAACCTGAACCGTAATTAAAACCAAAAGAAATGACGTTAACAATAAATAAATTAAAGACTTAAAATGAAGTTACGACTTACTTCACCGGATATTTTCGGGATTTCACCAAGAATACAAGAAAGAAAGCTCGATTTCCCGGACCCCACGCTGCCACAAACCGCTACACGCATCCCTCTTTCAACTTTCATTTGAATATTAGACAATGTCGGCCTTGGAGAACACGGGTCCCACTGAAACTCACCGTCTTTAAGTTCAATCGCCACGTCAGACATCCCGCGTGGCAACACGATCGTCGCATCTTCTTGCAACTCTTCCTCTTGTAGGAAACCCGTGATTCTATCAAGAGAAACTTTCGTTTGAGCCATCATCGAAACCAAATCGGGAAAATTCCTTAACGGTTCTTGAAGGATTCTAAAAGTGGCTAATGCCGAAAGCACCCCTCCCGCTGTAAGTTGACCGCCAATCAAGATTGAAGTCCCGAAAGTAACCGCCGCCACGAAGATAGGTGAGCTCCAAAAAAAGAAAGTGATAAATGCTTGTGAATATAACGCCTTTTTGAGCCATTTAAACTCGACACTTCTCATTTCTTCTAATCGTACTTTATACCTATCTTCCCATGCTTGTGATTTCAAAATCCTCATATTTCTAAGACACTCGGAAGTTTTCCGCATTCGATCATCTTTGGCAGCCATTAACTTATCTTGATATAGTTCTTGAACTCTTGCTAACGGTATTGTTATAACTATAGATAAAATAGTGGCGACTAACGTTGCAATACACGCGAGCCCGACACTCTTGTAAAGAATCGCTAAAGCGAGAATGATTTGCATCGGTAACATCCATATGTCATGGAGATACCATGCGTAATCACCTACCCTTTGTACGTCAACCGCCATGTAATTTACGATTTCGCCACTTGTGTGACTTTGCCTAGCGGAACTCGAGAGTCTTAAACCTTTTCGATAAACCATGGCGGTAAGAGCCGATCTTACATGCATTCCCAAAATATCAACCCCTAGATACCATTGTCGGGTGGTTAACGTTTCTATCAACTTCGCTACGAAAAACACGCCTGCAAGAATGTACCCTTCATGAGGGTAACGCTCGATCCCGCCCAAATAATCGACAAAATCCGTAATCATATACGGGCCCACATACGACACGAGCGTGTACGATCCTGCGAAGACCGCGTTTTTCGCAGCTTCTTTCCAAAACGACCTTGCGAGAGCCCAACCTAACGAAGGCTGATTTTCGGACTTCAATCGTTCCCAATTCGAATTCAAAATCTTGTAATTAAACTTGGAACGATCTTCGGGTGCAAGAAGCGGAATGTCTCGAAGCTCAAGAGGTCGTTTCGCGCCAGTCGAAAGAATAGAGTTTAGCCACGATAGTGTTGCCAAACTAAACAGACCGGCATCACTATACGGCGTTACTTTAAGACACCCTGCATCTTCTTCCTCGATCAACAACGGTTCTTGAAGACCCGACCCCCTAATTATACAAATCCCACTATCACCCCTAAACCCAAGAAAACACAGAAACCCTAAAGCCGGTGTGGCCGCAAGATTACCTAAAACACTATCAACTTTCAACAACTTCAACCCTTCAACAGCAAACACTTTCCCAATGAGATAAAGGGTACACAAATTAATCAAAAAAGATCCAACCCACCATACCCTTATCAACAATGGGAACTTTTCTAGGGTTTTAGCCTTACAATCAAGAACAGAAAAACTCAACACAAACCATGCTAAAACCTGTGAAGCAGGCAACAACAGAGGCTCAAAACTCACACCCTTTTCCCATTTAGTAATCAAACAAACGACGTCGTAACACAAGACAACAGTTTGTATCAAAAGCACATAAAAAGAAGAATAAACTGATGCTTTATAAAGTTTACCAATTTCAACATTCAGAAACTCAGATCCTACAGGAACCCTAGTTGTTCTGTTGTCATCGGTATCTTCTTTTCTAACAGTGTTTTGATTGACGTAAAGAGTGATCTTTTTGGCGAACAGGATCAAGAAGGAGAGTAAGAGGAAAGTGAGATTGAACCCAGTTGCAGTAAGCTCCAAAACCCTAATATCCATGATTGAAAATTGAAGAAATTGAGATGGGAATTGTGAAATTGAAGCAGATGGGTGTTGTTTAATAGTGAAAAAGATTCAAATTGTGGCAAGAGCATTTCACCATGTGGCAATGAATCTTACAGATGTGGGATTTCTAACGGAAAAAGATGAAAAAAGAACAGAGCAAATGAAGACAAACAACACCTTCAATCTTTCCAAACCCTCTCTCTCTCTCTCTTCTTTCTCGCTCTGTTTTGTGATTATCCTACACGAGAGGAGAGAGAAGAACAAAGGGTTTATAAAAAAATATTGAAATCTGACCAGAAACCCATTAAACAAACAAGAATCCAAAAAACCCACTTTCTGTGTGTCTTCCTAATGTTTATTTGTAGTGGAAAGCAGCTTACTTTACAAAGGGTTTGTGATTTCAGTGAAGAATTATATGAAGGATTGGTGTTTTAGTGAAGGAAGGGATATATATGGAAATGGGTGAGATATGATATGTTAGCAGCCAATTTTTTTCAGGGTATATGAATGTGAATGTGAATGTGAATGTGAGTGTCGTTTTCGATTGGACGGTGTTGATGATAGATAGATGATGGATCCTAGCTGTATCTCCACCAACCGAACTATGTACGTGTTGCCTTTGTATAAAGTTGTAATAAAAATGGGATCTTTATTGAAAAAAAAAACTATGGTTTTATTGGTTTACTGGTCGGATTGATTTTTAAAAGTCGAGAGTGGTGAGTAAAATATGAAACGCGTTCTCTTTTTGAAACTATGTAAAGATCCGCCCCTCGGGGTAAAAGGAAGGGGGCGGTTGTCCCTCTAAAAATCTTGATAGTTGTTAAAAGTTTGGTTGAGCTTTCTGATTGTCCCTGTGAAAAAAAAAAAAAAAACTTGGGTTTTCCACTGACTGACTGTGTCTTGTGAAGGGATAGAAAAAAAGTGTTTTCAAATAGGCATGAGTGACTTTTACCTTTTACACCTAGTATCATGTGGTACGAAGGTATAAAATATGAACTGGTATGATTGATTAATTGACGAAGTGATATGGTGGATTAAGCCTTCATGTCTTTGAAGAAAGCCACGAAAATAGGGGTGCCCCTTTCACCGAGTGGCGGTGTTTCGTGCTTGTGGTCAATTGTAGGACTTTTATGCAATGTTTTAAAAACCAGTTCAAATCGGTTGTTAGTACCGGTTGAACTGTCTGACTAAACTAGTTAAACTGCCCAATACATCTGATTGAATCGTACGCCACACCCGATTAAACTGATTCTAAACCTAATCTGACACGGTATAAAAGTCAGATTTTAAAACATTGCTTTTATGCGCTTTATCTTTAACGCCCACAATACATAGCACAAGAATGGTGTGAATTTGTGGTATTAATTAAACGAGAAAGAAATAAAGTGAGAATCTTTAGTAAAGGTAACTAAAAGATTGTTAATATATTTTAGGCTTTTTTTAATCATTTTTGTGATAAAGTTAGACATCTTAGCTTTAAGGCTTTTTTTTAATATTTTTGTGATAAAGTTAGACATCTTAGCTTTAACCTACTTATATTAATTTTACCTCAGTGTTATCTTTAGTGGGTTAAATATATAAAATAACAATATATTGAGGAAAACAAAAACCAGTTAGTCAATTTTTTTCAACCAATTTATCGCTTTTTTTTAAATGTGTGACTTGGATGTTATGAAGGGTAAAATTGTCACATTGAAAAAAGCAGAAAAAAGAAACATATTTAGGACTTACAATGTTAGAATATTATTAGCTAAACAAGACGGTCATATTATTTTCAACTTATAGTTAACGTGTTATCACCTGATTGGTTACCCGACCACACAACTTATATTTTTAAAGACCAAATCTACGTGATTTCCAATTTCCAATATATAAGGCTACTTGATGTTTTTTAATTAAATAAACAATATATTTTATGTAACTAATTGCAAAGGTTATGTTTTCTATAAGTTAATTAACTGACTACTTAAATATAAAAAAAAATACTGATTACTATACCTATTTTCAAGATTTTCTGTCACGCCATACGTGTACAACACTCAGCAGCAACTTCTAGTGGGTCAACATCAAGTTGAGGTATTGTTAATCAGGTCGTGTTCGTAGGTTGACGGGTTTAACCCGATCTAAATTCGAAAATTTTAGATGAACCCGAATATGACTAGAATCCGAAAATCGTGTCATACAAATAAACCCGAATATTTACGGGTTGACCCGAACATGACCCGTTCAGCCCGATTTTTTTATTTTTTCCACAAATTTATATATTAAAATTAAAAATCATTAAAAAAACACAAATATATATAATAGAACAACATTAAATTATAAAATTTTTGTCAATTTCTATTTTTAAGATATAATTATGACATAAAATACACACGCGATTAAATTTATGACGTAAGTCATGCCCTAAAAAAAATATAATATAATATAATATAAATAGGTTAAATGAGTCAACCCGACCGGGTTGACCCGAACCTGACCCATTTAGTTAAACGGGTTCGTAGGTAAATTTGAAACTAGCCTGAACCTGTTTAGCCTAAACCCAAACCCGCGAATTTCGTGTTAGGTTTGTGTCGTGTTTTCGGGACGTGTCGGAAATTCACACCCCTACATTTGAGGTCAGGTGAACACACACACACTTATGTATGAGAATCACATTCAGATTTGACCCACCAGAATATGATCAGAACGAGGAATTGCGACGGTTTTCAATTGAAAATGTCTTTCAGACAACAGGTTTAAGGTAAAAAAGATAGTATCAATTTTTGGTTGTTGAAGATTCCGGCAACCAGCTGCCAGAAGTAAGGTGCTAAGGGGCTGTTTGTTTATCTCTTAATGAGACTCTTAATGGTTCAGACATCTTACTGGTTCGGCACTTAATGGTTCAGACTGTTTGTTTCACGAGCAGATGTCTGAATGGTTCAGACATTTGCCTCTGAATGGTTAAAATTTATACAGAGTGTGAATGACTAAGACCTCTAATCTGAATTGGTCAGACATTTGCCTTGGACGGTTAAGCATTATACAGACTCTTAATGGTTCAGACATCTTACTGATTCAGCACTTAATGGTTCAGACCTCTTACTGGTTCAGCACTTAACCATTCAGATGTTCCCAAACAGCCCCTAAGTCTACAAAAAACCTTAATATTGTTTTTGAAGTTTAAATTAATAAATTTAGTGCATGGAGTCCCTGAAATTTAGCATAAATTGTAAAAAGCACTAGCTAGGTGCTAGTTGGTCAGTGAAATACCGACTAGCAATTAATCAGGATTAATCGGATTGTGATTTTTATATGAAATTTTCAGTTTATATATATATATATATATATATATATATATATATACACACACACACATTTTTATAGGTAAATATTTTAGGTAGTGAGGTTTCAACCCCTCCTCAACTCGTTTATTTAAGTATACAAGGTAAATTGCTTGAATTCACATGGTTTGGTTGGAAACTGGCCGAAAATTACAGGTTTTGGCTGAAATCGCCGATTTTTGGCCGGCCAACTAGGCCCGGCTACCATTAACGAAAAATTACTCGGTTACTAGCTAACGTGAGTCGAGGGTGTATGATTTTTAATATATTTTTAAGCACTTTACACTCGTTTATCAAACTTTAAATTTATAAAACACGATATTACACTATCACTCTCTACAACACGCTAGGACAAGTGCACCAATCGTTGTAGTATAATGACGGTAAGATACCGAGGTCGTCTAATAACACTTTAGCTTTTAATACCGGAATATCGTCAACGTCTAATCTAACCAAATGTTGAGAAAAAAACAATTAACAGTAAAATAAAGAAACAAAACTAAAGTAATAAAAGAACTAAATAGACAAGATAGAATCAATTGGTTCCAACTCATCTTTTACGTATTCTTTGATGATTTCCGCACTTTGGGTTTTTAAGAAATTATCTTAGCTATAGTGGCATGTCCCTCTTTTAGAGACAACGCTACCCTCAACCATATTGGTCTGAGTCAATTGAGATACAGTCCCGCAAGACCAGAACATTGAAAGATAATTAAATAAGTAATTAATGCAAAATGTGGTATGTCCCTCTTTTGGAGGCAACGCTACCGTCGGTGATATTGGTCTGAGTTAGCAGGGATACAGTCTCGCAAGACCGAGTTAAAGTTTTAATAGTAGTTTATTTATTAGGGATTCAAGTCTTTCTTACTTCCCCCGATTTGATGCTATCTGCCTCAAAGGAAGTCCTCATAAACTTGAATCAAGTCCTTGTAGGATCTATACACTCAACAAGACAAAAAAACTTTACCCAACCACCCTTCTAACCCCCTTCTAGTCAGTTAACGTGCTTTATATAGACCGTAATGACACGAATGAGTGAATCAACAAAACATGAAGAGATGATAGAATAAAGTTCACTTTCAATATAAAAAGCTAGATATTAAAGTCATTAATACAAATTCAATTAAAAAGTTAACCAAAGCTTGGAAATCAAAAGTAATACATAATTGACTTGTCTTCACCAAGCGATGTAAAAGATTAGCCAATCATGGCCTTTGTTTGACAAAACTCTTACGATCAATCTTGGATCCCGAGACTACTACACACTCTAATGATGGATGAATGTGGTGGATGATGGTGGTCTAGTGGTGGCAGGTGTGAGAGAAGTGGTTTGCCAAGGGATGGATTGCAATTGAACCAAGCACCCTAGTTATAGTTGAAAACAGAAAGTTTACACTGTCCCGTGCCCCCTTCTTCTCTGTCTTCATTTAATGAGTTGTGTCAATCCGTATGCTTGCACAGCCTCGTGTGTCAACGGCACGGCCCTGTGACCATTGTACTTGTTGTATTATCCAAGATTTGCATATTTGGGATTTGACCACGGCCCGTGTCCATGGGACATGGCCCCGTGTCACTTGTCTACTTCTGTTTGTCTTTTTTTCTTTTTGGAATCTTGAGTGGGACACGACCCCATGCCTTGGTGACACGACACTGTGCTTGTCTTCTGAGTTGTTGTTTTTGCTCTTAGGGTGAAGCTCGGAGAGTCGGTATGATGCATCAACTTCCCTTCTTTTTTTTATTTATGCTGCTTTTTGCCGTTAATTTGTTTCTTTTATACATTTAAGCTCTTTTAATCCTGAAAATTAAAGTATACAAAGAAACACATTTTTTCTAACATTAGTACTAAAAAGGTTGATTTTATACCTTATTTGATACAATTTATATGTTGTATTTGATGCATATCACTAGCTGACTGACGATTAATCACTGACTAGTCGCCGACTAATCTCGATTTTTATAACACTTGATAATTCTAAATAAACCCATTATTTAACTATAAATGTTTTAAAGCAATCAAATCATGTTTAGTAGAGGTGCACTTGTCACTCCATTCCAAACTCATTAAATGAAACAATGACTTAAAAGAAGTCCTCAAGTTTGATATTTTTACAACAGCAACTCTTATACCATATTAAATGAATTATATGTGGTAACATTTCTGATTGCACCATTTGTTTGACTTTTTGATAATAATTTGTCTATAGTTGATGTTTAATCTATGGTTAGACCGGGCTATCGACCGTGATCGATGTGTGGTATGATTGTAACATCCCCGTACTACTCCTTCATATATAGTCTTATGTTGATTATATATGCGTTTAACCATTGGCGGCCGATGCATGATTGATGATTCGAACGTAGTATTAACCAAGAACTTTCTTTTTTCTTTTTTCCTTTTGCAACTTTTGACTAATGCATAGTTTGGTAGTTGTATTTCAATTTTTGATTTTGGTATTTTAAATACAATAATATAATAATAGTTATATAAAAAAAAGTTTAACAAACTTTTCAATTGACAGTTAAACATCAAATGTAAAGACCATATAGGATTTCTGAAATAACCTGTCTTACACAAATATTATCACAGTTATGTCCCTTCAAAAGTTTACATATTTAAAGAAATCTTGATTTTTTCAATATTGTTTATTTAATCTAATGTGTTGATAACATTTATAGTATAGTTACACACACACACATATATATATATATATATATATATGAAGAGAAAACCTTACGAGTTGTGAGAAGTTAGAGAACTCGGCCTTCTCGTGTGAGTTTCGACCCTATTTTTTTTACACCCTAGTTTAAGATGTTCCAAAGCCGGCTATAAAAAAAAATCGAAGTGGTGTTTTCGCCCCTTATAGCAGCTGTAAAAAAACTGATGACATAAGCATGACATTTTTTTACAGCATTTATAGCTGCTGTAAATTAAAAAAAAAACTTTTTTTTTTTAGAAAAAGTTGATTTTTTAGGATTTTTGGTAAAAAATTCAAAAAAATCTTTCATAAGAGTGAGTGCTCTAAGTTCTCACAACTTTATTGAGTTTTTATTTTACTCTAGCATGTATATATATAAAAAATAAAGTCGATCATTTTCATAGAAACAATGACTCATAAAGTGATTAGGAAATATTTGTTTTTTCATATTCATATTTTATTTCACCCTCCAAAAAGGATTTTTTTAGGAGGGTCATTCTTTTCTCCATTACTCTTTTCCTGATATAAAAACTCCATTACCCTTTTCCTGATATATTTTTATGTTTTCCCTTTTAACTTTATTAGCTTTATTTTAGCAAACAATACATGAGAAATCCTACACGACAATTATGCATCACTCGGTTTTTGTATTAATATAAAAACAGAAATTTATATACACATATGACTAATGAAAGTTACTTTATAAAGTAATTGTATACAGTGTTTAAAAAACCGGTAAATAGCGGCCGGTTATACCGGTATTACCAGTTCTGGATGCAAATCTGGTACGAAACACCCCGGTAAATAAGTGAAACGGCATAGGATTCGTACCGGCGGTAAAATCCGGTATACCGGTTTGAACCGTAATACCGGTACCGACTCATGGTTATTTTGGTTTGGGTTTTTAGTATTCTAGAGTTTCATAAGATACATATACTACCGATCGGCATTCAAAACCATTATCACTTACGGTTCATCACTTTATCAACAAGATTCAGCTCCATCTTCATCGGTTCATCACTCCATCTTCAACATGCTTCCAGTTCCATCTTCATCAGTAGTTTTACTTATTTCAGTAAAATAATCTAAGAGTAAATAGATCTACAAGTGGGTCAAAAAGTGAAAGATTTGAAGTAATTCGATGTATCTCTCTCTCCATATATATGTATGTATGTATGTCTATTCGGGTAAAGCAATGTTATGTGAAAGAC
Source organism: Helianthus annuus (assembly GCF_002127325.2). NCBI lineage: Eukaryota > Viridiplantae > Streptophyta > Magnoliopsida > Asterales > Asteraceae > Helianthus > Helianthus annuus. The sequence goes on from NC_035433.2 coordinate 87,717,089, forward strand.
TGTATTTTGAAACTTGAAAAAGAAAGAGGACATGATAATATTTATATTATAATTTATTATGTTAGTGAGAAAAATTAAAACTGATAAGTTATGTCAAATATAATTCATGTACGTATGTATCTCTTTGAAATTATATAGTTAACTAGTTCATCCGGTTGACCACTCGGTACAACCCGGTTCTACCGGTTAAACCATTTTTAAGGCCATCCCGGTATGACTTAAAAACCGGTTTTTAAAACATTGATTGTATATATTCTCATTTACACGTTTAAATTTTAGTACCGAATAAGGAACATTTTCTTTGACTACTACGTTTTCTCTTTTAACATCGTAATCACCAACGTGGACCATTAATTCGTTATATTATATAAAAAGCATTTTATTGTATGAATTTTGGTTCATTCATATTCTTTAGACATTCAAGTGGATGATTTTTTTTTCTTCATTTGGTCTATTCAGAATCATCTTTTTGTGTTCTTTTATTGACGTTTATAACAACGTAATATTTATTTATTTTTGTAGATATCATATTATTGACATTTTTGGTGTAGACCACCATGTTAAGTCATGTTCTATTGCTTTTAGCGCTTAATTTTATTTCCTCATTAGCGTATATTGTGTTATACAATATGCTATTGCACCTTATGTTAGATATTATAAATTTATAATAACTCTTATTTGAAGGATTACCTTTGCTATGTAACTTTTGATGAATAAGCATTTTTACGTTTCATTCTTTATCTTTATCCTCTAACAATAAATCATTATTTTATAAATTTATTTCTTACTTTTAAAGAGTAAAAAATATATAAATGGTCCATGTGGTTTGTTCAAAATCTTGGCATTGGTTCTTAACTTTTTTTTTTCATTGGATTAAGTCACGTGGTTGATGTTTTCTCTCACTTTTAGTCCAAATAGCTAAGAGAGTTGGTGTTAGATTTGAGTTTACAAGGCTTGTGATTAAACAAATAAAAACAAACAATTATGTATTGTAGAAAAAATAAACTAATCACAAGCAATGAATTATCATCAACATCTGTTTATTATTGAATAAAAAAGATTACAAGTTTTACAGAATGATTAACTCTACAAACTCCCCCAGCCTGATCACATGCAAAACTGTTCGTACAAAAGAAAATGTGATGTGTATGATAAATAGATCTCTAACAGGTGAGATCTATTTATACTAAATACAAAAGGTATGTTTGTGATTGGCTGATATCACCCTGATAGTGACATCTAACATTTTATAACAGAAAAGATTCGACAAATATTACAAACATATGTGGGAATCAAACATCCGATACCTTTCCGATAAAAAACAAACCACGGGGACTATCCGTTTTCATTAAAAAGAAATTATATCGGAATATTGAGAAAAGAAAAATTAAACACAAATTAAGGTTTGAGTTTGTTTTCACGTTTCTAGCTAGCATTTGCATTATGTTCAAGCCCGACTCTAGCATAAGTCAAATGAAGCTTTTGCTTTATGCCTCACATTTTGAAAGGCCCCCAATTTTAGAGAGCTAATATTATCCATTTTCATAGGTAAATGTATATATATGATGATATAATATATATTTATAGAGACGAGAAGAAAATTCTAAAATAGAAGGAATAAGATAAGTTTACAGTTCTAGTCCTTTTTTTTTATAAGAAAGGTTAGAGAAGATAGGGAAGATGAACATTGAGAAACTCAACATATGTAAATATTAAAAAATTAGTTTTAACCGTAAAAAAGAACCATGCTTATGTGATGTCTAATGTAGTATGAAACGGATCAAATAATATATTAAACTATATATGTGTATGTGTATGTATATATGATATAAACCATTGGGTGTCAGCCCAATGGCCACCAGCCCGCATTCTAACCCGGAGGTGGCGGGTTCGAGTCTTGCTCGTTCCCAATGCCCCTACGGTAGCGGATTTACCCCCAGACTCAGGCTTGCTGGGTGACGGTCTGCGAGGTGGGATCACCTCGGCGGTTGGGAGGACCGTGGAATATCCCCCCCTATGTATATATGATATAAAATACCATATCATTTTTATATGTTATTCTAATAGAAAGGTGTTATCGGGTATGCTTTATATTTTGCTCAACTTCGAAGATAACCAATAAAAAGGCCTCAATTTTATCATTTGTTTTAGGCCTATAAAAACATTGAGCCGCCTGATTATGTTTAAGCGCTCCATGTGTTCGCTATAGGGACAAGACCAATGGGATCATGAAGGGCACTTCCTCGGTCATCAAAATTCATAGTGTTTTCTTTTTATGATTTGATTTTAAAATAAAAAAAAATCACACACACATCGAGCCATTTAGTTGTAGGCGACATAGGAGATTATTATACACTGCTAGAAAGTATGTGGTTTCAAATACATATTTTCATTGAAAATGTGTAGGAAATCGCATTTTCTAAAACGTTTGCGACAAAAAAATATATGGCAGAAAAACCCTTGTAGGATTATTGTTTCCTGCACAGTCTCCTACACATTTCCAACCAAACTATCGCGTCGAAAATTCCTACTCATTTTCTACATCTGCCAAATAATTACCATTGAAGTTAACTTTATTAACCATATTATTATTATTGTTAATATAACTATTAACTTTAAAAATATTTATTTGTTTATTTCTTTACTTATTTATTGTATCTTAACAAAATGTTGCCATAGGTTGGGCGTTGCGGTGGTAACGCATTAGTTGTTTATAGCTGGCGACACGTCATTGCAATTACAAAAGAAACAGTATTGAACACGGGTTGGTTCGTTTAGTAAGGGTTCCACCTAATCACCACACCGCCCTTACCTTTGTATCAAGACTTAGCAGCGACCAAACGCATAGTAACTCAAATTTACAAAGTCGAATAAAAACGTATTATATTTGACTCGACTCGTTTCCAAACACCGTTTACGTCAAAATGTAGACCAACAAAAATGTGCAAAAATAAGCATTAAAATGGAGACCAGCGCCACCCCTGTTTCCCCTCTCCGACCCTCAGACCTACAGCCGGTACATATTTTCCGTCGACTATTATAGTCGCCATCGATTTCAACTAGAACCGACAAATTTGACTCGATTTCAACTCAGACCAGACACAACCCAACCCTATAACATCAGTTTGATTGGAACCATTTCTCCTTCTCTCTCTCTCTCTAAACCCAAAATCACTCTCACTCCACCATCAGATACACGATTCACGTGTTCAAGTTCTACATTTAAATCCATTATTCGTTGTTTGTGATACATATGTGATTGTTTGGACGGTAGAGGAGTAGTTAGTTACAAAGTCTAGGATTTTATCGATTTGAATTGATTGTATTTTGTTAATTTTTATATCAAATTATAATTTAGTTTTTTTGGTTAAATTGTTTTAAATACACAAATAAAAAAAGACTAAAATACTCTTGAGTGATCATATTTAATAAGAAAAAATTAACTTGGTTTTGGCCAAATGACTAACATGCAAGATTTTAAAATATAAAGTACAAATTTCATTGTTTGTATTGTCAAAAAACAACTAGTGAAATTGGATATAAATATAAATGACAAAATTTATTATTTACTCTTTATTTTATTTTATTCTTTCGGACATATTGGTGGAAATATTTATTTTACAAAAGGTAATTTTTGTTTAAGTTTTTATTAAAGTTAATTTCTAATTATATATTTAATTCCTACTTTGCTACAAAAATATAATTTTCTTTTATTTTTCTTAATTTGTCACACATTTCTAGGAATGTAATTATTTTATTTTGCTTTTTTTTAAAATCTTTTTGCATTGCTGTGACACATTTACAAGAGAAGTTTTCATTTTGTCACTAATATCCATATTCCCCTGTTAACTTCTAGCCTGACGTAATTAAGATGTAACAAATCAAACGGACACTCTTTGTGTTCGTTCGCTAAGGAAATAATGTGTTTATTAACTTTTAGGGGGGGTCGGGGCTTCCCCGTGGTGAACCCCCACCACACGTGGAACAATAAATAACACCGCCGCCACTAGTTTTATAACGCGTCAATTTCATAACGCGTCAAACACATCACGCGTGAAGAATTGAATAATGTGAGGGTTTATTGTTGGGTGTTGTGAATGATGGGCATTTCCACTAAAATTCATCACCAGTGATGGAATAAAGCTCGATGACGTGACGGAACTTGATTGTATGTTGTGAGTGATGAGTGGGTGGTGAGTGACGGGCGCCCCGCCCGCCCTTACTGAGCTAAACATTATGTTCGTGTCCGTTCATTAAGGGAAATGAACATGTTCACGAACACAAACAAAGACAAAATGAGCATGTTCACGAACAGTTCACGGACACAAACAAAGACAAATTAAATCCGCGGAGGCTAGAGGTGGATGGCGGAGGGAGAAGTGCTAGAACTTAAAGTCTTAATCGTGGAATGGAGGTCGACGATATTCATCGATGTGAATAATGAGAAGAAAATAGAAACACTGCATGAACAAGGTGCGAATTAGGTTTTTTATTCTATTTGTTAGGGTAATAAAATATATAAGAATTAAAGTATATGGAAAGTTTAGATAAAATAAAGAGTAAACTGCCATTTTGGTCCTTGTGGTTTGGCCAGTTTTGCCATCTTAATCCAAATCTCAAACTTTTTACATCTGGGTCCCCGTGGTTTGCATTTTGTTGCCATTTTGGTCCAAAAGTGATATTTGACCAGAATCCCCAAATTAAAACTTCATGTTTTGTCCTTACCCTCAGGGGTAGTTTGGTCATTTTAAAATTATTATAACTAAATATTGAGATTTGGACATCATAAAAGAATCTTCATCTTTTCCCCATATCTTCATCTTCCCCATATTTCATCCAAACCCTAAATAGATCCACTCTCTCTCTCTCAAAAGTCTCCGGTGAACGGCACTGATGCTGACGTGGCAACGTCCGTTGCTACTCTCCTCTGAATTCCTGACGTGGCGGTGGCGACGAAGATACTCATCCTCCGGATTCCTCCGGTGAACGGTGCTGATACTGACGTGGCGGAGGCGTTTGCTGGACGGAACCACACGGAACACGTGATGAGAAGTTTCCGGTGCCAAATCGAAACCTAAGCTCGCCATTTCTGTAAAGGTATTTTCTAGTTGAAAGGTTGAAAATTTTGGGTGTTTGTGGGTGTTTGGTTAGGGTTGGGGTGGGCGGCGACGAAGTGGTTGTGGTGGACAAAATAATCAGATCCACCATGTTTCTCTCTCGTTCGAAACCCTACCGAAACTCAGATCCACCATCGTCATCGTCATCTCTGCGTTCCCCCCTCTCTCTCATGTTTCTCTCTCGTTCGGCTCTCTCTCTCTCTCTCTCTAGTGCAGAATGGTGGTGGGGGGATGGTGCTTGTTTCAGATATGTTGGCGTGGTGGTGCGCCGTGAGAGATGGTAGTTCAGATCTGCCGGTGTGGTGGTGGTGCGGGGTTGTTGGTGCGGGATGGTGGTTGGGGTGATGGTAATGGTAATGTCTGGTGGTAATGTAGGCGGTGGTGGTGAGTTAGGATGGTGATTTTCTGGGTTTTAGATGTTTTTGAAGATGATGTTCTTGATTTTATGGGTTTTGATGATGATGTTTGAAGATGAACGATCTCTGGGTTTTGATGATGTTCTTGAAGATGATGTTCTTGATTTTCTGGGTTTTGATGATGATGTTTGAAGATGAACGATGTCTGGGTTTTGATGATGTTCTTGAAGATGATGTTTTTGATTTTCTGGGATCATGATTTTCTTGAAGATGATGTTCTTAATTTTCTGGATTTTCTAGGTTTTGATGATGATGTTTCTTGATGTTCTTGAAGATGATGTTATTAATTATTGAAATGTGATAATAAATTAACATGGACCAAAATGCCCCTGCACTAAAGGACAAAATAATCAGTTTTCAACAGTCAAAATAGAGGGTTTTTGGATTTTGGACTAAAATGACAACAAAATACAAACCACAGGGACCCAGATGTAAAAAGTTTGAGATTTGGACTAAAATGGCAAAAGTGCCCAAACCATAAGGACCAAAATGGAAGTTTACTCTAAAATAAATAAATGTACAAAAACTTTAAAGAACAACATCAATAAACGTACATGAACAAACGTGCACGAACACGTTACCGAATGTCATGAACACAATTGAATGAACGAGATATCTGTTCATGTTAGTTCATTTAACTAATCAAACGAAATTTCAAACATGCACGAACACATTACCGAATGCACGAACACAATTGAATGAACGAGATATCTATTCATATTAGTTCATTTAACTAGTCAAACGAAATTTCTTGTTTATGTTCGTTTATTTATTAAACGAACAAAAGTAAACGAACTTCTCGTCGAACAGTTCACAAATTGTTCGTTGAACATTTGATTTGTTTATGGCAGCAAACCACATCTCATCTTATGAAACTTGAAGACATGGGTTAGTGCATGACTTTATGATATAAAAGGTAACTTTTAGGCTCATGTCACTCAAATAACCACGATTTCGACCACTTTCTTAGGACCCTATTTGGTTGGTTTGTTTGTTTATTGAAGTTGACGTCAACCTGTCATCTTAAGGTCTAAAATCAACAAGAAAATACCTAATATATTTATTTAATAACCATCTAAACAATAAAATACCTAATCTAATATAAATATTTAATAGTCTTTACAATAATGGTCTTTAGATCTTAAAAAAACAAATATATGTTATAGATTTGCAAATCTAAATAAGATAGGTGATTCTTTAAAAATAATTACAAAGATACGCAATTTGTAACTTAGTTACAGTTACTTTTTTTAGTTATTATATATAGAAAACTATTCGGTAAAATATTAAATTAATCAAGAAGAATAACTTTTCTAACACTTTTTTTAGTTATTAAATATAGAAAACTATTTGGTAAAATTTTAGATTAATCAAGTTACAGTATACACGAATAAAGAGTTTATTTTATCCGTTCTTACGGCACCCGGGACACCCTTGATGAGTGCCCAAGTTTATGCGATGGCGTGAAACACCATTGCAAGTCATGCGATCACGACATGATGGGGCTGGAGTTAGTTCACAATCACAGGTTAGATGTGGTGGAATGCGGCCAATGAGGCAGTGATTGAGTGGTTGGGGAAAGATTTGGTGTTCCTTGTGACTCAGGTTCGACTCTCACTCTTCCCATTAGTTTCTGCCATGGTTGCAGAAATCGGCCTAGGCGGCCGATTAATCGGCGCCTAGGCGCTAGGCGGTCATCTACTGCCTAATTTTGAGCTAGGCGGTCAATTAATCGGTCATGGTCAAAAATCGGTCAAAATCGGTCCTAGGCGGTCAAAATCGGTCCTAGGCGGTCAAAAATCGGATTAATCGGACAATATTAGTCGGTCAAAATCGATAAAAATCGGTCCTAGTCGGTTCTAGGCGGTCAAAATCGGTAAAAATCGAACCATACTATCTGAAACTTGAAGTAATTATGTGAATTTTGAAGTATTATTTTTATATTATTGGGTATATATATATAATTTTGAAAAAATACATATAAAAATCCCATTCCGATTAATCCCGATTAATCCCGATTAGTCCCGATTAATCCCTAGGCTGTACCTCACCGCCCGACTAGCGCCTAGCGCCTTCTACAACATTGGTTTCTGCGGCATCCAGGTGAAGGGCGAATATGGGTGGCGCCGGTTCGTCTTGGATGGGACGCGAGGTTTTACCGGTTATTCCACTGCCGTGCCTTCGAGCGGGTGGCAGTCGGGTTTCCGCGCATCTGGGAGAGCCAAGGGCCTGACGGCGGGTCGAGTAGTCGACCTTGGCCACAACGCCCGGTGTCATGGTGATTGATACGTCGTTCCTTGCCGTTCAAAAGAAAAAGATGTGGTGGAATGCAAACATTATCCAACGGTCATGTGAGCGTTAATTGATTAAAAAAAATAATAAATAAACCTCTTTTACACTATGTAAATCATTAAAATATTTTTAATTTTTTCACACGTTTCTTTTCCTACTTTACTAAAACTTAAAATTCGCCACAAAATAAAACAAAGGGTTGAAGCACTTTGTTTCGGCCCGACTCGTCAATGTCTTACGACTATTCTGATTCACCATAGTAGCCGATACAACTATAATACTTGAAGATACAGGACAATCAAAGAAAAATATTGTGAGTCGTAATCGAGAAGGGACTAGTTTAGTTTTTTTTATAAACCTTATGCTTTAAAGTATTATTATATATTATTATTATTATTATTATTATTATTATTATTATTATTATTATTATTATTATTATTATTATTATTATTATTATACTTTTGAGTCAAAATGGCGAGTTAACATAATGTAACGTGCGTGCATGGTTCAACAATTTTTAGGTCTATTTTTTTGGTTTAACAGTCGCGGCGTAATGCACTAGTATTAAAAACTAATTTTGATATATATACAAACACACACACACACATATATATATAGGAGAAGGTTCAAATGAAAACCAGTAGTTATTGTGAAAACTCGAAAACTAACTAAAAAAGCCAAAAAAACATACCATTTTTTTTGCATAATAATTTTCGCAGGTTTTTTTATATAAAAAAATTTCAAAAAAAAAAAATTTGTGTAGTGCACATGTGTAATACTACACATGTGTATGTGTACTACACATGTGTATTATTACACATGTGTACTACAAAATTTTTTTTTTTTTTGAAAAAAAAGTTTTTTTTCATATATAAAAACCATCGATTTTTATAAAAAAAAAATTGAAAAAAAAAATTGTGTGTGTTTTTAGGCTTTTTTTAATTAGTTTTCGAGTTTTCACAATAACTACTGGTTTTCATTTGAACATTCCCCTATATATATGTGTGTGGGTGTGTGTGTGTGTGTGTTTGTATATATATCAATTAGTTTTTAATACTAGTGCATTACGCCACGACTGTTAAACCAAAAGAAACCATTTTTGGGACACTTGTCATCATATTAGGCAATGTCTTAAGGATAATTATTATTTTAATTTATTTTTTTTCAATTAATTATAGATAATCCTCCTACTAAATATTATTTAGTTTAACTATTACTTTTATATTTATCTATTTACTTCAAATTCAAACTTAGTTATCTAATTTGATATTAGAGTAAATTACGATTTTGGCCCATGTGGTTATATCACTTTTACCCTTTTAGCCCAAACAGAAATTTTTTAACACCTGAGCCCTCAACGTCTTTTTTCTAACCCTTTTGGACCCCAACGTCTTTTTTTCTAACCCTTTTGGTACCTAAAAGTAAATGGATGGGGTTAGTGTTAAGGGCCAAAAATGTTAGAAAAAAAAAAACGTTGGGGGCTCAGATGTTGAAAGATTTATTTTTTGGCTAAAAGGGTAAAAGTGATATAACCACATGGGCTAAAATCGTAATTTACTCTTGATATTAACTATATATTTGAACGTTTTGTTTAGTTTGATATCAAATAGATTTTACTAAACTTAAAATAAAATTAACTAATTTGCCGGAATTGGTACCAACATTTTATCACTCAAGCAGATGTTAATTTGCTTCTTGAATAACATATCTTCTTTCAAGAACCATCTTCACAATTACCATATCCATCGCGTATCGAGTATTATCCATTAGTATATTGAAATATATGACTTTTTTATTATTGGTATATAAAATTAGATTTATTAACCCGTGTAATACACGTGTTTTTTTAAAGATATACCTTTTTTATTATTTACTAGACAAAATTACATTTATTCGACCCGTGTAATACATGTGGTTTTTTAAGATATAACTTTTTATTATTTGATATATAAAATTATATGTATTATTTTATTATTTGGTAAACAATATACATTTATTCAACCCGTGTAATACACATGATTTTAAAGATATAACTTTTTTATTTTGGTATATAAAATTATATTTATTCAACCCGTACAATATGGTTCTTATAGATGTAACTTTTTATTATTTAATATATAAAATTATATTTATTCAACCCGTGCAATAAAGAAGGTTTTTAAAGATATATTGTTTTATTCTTTAGTATATAAAATTCATTTATTCGACCGTGTAATACACGGGGTTATAACCTAGTATATTAATAAACGAATTGAAATAAATAGTGATTTCAGTATTATAATAATCTATAGGTTTTTTTATTATTTTAATATTATAATAATAGTTATTTTTTTTACTTTTTAACTCTAATATTTTTTTTAATATCACGGGTTGGCATAAGCTTGGTGTCAACCGGTATCGAACCAGTACTGGTATCGAAAATACCGGTACGGTCCTGTTCGGTATCAGTACATGAAGGTAAAAAACGGCACTAATAGAGAAAACGCCAAAAGTTGGTGCCGAATTGCTATTGGAAATCTTTTGGTTCGGGAAATTCAGTGCTACTACCCAGTACCATTTGATCATCCCTGATCACGGTTACCGTACGAACAACGGTATCGAACAACTTTTTTTTGTTGATTTTCTTCAACTTTTAATTTTTTCCCATTTTAGTTTCAGGGGTAGGGATAAGCTCGGTGCCAACCGATACAAAATCGGTACTGATACCGAAAATACCGGTTACGGGTCTGGTATATGAAGGTAAATACGGTAGTGAACTGGTATCAGGAACTCCAAAAGTCGGTACCGAATTGGTACTTAAGATCTTTTGATTCGGCAAATTTGGTACCTGTACCCAGAACAATTTGCTCATCTCTGACCATGGGTTTCATACGAACAACATCGTTATCATATAACTTTTTTGGTTGATTTTCTTTCGATTATCTTTTAGTGTTTTTTTCTACATTTTCTTTTTATTCTTGTCAGTAGTTCCGTTCGCAACACGTTCGTAGTGATTTCAAAACACATGTAAACACAAACTAAATAACAAAAAAAATCGCCGCAACGCGGCGAACTTCTTTAAACCTAGTTTAGATTCAAAGAAAAGAAATCTCATAATCTATATATATATATAAATGAGATGGATTTGGGCTATGTGTCCTTTGTCTTTGGCCATCTAGGCTGATGTGGCAATTTGGTTTAGGAGGGAAATCCCAATTAGCTTTCAACAATCACGGTTCCAAGGAAAAAAGGCGGGATCCGAATTGAGTTGGGTCGGGTCAACAGAAAATGGATCCTATATGTTATTTTCCAAAACCCTAGACACCACATTCATCTCCATTTTCCTTTCATCTCCCTTCTGGTTCAAGCATACGATTCAAGCATTGCCATTCCGAGTCAATAATCTTCATTCTCCTTCATCTTTATTATAAGGTATCTTCGATCTCCCTAAAATAATACCCGCAAAAATGGCCAAAATTGTTCACCGAAATCATACCTACCGAATCTCCCTTCTCTATCTTCTTTTTCTTCTACAATTGTTCATCGTCTCATCGGATCTTCAAGATTTTATCAAGATCAAAGGTAAATATACCTAATCGAACCTAGATCTACGTTGTTTATGTTATTGTATATACAAAGTTGTTTTTATAAAGATTGTTTCGATTGCTAAAAACCATTTGTTTTCTCATTTCTATAGATCCGATAAAAGAAATTAAAGGTGTGTTGTTATTTATGTTATTCGATTGTATTATACAAAGTTGTTTTTATGAATATTGTTTTGATTGCTAAAAACCATTTTTGTTCTGATTTCTGTAGATCTGATTAAAGAAATTAAAGGTATGTTGTTATTTATGTTGTTCAATTGTATATAAAGTTCATTTTATAAAGATTCTTTCGATTTCTAAGAACGTTTTCTTTGTTCTGATTTCAGTAGATCCGATCAAACTTTATCTTTTTCTTTCTTTGGATTTCTAATAATCTTTGTTCTGATTTGTAATAACTTTTTCTTTGTTCTGATTTCTGTAGATCTGATTTCGGACTCCGATAATTCGTCAATCAAAAGAGGTTAGTTAAGTGTTATAGTTGTTTTATCTTTTTTAAGTTTGTAATATGTAATTTTATATCCTTTCTGTTCATTATTTTTTTTACTTATTAATATATGTTCTGAATGATTTATGGTTTGTATTTTCTCATGGTGAACCCTCAATCTTTTTTGAAATTCGGACTCGGATTGTTAGTCTACCAAAATAAGTTATGTTGTTCTGAATTTTGTAGATCCGATCATAAAATTGAAGGTATGTTGTTTTAGTTTGTTGTTTATCTACTGTGCATCTTTAATCTAAGCGATTGAACATTTATATTTTTTTTGCAAACAATATCAAGATCAGAGGTTTTGTTATCATCATCTACATTCTCTGATTTATGTAGTGTCTATGAACGTTAATCATGTATTGGACATTTATCAAACTCATGTATTGGACATTTATCAAACTTACTGATTTTTGTTTATTTTGATTTTCATGTGAATCCCTAAATCTTGGATAACAATCGGACTCCGATCATTCAACAAGCAACAGAGGTTAGTTGAATGTTATAGTTGTTTTCTCTTTTTTAAGTTTGTAATATTGTTTTGTCAGAATCTTTGCTCCACGTTTCTATTGTTTTGTTTGAAGCTTGATTGAATATCATATTTGTTCTTGGAGTTTAATGGTTTGATCCTTGATGTTTGACAATTGAATTTCGGATCATGATAACGGTTCGGTGCTATCCATCCGTTTGTTCCAAAATTATTATTGTTAATTTTTATTTCCTTATTTAGAGGATATATAATAACTTGATTTTAAATTCAAAATTTTGATTTGGAGTATAATATGGAAGTAAACGATTTGGAGTTAATAACATTAATTGGATTTCCTTTTTAGGTGAGTTCAATGTACCTAGACATGTTAATGGTTTAAAATTTAGAGTTTTATATATAATTTTGATTAAATTCTTCCAACATATTATAGTAATTTTAAATTTAAATTATATTTGATTTATTTTTAAATAAAGTTACCTGAAATAGAAGTTGACTACATTCATTTTTTATAATTGCTAATTATCCTAATTTTTAATAACCTCTAATCGACAATTATTGGTTTCTATATAACTAATTAGATTCAAATTATTCAACAATCATATTAAAAAATTTATTGGTTTTTACCGTATATGCTTTAAATCATTAAAATAATAGATACGGAATTGAGTTTTGAACTTTCACTGTATTTTAGATGATTATGTCCTTCAAGATGCTAACATTTGTATGTTTTCTAATATCGTTTTAATTATTAGAAGCCTGTTTTAAGAATATATTAATATTTTTTAAAAACGTCAACAAATGTGTTTTTGGTATATTTGGCTGATAATTTCCTTATTTAGATGATAGATAATAACTTGATTTAAAATTCAAAATTTTGATTTGGAGGATATTATGGAAGTAAACGATTTGGAGTTAATAACATTAATTGGATTTCCGTTTTAAGTGGGTTCAATGTACAAAGACATGTTAGCGGTTTAAAATTTAAAATTCTATATATAATTTTGATTAAATCTTCCAACATATTATAGTAATTTTAAATTTAAATTATATTTGGCTTATTTTTAAATAAAGTTACCTAAAATAGAAGTTGACTATATTCATTTTGTATAATTGTTAATTATCCTAATTTTTAATAAACTTTAATCAACAATTATTGGTTTCTATATAGCTAATTAGATTCAAATTATTCAACAATCATATTAAAATTATTTATTGGTTGTTACATGTAAGTTTTACATCATTAAAATTAAATTTTAAGCTTATATGTTTTTTGTTTCGATTCATAGGAAATACCGTATGATTTTGCAAGCTTATTGTGGGAAGGAAAAGTTCCATATGGTCAATGTCTTGAACTTATTGATGATGACTTATGCAACTGCATGAGTCTGAATCTTTTTCGAACACAAGAGGTAAGTTTAATTTTATCGTTTTTTGGTGTTTTTTGATCCGGTATAATGATAGTCAATTATTATTTTAAATTTATAGTTTGAAGTAAACCATTATTGTGTGTGATTTTAAATTTTTAATTTTGAAGTCAATCATTATCTTAAATTTAAATTTTGAAGTTTGCCATTAATGTGTTTGATTTTAAATTTGGAAGTCAATCATTTTTTTAAATTTAAATTTGGAAGTAAACCATTAATGTGTTTCATCCATTTAGCCATTCCTTTTTCAATTAACTTAATTCATCTTTAATGTGACAGAATTGATGGAGTGATATAAGAAGGTTTCTTTGTTAATTGATTATTCTCTTCCGCTTACAGGGGATAGCGCTAAGGTAATTAACATCAAAATTCAATATTTCTATTACTTGAATTCTCTTGCTTTATAATTTCTTTCAATGTATTATTTTGTGTTTTGACTTGGATATAAAACATAATGTGAAGGTATATTTTAAACTTATTTTACCGAGTTTTTTATTTGGATTGCAGAATAAGTGCTTTGATGAACTAATAGGTGTTTGAATTTTGTGTTTACTTTGCTCTGCATAGGGCTCCTTCAGTTTTTTGTATTCTTTTACTTCGCTCAGTAATTATTCTATTTTCAAGATAAGAATACAAGCTGCATCTGCATTGGCTACCCTACCAACAATAGTGGGTGAATCAGTAATAACAAAACTATTGAGATAAGTTTTAAAGCTTATTGAGAAATATTGATTGTGTTTCTATAAATACTTTACCGTTTAATTTTGTAAAAAACCTTCATATTTAATTTTCAGATATGGATCCAATGAACAACAGTCCTTCATTTTTAAAGCTTATTCAGGAAGATGACCAGATATTTTTGGTACGGTTATTGGTATTCTAAATACTAATCATATTTTTTAGTAAACTGATGTTTGTCTTTTTTTTATTTTTTTTAAACTCATAGCAAATACCTAATGACTTTGCTTCAATGATTTGGGGAGATCAACCACCTTACAAAGATTCAGTTAAGATTGTTGATGGCAACAAGTTATGGTTTGTAAGACTGAAAAAAACTGATGTTGGCCATGTTCTTGCTGATGGCTTCACCAAAGTTGTTCGGGATAGCTGTATAAGAAAAAATAACTATCTTATGTTTCAGTCATTTGGACAATCATCATTCTTTCTAATGGTGTTTAAATCATTTGTTCATCAATACTGCTTTATATCCAAAATCACACCTGACAAAGACGTTATTGTAAGTAGTATATTATACAATCAGTATGATGAATAATGTTTTCTTTCTGTATATTGGTTTTTAAATTAATTTTTAATTATCACTGCCTATGCAGGTCATGGCTGATGAATTTTGGAGGCAATTTTATGGGAAAAATTTCAAAGGTGGTCAATCAACTCTTTATTTAGGAGATAGATTTTGGAACGTTAAGATGGACGGATTAACTGACAGCTGTGTTTTTACTCATGGATGTTCTAAGATGGTAAACGATCTTGCCTTAGACAGCCGATCTATCTTTGTCTTTTCAATGGTTGGAAATAAAATTTTCGAGCTTTCAGTCTTTAATCACCAAACCAGTACTCAAATTCAGAACAACAAGGTTGAGTTAGTTGTTTTGGATGACTCCATCTATGGTGATGATGGTGATGATTTGGTTATTGCGGTTAGAATTATACATCTATACTATTATTTAGTTATTAACGCGAGCTTACAAGTAGATCTTGAATTTCACACATTGTTATTTTTTATCTTTTTTTTTGTAGTCCGAACATAAGGAGAAGTGTAGTACTGCCGAAACTGACTTTCAGGAAAGTGTTGTTGTGGAATGTGAAGACAACAAATTTCAGTTGGCAAGTTTTGAGTCTGTGTTCAATGTAAACACCTATATTTTAATCTAATTTATTAAAACTTATCATAAAGTCGCCGAGAACATTGAAAAGGTCGAAAACAGAATGGTATGTGTTTTCAATGTAAACGTTCTACATTGAAAAGGTCGAAAACAATTTCAATCATTGAGTTCACCAAAGTCGCCGAGAACAGAATGGTATGTGTTTTCATATTATTAAAATTTATATATTTTATTCAAGTAATAAGCATATGTTTTAGATTACTTTGACAATTTTTTGTTTTGTGACTTTCAGCGTTTACCGTCTGCTATTTCCGATGAGCTGTCTCTTTCTTTTCACAACCTCCGTGATGTTTCAATCCAAAACATTAGATGTGAGGTAACAAACATGAAGACGATAGCGGAAAAGAATGGAGATGGTTACAGGTATGGTTTTTCCAAGTGGTCGGCTTTCTTGAAATCAAATCAAATACACATGGCGCTACTCTTTTCTTTAAATATGTCAAGTCTTCGCAGCTTTTGATTTTGACCAAATTTGTACACAAGACGACAAAGAAAAGAGGCCGTCCGTGACTGTTTGCATTTGTGGTTGTTAGTTGGTTTTGTATATGTTTTCGTGAACTGGTAGTTATTAGTTGATGGTGGCTTTACAGTTGTTTGCATAGTTTCTACTTGATCTTCGTATGGCCCAAGTTGGATGTCAGTTATGTTTTCTGTTTGGACAATTAGTACTTAAACATGCCCTCTTTTGTAAGAAAGTTTACAAGTTAATTTTTGTTTTAATTTAGAACATAATTTTGGTACTACTCTTTTTTCCAATTTTATTATTAGCTTTGCACAACCAATCATATTACTTTTTTAATATCCAAGTATCCAACGCAAACATCCGAACCTCTACATATGTTATTTTAATACGAATATATAATTTTTTTCGATACGAATATTAGTTTTATATATTTTTATTAAAAAATATAACAATTGAATATTCCCTCTGTCCCATTTTAGATGTCATGGGACCCACATTCACACAATTTAAGAAATATTTGAGTATTTTATTTTTTGAGTTGTAAAATGACAATAATGTCCTTAGAAATGACAATTAAATTGGGACAACAAAAAATGGAAGTTTGTAATGGTAAGAGCAAAACTGGAAATTACATTTACATTTTTGGAAAACTGGGACAACCAAAAGTGGAAATTTGGACATTTAAAATGGGACGGAGTGAGTATATCTTACACACGATAAAACATAACAGTCAAATTACCAAATAAGTTGATGTTTGAATTTGTATGTTGACTTATTTCTAGATGTATATCTTATTTTATTAACTTATTATTTATTTTAAGAAACTTATAAATATTTATAATAATTAACAAAACAATGATAATTTATTTATGTTAAATTATTTCGTCGATTTTGTCTATTCGTAATTTCCAAAGTTTTGAAAATTAATATTTCCATTTATAATGCAATAACATATCCAAATTAATTTTAGATAAATTTGTTTCTTTATTAATTGACAATCATTTTTAAGTAAAATGGAAACTACAATAGAATGACAAATAATTTTGATGTAGATATTTTATTTTTTATCAAAATAAATATAATATTTGTTTTGTTCTATGGTATTACACTTTTAATTAATTATTTAACGATCATTTGTTGAGTACTAATAAAAAAATCCTTATTTTTATTGTCACAGTTTTCTATTTGAAAATGAGGTTTTGTTTTGATCAAAGTTGGGTTATGCAGGTAAGTGTTAAATCTCATGTTAATTTGAAAACGCCTCAATCTTAAGCTTCAAGATCTCGAGTAATACAATTTACATTTTTTTTCTTTATATTTTATAAATATTACCTAATTTTGTTAATTTGAAATTAATTGCCTATATTCTTTTTTTAGAGATGTTGAGGTTGATTTAACTCTTTGGGATGATTATGCGAACGACATGTGTTCGTACATGCTTAGTCAAGATCTTGAAGCCCATGTTGTCAAATCTGTTCATTTTGGTGCTGTTAAAACCTAAAAAGGTATCCTATTAAGTCTAGGATTTAAAAATGTATCTTATTAAATTTCTCATCATAAAAGAACATTCCATTTATAATATCATTTTATATAAATTACAACATACATCTCCAGTACATATCAACTTTCAATCTATTCTTCGGTTTCTTCAACCAGGTACTTTGCAAAATTTTTAAGTAATACACAATCTCTTTTTCATGTATCAATACAAACTAATATCATTTATGTTTTATTATACGTTTTCATTTTACTAGGTGTTTCGTATAATGGATCAAATTTCGTTTGATGTTGTGATCATGGAAATTTTTGTATCAATACAAACTAATATCATTTATGTTTTATTATACAAATACAAGTCATTTGGATACAACGTTTTATTTGATCAATACATGAATATTTTTTTACACAAACAATTTGAATTTCCAAATTAATTTATTTTTAAAAACAAACAAATTGAATTTAAAACCATCAATAACGTAACCGTGAGTACTTTCTTATATTTTTAAAATCAAAGTAGGTAAAAATTTAAGGTTTCGAATTTGTTAATAAACTAAACATTAATAATTTATATTTTATCTTTATTTTTTCCCGTTTGTTAATATCAATTTATAAAATATTTTGCAAATCAAACAAACTATTGAAATTTGTCTCTGTAATTTTGAGAATGTCGTGTATGTTTACCAATGCATACTCCATAGATAGATTTATTTTATAATTTGAGTTAATAATTTTGTTTACAAATTGACAATCTATTATTATGAAGTAAGATTTTGCCTCATATGTTTAACTTTTAAAGTTTCAAAAAGCACTTTTAGTATGTTTTATAAATAATAATTAATAGGTCAAATATAGTTACGTAAATAATATTATAACAATAATGAATACATTTGAAAACTATGCATTTGAAATTTGGATTGCACTACAGTCAACTTTCAACCTGTTTGGCCTATATGTGTGGTACTCAACCAATGTGATTGTGCATATCAAAAGATATTGTGTTTGTGTGTTTCAAAGGTTGGTGACAATGGTGGTGTTAAAGGCTTGGAGAATTCATTATAGTTTTTTTTTATTTTTTTGTACATGTTAAGTGTTATAATAAAGAACGGACAAAATATTAATAAAGTTCTAATAATCTGTTATAATAAATAAAAGTTTTTTTTGTCGTGGGTCATTCAGTGAGGCAAATTTTTGCCTCCGGTTCTTGCCCAAAGTTTCTAACCTTACTCGCAACCCTAACGACTACAACTTTTAATTCAAAACAATTAAAAAACAAGTTTGTTCGCAACCCTAATGACTACAACTTTCAATTCAAAACAATTATAAAACAACTTTCTGACATAGTTTGATTAATATAAAGTAAATTTTCCTACCCGCGAAGTTCGCGGGTGATAACCTAGTGTTATACAAAAGCAACACCATCTTTAGTAGGTTAATCGTTGTGAGCTAACTAAAAACTAAAAAGTGCATGTTAGAGTGTCCAGTGGCGGACTAAATTTTTTTTTCATGGGGTGCAGAACATTTTTAAAAATATTAGGCCCCAAGATATATAAGTAAAAAAATTGGTTTGTATCGGGTCGGGTCATGTAAAACAAAAGAACATCAAACTAAATGGTTGATATGGTCCTCTTAGTAGATATGCCCTTCTAATCTAATCTCGTTGATTCACGTTATAGTCGGCTTGCGATTATAAGGATCCGAAGGAAGAGTATCCACATCAACGAATTCGGAAGATGCATCAACTTTCCTCTTGAGAAATCGCGCCATGACGTCCCTACTCATGGTTCCTATCGGCTATCACAAACAAATTGATCTATAAGTTCATGGCTCCATAGCATATTACATAATGTATCAAGTATTCAAACACTAGAAATCATAATGTAAATCACACTAAAAATCACCTAAACATCATATACACCATTAAAAAAAAATCCAAACAATCGTATATAACCCACCACAAAAAAAAAAAAAAAACAAAAAACAAAATATCATCATCATCACTAACAAAATATAAATATATAACTCACCACAAAATAAAATATCATCACTAACAAGAAGCACATGTCTCCTGCCATCAAAAAATCATTTCCGGTGGTTACCGGTTCCGTCCCACCCCACCAAAAATCAACCAAAAATATCAAAAATAATAAAGAAACTTACCCGTGTTCGATCGGCGGTGGTATGATGGCTGATTACGGTGGTATGTGGCTGCTGTTGTCGCTGATGTTCTGATCGCTGGTGTGCGTGCAGAGATGATAGAGAGCGGGAGAGAATATGTAAGGGTTTTGGGCTTGTTTATTTTATTTTAGTTTAAATTTTGTTGATTTGTTGGGTTGTTTATTGGACTAAGACTTAGTAGTAAGCTAGTTAAAGGTATTGGGTATTTGAGTTTAGTTATTTAGGTATTAAAAGTTATATAATTTAGGTAGTGTTTTTAAAAAAATAAGAGTTTACTAAAAAAATTTAAAATATAAACCGATAACACTTTTTACCTAAGGGGTGCGGACAAAAAGTTCCAAGGGGTGCGGACGGATAATTCCAAAGGGTGCGGACAGAAAATTTCAAGGGGTGCGGACATGATTTTCGACGAAACTTAGCACTAATTTTTTTCTCCGGGAGTGCGCCCGCCCACCTTGGGCAAGCCTTAAGTCCACCCCTG
Organism: Helianthus annuus; assembly: GCF_002127325.2. NCBI lineage: Eukaryota > Viridiplantae > Streptophyta > Magnoliopsida > Asterales > Asteraceae > Helianthus > Helianthus annuus. The sequence continues at coordinate 87,737,419 of NC_035433.2, forward strand.
AGAGTGTCACATCACTCCCACACAGGTAGTAGGGTTATAAGCCAGGACCGGCTCAATGTTTTTAAATTTCTATCTTTTGATGTTTGGTGCGAGGTTTGAATGAGGTGACATGAGTTGCCACCCTACAACGTACTGTTTTATACATTCATATGACACATGATAATTATGGACATCGTAGAAATGTGAAATAGTTTGTAACCAAAAAAGAAAAAAAAATACTTTTGACAAGATATCCTATATAAAAACTGGAGCCAACTAGTTTTAATAAGATTAACTAATTATTTTCCAACTTTATAAACCCATTTTTTAACAGTTTTTATAAACCCATTTTTTTTAACAGTTAAGTTTTCTCTATATAAATTCTATATTAAATTTCACCTCTTAAAAATTGAACCTTGGTCTCTTTACAAGAGGTGATTCCTTTTCACCACTAGGCCAAAGTATAAGCGGCTTATAAACCCAATTTTATAAAAATCACATAAACACATGATTTTTTTTTTAATTTTTTTTAACAACAAAGGGAGCATTTTATGGAGCATTTTGTTAATAACAACAAGAAGTAAACCTTTTTTAAACACCCCACATTAAATTAAAGTTAAAGTAATGCTACAAATACCATCCCCTTTACGCGAAACGTATGTTTCATCTCTTACATCTCTTACATTGATTACGATAATTTTCAATCTCGAATTCATTTTGGATTGTAGTGAGCAAAATCCTGTATTCATAAATCAAATCAATACCAATAAAACACATGGTATTAGACCATGTGTACTGGTTTGGGTGAATAATGCCCTTACCCTAGGGCGTTTTCCGCCATGTGGCAGTACAGTCAGCAAGGGGCATTATTGGGCGTTTTTCTAAAATGGGTGTAGTGGGGATGTGGGCATTATGTTAAAGGGTGTAAATAATTAAATAAAAATAAAGAAATCAACAAAAAAACCTATTGGATTAAAAAAGGGAATAGTTAATGCTGATTGGTTGGTCAACATGTACAAAGCGTTGTTTTAACAACGCCAAACCAATTTTTTTTCAAAAATAATGCCCAAAAACCAGGGGCGGATCTACATAGTAACCTACGGGTTCCCGGGAACCCATTGAGTTTCGAATTTTTAATAGAGAGTATGGATAAAAAATACGAGGGAACCCATAAATAATTTGGAAGTGCACCCATAGAGCAAACTGGTGGAGTGTTCCAGTTGGTAAAAGTTAGGGTGTAAGGGGCACTCCCCTAAGAGGAGAGTCCCCTCTCTTACGCATAACCAATCCTCGTGTGCCACGTCAACTCCCCTCTTAAACTCCCCTAACACCCTAAATTGATGGCGGCACTCCCCTCTTAGGTGACTTGGTTTTTATTAAAAAAAAAAAAAAAAGTTTTGATTGGTCCACTCATCCTCTCTCCTCCCTCTCTCCTCCCCCTCTCTTCGGTGAAGCCCCACCGCTTTCCTCCCTCTCTCTACCTCACCGCCTTGATGGCGGTGTCTCCCCTAATCGGCAAGAGGGGTCCCCGAAGGAAGTCCCCGCAGGTGCCCCCACACCCTTATGAGTTTGGTCTTAAAGGTTGCGTGTTCAAGTCTACCTTCTGTCGTATTTCATAATTTTTTGGTAAACATGATATCTAATAAAAGTCCAATTGTAGTGCCTTCTGATACTAGTTTCCTCAAGATATTAGTACACATTAATATAGAGCCGATAAAACAAATTTAGTTGCATAGGGAATTGTTGGATTATAATTGGAACATTAAGATGTAGATAGGGAACTGTTGGATATATATATATATATATATTTTGAGGAAGGCGATATCATTGAAAAAAGAAGAAGTACATGAACCTGAGCAAGGTGATCAAGGATTAAACATAAAACAAATTGCAAACAAAATACATCAACTAAAACAACTGTAATCAAGACATTAAGGTGCAAGAAAGAAGCTTCACAGCTGTAATCAAGTGGAACTTATGACTTTTAAGCCTTGTGTTTTGTAGTAAAAATAAATACCTCTTCCTAATCTTCTTGTGGAACTTACTTTACTTGATTGTTTAGGTTAAACATTCGTATTCATGTAAAGTTTGGCGAAAATGTTCCTTTCTTATTAGGGGGTGCTTACTTGATAGTTAAGGCTGAACATATGTCACTAAAATGTTCTTTTTTGTTAGGGGTGTTCAGCGTAAAGTTCGGCGAAAATTATAGTCGAACAGCTAACTAGGATTTCATATAATAACGAACCAAGCTGAGTGGGCTGACCCTTAAAAACCGATTTTTTTTTTATTTTTGTTTAAAATTGTTAGCATGTATTAAAATGATAGAAGAGACTTCATTGGTACGATACATTCACAAATTTAAAAAGGAAAAAATATATAAATAATAAAGGTTCAATGGATGGTTCCAAGTCCTAATTTGTTAGTTCCGTGACTCGACCCGACCCAGTCAGAAATTTCTAATGTATGGTTGTGAAAACTTTGAGCACCACAAAAGTGAACCCATACATCGGTACCGGTAATTTTTCGGTAAAAACCGGTATTAGTACCAAATTTTATTAAGGAATTTCAAGGGTTTTTTTCCATTATATAATTAATTTATCCTTCAATTTACATTTTAAATAATGGTAGACGAGTTAACTTGGGTGATGTATTTTTTTCTTATAAACAAGTTTAATATTTGTGTACAATCAGTTTAGTTATTTATTGTTTTTGTCAACTAGACATATAAGTGTTTGAATGGTTTGTGAAATGAACAATAGACGGATGCTCGATAGTAGTTGCATGATTGAGTCGATTGATTAAAACAAGTTATACATATATGCCAGAATATCTTGTACTCATTCTTATTAATTTGTCATATATTTTACTTTTCTATTTAGATCTGAATTCCAAACCAATATCCCATCTTCACGGTTTTTCTTATAAATTGTTCATGACATCTTTAGCATCAGTAAAAAAGCAAAAAGCACAACCCAAATGTTAATGTAATCAATCATGTTATCTTCTAGTATAATAATTTGAACTTATTATAATACAATGGTTCATATCCATCAGTTATGTAAATTAGGTAAAACAACGGAAAACGTCAAAGCGGTACCAATGCGGTAAAGTATCGAAAATCGGTACCGGTACCGAACCGATATATGCGGTACGGTATTTGGTATTCACTTTTCCTCAATTTCGGTATCGGTACCGGTATGATGCCAATTTCATCCTTAATATTTATAATATACAATACAATATAACCATATAATACAACCGATATAAAATAAAGACAAGATAATATATAGCATATCTAATCCTAATGATCAAAGAATCAAACATTCATTGTGCTTTGAACGTGATAAAAGAATAAAAGCTTTTAAATTGTGTCATTATAATATATAATTTTATGAATGTGTAGACCTTTTGTTCCCCGAGGATTGTAGTAACTTTATTCTCAACTTGCTAGTAAAAAAACGTTAAATTACTATCATAAGATGTTCTTCATGTTTAAACAATCAAACAAAATTTTAAACTTATAAAAAAATGATTTCCTTTCCTATATAGGGCACACGACGAAATTAGTTGAAACTTGGTCAGAATTACAAGTTAACCCCTGGAGTGACGAAGTTTGAAATTTTTCACCGGGGTCGGAAGTCATCGAACCTAAAAATTCTATATAATATTTTTTTATAAAACCGTGGGGTTGAAAACGTATATACCTAAAAAATTCTACATGAAACGTATATACATAACACTACTGAGCGAAAAGTTCGGGGAGTCGGGCTCCCCTCCTGGCCCCTTGAAAGCTACGTAGCGCTGTTCAAATTACTCGGCGATCGACGCTCGTTCGATGCTCGCTCGAAAAATGCTCGGAATTTGCTCGTTCGATTCAGTTCGATTGAAAAAAATGCTCGGTTCGGATTGGTTCGGTTTGTAAACGAACCAAGCACGAGCAAATGTCCGCTCAGTTCGGTTCGGCTCGGTTGGCTCGATTTATTTTTTAATATATATATATATATATATTTGTGTGTGTCATTTTTAATGAAATGACTAGAGACCAACATCAACAATGTTTGGTCTAATATCCAAATAGAGCTCATTTAATTAATTAGAATTGAAATCCAATACCAATAGTCCATTGTCTAATACTTAAATGTCCATTTGAGTAATTGAGTCAAAATTTCAAATACGAAAATGTGAAGCGTCGATCAATACTCAAGTCTCAACCCGCCATTCGATTCAGAAGTACAAGACTCTAATCAAAACCCCCCATTGGCTATCGTTATTTGATTTCTCCATCGCCACTCGCCAAGACGACAATTCACCAGAGTTTTGCTTCAATCGGTTCATTCAATTTCAAACTTCCGATAAAACAAGGGTATGTTTCAATCAGTCGACAATTTATCTTCCTGTTTAGCTAATCTCGATAGAACTAGTTGAGTGTTTTTGTATTCCTTGTTATTTGTTAAATTTTTACTTGTGTTCTATTGGACGAAACATCAGGGACGGAAACTACACTTTATTCTAATAACTAGCACTTCCATCGTCACTTTCCTTGTTTGTTCTGTGACGCTCGATACTCGCTTGACGTTCGTTCGAGAAATGCTCGGATCGAAAAACGCTTGCTCGAGTTTGGCTCGGTTGAAAAAAACGCTCGGCTCGGTTCGGATCGGTTTGTAAACGAACCGAGCATGAGCAAATATCAGATCGGTTCGGCTCGTGAACAACCCTAGTAGTAGTGGACTAGTGGTAGTCAAAACAATGCCTTGTGACCGTAATATCATAAAAATTGTACCTTAAAATAATATTATATTAAAAAATATTTAATAGACAAAACATGAATTTACAAGGGGTGGGTCTATTCGCACACGCCTTTTGTCTTTTTGCACATCCAAAGCGCCGCGCTATGGCCAAAGCGGGGCGCTTTGGCCATAGCGCGGCGCTTTGGATGTTTATTTTACACAGAAAGGATGTGGGTTGATGTGGGTTAGTTTGGTAGGGATTTTTGGTTGGATTAGTTTGGTAGGGATTTTTGGAGGAAAAAAATTTGTTTGTGTTTTATTACATAAAATTCATAGCTGTTTTATAATTACGTCATTACGTCATTATTTTTATAGAATGTATATAATATAAGTTCTTAACGTTGTTTATTTTGTTAAATTAAACGAACACGTTAAATAAAATGTACAGAAAGCCATAAGAATTAAACGTAAACAATCCAGAACCAACGTGATGTAAATAGAAGATTAACTGCGATATATATATATATCAGTTTGTACATACAACACAAAACAAAAAGGTACAACTGAGTACATAATACATAACAAAACACTAAACAAACAAAGTAAGGTACTAATCCTCGTGCGGTGGGGACGGTGGGAGGGGAAGTGGAGGCAACGCAGCGAGCTCTCGTAGATCAACGAGCGTCTGGACGATCCAGTCAATGCGTGCGCCCTGACGTCTGAGGCGCCGGTCGAAGTCCCGAGCCACCTCACGCGCTGCCGGAGGCAGGTCAGCGTAAACGTGTTGCGGGTACTGTGGCGGCTCAGGAGCTGGCTGAACTGGTGGTACCGGGATCTCCTCGACCTGCTCCTCCTGAGCCGGATTCTCGAATACAGGCTGAGCCTGAGCCTGAGCCTGAGCCTGAGGCTCGTCCTAAGGCTGATCGAGGCCCAGAGCCTGTAGCTGAGCATGCCGAGCGGCCTCCTGAACATGAGGAGGGGCTAACACTCCAAGCCTCACCTCAATAACAACCGGGATGACCTCCGGCAACACCTCCGGCTGCCAAATCAGCCCGTCACGACCCTTGAACCTCAGACCAACATCAAAGGTACGGGTGATCTGCATGCTTGATACTGACGCGCGACCCAACCTGAATGACGGGATCGGATCGGACAGCAGCGGATCATGATCGGACACGATCCCTAGCGAGCGTGCAATGGCTGTAATGTATGAGCCAGTGTGCAGCTGCCCGCGGAGCTGCCGGTGGTATGCTGTGGCAAAGTAATCTGCCAGGCAGGCTGCTAGATCGCAGGGCTGGCGGCGCAGTAGGCAGTATAGAAAGAAAAGGTCACTGAGGTTGACCTTCTCCTTGCTGGAACCCCGCGGCACGATAGTGGACGCGATAACATGGTGCAGGTATCGGTACAAGGGGTCTCTAATGGTGGTGGCCTTTTGCCAGGATTTCCCAAAGGGAACCCTGGAAATGGCCCTCCAGAAACTGATAAGCGTCTGTCTGTCCATCATACTAACCGCCTGCGTATATAAATCAGTATCAAGCTCAGGCTCTGTGTACAAACCTGTAATGACAGCAAACTCCCGCACACTCATCTGAAACTCCTGACCGGCGAGACGGAATGTAACCTCGTGGACTGGAAAATCCGGGTCCTCCACGTAATCCGCCGGATGCGGCGCGTATGTAAACGTAGAAAGAAACTCGACCGTAAGCTCAGGGTACGAGTCCTCCATCGCTAACTCAAATAGGCGCGACCAAGGAGTGTCTAGTCCAACTATATCACGCGCCCGGGCGACCTCTCCCACGGTATCCAGCAGCTCCCAGTCTATCCCTACCTGCTCCTCAATCTGTAGGGTGCGCAACCTAGCGCATCTCCCCCTCGCCCGTGACCCCTGCGGAAACTGCAGGTACGGACATGCCGGCTCTCCCTCGTCCCCCACCTCTCCCTCAGCCTTCATATGCTCAATCTCGTCCTCGGAGGAATCCATCCCTGCACGTTGAAAATATAATAAATAAATAATATTATTTAAACAATTTAAATAATAAACAAATAATATTAAATATAAAACAATAAACAAATAATTTTATTAAACAATTTAAATAATAAACAAATAATAATATTAAACAAATAAATAATAATATTAAATAAACAAATAATAATATTAAATAAACAAATAATATTAAACAAATAATATTAAATAAACAAATAATATTAAACAAATAATATTAAACAAATAATAATATTAAATAAACAAATAATAATATTAAATAAACAAATAATAATATTAAACAAATAATATTAAATAAACAAATAATATTAAACAAATAATAATATTAAACAAAGAATAATAATTAAACAAATAATAAATAAAAAAAATAAAATAAACATGAACTAAAGCGCCCCGCTTTGGCCTCGGCGCAGCGCTTTGGTTCTTCATTTTGAAGAACAGAACCCGGATCGATCAAAACCCGCCCCAATCAACACAAGTTTCAACATGTACATTTAACCAAAACGATTAAGGGTGGTCGATCTTACCTTTTAGCGGTTTGAAAGCTTGAAATCGAAGATCGGCTCAAGTGTGTGAAATCACACCGTTGTGTGTGTTTTTTGTGTTTGTAGTTGAAATGGGGGAGAAGTTGCCCCGCTTAACCTTAAACGCTGGACCGAAGCGCCCCGCTATGGCCATAGCGCGGCGCTTTGATGTCCAAAGCGCCTCGTTTAGCTCAAAGCGCGGCGCTTAGGCCCTTTTTTTTATTTTTTGAAAATTGTTTTTAATTCACAAACGCGTCGATAATAGTCTAAAATTTACGCTTTTTACATTAAACATCATTTTTTAATATATATGGACTATACGGCAAGTTCCGGATCAAATCGGTTACGTGTGATGTCATATTCCATTATATCGTATCATTTTGGTTTGAAAGCACAAGGACTCCTATGAGTAGTTTTATGTGTATCAGCCGCCTACCGTACATAAACATGACGTATTTTTTCATTAATTGTAGTATTATGATGTATATTGTCATTTTGGGTCGTACAAGTGCGTATTGAATCTGATTGGGTCGTGTCGGTGACATTCGGTTTTTAACGTGATGTAACGCATATATTGAACAAACACAAACGTGATTATTATTAAACACATTTAAGATACATCGTGAACATATGGAGTTACGTTAAGGTCAGGGGGACGATAGTAAGCATTTCGTACGCGTTGATCTGATCCCTGTATAATGTATGCCAGGCTGCTGCGCGCTCTATTCTGTTCGCTCTCCAGAGTAGGTTTGGAGGAGGCATTGGATAACAACCTCCAAGCTCTACATGTATGAAATGCCCATCGTCGACGAACACAACCGCAACCACCAGGGGAGGTTGCTCAGCTTCGTTTGGCCCGCCCAGCAGAGGGAAAATTGTATCGCTCCCACGAATGTCGAAGGTGTGAACAATCACACCGTATCGTTGGGCAATAAGAAACCCCGTCTCAGGCATCGTCATGTAATTTTCGATGCCTGCTCGTCCCACCCCCTTGAAATCGATCCGTGTAACCAGCGCATCATAATGTCCTATGTTTTCCGGATCGAAAACCTGCCTCCAAAGCGATTCGTTCATACGTAACTCCTTTAGAAGTTGTTTCCGGATCATCAAATATGAATTTTGTTTCACTCCTAACCCAACAGCCACCGACGAAACCCACAATGACCATCTGGTTTCACGTCCTTTATTCTAACGATGTATGGATGGATCACTTTGGGAATCTGAGATGCGTAGTTGCGGATCGCTATATCTGTCTTAGGACCGAGCTTGATCATCGGGAAATCAGGGTGTAGGTTGAGCGGTTTGGTATTCTTTTCTCTTCTAGAATCTTCGGGTGATATGTACGAGCTGTGACGGGGAAGATCGTCTGAGGCCTCGACCCAAGTTTCTTCTGACGGAATGTAAGAGCTTTTTCTAGCGGTTTCAGCCTTTCTTTCTTCCTGCGTTTTCAATGTTGGGCGACCACGAGTTTTCTTCAGAACAGCAGGAGGTTTTTTGTTATTGTTCCCTGGATTGAGGATTTGCTGAAACTTTTCAAAGAAGCTCCTTTTAACTTGAGGGGGTGTTGGATCGATTTGTTGTTTCAATTTTTCAAATTCCGCGTCTACATCGATATCCTCTATGTTATTCCTTGCAGGCTTGAAGTCAAGCTTCTTCCAGAACACGTCTATGTGTGTGATCCGGATTTGCTGACCTGTGGATGAAAACAAATTAGGTGGCAAAATCATACCGAGAAAGGTCAATTATAGTATATTAATTACCGTTATTTTCCATCTTTTCCAAACGACAGGCACATGGCAAACCACAGCTAGTAAAAAGTTGGCAACCACAGCTTGCACCGTAGGCTCTCAACCCGTCTTCCTTACGTTTTAGTTCCATACTCAAAAGCTCAATCGCATATATTGAAACCTTTCTGAGAATATATGCAAGCATGGGCTGATTCTTGTGGTGCGTCATCACTTTTCGGAGGCTTGTTTCAAAGCTACTTCTAATCTCGGCGTATTGTCTATCAACAACATGATCAACATACAATACAAGTTTATCCAGTGTGTTGCGATGACTTGGAAAGTGACTTTTTAATGTTGCATGCATGCCCTCAACCCTGTTGGTCGTAGTTTGGTGAAAGTTGATAGTTTTGTTAATCCAGCAAGATACAAACTTTTCACGGTACGGATCCAACCAGGATTTCTTCAAATAATCAAAAACTCTAAAATTAAAAAACGTAATAGTCAGTTTTTGTTATTATATAAAATTTGAACATAACTATGTAAGAAATACTCACGTTCACGGTCATCTTCTTTTAGCTGTGCTTCAAGGTTTTCCAAGTTATACCTGTATATTTCCTCGGTCGTAGACTTGCACAATGTCCAAAATGTACGTACGAATTCTTTCCACTCCTTGTCAGAGAATTTCTTGTTGCTGTTCTTATTAATATTTTGTTGAATATGGAACTGACAAAGATACTTATGCGCTTTTGGAAAAACTTGTTCACACGCGTTCATTAGCGCAAAATCCCTGTCTGTTAAAATCACGCGCGGTTCCATACATCCTGCCAGCATAGACTTGATCCTCTGCAACACCCATAGGTAGTTCTCTGACTTCTCAGCGGAAATTACCGCACAAGCAGCCGTAAACGATTTGTTTGTCGATGTCATGCCTACGACCTGAACAAATGGCAGGTTGTACATGTTCGTTTTATAGGTGGCGTCAATCATTAGCACATGCGGGAAGACACACCACATAGTGAATGATTTTTCGTGAACAAATAAGACATCTTCAACTTCGTTCGATATCTCATTCGTGCGCATGTAATAAGTGTAATTTTTTTCGATAAAAATGTTTTCAAGTTTTTGCATCGGAGACTTACCGACATTTTTTTCGGCGTTGATCTTCTGAACAGCGTTGTGTATATCTTTCGGAATAAGCTTTCTAGCCGGATTGTTTTTTGTCAGCGTTCGCCAGATACTTTGGTTGGGAATATCTTGCTCTGCCAACTCCTTAACCAGTTTTTTGTCCTCCGAAGAAAGCCTTCTCGCATACACGTGACCCTCGAAGTTTTCAATAGGAGTGTGGTTATGCTTCGCCTTCGTCACCTCGATCCTCCAAACACTTCCAGATGATTCCGAAAACCCGATCATCTCGAACGAGCAGCCTATTTTCTTGCTACCCGTTTTCCTCTGTGTAGCTATACTCTTATGCTCCCCACCAAAAGTACATTGAAACCAAATCTTGTAATTCTCTCCTCTTTTATTCGACCTCTTAGTCACAATGAGGTAACCATTGTCTTTTGCCGTGTCTTGTACCCAACGCACCAACTCTTTACGTGACGAAAAGGTCTGCGTTGTATCAAACGAAAATGTAACCGGGTAACAACCTTCCTCGTCAACAGACACATCCTCCAGCTCACCATCGTCACCGAGGTTCGAATAGACTTGATGTTCAAAGCTTTGTTCACAACCGTAACTCTGGTTTGGATAACACTCCTGCTGTACAAAGCTTTGCTCGCCACCGTAACCGAAATTCGAACAACCTTGTAAGCTCTGTTGACAACCGTAACTGTCGTTTGGATAACACTCCTGCTGTACAAAGCTATACTCGCCACCGTAACCGAAATTCGAATAACCTTGTTGTGCGTAAGGGTCCTCCACAGGGGTATTCAAATCCAGCTTCACCGTGTTATCACGATAACGAATGCCAGATACAACCTCTGTCTCCCTCAAGTTGGACGAGACCGGTTTCTCATACGAGTCAGAAATAGCGGTCCTCTCGTAAGAATCAGGAACAACTGACTCGTCAGAATATTGACCGAAAAGATAGTTGCTTAACCACGACATCGTTTTTTCAAGACATATAACTAATAGAGCAAAGAAAATCGACAAAAAACAAATCACCGAATGATGAATGTTGAGTCTGAGCAGGGTTTTAAAGTGAACATTTGGGGTCGAAGCGCCGCGCTTTGGCCATAGCGCGGCGTTTATGGTTCACGGGACAACTGAAACCTCGTATCACCTTTATGTCACTGCAATGTCAGTCAGTCAGTCAAACCTCGTATCACCTTTTGTCGACCTAAGCGCCCCGCTTTGGCCATAGCGCGGCGCTTAGGGGTGTGAAAATTATTTTCTGCGTGTGTAATTAGCATGACCCTTTACAAGCCTGCTTGAGTAGTCATGCCTGCAAACATGATAATTTTGCAATCATGATGTTATAAGACCATGTGTAGTGGGGCATTATAGGGCAAGAAAAAAACGCCCCCTCCCCCATTACATAGGGCATTATGGGCATTATTTTTGAAAAAAAATTGGTGGGGCATTATATATAAAACGCCTAATTCAATTTGTGGAATGGTTGACTGGGTTTGACCCACCAATGAGAAAATAGTTTGCTTTTTTTATTTTTTTGTTTAATGATTGGAAGGGGCATTACTAGACATTTTTCCACTACGCCACTTTTGCAATAACGCCCCATGCTGACTGGACTGCCACGTGTCGAATAATGACATGGGAGCATTATTTTGTTTAACCACTACACATGGTCTAAGTGTGTAAATTATTAGGTGTGGGAAGCCCCACCTTTTCATTAAAGACTTGCCCGTTTCTAAAATCACATTCATGGATTCGGATAGATTACAATTTATGATAGTAATGTTATACACATCTTTCTTTCTGATAGTAATGCTACTTTTTTTTTTTGAATTTTCTTTTAGTCTTAGCAATCTATCTTTGTAATATCTTTCTTCTAGCCTTTTGCTAATAGATTTTTTAAATATATTTTCTAGGAAAAAAATAATTTTAAAAAATTCCGCTCAATAACCAATCCGGGTTGCCAATTCAATTGTTCCGCATAACGAGCTGACCTTAATAAAGACATAATAGTACTCAATCAAACTAGATGTATAAAGTATAAACCATTCTAGGTTCCGAGAGCTCTAGATGATGCCACATTTACACGTTGATGAGTCATTGTTCGACTCCAATAGGAAATGACATTGTGTACCTCACCAATTTAGTTAAGATAAGCCAAATTAGCATATATTTACTTTTAATTGGTCAAACTAGTAAAGTTATAAATTTAACTAGAAAAGACTATGAGAAGGATTGAAGTTGTTAATCATGTTGAAGTCAAGAACAAACTATGAGAAGGATTGAAGTTACATGTTGAAGTCATCTCATGACCATATAGTACAATTTATCAAATTTCAGACGTTTTTTTTTACCCATTAGTATTATAACCCAATTTATTTCAACATGCCCCAATATTCATTTATGCCTTAGAATGGGGACCGAATCAAAATCCATTTTTTTTTTTGTGTTACTATATGTATTAAATAAAATTCATTGAATTCAGACCATGTAAGTCAACAAATTCATAAAGTTTAATATATGTTAGATGAATTGTTTGGGTTTTTCCAAAAAAAGTGTTTGCCCCACTAGTGTTTATAAAATATTTTACCAAAGTGGAAGACTTTAACTAGTAAAAACTAAAGGTTAAATGACTCACTAAAACATTACAATTTGAACATGTTGAATTGTCAAGAAACCTATTGTAGTAGCGGCTAAAAATAAGAAAATGAAGACCTTCTTATGAGGATTATGATTACTGAATGAAGAAGGTATGTTGTGAAGAGTAAAAGAGGTGTAATGAAGATCGTTAAACAATATTGATTGATGTATGTTAGAAAGAGACTGAAGATGAGAGATAGCGATGGAGATATCAATGGTTTGTGAATCGTTGGTGATCGAAGGATAGTTTTGTACTTTTGTTTACTGTTTTGATGTAGTTTCTTTAATTTCTTTTTAACATCAATATTTTACCCTTAAATACTAACCATCTAATTTTGCATTTGCAAGGATTTTGTAGAGAACGACTGACCATACCACTGGACCACTATTTCATGGCCAAATATTTTTTCTTTTATTAACACCATTTTGGTAAATAAAGTTCAATCAACACTTTTTTTAACATCAATGTTTTACACCTAAATACCATTTAATCTTACATTCAGTGGCGAAGTTTGAGATTTTCGACCGAGAGGGGGGAGGGGGCGGAAGTCATCGGACCTAAAAATTTCTATAAAACCCGAGGGTCAAAAACGTATATACCCAAAAATTTCTATACGAAAACTACAAACTCTCCACTACTAAGCGAAAAGTTCGGGGGGTCGGCCGCCCCCTCCCGCCCCTTAAAAGCTTCGCCCATGCTTGCATTTACATGGCTTTTGTAGAGAAGGACCATACCACTAGGCCACTATTTCATGAGTAAATATTTTTTTTTATTAACATCGTTTTGATAAATAGATTTTCAACCAACACTTTTTTTTTAAATTGTTAATTGTTTCATAATTTTAAATACATGATGCGTGTAACATATATGTATATTATGTGTACTGCATTAATGTTTATGTGAATTTATTGTTACCCATAACAATTTTGAAATACTTCTTCTATTCATATGAATATACGCATATTTATTTCATCCAAATTATAATTGGCTCTTAAAGTTAGGTTCCTACCTAAACCCTTTTGGGCCATTAGCACATTTGAATGCATAGATACACATCTTGAATTAAAACCTTGTACTTTGGAATGTTTATGAAAATAAAAACAAAACCTATTACAGTTATCATTTTTTTTTTTGTACAGGGTAAGTGATAGTGTTTGAATGTACGGTTTAAAGTTGTAACGGTTAAAAAATCAAATATTTGTTTGGCAAACCAGACATCGTGGACGACAGATTAGGCATTTATCCGCGTTCACCTATGCTAATTTCGGTGAAGGTAACCCTAATTCTCTATCTCAAGCAACCATAACTCGAGAAGTCCAAAACAGATAAACCAAATTAAAAACCATAATACGGGAAACACATGTTGTACTTTGATTCATATGAGCAACGTTTTAAATACCGGTAATGAACCGGCCGGTTAAACCGGATATCAGACATGAGTCCAGTACGATAAAAGCCAGTAAAACCCGAATACGATATGAGCACATAACACAGTTTATGCAACGCGTGCAACAACCATCCGCACCAACATGTTACAAGTTATGTTTACTGGATACAGGAATGATTAATATTCAGCTTGAAAAATAGAAAACATTAGTGTTTTATTTAAAACATAAGCAAAATAAAAACAACAAAGACGGTTTGGCCGAGTGGTCTAAGGCGCCAGATTTAGGCTCTGGTCCGAAAGGGCGTGGGTTCAAATCCCACAGCCGTCAATGTTTTTTTTTTTTCCTTCATGTTTTTTTCTTTTAAGTATGCTAATTATACTAAAGAAGTACTAATTTTATTAGTCAGTTTGAATGATTTATTGCGTCTTTTGAGATTTCGTTTAATTAATTTTCTTATTCAACCAAGTAGTTGTTATATAACATCAAGTAATCTTACTATTAGTACTAATCCTTATTTCTCAAATGAAATTTTCTTGTTTGTCAAATGAGATTTTCTTGTTATGTTACATCAATTACAATTTTTTTTTTTCTGAAACAGTTATAAAACAAGGACACCATTACGGCATGACAGTTTTGTATGTATTATAGTTATAGTAAGTGTTGTAAAAATCGCGACTAGGCGGCGATTAACCGCTAGTCGGCCGGTAACCAAGTAATTTTTCGTTAATCGGTCCATTAATCGCTAGTCGGGCCTATTCAGACCTATTCGAGCCTAGTCGGTCCTAGTCGCCAGCCAAAAATCGGTGATTCCGGCCAGATTCCGGCAAAAAACCTGTATATTCCGGTCAAAACCTCTAAATTCTGGCCAGTTCCTACCAAACCATGTGAATTCCAACAATTAATTTTGTATACTTAAAAAAATTTGTTGAGTAATAGTTAAAACCTAGCTACTTAAAATATTTACCTATAAAAATATGTATATGTATACATAAAACTAAAAATTACATATAAAAAACCTGATCTGATTAATTCCGAGTAGTCACTAGTCCCTAACTCACTGGCCGACTAGCGACTAGCGAGTTCTCCAACCTTGACTATAGTTAAGTTTTAAAAGAGAAAAAAACTTGAAGTTCATAATCATCCATATAAAAGAACCAGAAGTTCTTTTACAAAACATTTTGTTTTATATATTCAATACCTTTTTTTCTATAAATAATGTGAAGTTATTAGATTTTCTTTTTCTTTTAAATATTCAATACCTTTTTTTCTATAAATAATATGAAGTTATTAGATTTTCTTTTTCTTAAACCATATCTAACATGAATACATAGGTAATAGGTTCATTATTAGATTAAATTACAGATAGTACTATAGTAGTCTATGTTCTTCTATTTCAGTATTTCACAAACTTTGTATTGGGCTTAAATTATATATTAAGCTATAATGCTTCTACTTCAATATTTTATATCATCATAAATGTTATAGAAACTACACACATGACGCACCTCTAAATGTTATAGAAAAATACCGTATATAGAGAAAAAAAAAATTACATACGCAAAAAAGTACACACAATAAAAACTATATGGAAAAAGCTGATGAGATTTGTGCATTATAACTTATAAGATTTATCTTGATGATATAGTTTTAAGTATTTGCAACTTATGTGAGATAGATAATTTTTTATTCTAACAACAAATCTTCTATATAAATATAGAAACGGGCCAATAAGGAGCTCAGGTTAACACCTAACATATTGATTTCTTTTTTTTTTTTTTTGTTTAATTCTAAGTTGTTATTTATCCCAATGAATGTTTATTTACCATAGTCAAGTGTTTATTTCTAAGTTGTTATTTATCCCAATGAATGTTTATTTACCATAGTCAAGTGCTAGTAGTGGTGACGGGTATTTAAGTTCCACCTATGGTGGGTTCGGGTGAGTTTCCCCTCCAGGTCTCATGTTTGAGTCTGGGTGATAGGGGTTTCTCATTGAGGGGTTTAAATTGAGGATCTATTGCGCGAGGGGGCTCTCTAGCGCGGACCCAGTTAAGACAATTTATGCTAGACCTCCTGACATTCGTGAATAGGGGTTCCGGGGAACCCCTCGGTTTGAAAAAAAAAATTGGAAAAAATTAGTGGAAACCTTATATGATTTGGGAAAAAAATAGTGAGAACTATTGAGAATCTACCAAAAGAAACCTGTTGGAAAACATTCCTGGATCCGCCACTGGACTCAAGTGTTTTTAAGAAGACATGCTGCGTTAAAAGAAGTATTAGAATAAATTAAAGATTCAATATAACATCAAGGACTCTGTGGCCCAATGGATAAGGCGCTGGTCTACGAAACCAGAGATTCTGGGTTCGATCCCCAGCAGAGTCGATTCTTTTTAATATTTATTCATTTCAATTTTGAAGAAACCTTTAAACTGTAATAGCAGCTAAAATGTTCACACTAATAAAGCTAACTTTGATTTGTAGTTTTTTTTTTGTATACCTTACTCAAGTCCAGTAGAAACAGAATTAACTATTTTCTTAAAATAACCCTCAAGTCTTTTGTCCAAGCTTAAAACCGGTAACGATAAACTACAGAATTTACAGTTTGTTTGCGTTTTGATTTGAATTTATCACAGACTGTTATGCATACGACAAAGGTTTTTTGATCTTGAAATATACTTTTCTTTTGTCAATACCAAGGATGAAAAATCTCGATTAGGAAAGGTATAAAGAAATTATCTTACCTGAAAAGGATAAAAATTATACAAGTTATAAAAAATGTTATATAATATACCAAAAGGCATAAAGTAAAATAAAACATTAAAATTAAATCATTCAGTAGGTCATGGGTTCGATTCTCACAAGGAGATTTTTTCATATTTACTGGTTTTCCTCTGAATTGGTGTACATGCATTATTGCCTAGTGGCGAATGAATATGATCAGGGGGTTCCGCTGGTGACACGAAGATACTCCAGTGGTCCGTCAGTGGACCAAATTTTCCGTTCCAAAAATAAAAATAAAATAAAATCATTCATACAGCTAAAACCGTATGATTATTCTAAAACTGGAGCTTTTTTAAATTTGAGGGCCTATACCCACATCAAATCTTCAAATAGGTTGCAAGTCCAGCCCAATCCACGATTTAGTTGAGAAATCCAATCCATAAGCCTGGGGTTTTGTTCGGGTATGATCGGGCATTGGTTTTTCAGGTATTCACAGTACCCGGGTCAGGTTCGGGCATTGGCCAGGAAAACCATACCTGGTGTACAAGGTTCAGGATTTCTAACCTGGGTATTAAATTACCCTATTTACGGGTATAAAAAAAAACCCGATTTTCCGGGTCGGGTATCAGAAAACCCTATACGGGTATGCAAAAAACCTGGTGTGGATATTCAAAAAACTTGATGTCACAGCTTTTTTTATTTCATATTTTTTGTGATTTTATGTTTCCAACTCCAATTTTGGGTTTATAAACTTTAACATTTATAACATAAAACTTCCAATATATATGAAATTAGAAATATTACAAGATTACATATTATAAAAGTGCATACATAATCGGGTATCAAAAAACCCAGTGTGGGTATTAAAAAACCCGGGTACGGGTATTAATAAAACCCAGGTATATATAAAACCCGGGTTGAAAAAACCCCGGGTTCGGGTTCTCACAACAAATACCATACCCGGTTTTTATAAAACCCAGGCCCGGGTTTCTTGGGCACCTCTACAACTCGGTAGACCAAACAACCTATACCGGTCCGAGCCCCTACGTATTGTTCCTAGGAGGCCACCCTTCTTGGTAGTATTTTTGACTAATCATGTTTAACTCTGCAGATTGCGATTGTTACTGTTGAGTGAGTTTAAGTTAATTATTAGAATGTTTCTAAGTGTATTCTAGCTTATGTTTTAACTTTGATTTGTATTGTATTGTGTGACTTGAGTTTGATTTAGTTTCTGTAAGTCTTTCGGTGTGTAATGTGAAGAAAGATTAATCACACTTTTGCTGTAGCCATATAAGTCATGCGCCTGAGCTTTGAGGCGTGACACTCTTAACGGAAATAGTTAGCTTCGGTTGAATATAACTACTTATTATCTATTGTTCAAAACACAATAAGCAAATCCAAACACCCTTTCATGAATATACATGATCAAAATTAACCATCAAAATCCAGGTCAAAAGTGTTGGCATTATTAGATTTTACTAGAAGCTTAGAATTCAACTGTTTAACATCAATCCCACTTAAAACACAGGGCCGATGGTTTCGGTATTAGTGCTACAAATTAGCATGAAACTACTGTGAATCAGGACATGATAGTACCGTATTAATGTTGTGCGGTCAATGCCTCAGATGTGGCAATTTAAGGTCTTCAGATATTAAATCCAAGTAACAGACTGAACCCGTAAGGTTAACACTCGCGTCTAGAAAGTCGAGTATCTGATAGAACTGTGAACATCTGTGTATCTACAAATTCCTGCAAAACCCAAATTTCATTGCATTAAAAACAATTTTCACAATAACTAGTAACTAGTATATAATTTTTTAATAACTTATGTTAAATACTTAAAATAAGCTCTTTCAAGATTAAAAGACTTGTGATCTGTAAATTTAAAAAACTGACTTTTTTCCTTGTAGAGAGATTAACAAAATGAGAGATGGGTAGATAAATAATTTTAGTTGTTCTTTCATTGAAACTGATTTTTAATGAGTTTGAAAAAAAAATGTTTTATTAGAATTTGATTATTTGAGTCTTAACAACTGATTTTTACGACTCTGTAATCGCTTAATCCGAAAAACCGTTAAAGTGATTCTTATTATGAGTATCTATTATTTATTGTATTTCATATCAGCTACAACAAAATTGAATATTTAAAGGAAAATATATTATCTGTTTGTAAACAAATATAGAAAACAGACTTTTAAAAGAGAAAATCAGGAAAATAACCATGTGCTTGTTGTATAGCCATGTCAATAATAAGCCATCCATTTAGCCATGAGATACTAAAGTACCGCATTGTGTATAAGATTCGTGTATGTATAGTTATTCGCGTACGTAATATTTAATAGGTGTAAATAATGAAAATACTACTTCTAATAAGTGACAACATTGCTTATTTTAAAAAAATTGTTTTTAATCATTTTTTTAAATTAAGTTAATATCACAGAATGACAACATTGCTTATTTTAAAACTCTTACTAATAACAACCATTACTTCAAATATATTTTTAAGTTGACCAATATTTTTGTTTATATGATCTGCTAAACCTCCCCACAAAATCCGCTCTTACTTCAAATATATCTTTAATTTAAAATGATAATGATGATTGTGAATTACATGTTACCAAAAACAGATTTTTTTTTTTTGAACGGCCAACAAACTCAATCCCGAGCACTCTCGGGGCACCCACGGGACAAACGGAGTACTCCGGGAGTTACCCGAGTCCACCACCAATTCCGGGGAAAACCCGGTAACCCACCCGCCCGTAGGCACGACGGTGATATTACCGGTAAAACCCGTTTGGCTCAAGGATCCAACCCAGGTTTTCCTGGGTCTCCTATCATTGCCCACCAGTGCCTCACTCTGCACCAAGTATTTAGATAATGATTCTTATGAAACTTTTTTATATCAGATGATAATGATATTTTTTATTATGATAATGATAACAGTATTTTTTTATATTAGAGTTATGACAAACAGTTTTTATTATTCAAACCCGTGTACACGAGACTATAACCTAGTATTTAGATATATGCGTAAAGGTAGATACACGGCCAAAGATTTGGGTATCTCATGGCTATATGCGTGATATTGTTGTGACATGCCTATAATTATTGACACACTCAAAAAACTGTCTACTTTCAAATATTCTTATTCTAAAAAGGGCATATTTAAGTCCGAAAAATAGATTGATAAAGTTAAAACTTGAAAAGGGAAGCTATAAAGATTGTACCCTGATAAATTGCCGGTCTCTATAGGGGAAGGAATCAATATAGCTCTCCTTGAGAAGTAAGGAAACCTGCAAGTAGCCATTAATGATCAGGTTCTTAAACAACAACAATAATAATAATAATACGATTTAGAATTAAGTTATCTTACCCTGTCATTATCACATTGCACACTGGTGATTGTATGGTTGGACAAGTTTGAACAGAGCGACTCCAAGTGTTGCCTCATGGCAGATGAAAATTGTGTTGCAGCGTCGATCTGCATGACAATAACTAGTTAGATCCAACCAATCCATAACGTACTTTGGACATCTTTATTTAATACCCATATAACATTTTAACTACTTTATTCAATCTTATCTTCACATCTGAAAATTGCTAGTTCAGTGGAGGAGTGGCGTCGTATTGTCTCTTATTAGACTATGTTGGTTAATTATAATATAGTTTAGGGTATCTAAGTGTAATTCATAGTTCTATATATTTAGATGTAATCTTCATAATTATTCAATTAATTCAATTACTCTTTTTCACTACGTTGATTTGGTATCAGAGCCAAATCTTGGCTCTAACCTAATCGCCCCTATCATCTTCTTCTTCCTCCCTACTGTAAACCTAAAAATCAATGGCTGCCATAATCGCCTTCACCAACCAAGAGAAAACCACCCACAACTCTCATAAATTTGCTTTCACTCTCAAACCCAAAAACTATGGATATTGGCGATCCATGATTGAATCGTTTCTTACATCACACAATCTCTTTGGTTATGTTGATGGAACAATACCCTGTCCTGAACAAAAGGTTACCACTGGAGCCAACACCACTGATAACCCCAGTTCCACCCCGTGGATCTCAAACGATGCTCACATCCGAACCCTAATCATAACCACTGTGTCTGAAGATTCCTACCAGCATGTTCATGGTAAATACTCTCGTGAGGTTTGGCTTTCTTTAGAGCAGGCCTATGCACCTCCTACAGCCTCCCATGAATTCACCCTCAAAAATCAACTACAACGAATTACTCAAGGTGGCGATGAAAAACCGGCCGATTATCTTTCACGGGTACAAGAATACTCTACTGCCTTGGCAAATATTGGACAACAGGTAAAAGATAAAGATCTTGTTATGCATACTATTGCAGGGTTACGAGAAGAGTACAATGGTCTTAAAGCCAATCTGTTGGCTCGTTCTCCTCCAATCTCCTTCAACGAGATTCATGCTCTTCTCTGTGATCATGATTATCTCATTACCACCACACTAAACACCAAGCCTCAAGCCTTCCTTGCTGCCTCTAACCAACCAGGCCTTCTCGGCCCCTACTCCTCTTCTGCCTCATCTCCGCAACCACAGCCCCCACCCTCTCACCACTTCTCGGCTGCCAATACCTCACCAAATCAGCCCACTATTGATCAATTACAACAACAGATTCATAATCTTCAGTTACTGACTTCTCAAATGAGCCAGCAAACTTCCGGGTTTACCGGTTGAAAACAGATGAAAATGGTAAAATCAGCAGGTACAAAGCCAGGCTTGTTGCCAAGGGCTTTCATCAACAACATGGTGTGGATTATCATGAGACCTTCAGCCCAGTCATCAAACCTGCCACCATTCGCACTGTGTTATCTTTGGCAGTAACAAATAAATGGCCTCTAAAGCAGTTGGATATTCAAACAGCCTTTTTGCATGGTGATCTTGAGGAAACAATTTATATGCGCCAACCTCCGGGTTTTGTGGATCCGGCAAAACCAAATCATGTGTGTTTGTTGAACAAGTCCTTATATGGCCTAAAGCAGGCTCCTCGTGCATGGTTCAACAAACTCTCTATGGCTCTTCATCAGCTGGGGTTTTACGGGTCCAAAACAGATCCGTCACTGTTTATTCATCACTCAGCAGGCTCTCTTGTCTATTTACTTGTTTATGTTGATGATATCATCATTACAGGTAATAATTCTACAACAGTTGCACGGATCATTGAACAGCTTAATTCGCTTTTTGCTCTCACAGATATGGGTCAATTACATTATTTTCTGGGTATTGAAGTCATTCACAAAGGCCATGATCTGCTTCTCTCACAACGAAAATATATTGGTGATATTCTACAACGGGCTGGCTTGGCGGAATGCAAACCAATTTCAACTCCTATGAGCACTTCTTCTGTTCTACTACCCGATGATAGCTCCCTACTTGCTGATCCCTCTAGGTATAGACAGACAGTAGGCGCTCTTCAGTATGTCACTCTCTCTCTCTCGCCCTAATATTGCTTTTGCAGTAAACAAGGTTAGTCAGTTCATGCAAGCTCCTACTGAAAATCACTGGGCTGGAGTTAAGCGTATACTACGCTATCTGAAGGGGACACTAAGCTTGGGCTTATGGATCCGTCATACCTCTGGTTATCGACTTCAAGCATTTACGGATTCTCATTGGTCCACTAATCTTCAGGCCTTCTCAGACTCTGACTGGGCTGGTTGCCCAATCGATCGTCGATCCACGGGGGGATTTGCTATCTACTTAGGCACTAATCTGATTTCTTGGTCTGCTCGTAAACAGAAAACTGTTTCTCGTTCCTCAACAGAATCTGAATACAAAGCCATTGCAGATACAGTTGCAGAATTAATCTGGATTAAATCTCTTCTTCGAGAACTTGGTTTGAACAGTGAAGCCCCAACACTTTGGTGTGATAATCTTGGTGCTACCCATCTTTCTGCTAATCCAGTTTTCCGTGCCCGCACAAAGCATGTTGAAGTTGACTATCATTTTGTTCGTGAACAAGTGTCTCAGGGAAAGCTCAATGTCAAGTTTATTTCAACGGATGATCAAATAGCTGATATCTTCACAAAGCCTTTATCTTCTCAGAGATTTGAGTTTCTCAGATCCAAGTTACAGATTGCTACTCGCCCTGAACTTGCGGGGGAATATTAGACTATGTTGGTTAATTATAATATAGTTTAGGGTATCTAAGTGTAATTCATAGTTCTATATATTTAGATGTAATCTTCATAATTATTCAATTAATTCAACTACCCTTTTTCACTACGTTGATTTCTCTATATAAGAACAAAGGCGGCACCCAATGTTGTGGGAATTACATAGGGATTAAGCTGCTAGGCCATACCATGAAATTATGGGAGAGGATAATTGATACTAGAATTAGAAAAGAAACTCGGGTTACAGTAAACCAATATTCTAAGAATATTAATGAAAAAGTATATGGGGAAAAAGAAGGATCTACATACGGTGCTCATTGATTAGAGGATAGTTTGGAGAGTAGAAGGGTGCCCGAGAAATATATAGGTATAATTAGGGATATGTATGACCAATACTAGGGTCCGTGCGCCTGTAGGGGATACCGATTCCTTCCTTGTGGAGGTAGGACTCCATCAATGGTATGCGTTGAGTCCGTTTCTTTGCGTTTGTCCTGGATGAGTTATCCAAGTCGATTCTGAAGACAGGTCCGTGGTTCATGCTTTTTGTAGATGATTGTGTTAGTTGCAGTGTCTAAACGTAACCTGAATGCGAGATTAAAGGAATGGAGAGCAACTTTAGAGGGAAACGGATTAAGAATCAGTCGCTCTAAGACTGAGAACCTCTATTGTGATTACAGTGGTGCACGCGATGACGAGGACACTCAGATCACCATTAAGAGCCAAGTCGTTCCGCAGACAACTAAATTCAAGTATTTAGGATTTGTTTGTTTGTTTTGAAGCTCAGGGTCTCTCTGGAAGCAGCCTCTCTATCCCTAGGGACAGAAGTAAGGTTTGCCTACATGCCACCCTCCCCAGACCCTACCAATAGCTTTTCTATTTATAGGATTTACTAGGTATGGTTGTTTTTGAAAAAAAAAAATCAAGACTAAGTATATAACATTGCAAATTACATACTATTGCAAACTATTTTGATCATGTAAACAGTATGATTACCTATTCCATATTGAAAATAAGATCATTGCCTAATTTGCTATAAAAATGGTATGAACCTAATATATGATCAACAAGGCAAGAAACATGAAGCAATGTGAAAAAACGGTAAGAAATCACCTGCCATTTGTTGCACTTATAAACCGGATGCTTTTTAGCAGCAATTTTGTCACTTGATAGTCTAGCATGAAGCGGCCCTAATTTGTTCATGAGTTCTCTTTGCTTCGGGAGTACCGGCAAGGAGGACATTTCGACCTGCCAGAATAGGGTAACTTGATGAAGTAGATTAAAAATTTTCATTTACGCATTAATATATGATCAGAAAATGCAACCCGCGTGACCCTTTTGACACATTTGACCCATTTCCCTTTTAATCATATCTTCTGGTTTTACCCGTTAAGGATAAACCATAACCTAAATCGACTAAATCATAAGCAAACTGAGTCGGAACCACCACATCTACAAAATTTTAAAAGCTTTTGCAGCTAAAGTGTAAATACTTTGTTCTTTTAAGTCTTATACCTGATTATCTGCCAAATTAACATGAACAAGGTTATTAGATCTCATCTTGTTAGCTGGTTTATGTAGTATCCCAACCTGCACAACAAACATTAACGAATAGATGCAATTATACATGATAATCAATAAATTAAAAACACAATTGTATCTTCTAAAGTGCCATGAATACAGCTATAAAGTGCCATACTTACCAGATTCAGTTTCAATAACAAATCATTATTTAGTATGCAATAATAAGAATCCAACAGGCAAAAACAACCGATTTAATATGACCAAAAAGGAATGTGAGGATGAATATCAAAAACTTACAACAAAGGGAACTGGGGCATCAAGAAAATCAAACATCTTCCCTGGAAGAACCTGTAAAAATGAACATATAATTATTATTGTTACTAGTTACTACTGTGTGTGTGTTGGGGGTAGGAGGCTAAACGGGTCGTGTTCGTAGGTTGGCAGGTTCAACCCGAACCCGAAATTTTAGACGAACCCAAACACGCCCCGAACCCAAAAATCGTGGCATACATATGAACCCGAATATTTGCAGGTTGGCCCGAACACAGTCCGTTTAACCCGAATTTTTTATTTTTTCACAAATTAATATATTAAAATTAAAAATTACTAAAAAACACAAAAGTATATAATACAAATATACAATTACATTTAAATTATAAAATCTTATGTCAAATTTTCTTTTTAAGTTATAATTATGACATAAATTACACACCCAAAATATAATATAAAGGGTTAAACGGGTTGACCCGAACCTGACCCGTTTAGCTAAATGGGTTCAACCTGAAACTAACCCGAACCCGTTTAGACTAAACCCAAACCCGGGACTTTTGTGTTAGGTTCGTGTCGTGTTTCCGGGTCGTGTCAGAATTTCACACCCCTAGTGGTGGGGGTGGGGGATGGGAACTACTATTAAAGGTGGCCATTTAGACGGATTGGTTCACGGGCTGTGCTAGGTTGACCCGCAATCACATTTTTGTCCTTTTATAAACAAAAAAACAACCGGTACTAAATACATTATTTGACCCACTGAAAATGTAAAATGGACTTTGGAAGGCGTCCAACCGGCACTAAATACATTATTTGACCCATTGAAAATGTAACAACCCAAACCGACCCATTCGTAAGCAAATGGGTTGAAATCGCCACCTGTATTAAATACATACGACTCACCGGAAGGAACAGGCTTTGCCATTCAAATGGAAGAATCATAGGAATAAGAGATAACACTGTGGCTGATAAGACACCCTACATATGTTTAAAAAATAGCATTTATTAAGATCAATTGTTCCGTTTGGAATAATAATCAATACGCGCATTGATTACTACTTTCAGAAAAGATTACCAGATTTGGAGACGTAATGATGACTTGTTTTTCCAGAAGCACTGCCGCAAGTAATAATAAAATCTGAAAATAACTCCATTAATATTGTAAAGCATGATATCAAAATTTCCAGCTAATGAAAGAAATACGTGAACAACATTTACATTTTGAAGGGAAAGCGCTCTACAAATTGTTATGGTTGTCCAGTTTGATAGTGAGACAGCTTCCTCAATTGCAGCCAGTTTGAATTTGACCTAGTCAAACATTACATGTGAGCATCAGTAAATCGGTAAACCATAACAGTGCATCAATGAATAAATATACCTTATCGGGAATCATCGACATGTCAACATCGGGATCTTCTCCAAAAGCAAATGCAGTTCTACAATATTCAATAGCTTGTAGATGCTCGAGTGGCTTAAAGTGTATTTTACCTCCATATGATGGGACTGGCAATGAGTGATAGCCGCAAACAATTTGCAGCAAATCATTTTTATTTTCCTGTCATCAACAAAAATAATTATCAACAAACATGGAATATTTTCAACAATAAAGTTCTACCAGCTAATTTACAGGTGGACGAGATAAAAGAGGAGACACTCATTTGGGCACAATAGAGACTTAAACTAAGGGGTCTGCAGTGGGAGGATTGGAGAAGATTTAGTGTAAATTTTGATTAATTCCATTCTGTTGTGTGGGGTTGTAACAGGTGAATGCTTGGTGTAACTTTCAGCCATATAGCGACTTGCTGTATGATTTGTTTTGTGTTTTGTTGAATAAAGTCTCGTTTGCTGTTCAAAAAAAACTAACATGGAATATTTGCTACGACTCCTTATCATAGCAGGGGTGCAAACAAGCCAAGCCGAGCCCGACCTCGACCAAGCTTGAGCTTGATTAATTTATGAGAGCTCGAGCTTGGCTCGTTTATTATCTATTAATTAATATATTAAATAAAAAGAATATATATAATAGACTCGTTTAGGCTCGGGAGCTCAATAAGTGAAGCTTGGGCTCGGGCTTGTTTACTAAACAAACTTATTTTTAGGTTCGGCCTCAGCTCGTAAACAAGTTTTAAATAAGCTCGACTTGGCTCGTTTTGCTAGACAACTTTAGAATAAGGGGTAACTGTCATTAAATATTAATAAAAACTAATATTACACTAATAAGGGGTAACTGTCATTAAATATTAATAAAAACTAATATTACACTAAGGCTCGATAAGGATAAGGCTTGACGAGCCTGACGAGCTTCACATGTCAGGCTCGAGCTCGATAAATAAACGAGCTTTATTTTAGGCTCAAGCTCGGCTCATTTCGAGCTTTTTCTTGAGCCGATCTCGAACAGCTCGCGAGCCACTCGGCTCATTTGCACCCTTAATCATAAGCAAGAAAAGTCAACAAACCTTAGCCCATTCCATAATCGTCTTATTGGTAGCATGTTTATCATTGCAAGAAAGTACTCCATCTTCATCCTCTGTTACAATGCCTTTCACTGAACTGGTTAAAGACAAGAATACGGTATTTAACAATTGAAATATTTATAGGTGCATCATAATCAACTTATATGGTGCAGCAAAAAATCCACACATATACACGTTTCAACTAGATTCATTGGACATAGTTCAACTTGGAGATTAACCTATGACTAGCAAAATGAGCCGTTCAGTGTAACAAGTCAAATGTTTCAAGTCAAAAAGGTTAGTTTTGAACAAGGTTTCAAGTCAAAAAGGTTAGTTTTAAACAAGAAATATCACAATGAATCTGTTAAACTGGAATTACCTGAAACACTTTTATGTCCATAATTTTTTAGATTTTATTTATAAATAATTGAGTAAAGTACACGGATGGTCCCTGTGGTTTACTAAAGTTTTGAATTTGGTCCCTAACTTTTCAAAAGTACAAGAATGGCCCTTGTGATTTGCACTTTGTAACGCATTTAGTCCCCAGCCAACAAATCTAAAGGTTTTTAGCATGTCCAAGTTAGGGACTAAATGTGTTACAAAGTGCAAATCACATGGAACATCCATGTACTTTTGAAAAAAGTTGGGGACTAAATGTGTTACAAAGCGCAAACCACAAGGACCATCCATGTACTTTTGAAAAAAGTTGGGAACTAAATGTGTTACAAAGCGCAAACCACAAGGACCATCCATGTACTTTTGAAAAAAGTTGGGAACTAAATGTGTTACAAAGCGCAAACCACAAGGACCATCCATGTACTTTTGAAAAAAGTTGGGGACTAAATGTGTTACAAAGCGCAAACCACAAGGACCATCCATGTACTTTTGAAAAAAGTTGGGAACTAAATGTGTTACAAAGCGCAAACCACAAGGACCATCCATGTACTTTTGAAAAAAGTTGGGGACTAAATGTGTTACAAAGCGCAAACCACAAGGACCATCCATGTACTTTTGAAAAAAGTTGGGAACTAAATGTGTTACAAAATGCAAACTACATGGACCATCAGTGTACTTTTGGAAAACAAGGACATGTTAATGATGAAACAAGCACAAGGTGTATCGATAAAATAATGCACCTGAACAACGGCCCAAAACTCCCAATCCGTGCTAGTGAGCCGTTAGCCGGAACAACGCACGCGTCAATACTAGTCTTGCGTATACCATCATGATCATTACTCATTTTTCCTAAATGCTCCCATCGTCTTGCTGATGCATCTGAATTACAATCACGAGGGGATCGAGGAGATCTGGTTTCCAGTTTTGAAGGTGAATTAAGGCCGGTAGAAGCAGTTGAAAGGGCCAGGGTTCCATCAACAGGTATTGCAAATTCCATCCATGGCTGCTGCTTACGTGGACTGCCAGCATATTCAGCCTCTTGGTTTTTTAATCTCGGTGACGAAGGGACGTGATTAAGACTTACTTCGCTAACATACTGCGTTATTCGATTTAGACGTTCCTGTGCAACAATACTGCATCAAAGAACAGCCATATTAATGGGTGGTAGTTTAAAGTTTAAACTCAACATGTTTTTCTGCATCAAAGAACAGCCATATTAATGGGTTATGGGTGGTAGTTTAAAATTTAAACTCAACATGTTTTTTCTAGGTGGCACAGGTCAAGACGAGTAATTATTTGGTGCAGGTGGAAATAGATTGAGTTGGTTAATCAGAAACACTTTTTGCAACAAAAAAAAAAAAAAAAGAGAGAGAGAGAGAGAGTAAAATGCCATTTTCGTCCCTTAGATTTGCTAGTTTTGCGTTTGTTTTTTCGGCTCGTTAACTCCATCCATTTTTTCTCCATTAAGGCAGGGGTATTTTCGTCTTTTTTGTTAACATAAAGGGCAATTCGGTCTTTTGAATATTTGTACATTATGCTAAAAGCTTGTACATAAAGTGGAAAAGACTGAATTGCCCTTTAAGTTAACAAAAAAGACAAAAACACCCATGACTTAACAGAGAAGAATGGATGAAGTTAACGAGCCAGATGAAAATGGCATAATTTCAAACCTTTTGGATCCAGATGCGAAAAAACAAACGTTTGGACGAAAGTCGCAAAACTGGCCAAACCTTCGGACGAAAATGGCATTTTACTACCGGAAAAAAATTAATTAGTGTTTTATAAATATATAATGTGCCTATTATTTAAAAGTTCATTTTATCTCAACATATATTTTTTAAAACATATATGAAACTATATATTTACAAAAAAAAAAGATCGTTTTCAAATAAAGAAATAAACAGTGTGTAATTATGCAAACCGGTTTTACAAATTATACTATTTAAATAATATAGTTTTTGTAATAATGCATGACATGTTTCATTATGTATTCAAATAAAAAAAATAATTTGCATAAGTCAGTTTAAAAAGTTTCATACAGTTGTTTCAAATATGATTACAAGAAATATTATTTCAACAAAAGTATAAGTTTTCAAAAAAAGTAATATAGAAGGTTTTATGCATTAAAATAAACTTCAGGTGACTTTCAACCTTTTCAACTCGTTTGACTTGATTTCTTTTACACTAATTTTCCAATTTTACTCAAATGAAACAAAAGTTGTAGTCTGAATTGACCTCTAATGTTTTCAAATGAGTGAAGTAAAAGACTAACCTGTTTAACATCTCACAATGTAATTCAAAGAAAGGAACTCTGGTCAACAGACAGTAACAACGAGGTGCTGTAACTAAAAAACGACTGCCTCGGCCTCTTGGTAAGGATGAGGCAACACCAAGCATCCCTGGTGGTCTCTGAACAAATTCTTGTGTGTGTAGGCAAACACCATACAGAGTTGCATTGTCTGCCACCTGGATTGATACAAAGGAAAGCCTACAATTGTTAGTGTGATGACGTGTATGTGAGTTGCGGAACCCTACAAAGTGAATAGTTGAGTTGTGGGAGCTCGTTGGTAGGGATGTAAACAAACTAAACGTTCAACAAACTATTCATCCGAAAGTTTGTTTGTAAACGTGAACACAATTTTATGTCTGTTTAGTTAAATGAACAAACATGAACAGATGTCTTCGCATTCATAACTTGTTTGTCCATTCATGTCCAATATATATATATATCTGTGTGTGCGCGCGCGCTATGTGTAACGTCGAATATTTTATCAAAATAGTTATGCCAAAACGAAGAGCATGAACAAACATATGTTTCGTCTACCATCATAATTGAACGAACACAAACAAAAAGAGAATGATGTCATGGTTCCAAAGATACATTGCTGTTATCTGTTTATGCCATCTATGCCAACATTTGGGTGTAGTTTTAACTTCATGCAAATTAATAAGCCAAAATGTGACCGTTTAAGAAAGTAAAATAGGGACAACCGGATGAAGATAGTGTAGCGAATTAGATATCAAAAGCAGATACAACTTGCCTTGAGTGAAAATATAAATGATGAGTCATCTCTGATCAAGTGGTCCTGTTCACGAAAACACGATAAAAAGAAAGTTCAATTCTTTTCTTAGCTAACATGATCCAAAATATATAAAAAAAAAGTCGATATTAGAAAACAGAATGAGTTTCCATGAACTTATAGCCTCATACCTGTCCATAAACGAGTTGATTTAGCTCACTAAGTGATGGAGTCCTCGCTAACATACATGCCTGTAAGAAACACAAAATTAAAGAAGAAAAAGTTGTCTACTTATGACAGCCAAATCCGGAAAACATTGTTTCTATGAAATATATCCAAACTTTGTCAGAGAAAAACTTTTATAAATGGGAATCTGATTCAAGTTATGTTTTATCTCTAACAGACCAAATGAGTAAAACTAAGAGAAATAAGGTAGAAGAAAAGAAGTCAAATGGTGAACTAGTAAAATGAGTCGAAACTCGAACGTACCCCAAAGTGTACTTTTTAAGAGCATGAAACTTCCTAAACATCATATTGGAAAACAGAGTTTGTTCAAACAATAAAATATGCATAATCAAATTTAAAAAAAAAAATTAGTTTTTTAACGGATTTAAAAAAAACTAGTTAATTATAAGAAAGATAGGAGTTGAGCAATGCATCACCTTCACACCTTCAGGAAAGCAAAAGGATGCTAAATCTGATAAGCCCATAGATAACTTGTTCCCTTGAGGGTATTTGAAAAGTATCTGCAAGTAATAAAATAATAAAACAAACAACTAGAACATATCAGCATGTTGTATCAATACTCAATAGTATATCTGAATGCATAACAACACAATTTCAGTCATTAGAGTAAAACACAAGTCCTCACACTTTTACATTATACACATATTTGCTTATGTTATGGCACTATTATCTTTACCATCTAAGAAGCTGCAGAAAACCTTCTTCACTCCAAAATTACACACAGTGCACTCATGAAAAGCATACTTCATAAAATAAAAACACTCACAGACGGATGCTATCTAAAAATGGGCAATAGAAAAATGGACGAACAGTTCTTAATTCATAGTTCATAAACAGCAGACCTGAGGTTCCATCATCACACTTGGAGGTGATTGAAAATGCATGTTTTTTAGATCCATGAGTTCTGTTCTGTCTGATTTGGCCTCCCATTTCTTTCTTGCAATAAATGCATCCTCCACAGCCTCTAGATTAGCATTTGGATGGATACCAGCAATGAAAAAATGTTCAAAAAGCGCGGTTGGATCCTGATAGTTTGCAGTATCCTACACCCACCATCACCACATAAGCAATGTGATGCATCAAAGGCAAACAAACAAAAAGCTGTACATTGAAGTGTAGTACAAGCAATAGCAAAATATGACTAATAAACATGATAAATCAAGTTACATATTACCGAGGACTTGGAGTGAAACTGATACCACTGGCGTTTCTGATGAGCTAAAATCTCCGGATTAAAAAACGCTTGATCCTGACTACCACCCCAGTTCAAAGCCCTTTGCATAGAAGTCTTGAATCTTTGAAAACCATTGGTTTGACTTTGAGTATTTAACGAGGTCACGATTTCACTTCTACACCGTCTATGATTCGCCCCTACAGATGTCATCTCGAATCACTTGCACACTCACTACGCAATCCTTCCCAAATTCCTCTGTTTATCACCTCAGAAACACGATTCTTCGACCTTTCCAACTCTTTTACACATTAAAATCCCCCTTCCTACCATTTCTCTAACCTAGAAACATATGATACTTTGACTAATGACTGATTCCAGCCTCAATGAGCATCAATCTTCTATCATATACACTAATAACCAAATTAAAACAGCTTAATGAGAAACTCTCATTATAATAATCGTCATAAACACCACAATTTATCTTAGATTAAGGCAAACAACACAAGTTAAACACAATTAATAGCTAGAATCATGATAATCAAATTAAAACTACCTCATATTGCAACAATTTCTGAAGAATAACACGTGAAACTTTCTTCCACAAATCACAAACCTGCACGGACAATCAAAAACGTCAAAATCAGCTCATAACGATACGCATTTCACGCAATAATGTCTCGATTCGATGAGAATGAAAAACAAAAGGCGTAAATAGAGATAGATTAATGCGAACGGATTGAAATGAAACGGAAAAAGAACGAACATGAAGTGTGTGTTGTGGAGTAATTCTTCTTCCTAGGGTTTTTTCGATTGATAATCGAGAAATTCGCATGCAAATGGATTCTAACAGAAATTGCATCCGATGAAACTGGATGGTTGCGACGAATATGAATCAGTAATTCAGGAGATGAAATATATATACGTACATGTATGCATATTTATGTATGACATGATATGATAGTATACCGAGGCTTCGTTTTACCGATTATTCTAGTATCGTATCTTTGGGAGGTGGATATCAGGTTTCCGCGCATCTAAGAGAGCTAAGAAGCTGGCGGCAATCAAGTAGTTGACTTTAGCCACAACGCCTGATGGTGTTACGGTGATTGACACGTCGTTCCTTGCCGTTAAAAAAAAATACAAAAAACATAGACAAATTTGTGTAACGAAATTCTCTTGAAACTAAAAACGTCTCGGATGTGATGAATTTGACTTTTTGAATCGCCAAAACATCATTTTCGTGTAATGATTTAAAAACCAATAATAGTATTCTAATATAGTAATATATGGACATGTTTAGTGTTACATACGTGACGCTAGCTAGTTCATTTGTTAGAGATGTATTTGTTTTTGAGGGAAGATTCAGATAGGCTTGTCTAAAAAACTCACGGCTTAGAACTTGTTCGGATTTAACTTGGAAAAAGCTCGTTTGATATTACTCGGTTTGAAACTGAGTCGAGCCAGTTTGGCTCAATTAGAAAGTGAGTTTAGCTCGGCTTGTAATGATCCAGTTTGCCTCACTCGGTAGCTCGGCTCGACTTAGTTGGAATTATTGTACTTTTAATATATTTTATTTTTATAATACATTATAATATATTAAAAAAATCAATTATTATTTACATATATATAGGCGTGTAATTTAATATTTATGGCATATTTGAAAGTTGATTACCATGCTAATAAACTTATATTGTATTTCGTTGAAATATAAAATTTATTTTGTGTTGATGAACTTAGTTTTGGCTTGTAATATATTAGATTGAACTAATTTTGAATATATTTTTTGAACTGTTGAATAATATAATAATATTT
Source organism: Helianthus annuus (assembly GCF_002127325.2). Lineage (NCBI taxonomy): Eukaryota > Viridiplantae > Streptophyta > Magnoliopsida > Asterales > Asteraceae > Helianthus > Helianthus annuus. The sequence continues at coordinate 87,771,290 of NC_035433.2, forward strand.
TAGACTATTGAATTTTGAGAGCTATATTTTAGTTAATCTTTTTAAAATCGAGCCAAAGCAAGTCGAACTCAAACTTAGATTTTTAGCACGATTTCAAATCTGAGCCAAGCCGGGCCGACTTTGTTTATAATCAAGCCGAGCCTGATCTTGCCCTATCTCGGCTCAGCTCTGCTCGTGAACAACCTTAATTCCAAGTTTATATTTGGGCAAAAATAGTAGTTAAGGATTATTGGTATTGAATATCATAGTTGAAGCAATGTATGTAGATTTTTATGAGGCACGAGAGTTCCAATTAAATTGTTTATGTATTAAATCACCCTCGGGTTTGTTCCTATCATCCAATGAAAATCTATGTCATGTTCAAGTTCATGTTGTGTTTTAATATGATTTTTGGGGAGTGTGGCGAGTTTGACACTCTCACTTGTGAACACGACTTATTTAGCATCCTTGCTAATAACATGTACGAGATTTGTTTAAACAAAACCATATTTAAATTATAAGCTTTGAAAATCACATATACATATTTGAGAAATAAAATGGTATAACTTCTCTGGCACTAATACAATATTGTACAAATGATTGTTTTGATGCTGTTGTATTAAAATTGGTTATAGATTTAACGTATGAATATAGTTTTATTAGTGTATAAATTAGTTTATACTTCATAAATCTTCATGATACTCTTATCTTTAAATATTTGCTTTTGATTGAAGTTTCTTTTTTTTTTTCGGTGTCGTGGGAAACGAGCAATTTGGGGGTCTAATGCCGGAAAACGCGGCTGGTCATGCACGTGACTAGGCCTTTGCGTCACTTACACCTTTACCAACATACGGTGGTGATGGTGAAATTTATATTTATATACAATGCATATTTAGGGTGGGGTTTTACAGGATCATTAATGTATTTACGAATTGTGTAAACAAAATCTTACTATTGATTTACACACGTGTATGGTTAGGATTTCATCATCAAATCATAAAATATCGAATCCTGGCCATTGATTTACACACGTCTATGGCAAGGATTAGTTCACTCAGTTCACAAATACACTAGCGTTCACTCTTGAACCTAATTCTGCATATTTAATCCATAAACGATTATAATATAGGTAAAATTTTGTATAAACTACGTATAATATTGTAATTGAGATGAGGTGAGGTATACGTTTACATTACACTTGGTTGTATATTATTATAGTTAGTACATTATGATTGGTTGTATGTATTGTCGTTAAAGTAAAAGACGACTCAATAAGGTCGATTGTGATGTTCCAATAGTGAATTGAATCAGATCAAATTAATTGGATAAATAATCTTGGCCAAAATCCCAAAACTTGATGTGTTTGTAGCGGAATGCCTTAATATTTCATGTTCTTCCAATATATGTTTAATACAACGCATGCGAGAGATAGGGCCGGCTCAATGTTTTTTGGGGCCTGAAGCGAAATAAAATTCTGACACCCATTTTTGTATTAAGTGTTTAACTATTAATGTATAAACTTGCATTTAACATCAACAGAATCAAGTGTTTAACTGGTATGGTATAAACTATTAGCAAATTAGGTGCATGAATTATCAATCAAAATCAATAGTCTTAATGATTCAGAAAAGCCATTACATAAACGATTCAAAGTCATTACATAGAAGTTATAGTGTTTTACGTCTAAAATTATAGGGTTTTATGACTTTGTACAATTTTTAGGAGATTTAGACTTTATAGCCAAACCTCACCCAAATAAAATGATTATAAATAAGAAAACATTTATACTCACAACTCACACCGGTAGAAAAAGGATACACCAACGGGTCAGCGATGACTCACAGATGAAGAAAGGAAAAAGGAATTATCACCCACGAACTAGTGACAACAGGAAATTAGCGATTACATATAAATATAGTTGATAGTATAGTTTAACAGTTACAATTAGACATGCACCAAAGATTTAGCACATATATCACAACTCTAAACTAGTTTCTAACAAAGTTTTAATTACTTATATTGAATTACACCATAAATTAAGACAGTTGATTAATGAATTTTAGGATGGTTTTTAATCATCAGGTTACCCATGAATCTAATTTATTAGATATTTTCTAAATAAAATAAATACTAATTAATTGAATGTCCGTAATTTGTAGTAAGTTTACTGTTATTTTTATATATAACCGATTATAGTTTGGGCTGACATAAAAACCATAAAAGGTGGTGTTAGTTTAAAACTGATTTTTAATTTAAAGTATTTGCTGTTCGAGAATTTATAACATACTTATGCTTATATCATGATTCAACAACGTGCTTTTTTTATTTTATTGAAAACATTCTCCTTAAAACTCTATATATTTTTTTTAATTTTATTGAAAACTTTCTCTATAAAGAAAAAAAAAAATAACTCTTGAAAGTACCTGGAACTTAGGAATGAACTCGGTATTAACCGGGTTACCGGTATCGAAATTTCCCTAAAAACGGGTACCAATACTGAAAATACCCGGTACAGTACAGTTCGATACTGAATATGTACCGAAAATGTTTTAGTTCGGTAAAATTGATACCGGTTCGTAACCGACACCCGGTACCATTTGCTCATCCCTACTTGAATTGAGGAATGATCGGTGGTGACGCACCAATATATTTTGTTTGCAACATCATAGTATCCCAATCCAACATTCACTCCTAAATCCTAAGGGTCTGTTTGGTATGAGGTAATGAAATCAGGGGTAGACCCACGTTAAGAGGAACAGGGTCCCCGGACCCCAATCTTTTTTTAAAAAAGTAGTAGAAGCGGTATATAAAATTTTCTATGGATCCCCATAAAATAATTTAGTTGGACCCCATAACAATGAAAGTGAGCCTGATGTAGTGGTAAAATCCCTTGTTTACACACAAAATGTCTCGGGTTCGATACCCATTTGCTTTGTTTTTTTTTGTGTTTTTTTAAACCTGATTTTAAAGTAATCACTTTATTTTTTTTCTCTATTTCAATTTTTTTCACCTATATTTAGCTGAATGTGTAGTAAATGAAACTTGTAATTTATTTACGATATTGTTTTCTATTATATTTCTCGACCCGACCCGAACAACGACCGACCCAAAAAATTTGAACACCGAAAAAATGGGATCCCAATGTCCAAAAATCATGAGTCCGCCACTGAATGGAATGTAAGATAGAATGGAATGGACGGAGGAATGGAATGAACAAGCGAAAGAAATGGATCATTCCTATTCCATTGTCATGTTTGGTTAGTCCTATATGAATAGAGTGAATCATTAATTTGTGATGCTTGGTAGGTGTAAAAAGACAAAAGTACCCCTGTCATACAATAAAGAAAACTTACCATTTTTCATAACAACTAGATCAAAATTAAAATGAATGCTCAAGATTTACAAAATTACTAATCCTAAAGTTGTGTTTTCGTATTATAAAAAAACAAAATCCTTTTTCAACTAATAAAATCACAACATTATCCAATCAACCTAATACTTGATGGAGGCAAGAGTTTTTCAATATTTGGGCTGCTGATTTGCGTGTGAGCTTGCTTTGTTATATAAAGAACTATACATATTTTATACTAGCAGCAACAAAACCGTTGCCGGTAACACCAGCTATGGAGGCAAAGTTTTTTCAATAATTGGGCTGCTAATTTGCGTTTGAGCCTATTTCTGTATCAGGTTATTTGTTCTCCCCGAGTTCATACAAGGTTTCTGATGTTTCATATAAAAACAATTTCAAGCCTAATTTTTGAAGAGCATCTTATTGTATTGCTATCTAGCACCCAAAAACCAGCGACCGGTCGGCTTATCAATGGTGTCTGCTTGCCGCTTCGGCCTCGTTGACGGAGATCACATAACAAACATCACCGGAATTCGTATAAGATACGAGATCGCATAAAAAAATCACCTGAATTTTTGAAGAACATATTATGGTATTGCTATCTAGCACCCAAAAAAACCACCAACTGGTCGGCTTATCAATGGTGTTTGCTTCCCGTTTTGGCCTCGTCAACGGAGATCACATAACACACATCACCAGAATCCATATAAGATACGGATATCAATCGGAGACATTGATGAGCGGCGGACTCCCGACGGGTGATATACAACTGGATAATCATTAGGGGAAGGTTCGTTTGTGGTGGTCGGTGATTGTGAACTTTTGGAGAGCAGGAGATACACTAACACTATGTTCCAGAGTTTACTAACGGAAGGAAAGGAAAGGAAACAGAAAGAAAGTAAAAATATTTTGTGTTCCAGAGTTTCATTTAAGGAAGGAAAAGAAAGGAAAAGAAAACATGTCGTGTTCCCGATTTTCATTTAAGGAATGAAAAGAAAGGAAATGACAGGAAAACTAGGCTAAATTCTTTAATTTTTCTTTCCTTCCGATTTGGGAGGAAGCGGTGAGAAAGTCATCTTTTTTTTCCTTTCTCGTCCTTTCCTTTCTCACTTTTGCTTTCTTTTCTTATCCCTCGTTAAGTTAACTCGGGAACAGAGCGTAAGGGAGGGTAAAATAGAGAATTACTAATGTATTACGGGACGGAATGAAAAAAAAACTGGGGGTAGCGAAGGAATAGATGGAAGGTGTTTTGAGGTAAAGGGATTCGAGGTGTAAACCAAACATGCCTATTTTTATTACCCTTAAATGGCCTATTCAATTCCCTCCTTCATTATCTCATACCAAACACTACCTAAATTCTAACCACCAATGCTAAAATGATATTAAGGTAGTATCTATCGGCATTTCCATTTGGATGGTTTTACCTTTGTTTTGTGATTTCCTTTTTCATATTTAGGCTATGCGGTATGGTAGAGGGTCATCTTTTGGGGATGATCCGTCACGTAGGCGTCACGTCATAGTCTTTGGATCATGCCCCTCTAAGGTAGAAACATTGGAAATGAAGAATGAACACACATCTTAATTTTTTTTTGGATGATGACCCCGCCAACTTAATTTTTTTTAATTTTATCTTCTTTTTAAGATTTTATAAAATGATCCTAAATGCATGGGTTGCACAATCCTAAATCAAAGTCACCAATCAAGGCACTAAATCAAAGATGAAATATAGAATTTAATAATTATAAATAAACTTCTAAATCTTGTATGATCATATATCTAATTCTTAAGAAACAATTCAAAACTTGTACTTACATGAATATGTTGAGTCGATTGAATATCCACATAAGTACCTTACCCATTTCAAATATTTGAGAATCAAGGTATCCTAAGGATTTAACCATCAACCCATTTAAATACTTGAAGATGACAAAGTTCTATACTAATTAGATACATAAAACTTGACACAACAATATATTAAGCTATGTGTGATGTGTCCTAATCTTTCAAGATTACATATACCCAAAGTCCACCGCCTTATATATGAATTACGACTATACTTCACGATTACATATTACAAACGTTTGGATGGTTTTACAAAAGATACACTTATAACACAAACGTTCGTCAAAACACGTTATAAATCGATATACTTTTAGCCATCATGAACGATACGCCTTGTTAGCTGCAGTAACTAACGGATCTATTGAATGTAAAACTTTGCGACGGGTATGTCACCATTACTGACCAGCTCAAGTTTGATAAGATCCCCTTCCTTTAAGCCATTTGCAGCACAAAATCCTTTCCATCCTTGTCCTAAGTAACAATACTTCCTTCCATGCTTTACATCCACCATCCATGACCTCTCGTCGTCGTTTTTGAGAATCATTTCTTCTTTGTTGAGTAATCCATTCTTCCTCACAAATTCACTAGCCAAATACTACATGGACCACACATTTTCAACAGTTAATTCATTGCATATATCTTGTGTTTTTTTTTCTTATATTGACATCTAAATGTTTTGAATATATTACCATGGAGTAGGTGTTCACTTTGCCAATGTAGTATAATGAGGGGTCTTCTTTTCCAGAGGGAACCGAGTCTACGTTCACTGCGACAAATATGCATTTTTTTGGTCACATACACTTGATTCGATCTTTTAGCAAACTGATCTCGACTAACAAATTAACAAACAACTGTCTCTTTACAACCATAGTGTGGACGAGTGTTGTAGAGATCGCTAGGCGCTAGTCGGGCAGTGGAGTACTGACTAGGGATTAATCGGATCGGAATTTTTATATATAATTTTTAAATTTATATATATACACGTACATTAATATCAATATAATGCTAAAAATAGTTCAAAATTCAAACAACTAAGTTTAAAACATAGCAAATCATGTATTTAAACATTCAATGCACACATTAATATCAATATAATACTTAAAAATAGTTCAAAATTCAAACAACGACGTTTAAAATATAGCAATTTAAGTATTTAAACATTCAAACATTAACATATTAGTCAGGGCCTCATGAAATATGTTTTAAAGGGTTAGAAACATGTTTCTTTGGGGCCAGATTGGAACTAAACAACTTGGGCCATGTATTTAATGGTTAAAAACATTTGTTTGGACCAGATTTAAACTAAAAAAAAGTGGGCCGACTAGAAACGATTTGGTCGACTTGGGCCGATTTGGGTCGCCTTGCACCGACTAGGACCGACTACCGACTAATGGTCCGACTAGCTCAAAATTAATCAGCTAACACCCGACTAGCGCCTAGGCACCGATTAATACCGATTTTTACAACACTGGTGTGGACCTCATAATGATAAGAAAAATTGAATGTATTGTAACTGAAATGACCAAAGGCAAGAGGGAATATAATAGCTTACACGAAAAGTTCACAATGGGAGGCTTGTCCTCCTCGTTCTCAACGAGCTCAAACTTGTAGTCATCACCAACCTCTAATCCATTTGCATCCCAGAAATCTCTAAAACCATAACCAAAATTGTAATATTTTTCACCTTTTTTCTTGAGCTGAATTTTCCATGATCTACCTTTATCGTTTCTGAGGATCATTTCTCCTGCTTTTAAACGACATGATTTCGAAAATTCAACTGGAAGACACTACAAATGAAAAAAGTTATCATCAAAATAGATTAATTTTTGTTTACCATGAGATTCATGTAGGGTTTATAGAAGTTACCAATCCCCACTCTCTATAAGAAGGCTTCATAGTTAAAATAAAGTAAGGATGATTGCCGAGATTCGATCCAGTCATCGTCTTTATCTTTATCGTAGATCTACTCTCCTTCTTTACTTGCACATGGTTGTTGGTTTTCTTCTTTCCTAGATCTGAATAACAAAGTTAATGTGTAAACATAAAAAAAAAAAAAAAAAAAAAAAAAAAAAAAAAAAAAAAACCGTACTATAGAAACTGAAAACGGGCACATCTCCATCCTCGACGAGCTTAAACATACACGCATCCCCAATTTTTAAGTCATTTTTTATCATGAGTTTACGCCAACCCGTTAAACGAATTTGATCTCTCTTCACATGGAGTGTTGCTGGCCATGTCCTCTTTGCTTCATCCACTAAAACTATTTGTGTGCGCAATCCTTTGGTAGTTAATCCGTTTGATCTAGCGAATTTCATTGGAACATGCTGCAAAACGAGGTATAACTAACTAACTAACTACATTTGTACTTTGTTTTCAGAATCATACGTCTAGTACCATATATATTTAAGTTAAACATTGTTTGTTTGACCTACCATTCTTGTTGTTCTGATTAAATAAGGTGTCATTATGGTCACAAAACAACGTTTATCGTTGCTTTGAGATGAATAGTCAGTCCACTTGCGCTTTTTGAGCCTCTTTGACATCTCTAATCAACATATCAAAACTACAAGAATAAGTAATGTACAATTTATAAAAGAGAAAATTACGAAAATAGCCAACAGCAGGGTTGAATTACGAAAATAGCCACCTCATGCGTCCTTGGAGTGGCGCATCACGGATTCAAATGCGTGGGATGCGTATGGAAGTCTTGGGATGCGTCTTTGGAGCGAAACCCAATAGAAAATGGACACGTGGCGGCAGACTCCTCCAAGGGGTCAGGCAGACTCTTCCAAGGGGTCAGGCAGACTCTTCCAAATGGTCAGGCAGACTCTTCCAAGGGGTCAGGCCTGACGCCTTGGATCTCACACTCGGAGGAGTCTGCCTGACTCATTGGAGGAGTCTGTCTGACCCCTTGGAGGAGTCTGCCGCTACGTGTCCATTTTCTATTGGGTTTCGCTCCAAAGACGCATCCCATTGTTTCCATACGCATCCCGCACATTTGGATCCGTGATGCGCCACTCCAAGGACGCATGAGGTGGCTATTTTCGTAATTTTCTCTTTATAAAAGCAAAGGGTACAACAGAAGTGAGATTACCATGTGTGTGAAGTGAATCAGATTCTGGGAGAGAGACTTCTACATTGTCAGGTAAATATGGATATTGTCTTTCACATGTAGATGGGTCAAACACAAAAAAGTCAAACACCATGTTTCCTTGATGTTTGAACACAATAATGTCAAACTCTTGCACTCCATTCTCCACCACAAACTTCCTCCAACCATCACCAAAAACCCCTCTGTCGCCAATGTGCACCGCCCATTTGCGACGCCCTCGTCTCAGTATCGCTTTCTTGCCTCTCCATCTGTCCAACTTGGTCAAAAAAGATTTTGGAATAGACTGCAAATTCATATATAGAGAAAGTATGTATTATTTTTCATGTTGGATGCTTTAAAAAGTATGATCTATATCCAGATTATTAAAACTTACGAGGTTAAACTTTGAGTCTGGTGGAATGAACTTGAAGAAATGATTTGGAGGATCAGCCATGGCTGCTGCAAAGAATGCTATGCTATGAAGTTATAATCTCAAAGGATATATGTTACGTGTCGAAGCCCATGTCGAGCATGAAGGCCAAAGACGAGTTAAGCCCAAAGGGAGATCCAGAAGTCAAAGCCCAGGTGGGCCAGGAGTCAAAGCTCAGGTGCAAGATGTGTGAGCAGGGAATTAGCCGCCAACGTGTTCTAGTCTTTTGATTTAGTTTTGCTTAAATAAAGGAATGGTGGGGATGCCAGTTAACGTTTACTACTTCCTAGTTGTTAGGAGTAGCTTTGAAGTTTTCTAATTGTTTTTCCCTTTAAATTGTAATCCTTCGTTTTGGAATGAATCATCAGAAAATTGCCTCACTATCTTTCTTGCCTTCTTCCTCCTTGCTATTACTCTATCTCTCAAATACTCCTCTATCTTCTGCAACTATTGTGATTAACCTGTTCAACCCATAGCAATATAGTAGTTTATAAAATATCAGACAAATAAATTAATCAAGTCTTTTATAAGCATTATAATTAATTTATATTTTACCCAACTATTAAGTTCTCCTGATCATAAATCTTCATAAATTGATGTATAAGAGTGGGTAAGAATTTAATTATTTAATCAAGTGTGATACAACTACCACTGGGTTGTTGTATCACAATTGTTTTAATAATGATGTATAAGAGTCAGATTTTAATAATGTTCTTCAACATTTAAGTTCTAATTAAATTATATTTGAAACAATTCAAACATCTTATGATATAGGTTTATATAGTTTTTTTTTCGAAAGGAGAACTTCATTAAGAAACACCGAACCCGAAAACCGGGACGACAAAAAACAAGCAGGCCGAACTACATATTAACAAATTTACACCAACCCCCCCAAGCAAACGAGCCATTTTTAGCCCTATGCTTTAACCAATAAAAACTAACCGACCTAACTTCACTAAAAACATCTTCGACATTACTCCTCTTCCCATTAAACCTAAGGTCGTTCCTGGCCTTCCATAAGAACCAACAAGCGGCAATAATGATCCCATGCAACGCCTTTCTCTCCGACACCCGTGTTCATGAATTTCTAAGAGATCACGGACTGAAAAGACATAGAAGTTCATGACCCAACACCACAAGCTAATTTTCTCCCATAACCCCAATGCCAAGGGGCAAGCCGTAAAGAGGTGAGCAGCCGAGTCCAGACCCGCCTCGCAAAACATGCACACATCATCATTGATCGAAACTCCCCTCCTTGCCAGAGCCTCCGCGGTCGGGATTCTATCCATCTCCGCGCGCCAAACCAAAATGTTGCATTTTAAAATCTGACTCATTAGACCCGCCTCGCAAAACATGCACCCAAATTGCACCACTCCATCACGTAACGATTGCTATAGACATTTTTCGCATCTATAACCGTCTTAACCGCCTTGACAGAGAAGCAATCCGACCCGTTACCTACCCAAAGCCACTTGTCGTCACCTAGAGAAAGATTACCGAATCCAACAACAAAGACAGAGAGTTCCATTCTGAAATTTCAGCCGTGGAAGCTGGATCATGACGCCACAGCCACATGTCGTCCCCCTCTAACCGGTCTCGAACACTACAAAGCTTATCCATTTAAAATCTGACTCTTATACATCAATTAGAACTATACCACTGGGTTTATATAGTTAAAAATCACAATTGTTTCTCATGTCTTTTAACGATTTTTAGCAACCTTACTTTTGTTGGGATAGTATTGATGGTTCGGGTCATGGGTACGGGTCAATTTTTAGCATATTTATGTTTGTTTTATCTAATAATGGAAATAAGAAAGGGCCTGAACCAACAATTGTTAGCATTTAGGTTTGTTTTATTTAATAATGGAATAAGAAAGCGCCTGAACCAACAAATTTTAGTTGGTTGTGTAACATGTGAGGATACATACTAACGTCACATACATCATCAAAATCCTTCATAAAACATAGTACAATAAATAAACACACTTTATTTTTGTAGAAAAGAACAATGTAAAAACCAAATAAGGGGCATGTTACTATCTTATCTCTAAATTCATTTTCATCACTTAGACATCTGTTTTAGCTTGAATTGATCACGCCTAATCTCATGATCTTTTAAAAACAAAACAAAATAAAGTAATTTATAATAATAATCATAATGCATTTAACTAACAATTTAGCATGTAATATAATGTACATAAAATTGAATCGGTGAATAAACAAACTGAATTAAATTATAACATATAATTTACATATTTGTAGTTTTATTAAAGTAAAGTATTTGTAAGTGATTTATTATAAAACTCGTTATCTGCTGGTCATATGTTATATGAATTCCCCTTCTCATAGTCTCCATAAATTAAAAAAGTTAAACACAACATCATTATCATAAAGCATACTATTCTCTCTCATTTCTTAACGAAAGGAAAGGAAAGGACCGGAGTGGCGACTATTCTACGTAGTAGGACTTCAATTTGCCGATGAAGGATGACGGTCTTCTATTTCAGATGGAGTTGAGTCTACCTCTACTGCAACGGATCAATATGTAACTAGTTTAATACCCGCCCGGTGGACGGGTTTTTTAGTGTTATAATGACAAACGTTTTTATTTACATTTATATATATCTTATCTTACTATACTAATAAACAAAAATCTTTTAAGATCAAGGCGAAGTCAGAAATGCGTATGTGGATCCATAATCTCACCAAGGGCATCATTGTCCAAAACGGGTTAAACTAAAGAATCCCTTATGTGGACTGGTGAGAAGGCATGCCTGTCGTCCTTAAAAATCATGTTGTACAATATCATGCGCGCATACGTCATGCTCCTAATCCTGACAACATTTGTGGTCCGCATGGGTTTCCTAAGTATGTCTCATTTTCCCTTTAGAACACCAAAAGCGTGTTCCACATCTTTTTTTGTCCCTTCTTGCAATTTCTTAAGCTTCTTTGCAACTGTGTCGGTTGGATGCGGAAACGTTTTCATAAACGTTGACTAGGCAGGCTAGATCGCATTGGTTAAATAGTACCCACGTTTGTATAAGTGCCCGTTGACATTTGTAGGAAATGAGTCACAATTTTATTAATAAAACTAATAAAAAAAATAAAGATACTCTCTTTAAACATTTGGGAAATTGTATTACATGAACCGTGTACAAATTCAAACGAAATTAAATATGAACTACAACATATTTAATAAAACAATCGATTCAAACCAATATCTTCAAAAGATAAAGTCTTCAACTTGATCTTTGATCGCGTCTACTTGTATGGTTCGTTGTGTTTTCAGTATGTTGTGTAGGCTTCAACGAGGTCTTGATCCACGTCTTCTTGTACAATAATTTCCTACAAAAAGAACAAACAAATGTTGATGGTTGTGGCTGAGGAACGTGTTCAATACGCTTCCCTTAAAACAGATTTCGCGGCTCTACTAAAGACGACGCGTCTGTCTCCCACAGTACAACAGCCGAAGCAGTGTGTACTGCCGGAGAAAGCCACGCGCCCGATGTAACAACTGTCAATAAAACCCGTAATTAGGATAATAATTATCCAATAAGAAAACCCTAATTAAGACACCCAAGTAATTTGGCGTAAACCCTGAAATTTTCATAACAATCGGAATCAGGATTAGGGCCCCTAAAACTCAAGGGGGTAAACCCTAGTTAATAATTATCAACAATTACTCGTTGTCTAAACTGAGAATTCTCGAGGTAACTGATTCAGCAAAGCTATACCACGACAAGGCTACTCTAGGCTAGATAGTCACCTCAGGCGAGTCGCGACAGATGTCCCGACTTCTTCCGCGACACGCGGGGGAGTCCAACTTTCAGTATATATAGAGGGGGTTGGCACTTGAAGCTCGGTGTTCATTCGACGTCCTAACTCTTAATACTCTCTGAGTTATAGACGAAATAGTTCACAAACACACACGATTATCGAAACGCTGCCGCAATCAGGGTAATAACTCGATCGCTATTACGATTCAACGTCCGATCGATTATAACTATCCAACGATAGTCCGGGTGCTGCTCAATTGAGCTTGTACTTTGATTATTCGTCGTGATTTCGACTTGAATATTAGAGTGTTGTTCGAATTCGGACTATGCTCTGTTATTCGTTGTGAATCCGATTGAATTATCGAGTATTGAACTGATTAATCGTTGTGAAGGTTTAATCTCGTGAATTGACGTAACTGTTGTATTAGTTACTAACCTGTCTGTGTGTGCATTGTGTTAAATTAGGTTTTAACAAGGCTAATCAGTAGGCTTATATCTATTGCTCGTTAATCTGCAAAGTGAGTCATTCTTCTTTTTAAATTGTTTTCTCACAGTTTGTGAGTAAGTATTACAATACCTCAAATTATTTTCAAGGTTATAATTACAGGGATTAAGTCTTTGTAATCACCAAATTACAGCTGGTATGTGGGGTATTGTGCACATTACTGTTATTATCACTCTATGTGAGTGAATATTACTCTATGTGAGTTATTTCTACTCTGTGTGAGTACACCGTCACTAGATGGGCAACGGGACCCACTAGTGGTATGACCACAGTCACAGAAATGAATCGAGTGACAAATACCCATTCTTGATAATTGGTTGATAGAAACATTGTAATCGCTCTTAATACTGTAAATTATAACTAACGGGTCGTTTTAGAAAACAGAATGATTCACTCAGTATTTCCCCGCTGACAAAACCTTTTTCAAACATGTTTCAGGTGATCTGTGTGATCCAGGAAAAGTGCAGTAAAGCACTATCAAGCTCAGAGAAGTGGCTCAGTGTAAATAAACCAATAAAACGTGTTTTGAAAAATAAAGATTTCTGTGTGAAATCAACTATTGTACATTATGGGATTTATTCCTTAACTTTGTATAATATATTAAACGAGCATATTTTACGGATAAAAGATCCTGTTATAAAAAGACTTCCGCTGCCGCATAAATTAGATACCACGGGTACCACTGAAATCTGCATCGCGGGCCCTGATTCCGTCCAGGGTGGGTCGGGGGCCGCGACAGAAGGTGGTATCAGAGCTAATAATTAAATTGAGCCACTGATCGAGCCACTGATTAAGCCTAAATTAAGCATTTGGACAATGCTTAATTTTACTAATTGTTATTCGGTGATTATATGTTTTATTAACTGGCTATTTTTAGTTACAGTATGGGTAAGCAAAAGTTGTCTGCTATCTACCACAAACTAGATGTGGCATCTTCTTCTAGAAACCCAGTAAACCTAGAAGAAGGAATCTTTGTCCGCAAAGCAAACTATGAGAATCCTCTTTCCGCAGAGAAAAGGGATTCGATACTTAAAAAGAGTCAGAAACCCCGAACCAAGAGAGTTAGGTTTAACCCAGAAGTCCAAGAGTTGGGTAATAGTACACCTTGGGAAGATAAAATAGACGAGAAATGGGCAAATCTCTATATGCTAGCTACTGTAGTAGAAAATGCAAATCCCTAAAATAACCGATAAGTTGGGGCTAGTAAGAAAAATCACTATCCAGTAAATAAATAAAGTCCTAAGTGTGTTTATTTCTGTTGTTCTTTGTATAAATTAGTATGCAATAAAACTTCAGTGTTTGTTTGTTAAACTTTGTTCCAAAGTTTTAACATTACATTCTTGTATTTTGCATATATACTATGCAGCATGAATGAGATGTCGGAAGCATTCCAGAATCTCAACTTATATCCAGTGCCTATCGAAGTCTCTCACGACTTTACTGGTTACATTGCTGACATAGAAGAACCTGTGGAATTCCAAGCTCCACCGCTGGAAAAAGCCAAACCCAAAAAGAAGAGAAGATATGTAGGGTGGAGGAAAGTGCGTCGTAGGAAACCTGCCACTAGGAGACTCCCTAAAATAGAAAATCCTGTGATCATGAACAAGGGAAAGGAAATAGAAACTGGAGAAAGTCCAAAACCACCTGAAAAGGAAATAGGAATAGATCTGAAGCAAAAGGGAATAGAGATTGGCGAAAGCTCTAAACAGTCGGAGGAAATCACGTTCCAGGACGAAATAGATCGCCTACTGGAAAATTGTGATGTTTTAGAGCCTATCAACGATAATCTCTTTTCTTACCCGGCTACAGTTCAATTCCCACTAAACCTAGGACCAGTTATTCCAGAACCACTAGTTCATACCAGACCATTAGGCCAAATGGAGGAATGGTGGACCAACGACTGGCAATTCCAAAATATAGTTAACAGTCCTTATAGTTTCCTTCCACAATTTGACCCAGAACCACTCCCAAATCCTCCCATGAGTAATGGAAACCTAGCTGAACTCCGTCAGTTCGGTGAAGAACTGATAGGTACAGGTAATAGGATCAGGGAAATGGGGGAGCATCTAACTTGGAAGTACGATGAGAGGGAGCACCGTTACTAGAACCGTCAGTTAAACCACAGAAAGCCATATTGTATAATAGTAACTTAAAATTCTGTAAAATGGGCAATAAAACTCTGTAAAATACGGTGTGTATGGATGCATATACAATATACTAACAAAGTAAAAGTCGAGAAATCGACAATTTTGGTTACACTTGAATGTTGTGATAATCTATATGTATCTATGTGAATTTTGTCATTGATAAGTTAGACACTAATAATTTTACCAATTAGCAGATGGAAAACGCTAACAATGAACCAATTAATGAAGTAAATCAATCTGAGCAAGAACAGGAAGATCAATATATAACTCGACAAGATATCGAGCATTTTATCGCGCAAGGGATAGCTCATGCTATTCCAGAAATTGTAGCTGCTGTTCGAAAACCTGCGGAACCACAATTAATTCCTAGTAAACGTATTCCAGAAGATAACGGCAGTAACAGCATAAATGGAGGCGGTAATCATGACGATCATGATCCGCAGCAGGCCCCACTCCCTAAAAGAATGAAAGCTGCAACGCCTGGTTGCACTTACAAGGAATTTCTTGCTTGCAAACCCGCTGAATTTGCAGGTAACGAAGGGGCAACTGCAACACTGCGTTGGTTAGAGAAAACCGAAGCAGTAATTGCAATAAGCAAATGTGCCACAGAGGATCAAGTGATGTATGCATCAAATCTATTCAAAGAAGGAGCACTTGAATGGTGGAACACGGTCCTCCAGGCAAAAGGAAGAAGGATAGCCTATGCAATAAGCTGGGAAGAATTTAAGAGTCTTGTTGAAAGAAAATTCTGTCCCGAATACGAGAAGGAACAAATGGCAAACAAGTTCCTAAGTCATCGTATGCTAGGAGTAGATTGTCGGGGATATACTTCGACATTCTTTGAATACGCAAGGGTAGTGCCATCACTGGCTTCGCCAGAACCGGTACTTATCTCTCGTTACATCTGGGGGTTAATTAGTGAAATCCGAAACATCGTTAAAGCTGCGAGACCTCGTACTATTGACGATGCTGTAGAATTAGCTAATACCCTAACAGATGAATTGGTACGCACAAGAGAGGAAGATCGCAAAAAGGAATTAGCTTACAAGATTACCCAAGGATTTCGTGTGGGTAATACCAAGAAGAGAGGAACCGGACAATCCTCATCATCTCCTTTCTGCAAAATTTGCAAAAAGAAGCATTATGGACAATGCAACATGGTTTGCAATTTTTGCAAAATGAAAGGGCAGGAAGAAAACAAAAGTTTGTTATAATTGCAGAGAGAGGGGACACTTTCAATTTGAATGTCCTAAGTTAGCTAAACCTATAGTTAACCAAGCCAAACCAGCTGAAGGAACAACCAAGAGAAATGCTCGTGCATTCCAGCTGACCACTCAAGAGGCCGAACTCATTCCAGATGTGATAGCTGGTACGTTCTTAGTTCACAACGTATTTGCAAAAGTATTATTTGACTCTGGTGCAAACCAAAGTTTTATAAATACTTTATTTTGCCAAGATCTCAAGTTACCTTTAACCACTCTTAGGCAAATCTTCACAGTAGAAACCGCAGAAGGAAATTCTGTGAAAATAGATAAAATCTGGCAAGAAGGAAAAATAGAACTATTAGGCCATAAGTTTTCTGCAAATTTGTTACCAATGAATTTAGCAGGATTCGATGTAGTATTAGGAATGGATTGGTTAATAGCCAACCATGCACGAATCCTATGTGACAAAAATGCAGTAGAAATTCAAACCCCTTCAGGAGAAATAATTTTAATTACTGGAGATAAACCTCGAAAGCCACTAAAATTTATCTCAGTAATGAAATTAGCTAGTTATTCAAGAAAACAGGAAATGGTGTATATGATTTCAATAATCATTAACACTAAAGATAAAGAACTTCAGGATATCCCGGTAGTGTCAGAATACCCAGACGTTTTTTCCAGAAGAATTACCTGGGTTACCACCTGATAGGGAAGTAGAGTTTAGAATTCATTTAATTCCAGGTACTGCACCAATAGCTAAAGCACCATATAGATTAGCACCTACCGAAATGCTAGAATTGAAAAAGCAATTAGATGAATTACTAGGCAAAGGATTCATACAACCGAGTTCATCCCCTTGGGGTGCACCGGTATTGTTTGTGAAAAAGAAAGATGGATCGATGAGAATGTGTATCGATTATAGAGAATTGAATAAGGTTACGATTAAGAATCGATACCCACTACCTAGGATTGATGATCTTTTTGACCAATTGCAAGGAGCTAGGTATTTCTCTAAGATAGATTTAAGATCCGGATACCATCAGTTGAAAGTACAAGAAGAAGACATACCTAAAACTGCTTTCAGAACTAGGTATGGTCATTATGAGTTTACAGTCATGCCCTTTGGATTAACGAATGCCCCAGCAGCATTCATGGACATGATGAATCGAATCTGTAAACCATACTTGGATAAATTTGTGATCGTTTTCATCGACAATATACTTATTTACTCCAAAAGCCAAAAAGAACATTGTGAGCATTTACACGTTCTCTTAACTTTGTTAAGAAAAGAAAGGCTTTATGCCAAATTCTCGAAATGTGAATTTTGGCTGCAAGAAGTACAATTCTTAGGTCATGTAGTAAATCACGAAGGTATCCATGTAGATCCTGCTAAGATAGAAGCAATTACAAAGTGGAAAGTCCCACAAACAGCTATGGAGATAAGAAGTTTTCTAGGCTTAGCTGGATACTATAGACGATTTATCAAAGATTTTTCTAAGATAGCCGTACCATTAACTAAGTTAACCTGTAAAGCTGTTAAGTTTGAATGGGGAACTAGACAGGAAGAAGCCTTTAAAATTTTAAAGCATAGATTGACGAATGCACCAATCTTAACTTTACCTGAAGGAACAGAAGATTTTGAGGTATACTGTGATGCTTCAAAATTAGGATACGGATGTGTGTTAATGCAACGTAAGAAGGTGATTGTGTATGCTTCTAGACAATTGAAAAAGCACGAAGAAAATTATACGACTCATGATCTAGAATTAGGAGCCATAATTTTTGCCCTCAAGATCTGGAGACATTATCTGTATGGAAGTAAGTTTACTGTCTATACCGATCATAAAAGTTTAAGATATATATTTGGGCAAAAAGAGTTAAACATGAGGCAAAGAAGATGGATGGAGATGCTAAGCGATTACGACTGTGATATTCAATATCACGAAGGAAAGGCAAATGTAGTTGCAGATGCCTTAAGTCGTAAGTATCATGAGAAACAGAAACGAGTCCGTGCTCTGAGGTTAAATCTACAAGTAGATTTAACAGCACAAATCAAAGAAGTTCAGAAAACAGCAATCCAAGATGATGCTGAAGGAATAAAAGGTTACCTAAAAGAACTAGAACAAGGAAATAATGGAATTTGGAAATTCCATAAGAAACGAATTTGGGTACCTAAGAAAGGAGAGTTAAGAAATAAGATTTTAGAAGAAGCTCATAAATCTAGATATACCATGCACCCAGGAAACAATAAGATGTACCAAGATTTAAGAACTAATTTCTGGTGGATAGGAATGAAAAAGGATATAGCTAAATACGTATCCAAATGCTTAACTTGTTCACAAGTTAAAGCTGAACACCAGAAACCTTCAGGACTACTACAACAGTTAGAAATGCCTGTATGGAAATGGGAACTCATAACAATGGACTTTGTTACAAAGTTACCCAAAACCAAAAGAGGTAATGATGCGATTTGGGTAATTGTAGACCGATTAACCAAGTCAGCTCATTTCTTACCAATGAAAGAAACCTTTAGTATGGAAAGGTTAGCACAACTCTACGTGGACGAGGTACTATCCCTACATGGAGTCCCGCTCTCCATTGTATCGGATAGAGATAGTCGATTTACTTCTCATTTCTGGAAAAGTTTTCAGAAAGCAATGGGAACTCGACTAAATCTAAGTACTGCATATCATCCACAAACAGACGGACAGAGTGAAAGGACAATACAAACTCTAGAAGACATGCTCCGAGCATGTGTAATTGACTTTGGTAGTAATTGGGATAGCCATTTGCCATTAATTGAATTCTCCTATAACAATAGTTATCATTCCAGCATCGAAGCTGCACCATTTGAAGCACTGTACGGACGTAAGTGCAGAACTCCAGTATGTTGGGCAGAAATCGGAGAAAGTCAATTATCAGGTCCTGAAATAGTACAAGAAACTACTGACAAGATAACTCAGATTAAGGAAAGATTGAAAACGGCTCGAGATCGTCAGAAGAGCTATGCAGACAATCGTCGTAAGCCTTTAGAATTTCAAGTAGGAGATAAGGTACTTTTAAAAGTTTCTCCTTGGAAATGAGTAGTACGATTCGGAAAGAAAGGAAAGTTAAGTCCAAGGTACGTTGGCCCATTCCCAGTGATTCAATGAATCGGACCAGTTGCTTATCGTTTACAACTACCAGAAGAACTGGCTGGAGTACATGATGTATTTCATGTATCCAATCTCAAGAAATGTTTAGCAGATGAATCCCTGGTAGTACCTCTTCAAGATATAGAGGTAAACGAAAAGTTGAAGTTTATAGAGAAACCACTACAGATCGAGGATAGAAAAGTCAAATTTCTCAAACATAAACGACTGGTGTTGGTTAAAGTCAAATGGAATTCAAAGAGAGGACCAGAATACACTTGGGAACTGGAATCAGAAATGAAGCGAAAGTACCCTCATCTATTCCAGTAAATCTCGAGGACGAGATTTTTCTTAAGGTGGGGAGGATGTAACAACTGTCAATAAAACCCGTAATTAGGATAATAATTATCCAATAAGAAAACCCTAATTAAGACACCCAAGTAATTTGGCGTAAACCCTGAAATTTTCATAACAATCGGAATCAGGATTAGGGCCCCTAAAACTCAAGGGGGTAAACCCTAGTTAATAATTATCAACAATTACTCGTTGTCTAAACTGAGAATTCTCGAGGTAACTGATTCAGCAAAGCTATACCACGACAAGGCTACTCTAGGCTAGATAGTCACCTCAGGCGAGTCGCGACAGATGTCCCGACTTCTTCCGCGACACGCGGGGGAGTCCAACTTTCAGTATATATAGAGGGGGTTGGCACTTGAAGCTCGGTGTTCATTCGACGTCCTAACTCTTAATACTCTCTGAGTTATAGACGAAATAGTTCACAAACACACACGATTATCGAAACGCTGCCGCAATCAGGGTAATAACTCGATCGCTATTACGATTCAACGTCCGATCGATTATAACTATCCAACGATAGTCTGGGTGCTGCTCAATTGAGCTTGTACTTTGATTATTCGTCGTGATTTCGACTTGAATATTAGAGTGCTGTTCGAATTCGGACTATGCTCTGTTATTCGTTGTGAATCCGATTGAATTATCGAGTATTGCACTGATTAATCGTTGTGAAGGTTTAATCTCGTGAATTGACGTAACTGTTGTATTAGTTACTAACCTGTCTGTGTGTGCATTGTGTTAAATTAGGTTTTAACAAGGCTAATCAGTAGGCTTATATCTATTGCTCGTTAATCTGCAAAGTGAGTCATTCTTCTTTTTAAATTGTTTTCTCACAGTTTGTGAGTAAGTATTACAATACCTCAAATTATTTTCAAGGTTATAATTACAGGGATTAAGTCTTTGTAATCACCAAATTACAGCTGGTATGTGGGGTATTGTGCACATTACTGTTATTATCACTCTATGTGAGTGAATATTACTCTATGTGAGTTATTTCTACTCTGTGTGAGTACACCGTCACTAGATGGGCAACGGGACCCACTAGTGGTATGACCACAGTCACAGAAATGAATCGAGTGACAAATACCCATTCTTGATAATTGGTTGATAGAAACATTGTAATCGCTCTTAATACTGTAAATTATAACTAACGGGTCGTTTTAGAAAACAGAATGATTCACTCAGTATTTCCCCGCTGACAAAACCTTTTTCAAACATGTTTCAGGTGATCTGTGTGATCCAGGAAAAGTGCAGTAAAGCACTATCAAGCTCAGAGAAGTGGCTCAGTGTAAATAAACCAATAAAACGTGTTTTGAAAAATAAAGATTTCTGTGTGAAATCAACTATTGTACATTATGGGATTTATTCCTTAACTTTGTATAATATATTAAACGAGCATATTTTACGGATAAAAGATCCTGTTATAAAAAGACTTCCGCTGCCGCATAAATTAGATACCACGGGTACCACTGAAATCTGCATCGCGGGCCCTGATTCCGTCCAGGGTGGGTCGGGGGCCGCGACACCCGAGGTTACACCGGATAAAAACATAGTGTCAGACCTTTTGGAAATTAAGAATAGAATTGTAGTTGAATCATGTAGAGAAACTTATCTCTATATGTTCCCAACATATAGGTCATCAAGTACTTCTTCTTCAAGGACTCTTCATGCATAACTTTATGTCACCTACTTGTATTCTTACTCTTGTAGTTTTATATATGAAAACCCATCAAGTTAGGCACATAGCCTACGTTTAATACAAAAGACATGGGGTAGAGAAAAGTCTCACTTAATTAGAGATTTATTAGAGACATAAACTCTAATAAAAAACTAATAAATTGACATAAAAACTCAACTTAAGAGTTTATGTTCCATATGAAGAGTCTAGTACTTAATTAGAGATTTATTAGAGACATTAACTCTAATAAAAACTAATAAATTGACATAAAAACTCTACTTAAGAGTTTATGTTTCATATGAATAGTCTAGTAAATAATTATAACTTCAATAAATTATAATCTCACTAAATTAATATCCATTCATAATATCTAAATTTCCAACAATTCCCCACATGAATGGAGATTGATCAAAACACACAAAGTTTCCAATGGAACCTCGACAGTTGAGTATTCTCGGATAAGTAGGTCTCCCTTTGAACTTTCCGTTGTGAAGCATACTTAGCCTCCTAGCGGTTTGTAGACACGATGTCCTTGAACAAACCCCCCATTTGTGTAGACGACAATACACTTCACACAATACTCTCCTTAGTCGGTTCATCCTCTCATAGTCGTGTCCAATAATGGTCCTGGAACACTTTCCTTGTTCTGCGAGAGCTCTAGGAATTGTGCCTCCAGTTCCATTCGAAGCGACCCCACTTCTCTTTAACATAGGAGATTCTCCTTAAATCATTAAAAGCATTGTGGTTATCATGATTACGCAAAATCATTAACCACATAATATGCTTAGCATCACAGTTTGTCACTAAATTTCATAGGAATGAACTAGGACGTATTTAAATACCCTTTTATCGTTTAGGGAGTATATATAACCCT
Organism: Helianthus annuus; assembly: GCF_002127325.2. Classification (NCBI taxonomy): domain Eukaryota; kingdom Viridiplantae; phylum Streptophyta; class Magnoliopsida; order Asterales; family Asteraceae; genus Helianthus; species Helianthus annuus. Next base: position 87,793,653 of record NC_035433.2, read on the forward strand.
ATATATTAGCTTATGCATATCAGTTATGCCCCCATAGTGACCACACTTAGGCATATGAATTCGTTGTCCTATTGAACTTAGATCTTGGGATCTCCAGTCAACTAAGGTAGGTTTCTTTCACACACCCTTTTTCCATGGGCTTTAGTCTCATTCCACTACTTGATCTCTAATAAACCCTTAGGTTTTTGGATCCATAACATTATCTTTGTCTTTGACCAGTCACTAAAGATAACTTTGCAGTTGAGATCAATTGTCATGACGTGTTCGTAACTCGAAAGTTAACATTGCCTATTGTCAACTTCTAAGACTATAACCTCAGTGGCCACCTGAATCTGGTTATAATATTTGTATTAGAATAATACATTTATCATTTAAGGCAAACACATCTCCATTATGCACTACGACATTTGTTGTCACACCCCAACCGATGGCGGAATCATCGGGGCGCGGCACTAGGCGAATCAGATTTCTCAAAAGAATCCATAACAACTAGATTGCGATAATATGCATTACATTTGTTATCTCATACTAACAAACAATACAATCACATAAGTTATCACAAATTTCTTGTCCTCTCGAACAATTCAAATCCGACGACCTAGATTTTAGGCGAGTTTCTAGACTTCCTAGCTTGATTTGATGTAGATTTCAACTAAACCTGCAACATACGTTAAAATAATGTCAATACAAAAGTATTGGCGAGTATACAGGTTTGATATGTGATAACATATTAGATTTAAAAGTGTTGCGAATTTCCACATGCATAAACGTAATACACGACATATATACTCACAAAACTGATACTACCAGCTAAGTCTTCGATGCTCGATTCTTCGATGGCATAACTAGACCCCGTCGGGCGAAATAGTACTATACTAGTCGTGGTGGGACGTCACGAGTATAAGTCCTAGCATACATGCAACTAGCATCACGTAAATCTATGCAAACAGTTATTCGCAAGTGATAAGTTAACCAATTGAATTATTCGTTTGATAAGTTTGATTTATATGGAACGTATGTTACACCCAAAATTCGATAAAAAGGGGTCAAGTATACTCACAGTGCGTATTTGGTTGGATTGACGGGATATTGCCTGAGAATGCCCTGATTTCAGACTGATCATATGAGTATCGAATTACGCGTTAATTGGTATCGGATTACACGAAATTGGGCGAAAGTTAGATCGAAAGTTGGCCCATTCGGATGGGCCGTCCGATCGGATAGGCTCTTTGATCGGATGGTCAGCTCGATCGAGTGGGCTGCTCGATCGGCCAGCCCGTCCGATCGGCTAGCCTGGCCGATCGGCTGGACCGCTCGGTCGACTGGGCCGCTCGATCGGCTGGGTCGCTCGATCGGCCAGCCTGTCCAGCTATTTTTCGACGATTTTCACGTGTCTTCGGTGGTTTGGTCGGGACGTTGTTGTGACGTGTTGAACAACTGAAATTCCATCAATTCCGACTTGTTCTAACGGCCGGGAATCACCCCATTCCATCAGGATTTGCCGTTCTTGGCGGTTTCCCTTTGTTTAACCCGAATTTGGTGGTTTCATCGCTAGGAATCAGATCCTTGACCAACACGACACTAAGAATGAGTAGAAGGTCGGTCTAAGCTCTGGTTCTACCGTTTTTATGTATAGATCTGATGTGAAAACCTTGATTATTCTTGTGAAATCTCTTGGATCTGAGTTGTTCTTGGTGGAATGAGGCCAACACTTGAAGTTCATAAGAACTTCATGATGACATCACTCTAGAACATCTCAAATCCATAACTTCTTGATTAGAAAACATAGATTTGGATGAGATTTATGTAAAAAAAATCGTATGGAAACCATTCGGATCTGCGTTGTTCTTCATGGGATGACATCACTCTTGAAGAACTCCATGATGACATTACCCTAGAACACTCCGAATCCGTTGGTTTCACGGTTAAAAGTTGCAAATTGAAAGATAGAAAGGTGAAGGAATGCATATAGATCAAGGAAGTACAAGATTTGAGTTGAAAACTTACAAGAATCACGAGAAATCGAGAGATTAAGGGGCTGGAACGTCTTGGTCGAGCAGCAGCAGTAACAACAAGTGTTTTGGGGTGAATGAGGGGTATTTATAGGCAAGGAAGGAGGAAAAGGGGGCGAAATGGCCTGGATCGGTTGGCCCATTCGATCGGCCGGCCCAGCCGATCGGCTGGCCTATCCGATCGGCCGGCCCAGCCGTTCGGCTGGTCCGTTCGATCGACTGGCCCAGCCGTTTGGCTGGCCCATCCGTACGGAAGCCTTTCGATCCTCGTTTTTGATGCGTTGTGATAGTTTGGGCCACGTTTTCATATATTTATTTAATTATTTATTATAATTAATTACAAAAGGGTCGTATATACGTATCTATATATCCAATATTCGGTGCGATGATCGAGTTACGCGTGCCTTCGAGTGCGTTCTTCGACGTGATGTGTCACAAGGATTATCGGGGTACTACTTTGCTCGTATTGCCGTCATCGTCACGATGGCTGGAGACATGGTACTCTCCCGATAGTCTTTGTTAGCGTTGCTTGCTTATATTTCGACTCCCCACGGTTATCGAGGAGGGTAGATTGAGCCCTCACTCAACATCATCGTGAGTGTTATAATTTATGAAAATAGATTTGTAATAGCGATTGAATATGCGTAATTATTCGATTATACTTCGATTAACGATATATCTGATATAGTTACATTATGATCCGAATCTCTGGTGTTAGGCGTAACGAGTATAATGAGTAGTCTAGCATGCTTTAGACTACAATACTTTAGCATGTGAACAGAAGATGCATCATTCTGATTCTTCACAGCCCTAAGGATATCATAATATCACTTTGCAACATTCACCCCTTGTTAAGACAAAATAATGAGACTTATTCATAATCCTAAAACATTAATATTTAGGAAGGTCTCACAAATTATTGTATATAGCACATAGCTAAATTTTATCATTCATTTAAGGAACATAACTTGTTTACCTTTGATCTCCAACACTTTACCATTGACTCATAAGGACTTAAACATAAGTCTTAATCCAAGTCACTTGGTGAACGCATTCATCACCAACAAGATGAATGTTCTTCGTCTACAATCACTATTATGTGTGACATAGAGTCAACTAGATTGACACTCAACAACATGGCATTCATAATTTTGCCATAAGTGATTTACACACAATTATTGTTATTCATTAGGAGATATGTATATTTAGGATGCTCTCCCAAACGAAGGTAAAATCTCCATATATTTCTAACAATAATCAAGTGGTAGACGCATCTACATGTAGATCATTTGGAACAAATCTCGCAAGATTTATTATTCACACTTGTGAATTTTCCAAAGACTTCTAACGAAGTATGTCGACATGAATCTCGTTTGTGTATTTCATTGTTGCAACCCCCGATCCTAAATCCCCGGGAACGGGCGGTCGCGAGCCAGTTTTGGTGGTATCGTGTTATTTGTCCAATTTGGCAGCGGAATTTTACATCAGGACCGTAGTTAGGAAATATTTTATCAGAGTAAAATACCATATTTCCATATCATTAAACACATGGGTAAAACCCAAGTTTTTCAGTACACATATCTTTATAGGGATACACCCTATGTTATTTAATAAAAACATCTATTTTATTCTTAGGTAACTTTATTGCCACTTTTCCAAGCCTTTAGTGCTGTCCAGCTGGCTTTTGTTTGGCTTTCACATTTTGTTACCTGAAACGCGTTTTTAAAAACATTTGTCAGTGGGAAATACTGGTGAGTGAATTCCAGTTTAATCAAGTTTAATTAAAAATCATTGTACAATATTGAGGGCGCATCCGCAATTACATTTGTTTCCAAGTTATATCAATTACCACCACACGGTACTGTCGTTCCGACTTATGGTCATGTTACTCCTTTACCAGGTGGTAACAAATTTTGTATACAAAACCCCAAATTTACCGACTGTAATTGTATTCTTACAAATACTCAATAACTGCTATTCGCATGGAAAGATATTTAAGGTTTTGTAAAAACAATTCACAAAATAGATTTACAAAAAGAGGATTACTCACATTGCTGTCCTAGGGTTTTCAGTAAGGATTTCCTGGGAATAATCTATAAATTACACAAATGCACGTGTGTTAGTATAATAACTCATTTTAACATTAGTAATACCCTCCCCGAGACGGCATTCCAACGACTACGTCGGGCAGAACCACGACAGCCGTTACGGAACCCTAGATCAATCGGGCAGAGTATCTAATACGTCTCCAGGGGTTATGATACTTACATCGTAGCAGAACCTCGCTATTTAGGGGGTATAATACCCGAGTATTACTTCTACTATTTAAAAATTGTGATTGAGAAATGAAAATGGGACGAACAGACTGAAGATCCGAGGCCATCTATTTATAGTTGCTGATTCTGGCTTTGTCGCGGCCCGCGTAACATAGGGGCAGGGCCTACGCGGCCCGCGTTGACTCCGGGTCAACGTGTAGCTCATCCGGACCAGCTAGTAGGCTCGACACGATGATAACACGTGTCATCACTGGGCTGCGCCACCATTTGTGACTCTCGCGGCCCGCGTTAACTTAATGGGGGTCTCACGCGGCCCGCCTAAACTTATAAATCAACGAAATCAGGTCTTGACCTTTATATCGCCCGCGTAGGAGTTGAGGTGGGTTCTACGCGGCCCGCCTCAGCTTAAGTTTCAGATTTTTAATTTATTTTTAATACTATTTAATATAATTGAGGCCCGTTTTCACGTATGGGGTGTATGTTAGGATATTTTAAATATATTAGGGTGTCGGAAAAATTATGAGGGTGTCAGTTTTATTTAGAATTGTTACATTCATCTCAATACACTCAGTACGTTCTTTCATTATTCTCTCATGACGTGGTTACACATTTGATGTCTCGTCTTTGACATTTAGTCAATGCAACAACTCTTAAGTTGTTTATGTCCAAGAATTTTCATGTACTATCCGTTTAAAACCATATTCTGTTAAACAATGTATAATTGGCGTTATAATTATTTTCACAAAAATAATTTATACGTCACAAATATTAGTCATTTTTTTCTTTGTAAAAAATTGCATGTGTTATCCGAAGATATTGAACACAAAACAATAAAATACATTGGAATTAAATCATAAGTGCCGAACACTTTTGAAATTTAAACGGAAGTATAGACGATATGTAGACATCAAATATCAAAGTTCTTTGATCATCAACACTTTATAATCTGACCAAAAACTTCTCAACGATATCGTCCTATGGCATATCTTGAGGTACTCCCTCAATAAGACTCCATGTACTTGTAAGTACAAGTTCCCCATTTCATCTTGAAACTTTAAACTTGGACAATTATGCTCAAAACAACACCAAATTGTTACAAAGACTACATTTATATAGTAAACTTGAACAATTAAATTTGTTCAAAACAACACCAAGTTGTGTTTTTTTTTTCACCAAATAAATGATTTGTTATAAAACTAGTTATCTGTTGGTCATATGTTATATTAATTCCCCTTCTCATAGTCTCCATAAGTTAAAAAAAGTATCATAAACCATACTATTCTCTGTCATTTCTTAACGAAAGGAAAGGACAGGAGTGGCGACTATTCTACGTAGTAGGACTTCAATTTGCCGATGAAGGATGACGGTCTTCTATTTTAGATGGAGTTGAGTCTACCTCCACTGCAACACATCAATATGTAACTAGTTTAATACCCGTTCGGTGAACGGATTTTTTTAGTGTTATAATGACAAATGATTTTATTTACATTTATATGTATAATATGATCTCAATAAACAAGTTCACACTGACATGTTAATATGCCTAAAAACGAAAATCACGGTTGGAGACAAATTCAATAACTAAAATTGCAGTTAGTTTTTAAGTTAATCGTTGACTACTAAAACATAAAAACACAACTAATGAATTGAAATGAAACACCAAGTAACCATGTACGATAAACAAAAGTGAAAATGCGTGGAATGTTTCATGAAACATGACGCAACGTTCGTGTGTGGTTCAACTTTTTTATATCTTATATGTGTTTCCAGTATGTAGGGGTGTAAACAAGCCCAGAGGCTCGAGAGCTACTCGTTATAAGCTCGTACGAGCCCGAGCCCGAGTCTGAAATAAAGCTCGTTTAGTTATCGAGTCCGAGCTCGAGCCTGAAACACAAAGCTCGTTTAGACTCGCGAGCCTAAACGAGCCAAAACAACATTTTATTTTATTTTATTTTATATAGAATATAATAATAATGATAATAACATTGGCGAGTCGAGCTCGAGCCGAGCTTTGGCTCGTTTAAGCGATATTGAAGCGAGATCGAGCCGAGCTTATAGCTCGTTTGAGGTTGTTCTCAAAATAGCTTGAGCCAAGCTCGAGCTTTGGGTTTTACTCGTGAACCGAGCTCGAGCTCAAATAAGTAGGCTCGAATCGAGCCGAGCTTGAGCTCGAGCTTCATAAAAACATGACAAGCCCAGTCGAGCTCGGGCTCGGCCCGACTCGTTTACACCCCTACCCGTATGACAGGTTCGTCGCAACGCACAATTCTTAAATCGACTTAGTTATTATTATTATTTTCTATGTTTTACGTTCCAATCTAATTTCTTTGCTTTAACACGCTGCCTTTTTAGTGTCGGTGGTTATTGAACGTGGTGTGACATTGAACCCCTTCGTAACAAAACATACGTGTTTGGGCCATAACGGGCCAGACGGTTACTCAAAAGCCCAACACCTTCAATCAAAATCAAAAAAATATATATATAAATATTAAATAATACACAGTCCACTCCAACCGTGCGCGTCAAGCTTTCATCCAACTCAGTAACGAGTCACCGACTCAACAACACACAGACTGAGTCACCGAGTCAACAATTTAAACATCATCAATCGACACATTTACAAAACATTTAGCCCTAATTTGATGAACTTTTGCGATGGATCCGAACGCAGTGGTGCTGGAAATAAGTTCGGATGATGATGAGAAGGAGACTAACGGTGGATTGAAGTCGTCGAGAGTTGACTTGGATGACGATGACTGTGTGGTTCTTGATAAAGATCCGAATGCGTCTGCAGAAGTTAAGAATGGCGGTTTGGGTAATCGTGATGATGATGATGAGATTGTTGTTGTTAGTGAGAAAGGGCAGGTTAGGGTTTTTTTTTTTTTTTTTTTTTTTAATTTGTTGATGGTTTTTAAATTTGAATTGTTTCGGTTGTGATAGATGGGGATGATTGTGTCGTTAGGGTTTGAAGTTTTTTTTTCTTTTGTTTTTGTTTTTTTATCTATCTGCTTTTTGAATTGCATCAGTATAGTTTATGATTAACTGCGTTGTTAGGGTTTGAACGGTTTTTATTTTTTTGTGTGTTTTTTTATCTATCTGCTTCTTGAATTGCATCAGTATGGTTCATGATTAACTGTGTTGTTAAGGTTTGAATTTTTTTATTTATTTATTTTTATTTTTTTGTGTTTTTTTTATCTATCTGACTTTTGAATTGCTTCATTACGGTTATGCTAGATGATTAATTGCGTTATTAGGGTTTGAATTTTTTTTCTACCGTTTTTGTGTTTTTTTTTTTTTTAATCTATCTGACTCTTGAAGTGCTTCATTTTTATTTTTATTTTGTTTTTACTTTTTTGTGGTTTTTTAATCTCTCTGGCTCTTGAATTGCTTCATTACGGTTATGCTAGATGATTAATTGTGTTGTTAGGGTTTGATTTCTTTTTCTACCTTTTTTGTGTTTTTTATCTATCTGACTCTTGAATTGCTTCATTTTTATTTTATTTTTAATTTTTTACTTTTTTGTGTTTTTTTAATCTCTCTGGCTTCTGAATTGCTACATTATTGTTATGCTAGATGATCAATTGGTTGTTAGCTTGTTTTTTTTTTTTTTTTTTTTTTTTTTACTTTTTGATCTATCTGACTATTGAATTGAAAGCAATAATTTGTTTTATTTTTGTTATAAACTAATTGTTATTTGTACCTTCTCATGTTGATCTTTCATGAAAATGACATGATTGCTTACCATGAAAATTTGACCACTCTTGCTAAGAGAATATACCCAATTCGGCCCGCTTTCATGAAAACGGGTCAAAGTTTATAGAGACCTAAATGTATGTAAACTTGTGATTTGATTAACATGAACCCCTGTTGGTAAAAGAATGTCACAATTCGGCCCGTTTTCATGAAAAACGGGTCAAAGTATTTCTTTTTACCATCTATACACATATAAATACGTGAACTTGTGGTTTGATTAACATGAATTCTACACGAACAATTAATTTGCAGAAAAAAAAACAGTAAATAACTGAATACGATCTGGGAAATTTACGTTTTATTGTTTCTTGATCTTTTTGTAGGTTGCGTGTCGAGATTATCCTCATTCAAGGCACCTCTGTATCAAATTCCCATTCTCCACTACCCCAAATCAAAGCCACTGTAACCAGGTAATATTATTTTAACATTCATTATTTCGCCTTTTTGGACCGATAACAAACAGATTTCATAATTACCAATATGCCCTTTTGATCTCTGCCATTTTTTTATACTTTCAGTGCTATTGTTATGTTTGTGACTCACTTGCTCCATGTGTCTTTTGGGGCAATGGCAGTTCAAGTGCTGACCATTGTCGCGCTACTGATAAAGACGAGTTTTGGAAACGCGAGAGAAAAAACGTCAAAAACGGTGGTAATGGTAAACCTGCCCAACCCGTAAGTCAACTGTCCCCGGTTGACCTTTACACACCAGCACCGGTGATGGTACTTCAACCCGCAAATCAGATTCCAAAAACGGGCCCGATTCATGCAAACCTCACGGCGGCTAACTTTCAATCTGCAGATATCCTTAGTCAGTACAGACACAGCATACTTGCGTCGAGAAACAAATTACATCCGAATTTGGCATCTCAACTTGCGCATAGGGTTCAGCAGAGGCATAACTTAGGCTCTAGGGTTCCGGTTCAACGGCCCGTATTCAAAAGAACCAATCCAGTTAGGGGTGCGATATCGGACAACCAAAACCCGTACGACCCGTACAGGGGCAATATTAGAAATCGCATTAGGCAGCAAAATTATCGAGTCAGTAGAATGCTTTCCGGGTCGAGTGAATATTTAGGTTCTTTACAACCGAATGCAGTCAACGCGTCTGTTCCATATCCTCCTCAAAGTCAAACCTATACATCTTCAACTGTAAATCAACACCAGCCTCAATTCTCCTATCACTCAAACCCTAACTTTCAGTCTCGTGTAAATTCCAACCCGATTCCTGAAAACCCGCTTTACAACCAACTCCGTAATGATCCTGTTCCACCGTCTTCACGACCGCAACCAGCGTCCAGTCAGCAGACTTATATGGCGCCAGGTCAGCAAAGCTATCATGTTCCTTCCAAAACCCAAGTGGATAGCCCGTTAGTCCCGGTTTCGGATATTACCCAGAATGCTTTACAAGGAAATAAATCTCAGGGTTGTATAGTGGATTCGGGTTTTAAAGATTACGGGTTGGATTTGCCTACGGGTCAAGATTCTGCGACACTTGGAGGTGCGGGGTCTGCTGCAAACGAGTCAACACTGACGGCAGTCTCTAGCGGCTTAGCGGACTATCAGTTTGATGATTGGCTTTTTGATAACCAGCCTATTGAAACAGGGTTCACAGACTACTCATCTGATTCGGCTTTTATAGACACAGGTCCGATCTTCCAGTTTTAAGGCTTACATTTCTAATTCCTTTTTTTTTTTTTGTTAGAAATGATCGTTAGCATTCGACATTAATGCTTTTTTTCATAGTAGTTTAGTTTTTTTTTATTTTTGGGGTTTATTTTAAGTAGAATTTTTATGTATTAAACTTGGTTGTCTTTTATGTAACTAGCAATTTCCGTCGATCCGTTTAAAGTCTCATTTTTTTTTCAGCTTTTGGAGTTTCTGAGATGTAAGGTGTAATTTATACTGTAGGGGTGTTTATGTTCGAGTTATAGTCGGTTTGAACCTTTTTTTTTTTTTTTTTACTTTTTTCTAAATCGGCAGTTTGCATTACTAATGGTTTATGATTACAACTAGAAGATTGACCCGCGCGCGTTGCGCCGCGGCCAACGAAATTGACATGCTGTTGATCAGATTCACATTTACAGTATGTTAAAAATGTTTTTATCGGTTAATCTGTAGTATTATCTTATACAAAAAGTAATTCATCAAATAAGCTCAATTTGTTGCTAATTTATATGATGTAAATGTACAAATAAATATTCTAAATTCAAAAAATTGTATAATAAAAGCGAAAACAAACGGTTCAGTCTACATGGTTGGTTTTAAACCAAACCATCAAAGAGCACTGCATTGGATGTGTTTGTCTTGGGTGGTCCAATTTGTTACAGCGGACTAGTCCGGTTTGGTTTAGTGGGGACCACATACGCACATGCCCCTGGAGGAAAAAGTGAGGTTTGAAAAATGATGTAACAGGTTTGGATTTTGGCCGTTGATCAGCGTTCTGGATGCTCTTAATAGTTTGTGAACACTCCCGCATTCCGTTTTCTATATGTATCTATTTAAAAAAAAAAAACACATTTACAACATAAGAATTAAAAAGTGAGTGTCCCTAAAACCACAATTGCTTGGTTTTGAATCAAGAAAGTTTTGAGTTTCGACTTGCAAAATCATTAAGTGGGATTTCACCTAAACATTGACCAAGACCAGAAATCTTAATACATCTTATAGCGCAAACTATAGTTGATAATATACATTCATGGATCCAAACCGTGTATACAATTTGGTAACTGCCTACATGGCAAATACAAGCAAATGCTCAACATAGAGAAGGATAGAAACAGGTAAAAAAACTGAACCACTCCCAATTTTCAGTTGTCTGCATAGGCTTCAGATACTTGGTCGCGGTTCCTGTTAACAAAATATGGATTCAAGCTTAGTATAAAGTCTCTAAGATGTTATACTATAAATTCTTGGGCTGTTATAAAATATTGATAGCAATAAACAAGACTTTGGCACACAAGACTGCAACGTTTTGTCATTTTCTGACCCACTAGAAAGGGGTTTTGACTAAAAGTCAAACACGTCTTTACCTAAAAATTAAGCAAGTCTTTAAAATAATGATGACGTTGACTTTGACCCACAAGATTCCATTACCTTTCGTTCGTTTTGAGGACGCACCTCAGATGTGAAATATCACCGTGGGTTTTTTAACATTCTAAAGCATATGCCTGAACCTGCAGCATAATCAAACACGCGGATATATTATCACATAATATTTGATTTATCAGCACAGACATGACTGGACAGGGTTTTATTCGGTTTTAAGAAAATGGAAGAATTTCTACAATAATAATAATACCCTTGTTATATAAAAGAGATTAGTTTGGGTTGGGGTAATTTTGTAATTAACAAAAAGTTTATAAAAGATTTTCTCTCTGTGAATCAGAAAATTATTAACTGAAGTGTTCAGACAACCTGTATTACTACGGTTCTACCTCAACTGCTGCTTGTGCTTCAGAAAAGTGATCGGGTCTGGTAGTATGAGCACCATCATACTGAAGGATTCTAAGCTTGCCTTCCTGCAAATATAAAAATTATGCTTCGACTAATTTTCAAGACGGTTATAACTATAGGTGGCAAGATGGGCGGGTCAGAAGTCAAACCAGGCGAGTTGAAAACACTTCTCGCTTAAACAATAAAAATTAATAATTATTAATAAGAATAAAACAATTCAAGGAAGTTGCATGTAGTTTAAACTTTGGGATACATTTGACCCGCGTGGCCCAATTTAAATGAGAAACAACCAACATACCTTGGTCCCGTAAACAAGACCTCCACCAGCAAGGGGGTGAAAGCAAGCTACATTAACCTCATCTTCTGCACTTGGAAGCACACTCACCAATTCCATGTCTGAAACTCTATATACCTGAACCACCAAATTTTAAATGTGTAACTGATGAAAATAACAAGGTTTATTAATATCAATAAATAATCTAATATGTAACACATCCATCATATCAGTGTGAAATATATTGTATTTACCTCTAGAACAGTGTAAATGGATAACGAGGTATCCCCGTTAATCACAATGCTTTTAAGAAGAGAACTGTGACGTCGACCATAAGCAAGCAATATGTGCTCAGAAGTGGGCGAGAACTGCAAGAAATTAAAATAAACACATAATCGAAACAAATTAAGATCAATATTTGTTCGTATGCTTTTAATTAACTCCAAATTGTTGATAAATCATGTTGTTAGAAGATAATCCAACGGTCACCAATAAGTATTATTCAGATATAAACTTGAAACAGACTTGCCTGGATGGATGTTAAACAATGGGCAGCTCTAATTGGCCTTGAAATAAGTACCGAACCAAAACTACATGAGTACATAAGATACAGATTAAAACAGAAGTTACAAAACCATGAAAGCAGAATTAGAGACGACACTTTCAACCCATTTGCTTATGATTCAAAAGTTATTGCTTATCGTTAAAGTTGTCACGCGGGTCATGGGTAAAAAAGATAATTAAAAAGTGATGGGTTAAAGTATACTTTTTATGCACAAAATATCCTAAATCTTTTTAATCAAATAAACCACATCTACATCAAACATTTTAATTTTAGTGGATCATATATGACACTACTTGTTTTTTAGCTGAAAGGGAAAAAAGTATTACGGTTGACCCATCACCCAACTAGACCGGCCCGCTCAAATTGCCACCTCTAGACCAATGATGATAAGTACAAAGGGGAATTGAAATATTACGTTGCCTCCTCGAGTGAATATATCCTAAGTTCATACATCACTTGGCGGGCAGAAATTGGATGCCTTGTTGGAGAAGTTGAAGCCCGTTCTTGATGGAGTTGGGTTGGTAACCCTGGGTCCGCTTCAAACTGAGGAAGCACACATGCAACACAAGCAGCTAGATATCTCCCACATGGTGAAAAATGGGCCCCCATTTCACTGTATCATCATTTTTGCAACATAATCAACCAACATATGATCAAATAAAACCAAACAATAGACCTCAACTTTTAACATGTTATGTCTTTAAGGCTTAAAGCACACACAACTAGATACAGCAAACTCAACAGATCAGAGGTAACTGGTCAAATATGATTTAAAAAACTAATATGATCTCAAAATCAAATTTACTTTTCGGATAAAAAATGGTTTAGAATGTTTTAGGGTTTTAAAATACACTTTTGGCAGCTTCCCACTTATTCAACACATTTCCTTTTAAGCCATTTAATTTATTTGACCAGTAGTAAAATACCATTTTCGTCCCCGAGGTTTGGCCAGTTTCGTCCAAAGGTTTGTTTTTCCTCATCCGGATCCAGAAGATTTGAAATCTTGTCATTTTCATCTCACTCGTTAACTCCATCCATTTTTCTCCGTTAAGCCAGGGGTATTTTCGTCTTTTTTGAATACTTGTTCATTATGCTAAATGCTTGTACATAAAGCGAAAAAGACCGAATTGCCTTTTTAAGTTAACAAAAAAGACGAAAATACCCCTGACTTAACGGATAAAAACTGGATGGAGTTGACGAGCTGGATGAAAATGGCAAAGTTTCAAACCTTTTGGATCCATATGCGAAAAAATAAACCTTTGGATGAAAGTCACAAAACTGGCCAAACCTCTGGGACAAAAATGGCATTTTAATCTTTGACCAATTAAAAATATTGAAGAATAAACCAACGCGGCCCAATTGTAAGTAAACGGCTCGACATTGGCACCTCTACGTGTCCTAAAGCCTTACCTACAAAGTACCGCGTGTGGTATTGTTAGACGGCATCTTTCAGCTTTAAGAGAAGCACAAGGATTTTCAAAATCATGAGGCCAGATTCTTAGCTTTACAGTACACGGCAACTCAGCAGCAGCAGTAGCAGTTAATGACGCAGAAAGTTGACTCTGTATTCGACTAATTATCGGGAAAGAATCATTCCCACCGTTTGTCTCGGTAACAATAGCATTTTGTCTGTGTTGTGATGCAGAAATAGAAGCACCATTTGAAGAAAGATCCTGCACACGCTGTCTTTCTGGATCCACTGGGTTCGAACCATATGGCATAGCTGGTGAACCCTCCGCTAACTCAAGTGGCAATGAAGTGCCGGCTTGTTGACTTTGACCCACCAACCATCCTTGCATGAAAGGTAACTCCCAACCGCCCATCTGACTAAGCATCGGTTCAGGAATATCCATATTTGTAGCTCCAGTGACATCTATTGGATTAGATGGAGGAACAGAAGCCATCATTTGTTCATACAGTTCTGTTGCGTTTGCAAGAACTTGAAGCCGATCTGAAGATTCCGATGGCCTGTTGACGGTTTGTAGTTGTGGCCTTGGATCGGTATTTGGATGAGGATGAGAGAAGAAGAGAGGTACATGCATTAATGGTAGCTCTGCAGCTAAACTTAAACGGTCAATGGAATGCATGTTTCCCATATATACAGTTGGAGGGGGATAATGCAAATAACCCAAAGATGTTGCATGTGCCATTGTAGAATCCGAAGAGTCGAGATCATTGACCTGTTAAACAAAATCACTGTACGATAAGACCTTAAATAAAATGGGTGACAAAAGATTAGTTTGACCTTTTGGTCAAAAGAATCGTACCTCGGCAGTTAACAAAAATGGAGCGGAATGTGGATGGAAGTGCACAGCACGAAGAGAGCGCCTTGTTTTCAATACAATAGCAGGTGCAGAACCCTCACCTCTGTTATTGTAATGCCAGAAATATAACTGGAAATAGAAAACTGATGTTAGCATGATGTATAATAGTCTAAGCTAAAAGCGGCATTTATGATCTTCAATCCCGTACTTGTGAAAGGGTTGATTTGGATACTGTTTTACTTCCGAGAAGTCAAAAGAATAGACTATTAAAACTAAAAAGTAGTTTAACCAGAAAAATGCGTCAAGAATTGCCCAAAGCGTAACAGGAATGAAATAACATGATCCTTAAATAAATTTTACAAGAGATTAGATTATTATAGAAATGTGAAAATAATTCTCATCATATCAATCATAGAAGATGTATTATTACAATTTTAGTTTCTCTCAAAAGTCAAAACTCAAAACCCTACGTTGGTGCTTCATTCATTTTTTAGGATAATTAATCGTTTCCAGATGTTCATCATCATTTACTCAGGTATAAAATATTCTGGTTAAACGTTTCAGATTTGTGTGTAAACCTTGTTCTTAGAAGTTGTTCATACAATTTAGGGTTTTATTTTTCGTAAAAGTTATTTGTTGTTAATTTACAGAAATCACAGAATAAACCATTTTATTACCAAGAACGTTACAGAATTACTGATTTCAGAAACTTGCAACGAGAAACTTTTACAAAGAATAAAACCTAAATCGTATGAACACCTTCTAAGAACAGTGTTTACACAAACAAATTTGAGACGTGTAACTAGAATATTTAATACTTGAGTAAATAATGATGAACAACTGATTGGTTATCCAGAAAAATGAACGAAATACCAATTTAGGGTTTTGAGAGAGAAACTGAATATAAAAATAATTTCAATGATTGATCCATAGTTGTTAATAGCGAATAGCGGTAAATAGCGACAAGCTACCTATACGCTACGAGGCGATAGCGATGAGATGGCAAGCGCTATTTGATGTTTAGCGATAACATATTAGAAATCTTTTTTTAATAGGGTTTTATTCACAAATATAAGGTTTTTTGATGCATATAGTGAAGATTATATCTGTTTGATCAATTAAAATGCCTAAAAATTCGGTTTTTAATATAAAAAAAAAAAAGAAAAAAAAACCCTAATTGTCGCTATAGAGCGCTAAACATCAGATAACGATGATCCAGCGCTACGCTACGCTATTTGCTATAGCCCTCGCCATCATCATTATTAACAACTATGGATTGATCTGACCCGTTTTGTTATCCAGCTCACATCTCCACATTTACACTACCAAATTATCAAAGCAGTAAGTAGTATGAACCACCTTATGGCCTGCGGCAACTGCAAGAAGTTCTCCTTCAGCATGGAAGGCAATAGAAGCTATAGGGCGGTCTGTCACAAAGCAAAGATGCAGATATAACAATATATACACATGCATATGTAAATACATAACTTCGAGATACGACAATCGGTAGGTTTTTTTTAACAAAATATAACTTATTCGGGAAATAAAACAGAAAAAATGTGTTTAGTAATTACAAAAATCACGAGACCCTATGCATTCCGATGTATTTGCATTCCATAATCGAACTTCATGATCCAAGCTTCCACTGGCAAGTATTTCTGGATGCAATGGGTGGAACCTGACCTGTAAAACCACAATTAGCACATCAACGTAAGAAAAGACCATCGCGCATTTCAACTACGAGAGGCGTGATTGAAATAATCTAATTTCTTAAATCATATTTGTTACACTAATTTTTTTAGAGTAGAGTGCCATTTTTCGTCCATGAGGTTTGGCCAGTTTTGTGACTTTCGTCCGAAGGTTTGTTTTTCCGCATCTGAATCCAAAAGATTTGAAATCTTGCCATTTTCATCCGGCTCGTTAACTCCATCCATTTTTCTCCGTTAAGTCAGGGGTATTTCCATAATTTTTGTAACTGAAAGGGAATTTCGGTCTTTTTCACTTTATGTAAAAAGACCGTATGCCCCTGAAAAAGACTGAATTGCCCTTTAAGTTAACAAAAAAGACAGATATACCTCAAGGACGAAAATGACATTTTACTCTTTTTTTAATCAACAAAATTTGTTTTGGGTCAACCCACTTACTCCGTTTGACCGTTTCAACTAGTCCAAAAAAAATCTACTTTTGACTCATCACCCAACCCGTCCGTTTTATGCATCAATAATCTTACAAGGTTAAATGATATAACTAGCTAGCACCAGAAAGACCATAAAGATGATTAGCTCATTAGTAATTAAGCATCTTACCACCCAAGGAGTTCTTCGATGACCACTAAGCACCTTTTCACATTTTCCAGTGTGACAGTTGATTATTTTAACAGTGTGATCACCGCTGTAATTCAAAAAAACAAACATCAGTAATTACAATAAGTAAAAGATGCAAAGAACAAAACAAAGACTACTGAGAACATACTGAGTAGAAGCAAGAATTTTCCCATCTGCACTAAATGCAGCTGCAATTGTTGATCGTGGAGAAGGCTCCAGAGGACAATATTTGGCTGATAAACACCGCAATGACTCAGCCTCCACCCTGAAACCAAAGAAACGGAAAATTATTATGGCTAAAATTTACTTTTTTTATTTCTTCAAAGGTATCAAAATACTATAAATGTAGCAGAAGTACCATGAAAGAAGTTCACTTTTGGAATTTCTCACTCTTTCACTTTCGGGTTTAACAGATGACTGATGCTTGTGATTAGAAACTTCTCCCCGCTGCCTTTTTGGCAAGCACTTTGCTGTTCTAGGAGCTATCTCTCTTCTTGCCAGCAAATGAAGCACGTTCCTATCACTAAGAATAATTGCATGTGAGATGTGATAAAATGTAAACAAGATACAACAAACTAAATGTAACAGAGATATAACTAACATAACTGTTTTATACCAACTGCTCTAATAAGATAACTGGTATTAAGTGCATTCATTGGCTCAATAATTAAGAGTGCATGATGTGTTTGTTTAAGCATTACAACGGATCAAAAGCCTTCTAGATTAAAATCCTAAATGTATACCAACACGAAAACCTATGAGAAACTAAAAGAATATCCAATCAATGACTTCAAAATTCAACTAAAAAGACCTTCAACTACCACAAAAAAAAAAACACCAAAATGCACAAGTAGCCCGAATAGACGAACACGAAACATAAGGGACTGTGATCAACATTATTAAGTACAATTAGTGAGCAAAACTAGTCTAATCATATCACCAGTTGACATCCAATTCCTAACAAGAACAATAAAAACACACATGCAACAGCCTGATCAAACACACTAGTTCAAAAATGAAATAATAATTGAAGATCCAGCTTTATTTTGTGAATTACAACAGAATGTACAGTCCAGAACACCAAACCCTAACCCTAGGGTGAATTATTCAACTCGAATACCTAAATTCAACATTGTTAAACAGAAAACACAAACAAATAACACAGATCAATCAAACAAACAACAATCCTATAACATTTATATTCAATCGAGTTCAAATTGTACAGAATTGAGAAGAAACAAAAGAGTTAAAGCTCACTTTTGATGGATTTGAGAAGGTAATGATGAAGATGAGAGCGTGTTGAGATCATCTATGCATGAAGTAGCATCCATTGATATAAATTAACATACAAAAAGGTTAAATTAAGATGCGTAGATAGATCGATTGAAGTGAAACCCTAATTTTAACCGTTGATTTCTGTTGTGTTGTATTGGATTGAGATTTGTGAAGAGAAACCCTAGCAATCGTGCGAGCTAGAAAGGTTAATCTGACATAATCCCTACCCCTGTGTTTTTATGTTTCACCAAAAAATTTATTATTATTATTATTATTATTATTATTATTATTATTATTATTATTATTGTTGTTGTTGTTGTTGTTGTTATTTTATTTTAGAGTGAATTGCAAGTTTTGTCCTTTATCTTTAGGCTATTTTGCAAGTTTTGTCCTTTATGTTTAAATTTGACGAGTTTTGTCCTTTATGTTTGAAAATCAAGCACGTTTTACCCTTTGGGGCAAAACGTGCTTGATTTTTAAGGACAAAACGTGTTTGATTTTTTAAACATAAAGGACAAAACGTGCTTGATTTTTAAACATAAAGGACAAAACGTGCTTGTTTTTTAAGGCCCAAAGGGTAAAACGTGCTTGATTTTTAAACATAAAGGACAAAACTTGTCAAATTTAAACATAAAGGACAAAACTTGCAAAATGGCCTAAAGATAAAGGACAAAACTCTTTATTTTATATATCTTTTTTTTTGAAAGAGTTAGCTCACTGTTATTTAGTTTTTTTTTTTTCTTTAGTTCAGCCAAATTATGAATTTGCTCTTAAATTTATAGTTTCTTTATTGGTTTTGTTTTTTTCTTTTTCTACCAAATTACAATTTTGACCTCGGCTCAAATTTATAGTTTTTCGTTTGTTTTTGTTTTTTTCCCTGTTAAATTACATATTTGCCCCCAATGTAAAATTACAGACATGTCAACGTTTTAGTGTTTTTTTTTTTTACAAAACTATGGTAGTGTTTTGTTTTAGTTGGTTGGCTCGGTTTAATTTTATTCATGCCAAGTGGCTGTCTGGCACACGTTCTTTGTCCTAAAAAATTACAACTTTGCCCCCAGTTTAAAATTATAGTTTTTCCATCGTTCTAATTTGTTTAGCAAAAGTATGGTAATCCGTTGTTTTAACTGGTTGACTCGATGCAATTTTTTTAGATCGTGTTATGAGTGGTATGTACAAGTAACCGAAACATAGTCGTACATGTTACGAGAGAATAAAAAAAAATGACTTAGTGTCCCGTAACACGGGCGGGGCAAAAACTAGTTATTATTATTGTTGTTGTTATATTAGAGAAAATAAACATAAATATTTTATTCAACATAGCCATTTTTTCCATCTTTGATTTAAATCACAATAAAAACATAAATAATTTATTCAACACAGTCATCTTTTTCCATCTCCAATAAATTTCTTGCGTATATGTTCTGCTCTCTCAAAGTCTAAAGTAGTCGGGCAAATAAGTTACCCAAAAATTGATTTTGAAAATTTGTAGGTCGAAAGCCGATAAGGCTCGAAACAGGTACAAGCCCACATTTCCTAATCTCCGATGTCTTTGATTTTGCGTTTTTTTAGATGTTTCGGTGAAAAAGCAAATGACCAGTAAGACAGTTTTTTGTGTAGAGATGGCGGTGTATGGTACGGCTTCGATATCATCGAACTCATCGCAAGGGAATCACTAACGTGATGGTTAGTTTCTTAATCTGAGAGTTGTCTGGTTATGGGGAGTAAGCCTCATGAAAGAATTGTCACATGACCAGGCATGGTTATGCCTCGAGCCCCAACAACCTATAAATAGAGTTCTATTTCAACCATTTTCACTTGTTCATTCTTCTCCCCGCTTCTTCACTGCACATTTCTCTTCTACCTACTGTCTCTAGTCATTGTAATCATTAAGAAAAACTTAAGAATCATTAGTGTAATCAAGCTTTTGATGATTAATATAATATTTTCAAGTCTGTTAAAAACCAGTTTCATGACTACTCTTGGATAGATTCTTGAGAGGGTGTTTAGGGGAAACTTATCCCTTTAATGGGGGGTTAACTAAGGAGGATCATGGGTGAACAAGGTGTGTGTGTGTGTTAATGATTATAGTTAATTAATAGTTTACTGAAAGTGAGTGAAATATTAGGTCACCATTGACTTGGGTCATTAGTTTTCAGCTTAACCCCTAAAATCTACCAATAATCTTGCGGTGTCATTGACTTGGGTGGTTCATGTTTTCTATGTCTGTGTAGAGTCAAAATATGTTGATGCGTTGACCGAATGTTAAAGGTTTTGGAAGGACCCTGGGTTGTAAGCTGAAAGTGAGTGAAATATTAGGTCACCATTGACTTGGGTCATTAGTTTTCAGCTTAACCCCTAAAATCTACCAATAATCTTGCGGTGTCATTGACTTGGGTGGTTCATGTTTTCTATGTCTGTGTAGAGTCAAAATATGTTGATGCGTTGACCGAATGTTAAAGGTTTTGGAAGGACCCTGGGTTGTAAGCTCTTGCCTTTATGCGGCGCTAGTACCAAAGTTTAAGGGACTTGGTTTCTATGAAAAGTGACTACCTTAGGGGAATTGACGACTCACCTGAGGACTCTTAATCTGAATCCCTTAAACTAACTAACTAACTGTAACGACCTCGTAAATTTCCATTCCTAAAAATTCACATTAAGAAACCCTAATTGAAACCCCCAAGTGGCATGGTGCGACCCAAAATTTGAAAAACGGACGAAACTAGCAACAGGGCCCCTAAAACTCAAGGGGGGTCCCCTAATTAAGTTGATCCGCTCAAAACGATTATAAAACACGTAATTTTGAAAATTTACAACTCATCCGTAACACCTCGTAAAATCACGACCAATGATGTATTGACACGTGTAATAAACCCTAATAAAGTCAAATGTGGACTATGAGGGACTAATTTTGTGAAAAATCAAAAACTTTGATTATGGAAGGACTGGAAGTGTTAACATGATTAAACTAAGTCTCTGAATAACCTCACACGATATTCGTGTTCTCATATTAAGCCACTTGTTGTTCGAGAGTAGCCGTTTGCGTAATTATTTGAAAGTTTGCGCGACGAAGGGTTAAAAGCGTCAACATGTTAATTCTTACCTCTGAGTGACCTTTTAACAAACCGGGAGCTTCATGATGTTTGATTATACTCTTGTGAATGCCAAATATTGGCCATCTAAGGCTTTTATACCTATAAGTGACGTTACGCGAAACTTTGCAAGTTTGAGGGGTTAAAAACGTCAATATGTTTAATTATACCTCTAAATGACCTTTTAACGAACCCGAAGCATCGTGATGTTTAACAATACTCTCAAGAATGCCTAAGATGGATTAGATAAGGCTTTGATGCTATTAGTCGATGATATGCGCAAGTTTGCACGTTAGAGGGACCAAAAGCATCAACTTATAAATCTACGCCCTTCGGTGACCATTTAAGTGAACAGGAGCGTCGTAATAATTAAGTACATGCTTGGGAATACCCATTATGGTGCACGAAAGGCTTGGATATCATTAAACGACATTTCGCGCAACTTTGTGCGATTAAAGGACTAAAAGCGAAGACTTACGAAACTACGCTTTAGATGATCTTTTTAAACAAACTGAAGACTTCGCTATGCTCGGTCTAACTCCCAGATGCCTAAGAAAGATTACTAGAGGTCTTTGTACCTTGTATTCACATGACGTAATCAATTCGAAAATATTATGTCGTTAATGCAAAAGTTTGCAAGTTATATAACAAGTGAAAGTATGACGGACTGTTCTTGTCAAACCTTCAAAGGTTGTTTTTGGAACTTAAATACATCTGAATTAGAAGTTAAAGGACCAGCTATGTCGTTTATATAAGTTAAATATGTATATTTATGAAGACATGGACTGATTCTGCACTTATGCCAAACTTTGAGTTTGGGCCTTCTACGCGGGCCGCGACCCACGAACAGCAATAGCAGCCTGTTTCTTTTGATGGTTTTTAATTGTTTTGAGACCTTTAACCATCTTTTGCAATCTATGGACTTGTATACAGATTTGGAAAGATGGTATTACACATGTTTTAATCCTAGAGCACCCTAGGACACTTGTTGATCATCTAATCATTCCCCAAACTCTATAAATATAGGTGGGTTTTTGCTCAAAACTCACACATATCATTCCAATCTACTCTTGCTCTCAAACTAAGAGGATCCTAAGCTCTTGGGAACCTCCTTCAGTCCTAAGGACCACTTGTAAGTGTTCCTTTCGTGCTTAGTTATGTTATCTGGCTCTTAAAGCCGAAAAGTCAAGCGTTTGCGATAAACGCTTTGACTTTTAGTAAGACCATAAACGGTCTAGCCATTGTTCGCAACGAACATGGCTACGTGATCGTAATTAGATAGGTATTAAACCATCAAAAGGGCACCTCCTAATTATTACGTTTACTTAGTTAAATGTCGGGTCAAAGTAATTAAAATAAAGTCAAAAGGGCCAGTTTTTAAATAAAATTCATAACTAATAAATAGAAGCTATAAAATCAGAATTATCACTTTAATAACTTGGTAAATATTAACTGAACATGTCTAGGCATGTTCAACCTGACAATTCTAAGTATAGGCTCGGTTCGCAACCGAAAGTCGCAAAAGTTGACTTTTGCTTTGACTTTTAGTTCTGACCCAATTTAGCTTAGTTTAGTTCTTCCTTAGGGTTCCTTTAGGACCATATTATATGTTAGTATAACCCTCTGAGGTTATACAACATGGTTCCATATAAATCCTAGTTCATTGCATGTTTCCGTTAAATTCTTAAAAGTTGACCGTTATGCCCTTTTACCATTAAAACGAGATTTATAAAAATGTGAGATGACAAAAACCTTTATTACTGATATTTAAGTATGTCCTAAAAACTTGACATCAGTTTATGGTCTGAAATGAGAGTTATGCGCGATATCGTAAAATGAAGGCTTTTTATTAATTAAATGGCATTTTCGACATAAATCCTATTTAAACCCAATTTTTGGCACCAAATACCCCTGTTATAATATAATATTTTGAGATTTTTAGAAATTTTTATCAAATTTTATATTGGCCGTAACATAGAGTTCTAGCATAAATTCGGTGATTGACGATAAAGCCCTTTTTGTTAATAAAATGAGTTTTACACATCATTTTGATATCAAACATTTTTTTACTGATTTGATACATTAAATAAATTATTTTTAAACAAGTTGAGACTGATCAAAACCTCAGATTTCCTTAACCAACCTGAATATCGTCAAATACTGACTTTTACGCTTATTAAGCGCATAGTATGGTTTAAAACCATATTTAACGCTTAAGACTTGTTACCTACGGATTTTTAAAAATAAATTTTTATACTTTAATAGTAAGTATAAGTCTTGAACTCAGATTTCCAAATTTGACCTTAAACCATATGTGAAATGACCAAAATGCCCCTACGGTGCATAGTTTGACCATAAATGATTAAACACACATATGTATGATATCTTGCTGATGTAACTTGATAAAATTAATATTTTTACTGTATAATTTAGACCAGAACCTCAGTTTACTACTTAACCTCTTTTATAAACTTTAAAATGACCAAAATACCCTTACGGGGCTTAAATTGGTTTTAAACTCGATTTGGGCATAATGGAAGACATCCTACTGATATCACAACATAATTAAAGCATATTAACTTGTGGAACTTGTACATGACTCATTTGGTTACCCGTTATGCATATTCGCATTCAGTACGGTTTATGTAACTAGTTTGCATAAATTAACCGAAACGGGTCAAACCTTATCATTTTTACTTCAAAATCCAGAATGTGTTTAGTTTACCCATTTTATACAAGTCCTAATACTTGTCGGGTCTAAATCACATTCTAATCCGGTCTTCGCTTAATCGTGCGTTTTGAACCATAAACCTTTCATTAAAAACTAACCGGTCTAAGTTTAAACTTAAGTAAGACCCGTTAGGAATCTAATAGGTTATTAAAACCTTCGTTCCAAATTTAGGAGCCCGGTAAAAGCTATTTGCACTTGCTGATTGATATACGGCTGACGACAGGCCAATGGATTGCTCCATTTACCCGACTTGGGTTGCCCTCATGCGGGCCCAACAGATAAGGCCCAAAGGTAGTCTAACTTTCCCATTAAGGTTTCCCTTACATAAAAATGAGCGGGAAACAAGGGATCAGAGAATGCAGGTGGCATTTAATGCACGACTAGAAAGGGATCTTTGGCTGGAAATGTACTTCCAAGTCGGAAACATTAAATGAGGCTACAATCCTACCGTTGGGGGTCAGACACGTGTCTGAGCCCCCTGAAGACTCTCAGAATCCGTTAGATCACCTCATTAAAATATCTCACATGGGAGATAAGGTCTTGGGGCTATATATAAGAAGAAAGGAGATGATCAAATGGCAGACTCAAGGTATTACACTAATAACTCTCTCATTTATTCCGACCAATATCCTTCCACATTAAATACACACACATTTATTAGATTCACACCATAGAGGAACATTCCGGTGATCACACTCATCGGAATAAGCTTCTCATACTCTCCAGCAAGTTTACTTATTCTTACGCTGGAGCTTGGTCACGGATCCCCCTCCCGGGGCCCTCCGTGACGAGGCTAACGGTTTACTTTTTTGTAGCAACGAAGGCTGGGATATCTCGACGTCAGCGAAGACCCTTTGAACGTCACCGGGGATTTGGGTATTCGACATTGGCGCCATCCGTGGGACTATACAGTCTAGCTGGTATTCTCACTCCAAAACTCCGACGTTGAGGTAACCCATTTTACAAGAAACAACATGACAACACCACCCAGCTCACGTACCATCCAGACGGTGCAGAACGATCATGATAAGTTCACAATGGAAGACATAACTCACGAGGAAGAGAACGAAAATCAGGTGGAAATTCTGGAAAAGGAGGAGGCCATTACTCCAGATTTTGTTGCCATGCACAGGGAGAAGTTAAAAAAGCATCTTGAGGATCTAGAAAGATAAGAGAAACTTGACAGCCTCTGGGCTAGACTGTCATTCGACATACCTTCCAACGAGGAAGGGGTGGATCCACAAAACAAAAGCGGTGGCAATGACCCACTTGAAACCTTCATGACCGCCCTCAGACGGATGTCCTCGGAGGAGAGAGAGGATCTTATTACAGGGAAGAAACAAAAAGCAAAAGAAAAGGAAAAGGAAAATCAAAGTGATGATAGCCTGGATCAGCCTTACCTTCCTCGGGACTTGGCTGAGATTTCAAAGTTCACCAGGAGGATCGCCGAAGCACCCATGCCCCCTAAGACGAAGCTACCTCTGAACTTCGACATGTACGACGGAACAAGAGATCCTGAGGACCACCTCCACGCTTTCAAAGGTGCTGGACAGCTGGGGCGATGGCCTATGCCAGTTTGGTGCCATATGTGTTTGTGCAAACTCTAACAGAGGGAGCCAGGCTCTGGTTTGACAGCCTTCCCCCCGGAGGAATTGACAGCTATGAAGAATTAAGTGAAAAGTTCCTGAGAAACTTTGGCCAACAAAGAAAGGTGATAAAAAAACCCAAACAAAATCATGCATATAAGGCAGAGGGATAATGAACGGATAGATCAGTACATGGAGAGGTTTGTCAAGGAAAGCATGAATATCAAGGATGTCCCGGAGGTCATGAAGATCAGCAGTTTCATTAACGGGCTAAAACATGCACAACTATGCGAAAAGCTGGGGGAGGATTTCCACCACTCATTTGACAACCTCATGGACAGGGTTAGAGCCTTCGTCAGGGACAAGGACACGGTCAGCAAAGCTAAGAAAATGGACACCCCACCCCGGAGGGTCAACCCAGCTACAAAACGTCCCGAAAAAGGTACACCTTACTCAAGAAAACCAGCTTTTGATAGAATATTGCATGATAGAGAGAGGCCCTCGTATTCCCCATATAGACCTCGGGGGAGAAGCCCATCCCCCTACTCTGACAGCTTCACCCCTCTCACCTAGGGGTGTTAATTTCTCACACGACCCGAAAACATGACACGAACCTAACACGAAATTCGCAGGTTTAGGTTTAGTTTAAAAGGGTTCGGGTCAGTTTCAGGTTGAACCCGCGAACCCGTTTAGCTAAATGGGTCAGGTTCGGGTCAACCAAGTCAGGTTGGCGGGTTGACCCGTTTAACCTCTTTATATTATGTTATATTTTTTACAATATGTTTTATGTTATAAATTAAATTGGGTGTGTATTTTATGCCATGATTATAACTTTAAAAGAGAAACTCATATAAATTTTTATAAATTAAATGTAATTTTATTATATACATTTGTGTTTTTAAAGTAAATTTTAATTTAATATATTAATTTGTGGCAAAAAATAAAAAAAAATAAAAAATTCGAGTTGAACGGGTCGTGTTCGGGTAAACCCACGAATATTCGGGTCGGGTTCGGGTTCGGGTTCATATGCATGACAAAATTTTCGGGTTCCGGTTCGTGTAAAATTTGCGGGTTCGGGTCGGGTTGAACCTGCCAACCCGCGAACACGACCCGTTTAGCACCCCTACTCTCACCAAAACCCCTAGTGAAATATTGGCCACTAAGAGGGTGAAGAGTTCCTTCCCAAGGCCACCACCCATAAAACCAGTGCCAAAAGCACAACCGAACGAATATTGTGACTTCCATAGGGGATTCGGCCATAAAACTGACGATTGTATGTATCTAAAGAGGGAAATAGAGGCCGCGGTAAAAACGGGTAAACTGGCTCACTTGGTCAAGGAAATAAAAGAAGGAGGAGGGGACCGCAAAGGGAAAGATGCGAGGGAGCCTGGAAGGGCAGATGTAGACATGATTCGGAGGAGGGATGAATTTGATACCACCAGGAGTGTAGAGGCCAGAATTCTGGGCTCCCCAGACTGCATGAAAGCTCCCATCTTGATGCCACACCTGGAGGAGAACGAGGTGCAACGACTCCCTCTTAATTTTTCAGCCATAATAGCCGGCCACAAGGTGGCCAGAATACATATGGACGGGGGAAGCGGGGTAGAAGTAATATATGAGCACTGTTTTCTCAGATTTGACAGGGATGTAAGGGATAGGCTCGAGGAGGACTCCATCCTCTTAGTGGGCTTCAACAACAGTGTGTCACACCCCTTGGGAAAGATCAGACTCCCATTTACAGTCGGGGTAGGAGATCGTGTCCGAACTATAAATCTAACCTTCACAGTGGTCCGAGCACCCTCAAAGTACAATGCAATACTAGGCAGGCCTGGGATTGGTGATTTGCAAGCACAAGCAT
This sequence comes from Helianthus annuus, assembly GCF_002127325.2. Taxonomy (NCBI): domain Eukaryota; kingdom Viridiplantae; phylum Streptophyta; class Magnoliopsida; order Asterales; family Asteraceae; genus Helianthus; species Helianthus annuus. The sequence goes on from NC_035433.2 coordinate 87,821,118, forward strand.
CAACCCCACATGGAACTTTAGTGTTCCAGACGCCAAAGGGCTTGGCTTGGGTAAAATCATCATACGAGGTAGTATCTTCTGTCTCCGAATGAGAAACATCTGAGAAGCCCCAGAAAAATGGGGTAGAAGAATGGGTTCTTTGTGACAGATTCCCAGAGCAGACGGTTAAGGTGGGAAGTCACCTGAGCGACAAATGCAAGAGTGCCCTAAAGGAACTACTCATCCTCAATATAGACGTGTTCGCATTTCAGCACGGGGATATGACAGGAATCCCAAGTAGTCTGACCGAACATCGACTCAACACATACACCTGGGCAAAACCAGTCAAACAGAAGAAGCGGAGCATAGGTCCCAGCAAGAGGAGGGTCGCCTGTGAAGAAACCAGGAAGCTGCTCAGAGCCGGAATAGTAAGGGAAGTGAAGTATCCATCCTGGGTTGCCAACCCAGTCATGGTCAAGAAGAAGGACGGGGGGTAGAGGATGTGCATTGACTTTCAAGATCTTAACAAAGCATGCCCCAAGGATTGCTACCCCCTCCCAGAGATAGACGTCCAAGTGGACTCCTTATCTCAATATCCCCTCAAGTGCTTCTTGGATGCTTACAAAGGATATCATCAAATACAGATGTCAATGGAGGACGAAGAAAAGACCGCCTTCATCACAGACGAGGGGACATTTTGTTACACCGAAATGCCCTTCGGGCTTAAAAATGCTGGAGCCACCTATCAAAGGTTCATGAATACCCTTTTCAGAGAGCAGCGGGGGCGAAACTTGGAAGTGTATGTCGATGCCATTGTTATAAAAAGCCTAACCGAGATGGCCATGATAGATGATATAGCTGAAACTATCCGAACCATGCAAGATGTGAACATGAAGCTAAACCCTGGGAAGTGCTGCTTCAGAGTAGAAGAAGGGAAATTCCTGAGAGTAGTGGTTACTAAAGGAGGAATCAAAGCTAATCCAGAAAAAACTCATGCTGTGGCCGAAATGCGATTCCCCTGATCACTGAAGGACATCCAGCAGCTGAATGGGAGGCTTATCGCCTTGAACCATTTCTTATCAAAGGTAGCCGACAGGACCCTTCCCTTCATGAAGGTACTGAAGGAGCATCTCCAGACGGACAGGTTTAAGTGGACCTCGGAGGCGGAGCCTGCTTTTCAAGAAATGAAAAATTACATCTGCAAGCTCCCGACCTTGGCCACCCCAGTACCTGGGGAGGATCTCCTCTTGTATCTATCTGCCTAAAAAACAACAATAAGTGCGGTTATGATGGTGGAACGGGAGGGAAAGCAAATACCAATATATTTCATCAGCAGGACCCTCAAGGGTCCCGAAGAACACTATATGCCCCTAGAGAAATTGGCTCTAGCTCTTGTCTTTGCATCTCGAAGACTTAGAAGATATTTCCAAGGACATAAGGTCACCCTAATGACAGACCAAACCCTCCAAAAAGTACTGAGGAGGCCGGAGTTATCGGGGCGTGATGCGTGTGTAGTGTAATATAATTTAGATATATAATTAAGCCCTTTTTACACCTTTAGCCAAGTTTTAAATTTATAAAACACGATATTCACTAACACTAAACACACATATGGGCAAGTGCACCCATCGTGGACGTAGTATAGTGTTGGTAAGATACCGAGGTCGTCCAAGGACACAAGAGCTTTTAATACCGGTTTATCCTCAACGTCTAATCAAATCAAAAGTTAGAAAAAATGTTTTTAACTAAGAAAATAAAAACTAACTAAATGCTGAAAAATAAAATAAAAATAAAAACAGATAGACAAGATGAATCACTTGGATCCGACTCGTGTATTAGTATAACCTTTGATTATTTTCGCACTTTTGCACTTGTTTAAGAGATTATCTTAGTTATTGTAGTAGGCCCCTCTTTTGAAGGCGACGTTACCCTCAACCCAGTAGTTTGAGTCAGCAAGGATACAATCCTAAAGGGTTGGATTATTGGAAGATAATGAATTAAGTTATTAATGCAAATTGTGCTAGGCCCCGCTTTTGGCGGTGACGTTACCCTCGGCTAAGTAGTCTGAGTCAGCAGGGATACAGTCCTAAATAGCCGGGTTATAGTATTAATAGTAGTTAACTTATGAGGGGGTCAAAGAGTTTGGATCCCCGCCATCCAATACCTATGGGCATTGAAGGAGATCCTACTAAATTTGACCCAGGTCCCTTACAGGACCTCTAAACGCTGAACAAGGGCAAGACCCTTACCAAACCGTTCCCTTAACCCCCGACCAGGTAGCCAACATACCTCCATATAGACCGTGGAGATATGAATGGTGAAAATCTTTTATTTTATATAGACAGTAAAATAATGCCAAGACACCACGGACAAACGATAAGGAAAGATCACCTTCAACATAAGCAACTAGTTATTAAAGTCATTAATACAAAACCAAATAAAAAGTGCAAAAGATTAAAAATAAAAAGTATTATACTAAACACTTGTCTTCACCAAGTGATGTAAGAGACTTAGGCAAACATGGCCTTGATTGTCAAGAACTCTTACTATCAATCTTGGATCCCGAGACGACTCACACACTCTACGATGGACAATGGATGATGGTGTTATGGTGGTGGTGGGTGGTGGATGAAGTGTGAGAGAGGTGGTGTGCCAAGGGATGGATTGGAATGAAACCAAGCACTCCTATTTATAGGCTGAACAGAAGGCTGGGCACGGCCCCGTGTTCGCTGGACACGCCCCCGTTCCCGTCTGACACTCTCTCTCTTCATTAATTGTAATTCGCAATTACAATTAATGTGTCTGCTGTACTTTCGCCACGCCCCCGTGCTCACTGGACACGGCCCCGTGGTGGGCAATAGAAGCTTCTACAGGTTTGTCTTTTCTGCTGCTTCTTGGGCACGGCCCCGTGCTGGCTGAGCACGGGGCGTGTTCAGGCTTCTGTTTTCTCTTCTTTGCTTGGGAAGATGCCGTTGAGGGTTCGGGCAGTCTACTTTTATTCCTTTTCTTGTATTTATGTTAGAATTAGCTGTCTTTTTGCTTCTTTTGTGAATTTGAGCTCATTTCATCCTGAAAATACAAAAGGAAGACAAAAACACTCTTTTTTCCAACACTAGTACTTAAAAAGGGTTAGTTTTATGCCTTAATTGATGTCATTTATATGTTGCATTTTACATACATCAGGGCGGCTGGCTAAATGGGCGGTAGAGTTGGGAGAACACTCCTTAGAGTTCAAAGCTAGAACAGCCATGAAGGGGCAAATACTGGCCAATTTCTTAGCAGAAGTCCCTGAGGATGAGGAGAAAGAGCTCTTAAAATGGGAAGCCCTCGAGAGGGAAGAAAAAGAAAGGGAAGACGAGGCAGTATGGAAAGTGCTCACAGACGGGGCCTCCAACGAAGAAGGTAGCGGGGCAAGCATAACGCTGGTCAGCCCCGAGGGGGTTGAACTAACCTACGCCATCAGGCTAGACATTGAGAACACCAACAATACTGCAGAATATGAGGCTCTTTTGGCAGGAATGAGACTAGCCAAGAAGATGAAAGCTGTAACACCTCGTAAAATCATATCCAATAAAATAAAGGCACGTGTCTTGTAAGCAAACGTGTTATAAACCCGGATCAAGTTAAAAATATATAAGGTAGGATTTAAAAATGTCAACATGTTAATTAATACCTCTGAGTGACTTATTTATAAATCCCAAGACCTTAATATATTCTATAAAGCTCTGATATGCTCAAATCCGGTTAAATCTAATAATGAATAATTCAAATTTGCAAAAGATGGGATTCTAGGTGCAATTACTACAAAATTCGTTTTTACAAAGTCCAAGAAACCTTATGTGCATAGCAACACATGCAAGGATATGCAAAGCCTGTCTATATGGTCCCCCTACTGCAAAGAAGACATGAGATTCGGAGATAGAAAGATTGCATGGTCAAAACTTGAACGTTTACAAGTTTTTGTCTTCTGATGAAGGCTTATGGACCGCAAGGATGAACCCTTACGGTCCGTAAGGGAGCGGAGCTAGGCGATGGTTTCTGAAAAGCGGTTACGGACCGTAAAGCCTAAGGCTTATGGTCCGTAAGACCTGTAACTGGGCGAATTTTTGGACAAATGCCTGTTATAACAAGTTACACCGCCATAGAAAGGTGACATTCGAATTCTGGGGCTTTGCAAGTGGTTTTTGGCTGTATAGGGACACATGGATACATCTGGGATCAATCCTAGACTATGGTGGAGTGATCTTATGAGCTCTATTGGACTATATATATGGATTGAAGTTGCAACAATTTTTGTTCATTTCAAAATCACCTCAAGCTGATCTCTGGAGCTTCTCTGGTCTTCCCTCAAGCTTTCTTAGGATCCCTAATCATACTTAGGACTCTTGTAAGTGTCCTTAACCCTTATTGATTCAGTTTAGCTTAGTTAATTAGCTAAAAGTCAAACCGTCGTAATTAAGGTTTGACTTCGAGATTACTCATAATTTGCCCAGTCAAATCTCGAATTAAAAGTACCTATGAGTTGGTAATTATGTGGGTAATAAACCCTGAAAAGGGTACCCTCTGATTCCCACTCTAACTAGGTCAATTGTCGGGTCAAAGTTAATCCTAAAAAGTCAACATAAAGCTTATTTTCAAATTAATGCAAAATTAGCAATGTAGAAGCCATGCAACATGTTTTATCATTAATATAACTTGGTAATTAATGTAAGAACATGTCTAAACATGTTCACCCCGACAAATTTTCAGTTAAGCTCAGTTCGGAACCGAAAATCACAAAAGTAGACTTTTGCTTTGACTTTCAGTTCTGACCCATTTGAGCATAGTTTAGAAATGCCTTAAAGCTTATTTAGGACTAGGTTTCATGTTAGTATAACCCTCTGAGATTATACAACTTGATTCATTAGTTATCCGAATCACATGCATGTTTCCGTTAATTGCTTAAATGTTGACTATTATGCCCATATGACCTTAAAACGTGAATTTTGAAAATGTAAAAGAGTAGAAACCTTAGGTACTGATTTATAAACTTGTACCTAAAATTTGACATCAGTTTGAGGTCTAGATTAAGAGTTATGCTCATTAGCGTAATTAGAAAACTTTTTAGTAATTAAATGGCGTAATTAGCATATAGCCTATCTAAACCCAATTTTTAATATCAAACTTTTTACCTATTGATACAAAATAATATTTTTGGGATTTTTGAAGATTTTTATTTATTTTTAGGCTGAGCATAACATACGGTTCTAAGCTTAATTCTGTTATTGTCAGTTTTGCCCTTTTGGGTTATAAAATAAGTTTTACAAGTCCTTTTGATACCACACTCTTTTCTACTGATCTAATATGATAAATAAAATGTTTTGAGCTTTATGGAATAATAAAAATATCAGCTTTCCTTTAAAAACCCGGAAATGGCTCCAAATCGCATTTTTAAGCATTTTTAACGCATTGTAGGTATTAAAACTACTTTAAACATATAAGGTTTGATGCCTACTGATATTTTCAGTAAATTTTTATATTTTAACAGTAAGTAAAATTTTTGAACTCAGATTTCCAGTTTTGACCTTTTAGGCTTATGTGAAATTACCAAAATGCCCCTACGGTGCATAGTATGGTTATAATTAATAAATTTCACATATATATGATACCCTACTGTGATAACTTATTAAATTAAGTATTTTTACTGATTACATCAGACCCGAAACTCAGATTTATATTTAAACTCTTTTGTAACCTTTTAAATGACCATAATGCCCTTACGGGGCATAATTTGAGTTTAAATTCATATGGGGCATAATAGAAGATATCTTACTGATATCACAACATATTTAATTCATATTAACTTAGGAAAACTGTATATGACTCTTATGGTTACCCGTTACGCTTTCATCGCGTTCAGTTCGGTTTATGTAACTAGTTTGTATAAATTGACCGAAACGGGTAAAACCTTATCATATTGTCTCAAAATCCAGAATGTGTTTAGTTTACCCATATTATACAAGTCTCCAAACTTGTCGGGTCTAAACCACATTCTATTCCGGTCTTCACTTAAATCGTGCATTTGAACCGTATCTTTCTTTAAAACTAACCAGTCTAAGTTTAAGCTTAATTAAAGACCCGTTAGAAATCTAATATGTTATTATAAACCTTCGTTCCAGAATAGGAGACCCGGTAAAAGCTACGTGCACTTGCTTATTGTGATTATTACTTGCAAAGGTAAATACTTTTAACTTATTTTCCCTTATACGGGCTTGGGGTACGGTATATAAAATACCGCTTGGTCGGGCATTTGACTTTAATCGTTTGGTAGTTAAATATTATAAAGATGACCCGTTTAAAAATTTGGTTTTGTTTGATTAACGCCTTTGGGAGTTTAATGACCATGTCCCGGATATCCTTGGCATCATTCATAGAATGGCCACGACCTTAGCACACGGGTGTAGGCGCACACCCGTCAGTGCATTTATAATTAATAAGGTATAACCGCCGGTTACGAGAATAACTTGCCGGGGGACTATACCATGTGGTGTGTCTATTAATCTTTTACCCGGCATGAACCGGGCAACTGAACGCATAACAAACATGTAATTCTTTTACAAGATTATATACAAGTAATTATCCCAAGTTATAAAAAAAATCTTTTGTGCCATGTGCATTCAAATCAAATTTTAAACATTTTCAAAATGAGTCGGTTAAATTGTATTTACCAGTGTAAACTGACGTATTTTCCCAAAAAGACTAAGTGCAGGTACTACTCGTAATAGGCTGGTCTCTCCTAGCATCAAATAGAAGTCTCGCAAGCTTAGATGCCTGAAGTCTGTGAACAAGTTTCCTTTTTTATTCGATCCGCCTGTGGATCTGTTTCAACTGTTTGTGATACTTAATATTACAACTTTATTCGGTTGAAATAAATCTATCATTTTACTTCCGCTGTGCATTTATAATTTGTGTTATTTGACTATGATGATATCAACTACGTCACGATACTCCCCACCGGGCCCATCGGTAATACGTGGAAATATCGGGGTGTGACAAAAGCAAAACATGTGGAAGCTAGCACAGATTCACAGTTAGTGGTCAAACAGTACCAGGGGGAGTATGAGGCTAAGGACAACATAATGGCTCAATACGTGGCAAAGGTGAAGGAGACAGCCAAGGCTTTCAGAACCTTCAATCTAGAATATATCCCTCGTGGGAGAAATAGGAAATCCGATGCTCATGTCGAATACCCAAATCCCCGGTGACGTTCAAAGGGTCTTCGCTGACGTCGAGATATCCCAGCCTTCGTTGCTACAAAAAAGTAAACCGTTAGCCTCGTCACGGAGGGCCCCGGGAGGGGGATCCGTGACCAAGCTCCGGCGTGAGAATAAGTAAACTTGCCGGAGAGTATGAGAAGCTTATTCCGATGAGTGTGATCACCGGAATGTTCCTTTATGGTGTGAATCTAATAAATGTGTGTGTATATAATGTGGAAGGATATTGGTCGGAATAAATGAGAGAGTTATTAGTGTAATACCTTGAGTCTGCCCTTTGATCATCTCCTTTCTTCTTATATATAGCCCCAAGACCTTATCTCCCATGTGAGATATTTTAATGAGGTGATCTAACGGATTCTGAGAGTCTTCGGGGGGCTCAGACACGTGTCTGACCCCCAACGGTAGGACTGTAGCCTCATTTAATGTTTCCGGATTGGAAGTACATTTCCAGCCAAAGATCCCTTTCTAGTCGTGCATTAAATGTTGCCTGTATTCTATGATCCCTTGTTTCCCGCTCATTTTTATGTAAGGGAAACCTTAATGGGCAAGTTAGACTACCTTTGGGCCTTATCTGTTGGGCCCGCATGATGGCAGCCCAAGTCGGGTAAATGGAGCAATCCATTGGCCTGTCGTCAAGTCATCTTTAGTCACTGGTTCTGAGGCCCAAGGCTCATGATCCGGGGCTGAGTCACATATGTTCACAAGAAATAATTTTCTTGGGTTGAGAATGTGGGCCCGTTTTTTAGCTAATCATTATTCGCCCCCTTTTTTTCTCGAGGCCTATCAGTCTGCCGAATATTAATGGCGGGGTTTAATCCCCTTAATACACGTGCATCCTTTTTCAAATTTTGAAGAGATGGTGATGTGACGGTTTTCATCTTGTCAGTTACCTCTTTAAATACCCCCATTTCCCTTTACATTTTTTATTAACCTCCATTGAATCTTTCTTCTCCTTTCTTTTTTTCATATTTCTCCGATCATCGCTTCTTTGTTTACTATGAGTCGCACAGGTCGTTATGTGATATGATCAGTTTTGACAGTGAAGGATTTGGAGTCCTTCGTTGAGACCTACAAGATTTCCGAATGTTTTTCTCCTACTCTGCCAGGCCCTGATGAACCGGCTGTATGCACACCCGATAGGATTGTTCTCTATACCTTGGTGTTTTCCTCCCGTGGAGTTCGGTACCCCCTTTCTCCCTTCAAGATAGCCTTATTACGTCACTTCGGAGTTCATTTCTCTCAATTGCACCCTCTAGGGTTTATGAGAGTGGTACATTTTGAGTTATCTTGTGTGGCTGTCTCCGGCGAGCCGTCTGTCCCCTATTTTGCATGTTTTATAAACTGATTTCCGATGGGGATTGGTTTACCTTTTCCAAACGAAAAGATAGTGTGTCGAAGCCTTGTTATACCTTCATGCCGACCTCCACTTACCCTAAAGAATGGAAGAGTAGGTTCATCTTCGTTTCTGCTGCCATGATACCAGAGTCTCCACCACTGAAGGATGCCGCGACTGCTATTGAAGACAGAGTTCCCATTTTGTCTGCTGATGAGATCGTCCAGTGGAAGCGTATGTATGAAAATTCAACGAGAGCTTTCACTTTTTTCTGAGGGAATCCTGGCTATGGGGGGTTAAGCCCTTCCTACTCAGTTCGCCCCAAGGCCTTTTTTTGGTAAAAAAAAGGTATCTTTTTGCCCTTAATTTGTTGTATCTGTTCTTTCTCTTTGAGATTTGTGCAGTCATCTTTAGTGTTTCTCTCGTGCAGAGTTGACTTTGTGGAGGCTGCTCCAAGGGGATTCTAAAGATGTTAAGTTTGTGGTTGGTGATGAGGTTGAGCCGGGTTTGAACCGGAGTGTTGAGATGCAGGTCACTGGGGGGTCCGTTCAAGCAGGGGACTCTGCTGCTGTGGAAGGAGGTGAAGGGGCCTCTTCTGATGGAGAAGAGTGTTCCCCTGGTTCTCTTCAAGTTAAGCATTCTAGCCATGGAGATGAGGAGGGTCTGGAGAGCCGCTTGGCTCGTAAACAAAAAGCTGCTAGTCCCAAACAAGTCTCGGCCCCGCGTGATATCCGGCTGAGGCTCCGAAGTGACAGTGGGCAGAAGGCCCCTCCTTCCACGAAAGCTGCTTCTGAACTTCCCCCCTATTGGGGTTAAAGGCTCTTTGTCTAAGCACCTGCGGTCCTCCAGCTTTGTGAGTGAACCCTTGTTGGTGAGTTTACCTTTTATTCTGTTGTTTTGCATTTGTTTTGTTTTTGGCAGACTTCTGATGTTCTTTTTCCTTTCTTTGTCTGAGTAGGGAAGTTCTCATGCTCCAATAGAGATCCCTACTACCCATTCCTCTTCTCGTGTTCGAGATAAGACTCCCGAAGTAAGCATTGCTCGTATTACCTCAGCTTTTGAGGTTTCTCCTCACAATGCTACTGGGACGAGCAAACCTTCTCACTTTGAGGGTTTTACCTCTCGATCTCCTCTTGCTCCCTTGTTTGCCGATGCTCTCCCCGCCCCGTATATTCCCAAGTGGAAAATTACTCCGTCTTCCATGGTGGGCAACCCTGAGACTGCCCGAGACTTCTTAACCCATGCTGTTCCTCCCTCCTATAAATTTATGAATTCTGCCTTGAGGGATGATCTCTTTGACGATCAATACAACATGTCACTCTGTGAGGGTCTTTTCAGGGGCGTTGGCATGTTGCAGCGGGTTGATGATCTGAGGAAAGAGAATGAAGGACTTAAGAGTGACCTTAGGGCTTCTCAATCTATTGCTGCTGAGCTCCGATGTCAAGTGGTTGAGGCTGAGCGTAAACTGCAGGAGGAAAAGGTGCATAGCCTTTCTCCCCTTTCTCTTTTTTTGTTTGATTCCTTTTGGATTTTTTTCTGCAATGTCTTTTGCTCAGGGGGTTGGAGCTATGCTGGAGCGGAGGGAGTGAGCCTGGGAGAGGGAGATGGCAACTTTGGTAGAAGAGAAGGAGGAGTTAGCCGCTGAGCTGAAGCATCAAAGGGAGCTCGACTCTGTTTCTCAGAAAGATCTGGATGTGATGTATGCTGAATATGGGATGACGTCTAATGATAACCAGAGGTTGGCTAAGGAGAATCATTGGTTGATTACTGAAGGCTTCGGAGCCTTTCTTACTGTCGTTTCTCAATCGGAGGAGTTCAAGAGTGGTCTCGAGCAGGTGTATAGGGCGTACCGGGACGTTGTATATCAGTCAGGGCTGAAGGATGGGTATATTTATTCTGCTCAGGGTTTGGACAGGAAGGAAACTCCGGTTTACAATTCCAAAGCTAAGAAGCGGTTGTATAAGTTGGACAAGGAGTTTGGGAGTAAGACCCCGACCCTTCTTGAGAAGATCCTGGAGCATCCCATGATATCCATTGATGAATTGAATAAACTCACTATTAAGAATCGATATCCTTTGCCTCGTATTGATGATCTTTTCGACCAACTCCAAGGTGCTACTTGTTTCTCCAAGATTGATCTTCGTTCTGGTTACCATCAACTTCGTGTCCTTGAAGATGACATTCCCAAAACTGCTTTTCGTACTCGATATGGCCACTATGAGTTCACTGTCATGCCTTTTGGTTTGACCAATGCTCCTGCGGTTTTCATGGACCTTATGAATCGTGTCTGCAAGCCCTACTTGGACAAGTTCGTCATTGTTTTCATTGACGACATCTTAATCTATTCAAAAACTAAGGCAGATCATGAGAAACACCTTCGTTTGATTATGGAACTTCTAAAGAAAGAACAATTGTATGCAAAATTCTCCAAGTGTGAATTTTGGCTTAAGGAAGTTCAATTTTTAGGTCATATAGTCAATGATAAGGGTATTCATGTGGACCCTTCCAAAATTGAAGCGGTGAAGAACTGGAATGTGCCCACTACTCCAACTGAAATCCGTTCTTTTCTTGGTCTAGCCGGGTATTATTGACGCTTTATCTCAAACTTCTCTAAGATTGCGGTTCCCCTCACCTCATTGACTCATAAGGGAAAGCCTTTTGAGTGGGGACCCAAATAAGAAGAAGCATTCCAAATCCTGAAGCAGAAAATTTGTGATGCTCCTATCCTGACTCTACCAGATGGCAATGATGACTTTGTTGTTTATTGCGATGCTTCTAATCTTGGCCTTGGTTGTGTCCTTATGCAACGGGGCAAAGTTATAGCTTATGCTTCAAGGCAACTCAAAATCCATGAAAAGAATTACACAACTCATGATCTTGAGTTGGGTGCTGTCGTTTTTGCTCTCAAGATTTGGAGGCACTACCTTTATGGGACTAAATGTGTGATTTACACCGATCATAAGAGTCTCCAACACATTTTCAATCAAAAAGAACTAAACATGAGGCAACGACGTTGGGTCGAACTTCTAAATGACTACGACTGCGAGATTCGTTACCATCCTGGTAAAGCGAATGTTGTGGCTGATGCTCTTAGTCGTAAGGAACACGTCAAGCTTCATTGTGTTCGAATCCAAACTGATATTCAGGCTCGTATTCTCCAAGCCCAACAAAATTCCGTGACCCAAGGCAACATGCTTGATGAAATGCCTCATAGTCTTGAACTTCAACTTGAGACTAAAGAAGATGGGTTACTCTATTTCATGAATCGTTTGTGGGTTCCAAAACATGACGATCTTCGTACTTTCTTGATGAACGAGGCCCACAAGTCTCGTTATTCGGTCCATCCTGGTGCAGATAAAATGTACATGGATCTTATAAATCTTTATTGGTGGCCTGGTATGAAGAGGGATGTTGCTCTTTATGTAGCCAAATGTCTTACATGCCTAAAGGTTAAAGCTGAACATCAACGCCTTCTGGTTTGCTTGAACAACCAGAAATTCCAGTGTGGAAGTGGGAGAACATAGCCATGGATCTCGTCACAAAATTGCCACGCACTTCCAAAGGTCATGATAGCATTTGGGTAATCATTGACCGTTTGACAAAGTCTGTGCATTTCTTGCCTATTCGTGAAGATTTTTCTGCTGCAACGCTTGCTAAGATCTACCTTGACGAGATCGTATCTCGTCATTGTGTGCCTTTGAACATTATTTCTGATCGTGATGGTCGTTTCACTTCTCGTTTTTGGAAGACCATGCAATCTGCTTTGGGAACACAGCTTAACATTAGCACTGCTTATCATCCTCAAACTGATGGTCAATCTGAAAGGACCATCCAAACCCTTGAGGACATGCTTCGAGCTTGTGTTATCGACTTTGGTGGCAGTTGGGATTCTCATCTACCTTTGATTGAGTTCTCGTACAACAACAGTTACCATACTAGTATCAACATGGCTCCTTTTGAAGCACTCTATGGTCGGAAATGTCGTTCTCCTATTTGTTGGAACGAGATTGGTGAAGCTCAAATCACTAGTCCTGAACTAATACGAGAGACGACAGATAAGATCTTGAAAATTCGTGATAACCTTCTTGTGGCTAGAAGTCGTCAAAATAGTTACGCTGATAAACGACGCAAACCCCTGGAATTCCAAATTGGTGATCTAGTTCTTCTTAAGGTATCCCCTTGGAAGGGAGTTGTTCGTTTTGGAAAGAAGGGTAAGCTAGCTCCTCGCTATGTGGGCCCTTTCAAAATCATCGAGAAGATTGGAAAGGTGGCCTACAAGCTTGATCTACCTCCTCAGCTTAGCAACATTCATCCTACATTTCATGTTTCAAATTTGAAGAAATGCCTAGCAGATGAAAACCTCCACATTCCTCTCAAAGACATTCGCATTGACGAGACAATGCATTTCGTCGAGAAACCAGTGGAAATCATGGACCGTGACGTGAAGAAACTCAAGCGAAGCCGTATTCCAATCGTCAAGGTTCGTTGGGAGTCTAAACGTGGCCCAGAGTTTACTTGGGAACGTGAGGACCAAATGAAAGCCAAATACCCTCACCTCTTCGCAGAAGGATCATCTAAATCAATTTCGGGACGAAATTCTTAAAAGTTGGGGAGACTGTAACCACCATGAAATTTTAATTCAATTTACAATGTAATCCATCTTAATCAATAATATCATTTGGCCATGTTATCCATCAGCATCCATCCATTTACATATGTTTATCTAAAAAAAATGTAGTTTTCTTTTGGGTTGTAATAATAAAAAAAATTTGATATAAAAAAAATTATAAAAGGTCATATAATATTTTTATAAGATGTGGATTATAATTGTAAGAGATATAAAATTTAACAAATATTGATGTAGTTTTAAAAAAAAGCTACAATGGGCCATATAGTCTTTCTTGAAAAGTTGAATTATGAGTTAAGTGATTTTGGTCTAAAATAAAACAAAGCAAGTAAGCACAGGGACTATATGTAGCAAATTGAACAAAAGTTTGAAATGTGCTGAGAATTTCTTTCACGCGCTTTTATTGTCCGATGTCGGCAAGTTTACAACTTGCCGATTCTCCTATATCTCACCCAATAATATCGTTATCTAGTTTCCTAACTATCAATCATGAATTTATACGCTAAAACAAACAAGTATTCGCTCTTATTAGCTGTTATATTATCTAATTCTGGACCAAATCAATTATGTTCGGAATTGAACAAGGAAATTGGATCATCCCACGATCCTTTCCAAACTGTTGGTGTCGTGGAAAATTGTTTAAATACGACCTTCCTCGCATCAAACGGACCTTACCACATCAAAGACACTCTCAACTTTTCGGTCCGAAGTCGTCTGAACCACTACACTTTTGCCAGAGTTCTTCTCTTGTCGGAATCCTCTTATCGTTGCTAATAAACGCATCCCGTAAGTTCTTTACGATTCTTTGTTTGTAATGCTCTGTTGTTGAAAGTCTCAAGTTATTCTAGTATTTGATACAGCATCTATGTTGTATGAAATTGTTAGCAAAAGGAATTAAGGTTCGCTAAAACACTGATTTGGGAAAATGATTATCATATAAAAAAAAACTGTCTTAAACTATTATTAATCGTTTTCTAGCCCAACCTTTTCAAAAACGGCGAGCCTGGCCACTGGTGGTTGTTATTCGAGTAAGACTTTGGGGCCAGTTGAACCTCTGTTCGAACCAAGGAAACTCCATTACCCTTTTTGTTTCTTTTTCTTTCTGTTTTGACCAACTGGACTATTTAATGCATACATGGTCTGTTGAGGAAATTTTGAATATATTAGATTAAGTTGTTGTTTTAGTGCACTACATACAAAGTCGGCTAGCACTTCTTTTTTTCTTTTTTATCTTTATTCCTACTTAATTGATTAATTGATATAATATAACCTATAATCGACTTATTTACATCATATAGACATTGTTATTATTATTTTTTTAGCACATATGTACTTAATCAAATAGTTAATTCTGGGTGGTATTAAAGAGTAGCTTAAATAAAGCTAGATTGTATTAAAAAAATTGTGTATTAACCTAAATATGGTTAGTTTGTTTAAAAAAAAAAAGAGTCAGAGGGGTTAGATTCCATTTGATTTTATAAAACGTAAACAAGGCATTTGGTGTAATAACATAAAATAATTTTTATAATGATTAAATTGAGCAAATTAAATCTTATAAAATTTTGTAAATATCTATTTAATGAAATCCTATTTAATTGATAAGTAAATTAAACATGCCAATATTCAGTTACGTTTTATTTTGTGTTAGACAAACTAGTTTCCCACACTTAAAAAAAAAGAACAATAAATTTGTTATTTTCCTTCCCACCAAAATTGTACATCGATGTTATTATTGATCGCTAAGCAAGTTCCTTTGTGTATCATGTCTACTTATTTATGTAATTCCATAAATCTTATTAATTATTTTGGATAGACAGTTAGTAAACTTTTCCCCCACAAAAAAAAAAAGGAAAACTAATATTTTAAATTATTAATTGAAATTTCTATATTTACTTTAACTCGTCAACTGAAACATTTCAACATAAACCATAGAATTCCCAAATCAGTTATAAAAGCCTTAATTCTAGCGTGCTTTAGACACCAAACTTAGTTCGTAGATTAAACTTGCTATTTAACCATATTAGGGTAGCATTTGGGATTTTCCTAACGCCTTCGCTCCTCATTTCCTGTGTGCAATATTCGCTCCCCAAGGTGAGTACATAGTTCCCTTTTTACCTCTTTTTGGGATGATACATATGATGAACTAAATTTTGCTTAAACGTTATACAATTCATTATTTTTTTTATGGCTTATGTGATCACTATTTGCTTTGTATGAAACTTGTTGGTTTACTTCAACGTGTGCATTCATTAATTTCGGCCAAACCGTCCGGTAGTATATTATAGCACTATAGGTGTGACGACCCATCTCCACTTCCATTTGGATTTGCTTATTTAACACATTTTGCTTATTTTGCTTTTTGGGAAGTGGAGGATGATAGAATCCGTTAAACATGTCAGCTTAGGTTTGAATGTGCCACCCGTGACCCATACTCGTTAAATGCAATATGTTTAGTGTTCTACTTGTGCCATATTGAATTGTAAATAAAATATTTTTTATCACATGCTTTACCATAAAACCTATGTTACTCGCCGGCTTTTAGCTGACCCTTGTTTTTCTCACATATGTTTCAGGTGGTAACAATTGATGATGATTTACAAGCTTTCTATCACTTAGGATCATGGAACTTTTTGCCTTAGTTAAACTTTAAAACGATCGTTATGTCTTGTTTTGGACAAGTTGTTTGTTTGATTTGGTTGTTGAACATAAATTTGACTTATTATTATATTTGAACTTTAATTAGTGCCATGTGTCTTTGAGCATCCTATCATACGTGGCGCCCCAACGTTTCCGTCTTCGGTTGGGGTGTTACAGATTGGTATCAGAGCCATGGTTACAGAGAATTAGGTTATTAGATTGCTTTTGACCTAGACTATAACCCTCCTAGGACACCTACATGTGCCTTAATGTGTGATCTTCCTTATCCCTTTCTTTATCCCTATCCTCATCCTTGCCTTAGATTCTTAGTTCTCTATATTACACTTAATCATCATCTATCCTTAGATGATCTAAATTCTTAGGCTTTAAGCCTTAAATGTTTTCATAATCTCGTCAAAGTCTTGGGCTTGAATAACACTTAAGAACACGTGCAATCTGGAAGGGTGGACGCCTGTACTCCGAGTTTTCTGTCTAGGCAAGCACTTCGTATAAATTCCAATCTTCCGAGGAACCAGTTGTGCTTACCTGGGAACTCTTGGGGTGAGTGTCCACTTATAGGCTAAAGCATGTCTTCCCAAAATGTTATAAGAACCCAAACACTTTGATTAGTCGATGATTTCGTTTATTCGTTTATTTAAATGAGTAAATGATTTCTATCTTTATGTTTATTTCTTCATGCTCTCATTGTTTTACATAAAGAGTTTTAAATTTCAAAACAATCTCTCTTATCCTTGTGAACTTATAGGTTTTCCGTTGTTCTTATAGGATGCCTCCTCGTCGCGATAACCAGAACAATGCACAGAACCCCGAACTTGCTGCCATGATTGCCCAACAAATGGCTGCAATACTCCCAACACTTGTGGCCCAGCTCAATCAGGCCAACGCAGGCAACAACAACAACAACGTGAATGCACCTGCCCCTTGCTCATTCAAGCAGTTCAATTCTTGTAACCCCATCAAGTACTCTGGGTCTGAGGGAGCCACAGGGCTCTTACAGTGGTTTGAAGGCATTGAAAGCACCTTCCGCCATTGTCAGTGTCCCAACAATCGCAAGGTGGAGTTTGCCTCAAGTGTCTTTCAGAAGAGGGCACTCACATGGTGGAATGGGGTCATGAGAGATCGTGGTGCGAATGTGGCTATGGCTTTAACTTGGGAGGAACTTAGAGATCTTATGCGGAGGGAATTCTGCCCACGAAATGAAACGAGGGCCCTTGAAACTGAATTTTATGAGCTCACACAAGACAGTGGTGAGAATCGTGCTTATACCAACCGGTATGAGGAGTTGATCCTTCTTTGCCCAACTATGGTTGAACCTTTAGATCGTGCCATCGAAAAATATATCGAGGGCCTGCCCGCACTAATCCAAGATGTTGTCACTGGTAGCAAGCCCGCTACAGTCAGGGAAGCAATTGAGCTAGCTGCGACCTTGACGGATTCTCATGTTAAGAAGGGAAATTTGTTTCGTAAGGGAGGGAGAAAGGAACCTGCTAAGGTTGCTACTGAAACTCCAAAGGACGTCAAAATTGGAGCTTCCTCCTCAAATAGTTCTAAAAAGCGAAAGGCTTCGAAGAATTATGCAGTTGTTGCTCCGACCCAAGTTAACCAAGTAGCCCCACAACCCAACAAAAGGCAATATGTTGGAGGTTCGCCTTTGTGCAACCGTTGCAGCTATCATCATCTAGCCCGTGTTCCTTGTAAGCAGTGCACTAGTTGTGGGCGGTTGGGTCATTTAGCTACCACTTGCCGCATCGTTCCTCCCCAGAACCAAGTTGTTGCTGCTCCTCCTCCTGCCCAAAATGTTGCACCACCACGTTACCCTATTGGAACTTGCTTTAACTGCGGTGATCCTAACCATTTTAAACGCGAATGCCCCAAGCTTGCAAATGCTCAACCAGCCCGTGGGCGCGCGTTCAACATAAATGCTAATGAGGCGCGTGCTATCAATGATGTGGTGAACGGTACGTTCCTCGTTAACGACCATTATGCTTCTGTGTTATTTGATACTGGTGCTGATAAAAGTTTTGTATCCCTTAAGTTTGAACCTCTACTTGCTATGCCACGAACTAAACTAGGGAAGCCTTTTACAGTAGAAGTAGCTAATGGTAACCCTTTTGTGCTTGACTCTGTTATCTGTAATTGTAAACTCGAGCTCAACGATCATGTTTTCCCTATTGACCTCACGCCTATGCAACTTGGGAGCTTTGATATCATAGTAGGCATGGACTGGCTTGCCAAACATCATGCTGAAGTTGTGTGTTTCGATAAGTTTATTCGCATCCCTCTCCCATCTGACGACATCTTAGAAATCTATGGGGAGAAGCCTTCTAATGGGCTTAAACTCATGACTTGCACTCAAGCCCAGAAATATCTACGCAAGAAATATGTGGCTTTCTTAGCCCACATTGTAGAAAAGAAGGACGAGAGTAAGAGTATTCAAGATATTCCTATTATTCGTGATTTTCCTGAAGTTTTCCCAGAAGATCTACCAGGCCTACCTCCCACACGTCAAGTTGAGTTTCGCATTGACCTCGTTCCTGGTGCTAACCCTATTGCCAAGTCTCCTTATCGTCTTGCACCCTCTGAAATGCAAGAACTTGCCAGCCAACTTCAAGAACTTTCTGACAAGGGATTTATTCGTCCAAGTTTTTCTCCATGGGGAGCTCCTGTCTTATTTGTCAAGAAAAAAGATGGGACTCTTCGTATGTGCATCGATTATCGTGAGTTGAATAAACTCACTATTAAGAATCGATATCCTTTGCCTCGTATTGATGATCTTTTCGACCAACTCCAAGGTGCTACTTGTTTCTCCAAGATTGATCTTCGTTCTGGTTACCATCAACTTCGTGTCCTTGAAGATGACATTCCCAAAACTGCTTTTCGTACTCGATATGGCCACTATGAGTTCACTGTCATGCCTTTTGGTTTGACCAATGCTCCTGCGGTTTTCATGGACCTTATGAATCGTGTCTGCAAGCCCTACTTGGACAAGTTCGTCATTGTTTTCATTGACGACATCTTAATCTATTCAAAAACTAAGGCAGATCATGAGAAACACCTTCGTTTGATTATGGAACTTCTAAAGAAAGAACAATTGTATGCAAAATTCTCCAAGTGTGAATTTTGGCTTAAGGAAGTTCAATTTTTAGGTCATATAGTCAATGATAAGGGTATTCATGTGGACCCTTCCAAAATTGAAGCGGTGAAGAACTGGAATGTGCCCACTACTCCAACTGAAATCCGTTCTTTTCTTGGTCTAGCCGGGTATTATTGACGCTTTATCTCAAACTTCTCTAAGATTGCGGTTCCCCTCACCTCATTGACTCATAAGGGAAAGCCTTTTGAGTGGGGACCCAAATAAGAAGAAGCATTCCAAATCCTGAAGCAGAAAATTTGTGATGCTCCTATCCTGACTCTACCAGATGGCAATGATGACTATGTTGTTTATTGCGATGCTTCTAATCTTGGCCTTGGTTGTGTCCTTATGCAACGGGGCAAAGTTATAGCTTATGCTTCAAGGCAACTCAAAATCCATGAAAAGAATTACACAACTCATGATCTTGAGTTGGGTGCTGTCGTTTTTGCTCTCAAGATTTGGAGGCACTACCTTTATGGGACTAAATGTGTGATTTACACCGATCATAAGAGTCTCCAACACATTTTCAATCAAAAAGAACTAAACATGAGGCAACGACGTTAGGTCGAACTTCTAAATGACTACGACTGCGAGATTCGTTACCATCCTGGTAAAGCGAATGTTGTGGCTGATGCTCTTAGTCGTAAGGAACACGTCAAGCTTCATTGTGTTCGAATCCAAACTGATATTCAGGCTCGTATTCTCCAAGCCCAACAAAATTCCGTGACCCAAGGCAACATGCTTGATGAAATGCCTCATAGTCTTGAACTTCAACTTGAGACTAAAGAAGATGGGTTACTCTATTTCATGAATCGTTTGTGGGTTCCAAAACATGACGATCTTCGTACTTTCTTGATGAACGAGGCCCACAAGTCTCGTTATTCGGTCCATCCTGGTGCAGATAAAATGTACATGGATCTTAGAAATCTTTATTGGTGGCCTGGTATGAAGAGGGATGTTGCTCTTTATGTAGCCAAATGTCTTACATGCCTAAAGGTTAAAGCTGAACATCAACGCCCTTCTGGTTTGCTTGAACAACCAGAAATTCCAGTGTGGAAGTGGGAGAACATAGCCATGGATCTCGTCACAAAATTGCCACGCACTTCCAAAGGTCATGATAGCATTTGGGTAATCATTGATCGTTTGACAAAGTCTGTGCATTTCTTGCCTATTCGTGAAGATTTTTCTGCTGCAACGCTTGCTAAGATCTACCTTGACGAGATCGTATCTCGTCATGGTGTGCCTTTGAACATTATTTCTGATCGTGATGGTCGTTTCACTTCTCGTTTTTGGAAGACCATGCAATCTGCTTTGGGAACACAGCTTAACATTAGCACTGCTTATCATCCTCAAACTGATGGTCAATCTGAAAGGACCATCCAAACCCTTGAGGACATGCTTCGAGCTTGTGTTATCGACTTTGGTGGCAGTTGGGATTCTCATCTACCTTTGATTGAGTTCTCGTACAACAACAGTTACCATACTAGTATCAACATGGCTCCTTTTGAAGCACTCTATGGTCGGAAATGTCGTTCTCCTATTTGTTGGAACGAGATTGGTGAAGCTCAAATCACTGGTCCTGAACTAATACGAGAGACGACAGATAAGATCTTGAAAATTCGTGATAACCTTCTTGTGGCTAGAAGTCGTCAAAATAGTTACGCTGATAAACGACGCAAACCCCTGGAATTCCAAATTGGTGATCTAGTTCTTCTTAAGGTATCCCCTTGGAAGGGAGTTGTTCGTTTTGGAAAGAAGGGTAAGCTAGCTCCTCGCTATGTGGGCCCTTTCAAAATCATCGAGAAGATTGGAAAGGTGGCCTACAAGCTTGATCTACCTCCTCAGCTTAGCAACATTCATCCTACATTTCATGTTTCAAATTTGAAGAAATGCCTAGCAGATGAAAACCTCCACATTCCTCTCAAAGACATTCGCATTGACGAGACAATGCATTTCGTCGAGAAACCAGTGGAAATCATGGACCGTGACGTGAAGAAACTCAAGCGAAGCCGTATTCCAATCGTCAAGGTTCGTTGGGAGTCTAAACGTGGCCCAGAGTTTACTTGGGAACGTGAGGACCAAATGAAAGCCAAATACCCTCACCTCTTCGCAGAAGGATCATCTAAATCAATTTCGGGACGAAATTCTTAAAAGTTGGGGAGACTGTAACCACCATGAAATTTTAATTCAATTTACAATGTAATCCATCTTAATCAATAATATCATTTGGCCATGTTATCCATCAGCATCCATCCATTTACATATGTTTATCTAAAAAAAATGTAGTTTTCTTTTGGGTTGTAATAATAAAAAAAATTTGATATAAAAAAAATTATAAAAGGTCATATAATATTTTTATAAGATGTGGATTATAATTGTAAGAGATATAAAATTTAACAAATATTGATGTAGTTCTAAAAAAAAGCTACAATGGGCCATATAGTCTTTCTTGAAAAGTTGAATTATGAGTTAAGTGATTTTGGTCTAAAATAAAACAAAGCAAGTAAGCACAGGGACTATATGTAGCAAATTGAACAAAAGTTTGAAATGTGCTGAGAATTTCTTTCACGCGCTTTTATTGTCCGATGTCGGCAAGTTTACAACTTGCCGATTCTCCTATATCTCACCCAATAATATCGTTATCTAGTTTCCTAACTATCAATCATGAATTTATACGCTAAAACAAACAAGTATTCGCTCTTATTAGCTGTTATATTATCTAATTCTGGACCAAATCAATTATGTTCGGAATTGAACAAGGAAATTGGATCATCCCACGATCCTTTCCAAACTGTTGGTGTCGTGGAAAATTGTTTAAATACGACCTTCCTCGCATCAAACGGACCTTACCACATCAAAGACACTCTCAACTTTTCGGTCCGAAGTCGTCTGAACCACTACACTTTTGCCAGAGTTCTTCTCTTGTCGGAATCCTCTTATCGTTGCTAATAAACGCATCCCGTAAGTTCTTTACGATTCTTTGTTTGTAATGCTCTGTTGTTGAAAGTCTCAAGTTATTCTAGTATTTGATACAGCATCTATGTTGTATGAAATTGTTAGCAAAAGGAATTAAGGTTCGCTAAAACACTGATTTGGGAAAATGATTATCATATAAAAAAAAAACTGTCTTAAACTATTATTAATCGTTTTCTAGCCCAACCTTTTCAAAAACGGCGAGCCTGGCCACTGGTGGTTGTTATTCGAGTAAGACTTTGGGGCCAGTTGAACCTCTGTTCGAACCAAGGAAACTCCATTACCCTTTTTGTTTCTTTTTCTTTCTGTTTTGACCAACTGGACTATTTCATGCATACATGGTCTGTTGAGGAAATTTTGAATATATTAGATTAAGTTGTTGTTTTAGTGCACTACATACAAAGTCGGCTAGCACTTCTTTTTTTCTTTTTTATCTTTATTCCTACTTAATTGATTAATTGATATAATATAACCTATAATCGACTTATTTACATCATATAGACATTGTTATTATTATTTTTTTAGCACATATGTACTTAATCAAATAGTTAATTCTGGGTGGTATTAAAGAGTAGCTTAAATAAAGCTAGATTGTATTAAAAAAATTGTGTATTAACCTAAATATGGTTAGTTTGTTTAAAAAAAAAAAGAGTCAGAGGGGTTAGATTCCATTTGATTTTATAAAACGTAAACAAGGCATTTGGTGTAATAACATAAAATAATTTTTATAATGATTAAATTGAGCAAATTAAATCTTATAAAATTTTGTAAATATCTATTTAATGAAATCCTATTTAATTGATAAGTAAATTAAACATGCCAATATTCAGTTACGTTTTATTTTGTGTTAGACAAACTAGTTTCCCACACTTAAAAAAAAAGAACAATAAATTTGTTATTTTCCTTCCCACCAAAATTGTACATCGATGTTATTATTGATCGCTAAGCAAGTTCCTTTGTATATCATGTCTACTTATTTATGTAATTCCATAAATCTTATTAATTATTTTGGATAGACAGTTAGTAAACTTTTCCCCCACAAAAAAAAAAAGGAAAACTAATATTTTAAATTATTAATTGAAATTTCTATATTTACTTTAACTCGTCAATTGAAACATTTCAACATAAACCATAGAATTCCCAAATCAGTTATAAAAGCCTTAATTCTAGCGTGCTTTAGACACCAAACTTAGTTCGTAGATTAAACTTGCTATTTAACCATATTAGGGTAGCATTTGGGATTTTCCTAACGCCTTCGCTCCTCATTTCCTGTGTGCAATATTCGCTCCCCAAGGTGAGTACATAGTTCCCTTTTTACCTCTTTTTGGGATGATACATATGATGAACTAAATTTTGCTTAAACGTTATACAATTCATTATTTTTTTTATGGCTTATGTGATCACTATTTGCTTTGTATGAAACTTGTTGGTTTACTTCAACGTGTGCATTCATTAATTTCAGCCAAACCGTCCGGTAGTATATTATAGCACTATAGGTGTGACGACTCATCTCCACTTCCATTTGGATTTGCTTATTTAACACATTTTGCTTATTTTGCTTTTTGGGAAGTGGAGGATGATAGAATCCGTTAAACATGTCAGCTTAGGTTTGAATGTGCCACCCGTGACCCATACTCGTTAAATGCAATATGCTTAGTGTTCTACTTGTGCCATATTGAATTGTAAATAAAATATTTTTTATCACATGCTTTACCATAAAACCTATGTTACTCGCCGGCTTTTAGCTGACCCTTGTTTTTCTCACATATGTTTCAGGTGGTAACAATTGATGATGATTTACAAGCTTTCTATCACTTAGGATCATGGAACTTTTTGCCTTAGTTAAACTTTAAAACGATCGTTATGTCTTGTTTTGGACAAGTTGTTTGTTTGATTTGGTTGTTGAACATAAATTTGACTTATTATTATATTTGAACTTTAATTAGTGCCATGTGTCTTTGAGCATCCTATCATACGTGGCGCCCCAACGTTTCCGTCTTCGGTTGGGGTGTTACAGATTGGTATCAGAGCCATGGTTATAGAGAATTAGGTTATTAGATTGCTTTTGACCTAGACTATAACCCTCCTAGGACACCTACATGTGCCTTAATGTGTGATCTTCCTTATCCCTTTTTTTTATCCCTATCCTCATCCTTGCCTTAGATTCTTAGTTCTCTATATTACACTTAATCATCATCTATCCTTAGATGATCTAAATTCTTAGGCTTTAAGCCTTAAATGTTTTCATAATCTCGTCAAAGTCTTGGGCTTGAATAACACTTAAGAACACGTGCAATCTGGAAGGGTGGACGCCTGTACTCCGAGTTTTCTGTCTAGGCAAGCACTTCGTATAAATTCCAATCTTCCGAGGAACCAGTTGTGCTTACCTGGGAACTCTTGGGGTGAGTGTCCACTTATAGGCTAAAGCATGTCTTCCCAAAATGTTATAAGAACCCAAACACTTTGATTAGTCGATGATTTCGTTTATTCGTTTATTTAAATGAGTAAATGATTTCTATCTTTATGTTTATTTCTTCATGCTCTCATTGTTTTACATAAAGAGTTTTAAATTTCAAAACAATCTCTCTTATCCTTGTGAACTTATAGGTTTTCCGTTGTTCTTATAGGATGCCTCCTCGTCGCGATAACCAGAACAATGCACAGAACCCCGAACTTGCTGCCATGATTGCCCAACAAATGGCTGCAATACTCCCAACACTTGTGGCCCAGCTCAATCAGGCCAACGCAGGCAACAACAACAACGTGAATGCACCTGCCCCTTGCTCATTCAAGCAGTTCAATTCTTGTAACCCCATCAAGTACTCTGGGTCTGAGGGAGCCACGGGGCTCTTACAGTGGTTTGAAGGCATTGAAAGCACCTTCCGCCATTGTCAGTGTCCCAACAATAGCAAGGTGGAGTTTGCCTCAAGTGTCTTTCAGAAGAGGGCACTCACATGGTGGAATGGGGTCATGAGAGATCGTGGTGCGAATGTGGCTATGGCTTTAACTTGGGAGGAACTTAGAGATCTTATGCGGAGGGAATTCTGCCCACGAAATGAAACGAGGGCCCTTGAAACTGAATTTTATGAGCTCACACAAGACAGTGGTGAGAATCGTGCTTATACCAACCGGTATGAGGAGTTGAGCCTTCTTTGCCCAACTATGGTTGAACCTTTAGATCGTGCCATCGAAAAATATATCGAGGGCCTGCCCGCACTAATCCAAGATGTTGTCACTGGTAGCAAGCCCGCTACAGTCAGGGAAGCAATTGAGCTAGCTGCGACCTTGACGGATTCTCATGTTAAGAAGGGAAATTTGTTTCGTAAGGGAGGGAGAAAGGAACCTGCTAAGGTTGCTACTGAAACTCCAAAGGACGTCAAAATTGGAGCTTCCTCCTCAAATAGTTCTAAAAAGCGAAAGGCTTCGAAGAATTATGCAGTTGTTGCTCCGACCCAAGTTAACCAAGTAGCCCCACAACCCAACAAAAGGCAATATGTTGGAGGTTCGCCTTTGTGCAACCGTTGCAGCTATCATCATCTAGCCCGTGTTCCTTGTAAGCAGTGCACTAGTTGTGGGCGGTTGGGTCATTTAGCTACCACTTGCCGCATCGTTCCTCCCCAGAACCAAGTTGTTGCTGCTCCTCCTCCTGCCCAAAATGTTGCACCACCACGTTACCCTATTGGAACTTGCTTTAACTGCGGTGATCCTAACCATTTTAAACGCGAATGCCCCAAGCTTGCAAATGCTCAACCAGCCCGTGGGCGCGCGTTCAACATAAATGCTAATGAGGCGCGTGCTATCAATGATGTGGTGAACGGTACGTTCCTCGTTAACGACCATTATGCTTCTGTGTTATTTGATACTGGTGCTGATAAAAGTTTTGTATCCCTTAAGTTTGAACCTCTACTTGCTATGCCACGAACTAAACTAGGGAAGCCTTTTACAGTAGAAGTAGCTAATGGTAACCCTTTTGTGCTTGACTCTGTTATCTGTAATTGTAAACTCGAGCTCAACGATCATGTTTTCCCTATTGACCTCACGCCTATGCAACTTGGGAGCTTTGATATCATAGTAGGCATGGACTGGCTTGCCAAACATCATGCTGAAGTTGTGTGTTTCGATAAGTTTATTCGCATCCCTCTCCCATCTGACGACATCTTAGAAATCTATGGGGAGAAGCCTTCTAATGGGCTTAAACTCATGACTTGCACTCAAGCCCAGAAATATCTACGCAAGAAATATGTGGCTTTCTTAGCCCACATTGTAGAAAAGAAGGACGAGAGTAAGAGTATTCAAGATATTCCTATTATTCGTGATTTTCCTGAAGTTTTCCCAGAAGATCTACCAGGCCTACCTCCCACACGTCAAGTTGAGTTTCGCATTGACCTCGTTCCTGGTGCTAACCCTATTGCCAAGTCTCCTTATCGTCTTGCACCCTCTGAAATGCAAGAACTTGCCAGCCAACTTCAAGAACTTTCTGACAAGGGATTTATTCGTCCAAGTTTTTCTCCATGGGGAGCTCCTGTCTTATTTGTCAAGAAAAAAGATGGGACTCTTCGTATGTGCATCGATTATCGTGAGTTGAATAAACTCACTATTAAGAATCGATATCCTTTGCCTCGTATTGATGATCTTTTCGACCAACTCCAAGGTGCTACTTGTTTCTCCAAGATTGATCTTCGTTCTGGTTACCATCAACTTCGTGTCCTTGAAGATGACATTCCCAAAACTGCTTTTCGTACTCGATATGGCCACTATGAGTTCACTGTCATGCCTTTTGGTTTGACCAATGCTCCTGCGGTTTTCATGGACCTTATGAATCGTGTCTGCAAGCCCTACTTGGACAAGTTCGTCATTGTTTTCATTGACGACATCTTAATCTATTCAAAAACTAAGGCAGATCATGAGAAACACCTTCGTTTGATTATGGAACTTCTAAAGAAAGAACAATTGTATGCAAAATTCTCCAAGTGTGAATTTTGGCTTAAGGAAGTTCAATTTTTAGGTCATATAGTCAATGATAAGGGTATTCATGTGGACCCTTCCAAAATTGAAGCGGTGAAGAACTGGAATGTGCCCACTACTCCAACTGAAATCCGTTCTTTTCTTGGTCTAGCCGGGTATTATCGACGCTTTATCTCAAACTTCTCTAAGATTGCGGTTCCCCTCACCTCATTGACTCATAAGGGAAAGCCTTTTGAGTGGGGACCCAAATAAGAAGAAGCATTCCAAATCCTGAAGCAGAAAATTTGTGATGCTCCTATCCTGACTCTACCAGATGGCAATGATGACTTTGTTGTTTATTGCGATGCTTCTAATCTTGGCCTTGGTTGTGTCCTTATGCAACAGGGCAAAGTTATAGCTTATGCTTCAAGGCAACTCAAAATCCATGAAAAGAATTACACAACTCATGATCTTGAGTTGGGTGCTGTCGTTTTTGCTCTCAAGATTTGGAGGCACTACCTTTATGGGACTAAATGTGTGATTTACACCGATCATAAGAGTCTCCAACACATTTTCAATCAAAAAGAACTAAACATGAGGCAACGACGTTGGGTCGAACTTCTAAATGACTACGACTGCGAGATTCGTTACCATCCTGGTAAAGCGAATGTTGTGGCTGATGCTCTTAGTCGTAAGGAACACGTCAAGCTTCATTGTGTTCGAATCCAAACTGATATTCAGGCTCGTATTCTCCAAGCCCAACAAAATTCCGTGACCCAAGGCAACATGCTTGATGAAATGCCTCATAGTCTTGAACTTCAACTTGAGACTAAAGAAGATGGGTTACTCTATTTCATGAATCGTTTGTGGGTTCCAAAACATGACGATCTTCGTACTTTCTTGATGAACGAGGCCCACAAGTCTCGTTATTCGGTCCATCCTGGTGCAGATAAAATGTACATGGATCTTAGAAATCTTTATTGGTGGCCTGGTATGAAGAGGGATGTTGCTCTTTATGTAGCCAAATGTCTTACATGCCTAAAGGTTAAAGCTGAACATCAACGCCCTTCTGGTTTGCTTGAACAACCAGAAATTCCAGTGTGGAAGTGGGAGAACATAGCCATGGATCTCGTCACAAAATTGCCACGCACTTCCAAAGGTCATGATAGCATTTGGGTAATCATTGACCGTTTGACAAAGTCTGTGCATTTCTTGCCTATTCGTGAAGATTTTTCTGCTGCAACGCTTGCTAAGATCTACCTTGACGAGATCGTATCTCGTCATGGTGTGCCTTTGAACATTATTTCTGATCGTGATGGTCGTTTCACTTCTCGTTTTTGGAAGACCATGCAATCTGCTTTGGGAACACAGCTTAACATTAGCACTGCTTATCATCCTCAAACTGATGGTCAATCTGAAAGGACCATCCAAACCCTTGAGGACATGCTTCGAGCTTGTGTTATCGACTTTGGTGGCAGTTGGGATTCTCATCTACCTTTGATTGAGTTCTCGTACAACAACAGTTACCATACTAGTATCAACATGGCTCCTTTTGAAGCACTCTATGGTCGGAAATGTCGTTCTCCTATTTGTTGGAACGAGATTGGTGAAGCTCAAATCACTGGTCCTGAACTAATACGAGAGACGACAGATAAGATCTTGAAAATTCGTGATAACCTTCTTGTGGCTAGAAGTCGTCAAAATAGTTACGCTGATAAACGACGCAAACCCCTGGAATTCCAAATTGGTGATCTAGTTCTTCTTAAGGTATCCCCTTGGAAGGGAGTTGTTCGTTTTGGAAAGAAGGGTAAGCTAGCTCCTCGCTATGTGGGCCCTTTCAAAATCATCGAGAAGATTGGAAAGGTGGCCTACAAGCTCGATCTACCTCCTTAGCTTAGCAACATTCATCCTACATTTCATGTTTCAAATTTGAAGAAATGCCTAGCAGATGAAAACCTCCACATTCCTCTCAAAGACATTCGCATTGACGAGACAATGCATTTCGTCGAGAAACCAGTGGAAATCATGGACCGTGACGTGAAGAAACTCAAGCGAAGCCGTATTCCAATCGTCAAGGTTCGTTGGGAGTCTAAACGTGGCCCAGAGTTTACTTGGGAACATGAGGACCAAATGAAAGCCAAATACCCTCACCTCTTCGCAGAAGGATCATCTAAATCAATTTCGGGACGAAATTCTTAAAAGTTGGGGAGACTGTAACCACCATGAAATTTTAATTCAATTTACAATGTAATCCATCTTAATCAATAATATCATTTGGCCATGTTATCCATCAGCATCCATCCATTTACATATGTTTATCTAAAAAAAATGTAGTTTTCTTTTGGGTTGTAATAATAAAAAAAATTTGATATAAAAAAAATTATAAAAGGTCATATAATATTTTTATAAGATGTGGATTATAATTGTAAGAGATATAAAATTTAACAAATATTGATGTAGTTTTAAAAAAAAGCTACAATGGGCCATATAGTCTTTCTTGAAAAGTTGAATTATGAGTTAAGTGATTTTGGTCTAAAATAAAACAAAGCAAGTAAGCACAGGGACTATATGTAGCAAATTGAACAAAAGTTTGAAATGTGCTGAGAATTTCTTTCACGCGCTTTTATTGTCCGATGTCGGCAAGTTTACAACTTGCCGATTCTCCTATATCTCACCCAATAATATCGTTATCTAGTTTCCTAACTATCAATCATGAATTTATACGCTAAAACAAACAAGTATTCGCTCTTATTAGCTGTTATATTATCTAATTCTGGACCAAATCAATTATGTTCGGAATTGAACAAGGAAATTGGATCATCCCACGATCCTTTCCAAACTGTTGGTGTCGTGGAAAATTGTTTAAATACGACCTTCCTCGCATCAAACGGACCTTACCACATCAAAGACACTCTCAACTTTTCGGTCCGAAGTCGTCTGAACCACTACACTTTTGCCAGAGTTCTTCTCTTGTCGGAATCCTCTTATCGTTGCTAATAAACGCATCCCGTAAGTTCTTTACGATTCTTTGTTTGTAATGCTCTGTTGTTGAAAGTCTCAAGTTATTCTAGTATTTGATACAGCATCTATGTTGTATGAAATTGTTAGCAAAAGGAATTAAGGTTCGCTAAAACACTGATTTGGGAAAATGATTATCATATAAAAAAAAACTGTCTTAAACTATTATTAATCGTTTTCTAGCCCAACCTTTTCAAAAACGGCGAGCCTGGCCACTGGTGGTTGTTATTCGAGTAAGACTTTGGGGCCAGTTGAACCTCTGTTCGAACCAAGGAAACTCCATTACCCTTTTTGTTTCTTTTTCTTTCTGTTTTGACCAACTGGACTATTTAATGCATACATGGTCTGTTGAGGAAATTTTGAATATATTAGATTAAGTTGTTGTTTTAGTGCACTACATACAAAGTCGGCTAGCACTTCTTTTTTTCTTTTTTATCTTTATTCCTACTTAATTGATTAATTGATATAATATAACCTATAATCGACTTATTTACATCATATAGACATTGTTATTATTATTTTTTTAGCACATATGTACTTAATCAAATAGTTAATTCTGGGTGGTATTAAAGAGTAGCTTAAATAAAGCTAGATTGTATTAAAAAAATTGTGTATTAACCTAAATATGGTTAGTTTGTTTAAAAAAAAAAGAGTCAGAGGGGTTAGATTCCATTTGATTTTATAAAACGTAAACAAGGCATTTGGTGTAATAACATAAAATAATTTTTATAATGATTAAATTAAGCAAATTAAATCTTATAAAATTTTGTAAATATCTATTTAATGAAATCCTATTTAATTGATAAGTAAATTAAACATGCCAATATTCAGTTACGTTTTATTTTGTGTTAGACAAACTAGTTTCCCACACTTAAAAAAAAAGAACAATAAATTTGTTATTTTCCTTCCCACCAAAATTGTACATCGATGTTATTATTGATCGCTAAGCAAGTTCCTTTGTGTATCATGTCTACTTATTTATGTAATTCCATAAATCTTATTAATTATTTTGGATAGACAGTTAGTAAACTTTTCCCCCACAAAAAAAAAGGAAAACTAATATTTTAAATTATTAATTGAAATTTCTATATTTACTTTAACTCGTCAATTGAAACATTTCAACATAAACCATAGAATTCCCAAATCAGTTATAAAAGCCTTAATTCTAGCGTGCTTTAGACACCAAACTTAGTTCGTAGATTAAACTTGCTATTTAACCATATTAGGGTAGCATTTGGGATTTTCCTAACGCCTTCGCTCCTCATTTCCTGTGTGCAATATTCGCTCCCCAAGGTGAGTACATAGTTCCCTTTTTACCTCTTTTTGGGATGATACATATGATGAACTAAATTTTGCTTAAACGTTATACAATTCATTATTTTTTTTATGGCTTATGTGATCACTATTTGCTTTGTATGAAACTTGTTGGTTTACTTCAACGTGTGCATTCATTAATTTCGGCCAAACCGTCCGGTAGTATATTATAGCACTATAGGTGTGACGACCCATCTCCACTTCCATTTGGATTTGCTTATTTAACACATTTTGCTTATTTTGCTTTTTGGGAAGTGGAGGATGATAGAATCCGTTAAACATGTCAGCTTAGGTTTGAATGTGCCACCCGTGACCCATACTCGTTAAATGCAATATGCTTAGTGTTCTACTTGTGCCATATTGAATTGTAAATAAAATATTTTTTATCACATGCTTTACCATAAAACCTATGTTACTCGCCGGCTTTTAGCTGACCCTTGTTTTTCTCACATATGTTTCAGGTGGTAACAATTGATGATGATTTACAAGCTTTCTATCACTTAGGATCATGGAACTTTTTGCCTTAGTTAAACTTTAAAACGATCGTTATGTCTTGTTTTGGACAAGTTGTGTCACACCCCGATTTCCACGTAACACCGGTGGGCCCGGTGTGGGGTACAGTGACGTAGTTGGCATCGTCATAGACAATCAACACAATATAATAATGCACAGCGGAAGCAGAACAGATACATTTCAACTTTAAATAAAGTGCAATAATAAATATCACAGTAGTTGAAATGGATCCACAGGCGGATCAAATAAAATAAGATAAAAATATTGTTCAACAGATATTTGTCGTCCGAGCTTGCGAGACTATAGTGGACGCTCTTAGGAAACAGCCAGCCTATTTTCGTATAGTACCTGCACTTAACCTTTTGGGAAAAATACGTCAGTTTACACTGGTAAATACAAATCGACTGACTCATTTTGAAAATGATTGAAAATTGATTTAAATGCACAAGGCATAAATATTTTTATTAACTTGGGATATTTATAAGATATAAACTTGTGAACGAATTACATGCACTCGTATCTCTGGTGGCCCGGGATCTACTGTCCGGGCTAGAGATTAAATGACACACCACATTAAAGAGTTATACACGTCGGGTGTACGCCTACACCCCGTGCTCTGGTCGTGGCCATCTCGTAAGATAATGCCAAGGATATCCGGGACACGGTCAATAACCCCCCAAAGCCTTTAAGTAAGACAAGACTGTTTAAACGAAGTCGCACAAGCTATTCAAGACTGTACACCCATAAGGCGCAGGACTTGTGCGCCCGATCAAGCGGTATTTTAAATACCGTACCCCAAGCCCGTATAGGGAAAATAAGTCAAAATGTATTTACCTGAGCAAGTATAAGTCACAAATGATAAGTGTTGGTAGCTTTTACCGGGCCTCCTAATCTGGAACAAAGGTTTATAATTAACCTATTAGATTCCTAACGGGTCTTTTATTTAAGCCTAAGCTTTGACCGGTTAGTTTTAAGAATGATACGGTTTACGCACGATTAAGCGAAAGACCGGATAGAATGTGATTTAGACCCGACACGTTTGAATACTTGTATAATATGGGTATACTAAATACATTCTGGATTTTGAAATAAAAATGATATCGTTTGGCCCGTTTCGGTCAATTTACGCAAACTAGTTACGTAAACCGAACCGAACGTAAAAAGGGCGATACGGGTAGACAAATGATTCAAATGCAAGTTCCCTGATATAATATGCTTTAAATATGATATAATATCAGTAAGTTATGTTCTATATTGCCCGGAATAATTTTAAACTCAATTTATGCCTTAGAAGGGCATTTTGGTCATTTAAAAGATAATAAAAGAGTAAAATTAGAAATCTGAGTTTCGGGTCTGGTTCATACAGTAAATATATTTAATATAACATATTATATCAGTAGGGTATGACCCATATACCAAATTTATCATTTAAAACCAAACTATGCACCGTAGGGGTATTTTAGTAATTTCACAAGGGCTAAAAGTGCCAAAACTGGAAGTCTGAGTTCATATACTTATACTTACTGTTTTTATATGAAAATATGCTAAACACATCAGTAGGTATAGGTCTTATATGTTTAAAACAAGTATAACGCTTACTATGCGCTTAAAATGCTAAATATGCGATTTAAGGGCGTTTTCGGGTTTCCAAATTAAATCTGAGATTTTTATATTTCCAGAATACTTAAAATAATTTATTCATCATATAAAATCAGTAGAAAAAGGTTTCGGGTCAAAAGGATGTGTAAAACTCATTTTATGGCTTAAACGGTCAAAACCGACATAAGCCGAAATGACTAGGCGATCTAGGATCCGTTCAGCCAAAAATTAATTAAAAATCATCAAAATTCCCAGAATATTATATTACTTCTGTTGGTAAAGAGTTTCGTATCAAAACGTGGCCAGAAACGGGTTCTACGCGAAAAGGACCGTTTGTGTAAATTTATAATATAGTTTTACGCTAATGGCCATAACTCACAATCTGGACCACCAACTGATCCAAAATTTTCGGTGCAAGTTTATATATTAGAAATAAAGATTTCTATCCTTTCACTTTTCCAAAAATCACGTTTTAAATCAAAAAGGGCAAAATAGTCAACTTTATGCATAAATCGGAAACATGCATTCGAATCGGCTAAGCATAGACTTATGACATAAAATTTCCAGAAAGTTTAACTAAAATGCCAATGGTCAAAAATGCTCTAAATTACAGATCTCACACATGCATGTACGGATCCGAACCGATAGTTTACGAAAAAGTCGTTTATTAAGACTTTCGGTTCCAATCCGGGTTTACACTAAAGATCGTCGAGTTGATCGTGGTAAAATACATTCTTATATTCATAATAAAGCTTTCTATGAAGATCAAACAGATTGCATGTCATCTATATCATTATTCATGTCATTTTTCACAAAAATCGCTTCTGTTGACTTTTTAGAAATAGGTTTGACTCGACATTTAGCATGCATGTAGTGGGAATCAGAGAGTACCCTTTTGAGGGTTTGTTTCCCATAATATTACCAACATAAATCAGGTTTCAATTCGAGAAATGACTGATTGAAACCTGTTTAATCAGAAAGTCAAAGCTTATGAACAACCAGTTTGACTTTAAGCAATAATCACAACAAGAACGGATTAAAGATTGAATTGAAAGCTTACAAAGGTCCTATAGGTGTTTAGTGAACACTAGGATTCGACCTTGATGATCAGATTAACTCCAGAAAGCCTGCCTTGATAGTTCTTGAGAGCTCTTGAGAGAAATAAGTTCTTGATCAAATGCAAATGTCCAAGAAATGGTTTGTAATCTGATTTAAAGCTGAAATTTCGAGGGTACTGTTGTAGTAGCCATGCATGGCATCCCATTGGAGCTTTTGGAGGCGAGTAACAGCTGTTTGCAACCCAAAATCGGACCCAAATCAGCCCAAATCGAAGTTTCTGTCGCTGGCAGCCCCACGCGGCCCGCTTGGGTCATGCCAGGCGGGTCGCCTGACCCCTGTTCAGCAAAACAAGTTTCAATCTTTGACAGCTTTAGTCCCTGAGCTTGCGTGCGATGTTTCGGCTGCTTAATTTGACCCGTAAACCCCCAAACTTGGTTTTTAAGAACCTTAGGACTTTTACCAACATGGAAATGTCCTCGGAACATTTTGCGCTCAACCGAAAAGCCCTGAAATTCGACGTTGACGCTTTTAGTCCTTCAAGTACGGTTTTGGCCATAACTTTCTCATACGTTGACGAAACTTCATGAAATTTTTACCACATATTCTAGTGAGTATATTTTAGCTTTACAAAGCTTCGGGTCTGCCAAAAGTTCACTCAGAGGTATAAATTAAACATGTTGACACTTTTGGCCCCTATAGTTTGAAATACTTCACTTTTGTGCAATTTCCGCGTCGTATGATCCATGAACCATCCGTTTAAGGTTATAAACATTATGTAGGGTTATCATAGAGTCTATTTATCCATTGTTGACACTTTGGACCCTTACGTTCCATAGTTTTCACTGTTTGTCACTTTTAGTCCCTCTAAAGTATGTTTTCACATAACGGAACCTTATGACACGTGTCAAGACATTATTGGACGAAATTTTTCGAGGTGTTACAAGTTGTTTGTTTGATTTGGTTGTTGAACATAAATTTGACTTATTATTATATTTGAACTTTAATTAGTGCCATGTGTCTTTGAGCATCCTATCATACGTGGCGCCCCAACGTTTCCGTCTTCGGTTGGGGTGTTACATGTCGACATCGTGGCGAGTCTAGGCAATGACCCGGATCACCTAAACCCTACCCGGGCTAGTACGCGGGCCGCGTAAGCCCTGTCTGTTCTTTACGCGGGCCACGTGAAGACCAGATTTCAGCACTATATAAGAAGGCCACCGGGTTTCACTTTCCGTCGTTCACAATTTCATTCTCAATCTCACTTTATGAATTAGAGGCATTATAGTCGGGTATTATACCCCCTAAATAGCGAGGTTCTGCTACGATGTAAGTATTATAACCCCTGGAGACGTATTAGATACTCTGCCCGATTGATCTAGGTTCCGTACCGGCTGTCGTGGTTCTACCCGACGTAGTCGTTGGAATGCCGTCTCGGGGAGGGTATTACTAATGTTAAAATGGGTTATTATACTAACACACGTGCATTTGTGTAATTTATAGATTATTCCCAGGAAATCATTACTGAAAACCCTAAGACAGCAATGTGAGTTGATCCACTTTTTGTAAACCTTTTGTGAATTGTTTTTACAAAACCTTAAATACCTTTCCATAGGAATAACAGTTATTGAGTATTTGTAAGAATACAATTATTGTGGGTATGTTGGGGTTTTGTATACAAAATTTGTTACCACCTGGTCAAGGAGTAACAATTCCACAAGTCAGGTTTGACAGTACCGACGGGTGATAATTGATATAACTTGGAAACAAATGTAATTGCGGGATCGCCCTCAATACTGTTCACTGTGACTTTTTATTTAAACTTGATTAAACTGGGATTCGCTCACCAGTATTTCCCACTGACAAAATGTTTTTAAAACGCGTTTCAGGTAACAAAATGTGAAAGCCAAATAGAAGCCAGTTGGATAGCACTGAAGGCTTGGAAAAGTGGCAATAAAGTTACCTAAGAATAAAATAGATGTTTTGTTAAATAAAATAGGATTTATTCCTATAAAAGTGTGTATACTGAAAACTTGGGTTTTACCCATGTGGTTAATGTTATAAAATGTGGTGGTTTACTCTGATAAAATATTTCCTAACTACGGTCCTGATGAAAATTTCCGCTGCCAAATTGAATAAATAACGTGATACCACCGAAACTGGCTCGCGGCCGCCCGTTCCCGGGGATTTGGGATCGGGGGCTGTGACAGACTGGCCTCGTTTGCTCTTAGGACTAAGTCCCCAGGGACGAGGTTAAGCTTTTTCATCCTGGCATTGTAATAGATTTCGAGCTGCTTTTTGTACTTAGCCTCCCTGACTGCTGCTACTTCCCTTCTCTCTTCAAGCAAATTCAGGTTCATCCTGAGGTCCAGTTCGTTTTCGGCTTCCCTGAGCTTCATTCTGGCAGTTTGGGATTCTACTTCAGGCTTTCAGCCGGGATGACAGCCTCCGTCCCATAGGTTAAGCTGAAAGGAGTTTCCCCGTTGCAGCCCTTGGGGGTGGTCCTGTATGCCCGTAGTACAAATGGCAGTTCCTCCAGCCATCCTTTTTGTTTCCTTCCGAGTCTCCCTTTTATCCCCTTGATAATGCTTTGATTTGCTATTTCCACTAGTCTATTGCTCTGTGTGTGGGTGATGGAGGTAAACACTTGGCGTTTGTGCATTTGCTCGCACCATGGCCTGAAGGGTTTCCCAGCAAATTGGACACCGTTATCACTCACCAGTTCCTTAGGAACCCCGTATCTGCAAATGATGTTGTCTAACACAAACCGTCTCATCTGCTCCCCGGTTATCTTTGCTAAGGGCCTTGCCTCTATCAACTTGGTAAAATAGTCGATGGCAACCACCACGTACTTGACCCCCCGGGCCTTCTGGGAATGGCCCAATTATATCGATGGCCCACTTCTGGAAGGGCCAAAACGTTGAAACAGGTATCATCGGATGTTTATGGCGGTGCGTCATGGGCTCGTGGATCTGGCAGTTGTCACATCTCTTGATTTCCTCTAATGCTGTTTCATACATTCTAGGCCAATAGAACCCCGCATTCATCGCCTTCGCCACTACTGTCCTTGGCCCGGAATGCATTCCATAAATCCCCTCATGTATTTCTCTCATCACATACTTAGCTTCTTCACTATCGACGCATTTCAGGGATAGGCCAGGTATGACCTTCGGTAAAGTTCTCCATCAATCAACTCATATTGTAAGGCCTTGACTCTTACCTTCCTGGCCGCCCAGTCTTCCTCGGGTAGCATTCCGTCCTTGAGGAATCTTATAATGGGTGTCATCCGTGTTTCTTGTGTGTTTTCAATCATAGCTACCTCTTCTGTTCCGAGAGATGGGGAGGTTAGGACTTCCACTTTAACTTCTCTTGCTAAGTGGTCAAACGCCACGGAAGCTAGCTTGCTGAGATTAAAATTATAATTTTGCTCAGGTAAATACTTTTAACTTATTTTCCATTATACGGGCTTGGGATACGGTATTACAATAATACCACTTGGTCGGGTATGTAGTTATTTAAATCGGATTGTGATTAATACATTTACATAACCCGTTTTAATTTGTTTTGTTTGATGCAATGCCTTTGGGGGGTTAATGACCATGTCATGGATATCCTCGGCACATTTATTAGAAATGGCCACGACTTAAGCACGGGGTGTAGGCATATACCTGACAGTTGCGTATGTATAAACGGTATCTCACTCTCTTGTGGGCATATACTTGTGGTGTGTCAATTAATCTAATCCGGCTCTTCTAACCGGGTCCTGAATGGACGACAAACATATAAATCTGTATACAAGATTATTTTTAAGTAACTATCCCAAGTTATAAAAGAATATTTGTGCCTAGTGCATATAAATCAATTTTCTTAAATGTTTTTAAAAGAGTCAGTTAATTGTATTTATCAGTGTAAACTGACGTATTTTTAAAAAGGTTAAGTGCAGGTACTAAGCGTAATGGGCTGGAACTCTTGAGTGATTAAATAAAGAGTCTTGCAAGCTTTTATCACTTTAAGTATGTTGAACAATACTTCTTTGTTTTGATCCGCCTGTGGATCCATCTTACAATCCGTTGTGTAATATTTTATGTTACTTTCAATTCGGTTTGTATAAATTACTTTAGACTTCCGTTGTGCATTTAAACTGTGATTATTGACTATGATGATATCAACTACGTCACGATACTCCCCACCGGGCCCACCGGTAATACGTGGAAATATCGGGGTGTGACATCATCAAGGCTATCCCAGACACCAGGCTACCCTAGCCTAGGTGGGTCATCGTCGCGACACGCGCCAGCAGCTAGGGTAGCCGGCGCGACACGCGGGGGAGGCCAAAATACAGTATAAAACCCAGGGGACTGGCACTTGCATGAATTGCTTGTTTCGACGTAAAAATTCGTTTTGTACGTTGATCTATACTTCGTTTCCTTAAAAAATACAATCCGAGTCTCGAACCTTTGCTACGATAACAGGGTAATAACTCGATCACTGTTACGATACAATGTCCGAACGATTAAAACCGATTCGGTGGATGTTTAAGTGCTGCCTACTGATGTGCACAAAATGCAACATATAAATTACATCAATTGTGGCATAAAACTAACCCTTTTTTAGTACTAATGTTGGAAAAAGTGTGCTTTTGTCTTCCTTTTGTATTTTCAGGATTAAATGATCTCAAATGAACAAAAGAAACAAAAAGACAGCTAAATCTAACATAAATACAAGAAAAGGAACAAACGTGGCATGCCCGACCTCCCGACAGCATCTTCCCAAGCAAAACAAGAAGACAGAAGACTGGACACGCCCCGTGCTCAGTGAGCATGGGGTCGTGCCCAAGTGTCAGCAGAAAAGACAAAGTGGTAGAAGCTTCTATTGCCCACCACGGGGCCGTGCTCAGCGGACACGGGGCAATGGTCAACTATAAGATTCGCGAAATCCAGCCAAATCTTGATAGTACAGATATGCTTCTGCACACGGGGTCGTGCTCAGCGGACACATGGGCGTGGTCAACTAATGCAGACAAAATGCATTTAATGAAAATGCATTTAATGAAGAAAGAGAGTAGGATGGGCACGGGGCCGTGCCCAGTGGACACTGGGCCGTGCCCGAGCTTCTGTTCAGCCTAGAAATAGGAGTGCTTGGAGCTCTTGCAACTCATCCCTTGGCACACCACATCTCTCACACTTCACCCACCACCCACCACCATCACAACACCATCATCCACCACCATCATTGAGTGTGTGAGTCGTCTCGGGATCCAAGATTGATCGTAAGAGTTCTTGACAATCAAAGGCCATGTTTGCCTAAGTCTCTTATATCACTTGGTGAAGACAAGTGTTTAGTGTAACACTTTTTATTTTTAATCTTTTGCACTTTTTAATTGGTTTTGTATTAATGACTTTAATTACTAGTTTCTTATGTTGAAGGTGATTCTTCCTT
Source organism: Helianthus annuus (assembly GCF_002127325.2). Taxonomy (NCBI): domain Eukaryota; kingdom Viridiplantae; phylum Streptophyta; class Magnoliopsida; order Asterales; family Asteraceae; genus Helianthus; species Helianthus annuus. The sequence continues at coordinate 87,860,960 of NC_035433.2, forward strand.
ATCGTTTGTCCGTGGTGTCTTGGCATTATTTTACTGTCTATATAAAATAAAAGATTTTCACCATTCATATCTCCACGGTCTATATGGAGGTATGTTGGCTACCTGGTCGGGGGTTAAGGGAACGGTTTGGTAAGAGTCTTGCCATTGTTCAGTGTATAGATCATGCAAAGGACCTGGGTCAAATTTAGTAGGACCTCCTTCAATACCCAATGGTATTGGATGGCGGGGGTCCAAACTCTTTGATCCCCTCATAAGTTAAACTACTATTAAAACTTTAACCCGGCTACTTAGGACCGTATCCCTGCTGACTCAGACTACTTAGCCGAGGGTAACGTCGCCTTCAAGGGCCTACCACATTATGCATTAATAACTTAATTAATTATCTTTCAATAATCCAACCCTTTAGGATTGTATCCTTGCTGACTCAAACTACTGGGTTGAGGGTAACGTCACCTTCAAAAGAGGGGCCTACTACAATAACTAAGATAATCTCTTAAACAAGTGCAAAAGTGCGAAAATAATCAAAGGTTACACTACACACGAGTCGGATCCAAGTGATTCATCTTGTCTATCTGTTTTTATTTTTATTTTATTTTATTTTCAGCATTTTAGTTAGTTTTATTTTTCTAGTTTAAAAACCTTTTTTCTAACATTTTGATTTGATTAGACGTTGAGGATAAACCGGTACTAAAAGCTCTTGTGTCCTTGGACGACCTCGGTATCTTACCAACACTATACTACGTCCACGATGGGTGCACTTGCCCATATGTGTGTTTAGTGTTAGTAAATATCGTGTTTATAAATTTAAAACTTGGCTAAAAAGTGTAAAAAGGACTTAAAATATACACCTAAATTATATACACACTGACACGCATCACCTACATTGGGCTATACTTTGTCATTCGTCGTGAGGATTTCGATCTCGTTAATTATCGTAAATGTTGAATTAAGTTACTAACCTAGTTTCGTTTGCATCGTATATTTTATTAGGTTTACCAGCATAACCAGTAGGCTACCTGTGACCGTTTAAATCTGCAATGTGAGTCATTCTGTTTTTATCAAAGTTGCTTTACCAAAACCCTAAATGTTTTCCAGTTATATTTACAGTGATTAAGTCTTTGTTATCTTAAATTACTGACAGTACGTGGGGTTTTATATACATTACTTAGTTAGCATCACTTTTAGGTGAACGGACCTAAATAGTGATAACGTCACCGTTGGGTGAACGGACCCAATAGTGATATGACCACAGTCACTGATCCGGTCGAGTGACAACTGGGTCAGTTATTTATAAGATAGAGGCAATTGTAATCGCTCTTAATACTGTAAATTATAACAATGTGTCTTTTGTATAAGTTGATGCACTCGCTAGTATTTTTCGCTGATCAAATCTTTTTAAAATATTTTTCAGGTGATTTACTGTGAACAAGGAAAAGTGTCGCGTAGCACTCCAGCTTGAATGAAGTGGCTCAGTAAATAAATAAACATGTTTTCTGTAATTAGGGGATTTCCCAGTGAAATTCCTTTATTGAAAAATACGGGGTTTGTCCCGAAACTTATAATAAAATAATTCGGTGTTTTCAGTTTAAACGACCCTGTTAAAATTTCCGCTGCCAAATTAAATACCAATACCATGGGTTTCTGTCCCGCGGCTTTTGAACCGGGCAAAACGGGTCGGGGGCCGTGACATTAACTAATACTAAATCACAGTGGTATACACTTCGCCCTTGTTGTTGGGCGGTACCATTATGGTTTGATGTTGGCCTTGAGTGGATTTTCTATGTTGAATCAAAGCGACAGGTTCGAGTGTGTTAGGATTTCGACACATATAATGCACAACCTTATGCATTAGTGCACCTAGTTCCTCGTCTGACAATCGAGTCATTGTTACCCCGTGGTAAAAGATAGTTAACGAAGTATCATGAGGTATGTTGACCCCAAACACTTTCTTTTCTTATCATTGATAACTATTTTTTTTTTATTTTCCTCTTTATTTGAGCTATTTTTTGAACTTTTACTTTTAGGTTTGATATGATGCTATACTCGGTACTAAAATTTGTTGTATCCTTGGACGACCTCGGTGTCACACACCAACCGATGGCGGAAACATCGGAGTGAGACGAAAATGATATTGCAAGAGACTTCATAACGATTATTTGTGACAAGTATTTAAATAATCAAAATTTCATTTCATTCCATTTCTGAACGGAATTACATAGTTTGGAAGCAAATTACAACATAATGCAACAAGGAATCAAAATACAGTACAAGTACTAAATTAGAGTGTGTTTATAGTCTTCCTACTAGATTTCTTTTAGCGTAACATTATCAAGTTCCTGCAATCTATACTTTCTATAAAAGGATACCATATCACCGGTACACATCTAATTTCTTAAAGAATACCATATCTAATTTCTTAAATGATTTTAACAATGTTGAAACTCTGGAACACAAAATATTTTTATTTTTTTTTTGTTTCTTTTCCTTTCTTCTAGTATGGGTTAGAGATGGGAAATATGTAATTGTTTTTTTTTTTTGTTTTAGGAAATATGTAATAAGCCAGCATAGAAGAGAAAAATATGTAAATAAACCATTAAAAACATACTAGCTTATGACACAAATAAAAAATTTACCACCAGTTTATAAAGTGCAACATGAGCATAACTACTTACTAAGCTCTATTCTAAAACTTGACTACAAGAGCACATGCACCTCTAATTATTACAGTAACTTATACGTAATAATTTTGTTGCAATTTACTAACAAATGAAAATTTGGAAACATTTTGTAGCAAAAAATATGAAAAAAAAACCCGGATGCATAATCTATAATACTATAAAAAGGAGAAGTGATGGACATGAATGTAATTTTACATCACATACAACTTTAAAAGCAATATGTACAAATAAAAACAACACATTTGAGAGGGATATAATAGTAAATAACATTAATTTTTAAGACACTAGAGGGATATAATGGTAAATTAATCATGCCCCTATAGTTAAAATCTAGATTTCATTTCCATCTTTACCCTTTTGACCCTTTCTCTACCCACAAAATTATTACTGTTCTTTATTTCTTTTGGTAAATATCTTTTAATTATTTCTTTCTTTAATTCTTTGTTAATACTACATCATCAATTTCACCCGATGAACCGATCGATTACCTTAAGATTAAATGTAATTTACTCCCCAAATTTTAAGAAGGCAACCCAATGGTCATGCCTTTTTTCCTATTTTTTCATCATTTTCTTCCAAATTTGACCCCAAATTAATGTCAGTAGCCTACACGATTCTTGCAAAAACAACTATTTATCCCAGCAGTCAGTTCCATCTCCACCCCAAATCTCAGCTCATGAATGTGAATTTTAATATCTGAGTCAATGTTACAGTTCAAGCGTCATGCGTTTATGTTGGTTCTTCAACTCATATTCATGTAATCAATCTTCTTTCATTCAGATTCAATGTAACAATTAAAACTAGAAAGGTTTTTAGTTTAATGTTATTTTATATGTTATATATTGAATTAGGATTTCATTAGCATTTCGGAAGCAGTGCAGAGGAGAAGAGATGAAGCCGAACAAATATAAACCTTCCGCCATCACCACCGATCCACCGCCTCCATCGTCTTCTACAATCGTTTCATCCGGTGAGCGGTTTCACTACCTCCTCTGTCGTATACCAAATTTTAGTATCAATTTACATTTTATATAATCGAGTCAACTTTTGCCATTCATTGTAGCCTTGTGTACTACATGAGTGAAATGCATGGAAGGAATGAGGTATTGATGCTAAGGGAATTCGGGCTAAAGCCCATATGTTGAGCCTCATACTTAGATATGTCATCACATGGCAGAAACATTTTTCAGGTATTATTTCAGGGATTGCTTGAAATCATACCATCTAAATGTGTATCATTTGATGAGTGGGAAATGTAAAAGCCAGTTTGCATGTGATTAGCCATTACAGGCTTAAAAACCAACTTGATTACTAAAAGTATTTACATAATAAAACATGTTGCAAGTTTATAGATTTTTATAGCGATTCTGAAAATCTTGTCTTTATTTTCTTGTTTCCAGATTGGCATAAATGTGGAATTTATAAAAGAGCTCCACGATTTACCTTACCAATGTTCAAATCATCTAATATTATATTCAGGTATGTTTATTTTGTCAGTTATATAGATAGTGCTGGAGTTGGTGGAGAAATTCCTTCTACATATGCTAATTCAACAAATTTGATCAGTGTAAGAACATTTATTTTGATGATGTTTCAAAGTAATTAAGCTTGTGGTTAATATGCCTAGGTTGAATTGATGGGTGGGATTTTCATTTAGCGGCTAATTGAAATGAAATCAAGGAAACTATAAGTCTTTAATTCATGTTGACTAAAAATTTGTTCTTTCTTATTTGCTCTCAACTTGGTCTGACTTGTTCCTCTTGAACTTGACCCGGTGCGAGTCAATTCATGTGACTCACAAGGTCCCGGTTGGGGAATCTTCCTTAAACTTGTTCAGGTATGATTATAATTATGCAGATCTAAATTTGGGTTTTTGAAGATTTTGTTGGATTAATACTGATTTGTTGAGCAATTTGATTGGTTGTGTAGTTGGTTGAGAAGGATGCGGAAAGGGCGATACTGTTGTTTTGGGCAACTATCAATGTTGGAGGTTGAGTTGATAGCGCACTGAAGGATCTGGCGATTGTTATGAAACAACAGAATGGGGCCGAAGAAGCGATTAATTCTTTGCTTAAAGAAAAAAAACATGTTTTTTTTCCGGTAAAACCCAAGACCCTAAACCCTATATCTTTATGAGATTATGGTGTGGAAGATTGGATAGTCAGATTCGACTGTTGTGGCATAAACTGTTCATGATACAACAAGGGACGGCTTTCAATGGGAAGCGAACTAAAACCACAAGATCACAAGGGAAGCAGCTTCAAGTTTCGGCCGAGCAGGAGGCGACTTGGCTGATGGTAAGAACTAACAACAACCATGGTGGATTTTGTAATGGATATGGGATTTTGATTTTAAAATATGTTTTAATATATATTTTCTTCTGACATGAGGTCTGAAGTGGCTACCCAAGTTTATTGTACTTTTCAAGGCATTAAAATGGAAATAGTTCTTTCAATGGTACTACTGGTCTAAATTTGCTCCTGGAAAACACAATCATTGTTGGTTTACTGATCTAACATTGACTTTCTGGCCTTTTATGTTAAAGTTAAAATACAAGTTCTGTGTGGGCCTTGGCTGTGAGTTCTACAAGCACTATTGTGCTTGTATGGGTTGGGGAGGGAGTACACAATGAGCTTTTAAAAGTTTGGTCATACCTGTGGATTGGACTAAGATGGCATTGGGTTCAAGTGTTAGATGTCCAGCATGATGGAGGTGAAAGTATGGGCTCCAGAATGTGATGCATCATTGCATTGGGCTAGAGATGGATCACCTTGTATATGGCATGGACCGATTGATTCTTAAAACTCTAATATGCATCATGGACTATGAGCTAGCTATTGGCCTTTAGTCCTTTACTCTTTCTAGGATGTTTGTTTTCAAAAGTTGTAAAAAGTATTAGGTGGTTTATAAACTCAATATAATTGTAAATATATTATTACTTTAATTACCTTAGGTTGATGTTGGGTTTGGAGTTGCAGGGCAAAGGTGCATGGCTGATCATCTAATGTGTATACAATTCTCACATCTGAAACTTCATTCGTCAACAAATCAAGAAATTCTAGACAAAAGTCCCACCAATTTAGGTATACCTTATATACGTATGGTTATTTCCAATATTTATCTTTTAAATTTGTGGATATTTGTGATTGTTTACGAACTGCGTATGATTATTCAGATACGTGGAGTGTACCTCTATTGCAATTCAAATGGCTATAATTTAAAAAAAAATCAATTTTAATCTTTTCATCCCAACTTTGGTCATGTGCTCAGTTAAGGTTTTTTTGATGGACCGGTTCGTTTTTTGTGTTTGTGTTGGGTTTTTAGGGGCATGAATGATATACAAGGTATAGTGGAATATATCCCATTATTGGGCCAAAACTGGTTACTTTTAGATTTCATTTCTTTTTTTGGTTTTTGCAACTCTTTTAGAAATACACCAATATGATAATCTATGTTAATTGTTAAGGGTATTGTAGATGGCAAGGGTTGATGGTCAGTTGGTGGTATGTTCACACCTCATATTGTTGACTCCGCGGCAACGCGCGGGTTTCCCACTAGTTGTTTAACAATGTTAGAATTATTGTGAATCAATACAAACTAGTTGCAATTATGCAAGTATGATCAAATTATGTATGTAAGCTAAGGGATTGTTTGGCAACTTCTGAATGGGTGAGTGCTAAACCAGTAAGAGGTCTGAAACATTAAGTGCTGAACCAGTAAGAGGTCTAAACAATTAAGTGGTCAAACCAATAAGAGGTCTAAACCATTAAGAGTCAGTATAATGCTTAACCATTCATAGACAAATGTTTAACCAATTCAGATAAGATGTCTTAACCATTTAGATTCAGTATAATGCTTAACCATTCAGAGGCAAAAATTTCTGAACCATTCAGACATCTACTCGCGAAACAAACAGTCTGAACCATTAAGTGCTGGACCAGTAAGAGGTCTGAACCATTAAGAGTTCATTAAGAGCCGAAACAAACAACTCATGAGTGTTACAAATTTAGAGACAACAAAGTAATCCCAGCTACAAGTTTCATCATATTAGCTACAAGTTTAATCAAATTATTAGCTGCAAGCTAAAGTTGCATCAAAGTAACCGCAAACTCCTAGTTAAATTTTAACATTGTAAACCCAATTATTTAGTTGCAATTTTAAACACATTAGCTGCAATACCGTTACATTTTTTTTTTTTTTTTACAAATTATCAAGTTGAACTCACACGTGACACGATTTGCGTGGTAAACCACCCCCTCTTAATCCATGCATGGTGAGCATGTATATTTCCATGCGAACCATGAGCCTCCTTGAATTAATTTAGGGAATTTGATTGGTGGTGAAGGATGGTGGATGAGGCTAAGGGGTATGGAGGCATGGATAGGTCATGGATTGCCACCTATGATGGTAGATGATGTGCTACCCTCCCCCCTTAGGGAATCACCATGGTTCGCATGGATTAAACCATGATAATCATGCACATCCCTTTCCTTAAATTAGTTAAATATATTTACACAAAATATTTTTTTTTAAACGAGGATGGTGATTTAGGTCATGACCACACCATATAGGATGGTGGATTTGAATGAGAGTGGGGTGACATAAAGCTGACATAGAGGGTAATGGTGATCTTAAGGATCATGACCACACCATATATGATGGTAGATGAGGATGGAGAGATGTGACACCTATGTAGAGAGTGATGATGGTGATTAAGAATATCACCACAACACATGATGACACAGCCTTATTACAATATTAGTTGCTTAAACTTTATACACACATGGCATATTAGTATTCTAATCCTGATCCATGACAACAAGATCAATTTGCAATCTGCATGCTAGCTAATAATACAACCTAAGTTTTAACCACTTTTGGTGGAATAAGATGGACGAATAATTTAGGTAACTTCTTTAATTTTTTAACCTTTGATAAGGTTATAGGATGTGGTCATGATCCTCCACGCCAGTGTCATGTCAACCACATCTAATCCACCATCCAAAACCACTACTCTAAGGGTGTGATCATTACCCAAACCAGTAGCCCCTTATTTATTTTAATTTATCTTTATCTAAAGAAAAAAGGAAATAATTTATCTCAAATATGTGAATAGTAATTTTGATATTATCGACTCATGAAAACATAATAGTTTTGATATTATCGACTGTATTTGTTAAGTGGATTTTGCTCATGTTGAACACCTAAGTATTTCGCGCCTTCCACAAGAACCCTAACGAAGAGTCTATCACACCCAACACAGATTTCTTTTTAACTTTAGAATCATGATCAGAAACGACAACAAACATGATCCGAAGACAAGAACAAGCATAAGAAAAATCCATACCACACCACCCTCCATACCTGATTACGTATGAACAAAGCAAGAAAACACGACCATCAGTTTAATCTCCAGAACCGCATATATGACACATAGACATTAAGGTTGTATAGCAGCAAGAAATGAAACAAAAAACAATTCACTTTTAAAGAAACCCATTTAAATCCAGATATATCGTTAACACTGATCACTACTCTTTCTCGATATATAACTCACTAACAAAATTTAAACTCGAGATTTCGAATCTCCCGCTATCCCATTAAACTCTTTATATAATTACCATATATAAATATTAATTTCTATCCATGTAAGAAAATATAATAAAACTAAAAACAAAGTTGTAATAAATAAAAGATACATACTCGTATTTATTATTTTTCCCCATATATCTCCAATTATTTTTCTATAGAAGAACACAACAATCATGCATTGATGTTCTGACAATGGTGCTTGTGAATTCGTTCTCAAAATGCTCGCTATTTTGATGCTATTGTTTAGTTTACAGAGTTTCGATTCTACTGCTGATACTTACGGTAATGAATTTGTTGCTTGAATTTAGTTGGTTTTTGATTGTTTTAGGGCTTTATTTGTAAGTACATTGTGTTGGAAATTGGTTGTTTGATATTGTTATATGTAAAACAGTTGATTGATTGATGCTTTTTGTGTTTAGGGTTTAGGGTTTAAGGTTTATTAGTTGGTTTTTGATTGTGTTAGGGTTTTATATGTAAGTAAATTGTGTTGGAAAATGATTGTTAACTTGTTATTTGATAAAGTTATGTGGAAAACAGTTGATTGATTGATTGATTGATGCTTTTGTGTTTAGGGTTTAGGGTTTAAGGTTTAGGGTTTAATGTGATTCTAGGGTTTAATGTGATTCTGGTTTCTAGAAAAGGGGAAAAGGTATGGCTTGAATTGGTATGTTAAATTTAGTAATATTTGGATGCCGGTTGATATGCGTATGAGCATAGCTATTAATAGCGATTGCTACGGTCATTGTAGCGAATAGCGTGGCGTAAAGGTCCATGCTCGCTATATGGTCTGTAGCGATAGATAGCGACCTTTAATTTTTTTTTTATTTTTTAATATAAATAGCAATTAAATATAGCTAAAAAATAGCTGGATTTTAGGTTTTTGTTAAATATACATGTAAAATAGCGTATATACCAGGGTATTTTCATATAATATACATATAATTTTTTTTAAAGAAATTCTAGTGTATCACTATTTATCGCTATTAGCCATGTAGCATATAGGTACCTTATCGCTATTTGTCGCTATTCGCCATTAACAACTATGCGTCTGAGCAATGTATTAACGTTATTATTCAGTTTTCCTTGTTATAAATAATGTTTAGTTAGGAAATATTTAAATATCAGCATTAGGACTAGTGTACTGAGGAAATTGCATAGAAGTATTTTTTTCTCTGAAGTGCTTGAAAGGTTTGTAGCTTTTACATTATTTGTCCGAAATAATGTTCATCGTGACCCTGCAGTATATATGTTTTTTAATTTGGACGATGAAGATTGTAAGCAATACTATTTTTATATCCATTACTTATCTTAACTTTGGTTGCTTAATATTAATACGTACTTTAACGCTAGAGGATTTGTAGACATTTTACAGAGGTTTTTAGGTAAACGCAGAAGAAGTCGTAGCATAGTCTGATGCATGCTGTTTGCACATTTATAGTCACATCGTTACTTTGTTTTGCTTGTTATAAATGGCATTTAGTTAGGAAATATCACGGGGATTATAAAGCTTAAAAGCAATTCAGTAGTGACTCGAAATTCAAAGAAATACGGCATTTTATTGTATTCATGGTTAAACTCTAATGTCACTGATTGTTTAGTAATGTAAGAGTGCTCTATATACGAAAATAAGCAGTGACTAGTGATAGATCTACTCATTCACATAGAGGTATTTTATTCTATGTAGCACTTGAAAGTTATCCTTTACGGTTTTTTTTTTCCAAAATAACGTTCACTGTGACACTGAAGAGTAGATATATTTTGATAGGGGCAACGAAGAAGTTACGTTACCATAAATAAGTTATTGTAAACATTACCATTTTCATATAAGGGTGTCGAAAATCCAATTTTTGTAGATGTTTTACATTTCCATAAATAATTGCGGAACATATAGACGTTTTACCAATTCATGCTGTCTACAGACGGGGAAATCATAAAAATATCTTCATTTATAATCGCATTATATCCTACCTAAAGCAGGGCTCAAAAGTTTACTATAAACGCACAAACAAAGTTGTTGACCAGGATATTGGTCAAGTTAGGTAACTTCTTTATGCATTAATAACAGGAAAAAAATCTGCTTTGGTATTCGACATGTTGTACCTGTAGATCTTCTGTTTCGGATTATCTACGATGATTATTTCCTAGTATCTGAGACCGGTTACATTTTGTATGCTTTTACTTTGCCGTTACAAACTCCAAACAAATTAAATTTCCATTTCATTTCTGTTTTTGCAAATATCCTTTTGAAATCCTTTTAGTTTACCAGCATGTAATGCGTCACTTCCATTCCGTTCGTATAAAATGATAATATTGTGGTAGTTTTTTGGGTATTTATTGTCGTCCCGTGATAGCTCAAAGGTATATCATCAAAGTTGAGAATGTATGGTACACTAATTTATTTTTTTATTTTTGAAGTAAACGCAATTATACATGCAAAATGATAATATCGCATAGACCAGTAAGATAGTGCGTTTTATGTTCTCATGGTTCAGTGCGTTTGTTTTCTATTTGCATTAAAAACATCTTTGTTTTTAGGTTCTGTTGCTGGTGCTACTGATAGCAGTAAGCTGCTACATCACCACCACCACCACCACCACCACTACCACCACAACCACCGCCACCACCATCATCGTCATCCTCATAGGCTGAGGACTCATGCAATCTCTCCATCTCCTTCCTCTGTACCAGGTTTGTATCTTTTATATACATTATAGATACAATAATAGTTTAACGTTTTCCTTCTCATTTGATGTGACACATTATACATCACATATACGTTGTGCTTTAATATTATCAAGGGTGTCGGATTTTTATATTAAATGCAAATCTGGATGTATTATGATATTATCTGACCAACCAACATTCTCGAGAATTAACATAGGCACATAGCATGTCTACATGAACAAAGAAAAAGTTAATAAATGAGAATAGGCGATATAGTTTCAAATCCTTATAAAAGTCTCATTTGCTTGTGAGCTCGATCTCTATAGATGCAAGTTTTTAATACTTATATTTGATAGGAATCATGTTCTAGTTTCTAGTCTAAATGTCATTTGTTTATTCTAGGAGGGGGGTATGTGCAAATAATATGGTATAAGTATGAGTCATTAGTTACTTGGGGAAGAGGATAGGAAAATACGTAGCTTTGTTAGGGCTCTGTTTCCAGAGAGAGGGCGTAGCCCTGGGAACTCTTCGGAGTTAGTTATCGAGTCTGTAAGATCCGATTGGATCGTCGTCTTCGTATCAATTTCAATTCCAATCTATATTCCTATTAATCAGAATCGGATCTCTATCAATATTATATATAGTTGTATGGGTTCGGGTCAAGATGTAACATTTTGTTCTGGTCGGCACTCAACATGGGTCGAGCTGGATTGACCAACGCTTTTTGTCCAGTTTTTATTTAAAGGGAAATTGGCCTGTAATAATCCTTAGTAGACGTCATTGGCCATTGGCAGTCCCATTTTTGAATATTCCCCCTGTCAGTCCAACCTTTCACCTATGTTTCCTCCACCAGTCCCCCGTTAAAAATACTGAACGGAGTTAAGTTTTTTTCCGAATTACAAACAAATGTTTTAGGGCTTTTGATCAGAACGACGATACGAGTCCTTTGATGTAAAACTTAGCTCGAACCGGTGCTCCAAGCGACGAAAACGGTGCTCCAATTTGGGTGTTTAAACTTCCAATTAACAAACATCTAGTCGTTTGGAGAATCATTTCGAGATAATTTTACATCAATGGACTCGTATCGTCGTTATAATCAAAAGCCCTAAAACATCTGATTGTAATTCGGAAAAAACTTAACTCCGTTATTTTTTAATGGGGGACCGATGGAGGAAACGTGAAAGGTTGGACTGGTAGGGGGAATATTCAAAAGTGGGATTGCCAATGGCCAATGACGTCTACTAGGGATTATCACAGTCCAATTTCCCTTATTTAAATATTAGTATAATAATATTCCTAACATGTTTCCAAAAATGATATATTTATATAACCTTAAAAAAAAGGTTGGTAGCTTTTTGCCACCAACCCATTCTACCCCTAAACTTTGTATAGTGTCAAAAGTAACCTTTTAATTTTGTTAATGTCACTTTGACCCCCTCAATTTTCTGAAGTTTCGATTTTAGCCTAAAACTAATTTCTTACGTTTTTATTTTTATGTACGTGTTGGTATAAATTCGAGTTTGTCTACGCTTTAACGTAATTTTTGTTTGGAAACGAGTCGGGTCAGTTATAAAATGTTCTATTTTTATGTACGATTTGAGTTGGACTACGTTTTGACATAAATTATGTTTGCAAACAAATCGGGCCAAATATAGTACGTTTTCTCATTCGACAGTTCAAATTCGAGTTACTATACGTTTCGACGTAAGTTTAGTTCGAAAACGAGTCGGGTTGATTGTAGTCTATACTTTATCACGCCGCGTACGACGCCACCACACGTGTTTATTTTATGTACGTTTTGAGTTGGTCTACGTTTCGATGTAAATTTTGTTTGGAAACAAGTTGGGTCAAATATAATACATTTTTATTCAACGGTATGAATTCGGATCACTCTACGTTTTTTTTGGGTAAAGAGATCACTCTACGTTTCAATGTAAATTTAGTTCGGAAACGAGTCGGTTTGATTGTAGTCTATAATTTATCACGTCGCGTACGGCGCCGCCGCAACGTGCGGCTGTTAAAAAAGCTAGTTTTAATAATTATATAATTTTCCGAATAAAATGGTTTATGTGGTTTTACGCATAAAAAACACTCTTTGTGCGACTTCTGACATCTTTGATCTATATTTTAAAGCTATTAATTCATTTTGACTCGAATCAATCCATTCATAACTCATAAGTTTACATAATTTCCTGTAAATGGTTTTATGTTAAAACTTGTTTATGGTATCCGGCAGGTTGTGAATGTGTGGAACCACTTACTGCAACTCCTTTTGTTTCACCTTGTGGCTGTGTTTTTCCAATGAAAGTCAGACTTGTTCTAGAAGTTTCCGTGTATGCTGTTTTCCCCGTTGTGAATGAGCTAGAAATCGAGATTGCAACAGGAACATATCTAACACAGAGTCAAGTCGTAATTACGGGTGCCAGTGCTGACGATGAAAATAAAGAAAGAACAGCTATCGATGTAAACTTGGTACCATTGGGAGAAAAGTTCGATAATTTCACTGCTAAACTCACTTCTGAAAGATTTTGGCACAAGAAACTCTCGTTAAATAGAACCCTTTTTGGAAATTATGAAGTGGTATCTATTATTTATCCAGGTAAAGCTACAAACTGTCGTTCGTATACTATAAGTGGCAAATTGAGCGGAATTGATAATCTAGATGGGTGTTCGGGTTAGAACATATAAATTTTAATACGGGTCAGAGTGGGTTGACTCAAAAACTTTTTATGTTTGTTTTTTAAAATAAAAATTAACGTGTGAAATATGATTACAATGACATTTAATTATTGATACCAATATAACCTTTTGAGTATGGTTCCTATGGTTAACCAAAAATTTGGATTTGGTCCCTAGCTTTTCAAAAGTATATGGATGGTCCTTGTGGTTTGCACTTTGTAACGCATTTAGTCCCCAGCTAACAAATTTAAAGGTTTCAGCAGGTCCAAGTTAGGGACTAAATACGTTGCAAACCACCGGGACCATCCATATATTTTTGAAAAGGTTGGGGACTAAATGCGTTACAAAGTGCAAACCACAGGGACCATCCATATACTTTTGAAAAGCTAGGGGCCAAATCCAAAATTTTGGTCAACCATTGGGACCATCCGTGTACTTTATCTAACCTTTTTTAATTTATAGCGATTGAAGAGGTTTAATTTGCTACATTTGTTTTTTTTTTTTTGGCTAAAAAACGTTTTTTCATCGTTAATCAATCATGAGGTTTCTAAACGTGAGATACTACAATCAGGGCTTCCTACTGCACCAAATGAGCACGGACCGAGCAGAAGTCCCGTGACCCAGTTATTCCCCTTAACTGCAAAATTTGTTGGCGGAAGTCAGAAGATGGACCGTATAACCATTTTTGTAATTGCTTTGTCAGCATTAGTATTCTTGGTTGTTTGCTGTGCCGCAATCTCCGTTTTCGTCAAGTACAAAAAGACGTGTAGTTCATCAGATGTTGTTTGCCTTGCTTTTACATCATCCACTAACAAGAGATGTGGTAAGCATGTACCTTTGACGTATTTATCTAGTTAAAGTGGAAATACTATTTTAGTGTTTCATTTTCGAAATAATTTAAGGAGTAAAATGCCATTTTCGTCCCTGAGGTTTGGCTAGTTTTGCGACTTTCGTCCAAAGGTTTGTTTTTCCACATCTGGATCCAAAAGGTTTGAAATCTTGCCATTTTCATTTGGCTTGTTAACTCCATCCATTTTTCTCGCGGTATTTTTGTCTTTTTTTGTTAACTTAAAGGGCGATTCGGTCTTTTGAATACTTGTACATTATGCTAAATGCTTGTACATAAGGTGAAAAGACCGAATTATCCTTTAAGTTAACAAAAAAGACGGAAACACCCCTGACTTAACGGAGAAAAATGGATGGAGTTAACGATCCGGATGAACATGGCAAAGATTTCAAACCCTTTGGATCCAGATGCGGAAAAACAAACCTTTGGACGAAAGTCGGAAAACTAGCCAAACCTCAGGGACGAAATTGACATTTTACTCTAATTTAAATAATGTGAGTGTGCAGGACTTGGAGCATTGTTATCAAATGATCCAACAAGTTCGACATCTGCATCTACCGACTCCACCATACCTACTTCGTTTCTTAACGTTAAGTCGTTTTCACTAGCTGAAGTAGAGAAAGCCACTGATAAGTTCAGCTCTAAACGAGTTTTGGGTGAAGGTGGTTTCGGTTGTGTTTATCATGGGATCATGGAAGACGGATCGGAAGTTGCTGTGAAATTGCTTTATAGAGGCAATAATAATCCGAACGCAGACCAAGATTTTATCGCAGAAGTTGAGATGTTAAGCCGGTTGCATCACCGTAACCTTGTTAAACTCATTGGTATATGCATCGAAAAGCGCACACGTTGCTTGGTTTATGAGCTTGTTCCAAATGGCAGCATTGAATCCCATTTGCACGGTATGCTATTTTTTTAGAAATGAGGATGTAGTAGCTGGCGTGTTGGTAGCTTTGACCATGTTGACTTTCATGGAAACCGGTTAACTTAGAAGTTAGAAGACTACCTTAAATCATAAAATATTGAAACTTTGATGGTTTTTAGTGGAAAGAAAGTTGTGTGCCTTATTATGCAGTATGCCCTTAACACATTTGTATTATTTTTATAGTATTCTAGGTCTTTAAATAAAATGATGAGTAAACTGCCATTTTGGTCCCTGTGGTTTGGCCAGTTTTGCCATTAGAGTTTTTGAATTTTGGACTAAAATGGCAACAAAATGCAAACCACAGGACCCAGATGTAAAAAGTTTGAGATTTGGACTAAAATGGCAAAACTGGCCAAACCACAGGGACCAAAATGGCAGTTTACTCTAAAATGATTTATCTGCAATTCTGCAGTTAATATCGTGGATCGTGATATATAACCGATATAGGTACCGATATTATTAGCGATATTGGACCGATATATCACCGATTATCTCTTTCTTCTTAGTTCTACCATTCGTCTTTCTTCTTATTGCTGCTATTAGTGTTTTAAGTCTTAATTGTTAAATGTTGGTGTTTTAAGTCTTAATCAGTTCCTACCTGCTACAATTGTTAGTGTTTCGAAAGTTGCAAAAGATTTATTCGTTAATGGTAGGAGAGTATACTGAATTGTTAGTGTTAAATTGCTATAATATATAAATCCTGCGTGATATTAAAATTACCGATATCTCACCGATATCCCACCGTGATAATCGATATCTCAAATATCGGTCATGACCGATATCCGATTTTTTAGTGCATTAATTGCATAGTGATTTAGTAAGTCAACCTATTTCTTTTTTGGCTATTAGTAATTTTTCTAAATTTTGCCTGTTAGAGATGAAACATAACCCGAATCAGTCCATTCCGATTAAATTATTTCTGGATATTGCAATACACTCAAGTCTTCTTTTGTACAAAAGGTGTCAAAACTCATCTATGTGTTGGTGTTTCACGTGTAGATAAGCGAAACGGACTTCTTGATTGGGATGCAAGGTTAAAAATTGCACTTGGTGCGGCCAGAGGGTTGGCTTATCTTCATGAAGATTCTAATCCTCGTGTGATTCACCGTGATTTTAAGGCTGCCAATGTTTTGCTGGAAGACGATTTTACCCCTAAGGTATCGGATTTTGGGTTGGCAAGGGAAGCTACAGAAGGTAGTCATCATATTTCTACACGAGTCATGGGAACTTTCGGGTACGTGTCCTCTTAAAATCATAGTTGTCAATAGCGAGCGTAGCGATCGCTATGGCGCGCTACATAGCGTATAGGTCTAGGCTCGCTATTAGGGTTGTAGTGATAGATTGCGATAATAGCGACAATATATTTAATTTATATATTTTTTAAATATAAATAGCAATTAAATATAGCTATAAGATAGCTGGATTTTAGGTTTTTGTTAAATATACATGTAAAATAGCATATATACCAGGGTATTTTGATAAAATATTCAAATAAATTTTAAAATTTTTTTTTTCTAGTGTATCGCTATTTATAAAATTGCCTCCTGCTATTTATCGTTATTCGCTATGTAGCATATAGGTACCTTTTCGTTATTTGTCACTATTCGCCATTAACAACTATGCTTAAAATGCAGCTAGATGAACTTATGAATGAGTCCGTGCGGGTTATATCATCTTTTTTAACAGGTCAAGCTGGTAATATAAAATGAAACTAATATAAAAGGAAATGGACCAACTGTGTCAAGTTTGTTGATATTCGGAGTATTTTGATCCACCTAAATCTTTCTATTAAAAAAGTTAAATTTTTGCTTAAGATATTGTGTTTTTTGTAGTCATTTTGACACACTGATAATTTATATAAAAATAAAAAAGAGATAATTTCATTTGTTTCTCTTAAAACTTGCATAAATTATATTTATTCAACAAAAAATCATACCATCAAATATACATGTTTTCAAGTTTATGACATTTATACCCTTTTATTCTCCTTTCCAAATAAAGAGCAGTTGAGGGATTCCTATCTTTTTCAAATTCTGATGGATCTCATGTTGCGAGTTTCGGGTTTGAAGTGTTTTCTCCTTAGTGAGAAGAAGGGTATAAAGGTCATACTATAAATTGTATCTGATAAGATGTGTACATATGAAGTTTTAAGTGTTTTGAACTATCATATTTATTATTACAGTTTTTGGGTGGAATAAAGTACACGGATGGTCCCTGTGGTTTTACCAAAATTTTGGATTTGGTCCCTAGCTTTCTAAAAGTACACAAATGGTCCATGTAGTTTGCCCTTTGTAATGCATTTAGTCCTCAGCTTTTTCCATAAGTCAATGGATGGTCCTTGTGGTTTGCACTTTGTAACGCATCTAGTCCCTAACTTGGGCATGCTAAAACCTTTAGATCTGTTGGCAGAGGACTAAACACGTTACAAAGTGCAAACCACAGGGACTATTCGTGTACTTTCAGAAAGCTAGGGACCAAATTCAAAATTTTGGTAAACCACAGGGACCATCCGTGTACTTCACTCTTTAGGTTGGGTAAAGATTATATTAATACAAGTTTTTAGGCGAACTGTCCCCGCGAAATTTATTGGACAAAAATGTTACCCATTTCGACGCATACAAAATTACCCATTTTGGCGGGAAATATTTTGACCCGTTACCTAAATATTTTGTCCCCGTCATCGAGCTTTCATTTATCATTTTTAACTAAATGTTAATTCTGATACACACTTTCACTTATTACTTCTAACTGAATGAATGACAGTTATGTGGCACCCGAATACGCAATGACAGGCCATCTTCTAGTCAAAAGCGACGTCTATAGTTACGGTGTTGTGCTCCTAGAGCTTCTCACCGGCAAAAGACCAGTAGACATGTCTCAACCTCCCGGCGAAGAAAACCTCGTGACCTGGGCTCGACCACTTCTCACAACCCAACAAGGTCTACAACAGATAGCTGACCCAACCCTATCCGGGACCTACGACTTCACCGAGTTAGCCAAAGTGGCTGCAATCGCCTCCATGTGTGTGCACCCAGAAGTGGCTCAACGGCCTTTCATGGGCGAAGTAGTCCAAGCCCTGAAACTCATATGCAACGACGACAAAGACGACGATACTACTCAACGGGACTCCTCAGCTGTGGAATCCGACTTCAAAGCCGACCACCCCCCTTCCGATGGCAGCTGGTGGAATGCCGGCGGGGGTGAGTCACCACATTTTATATATGGTAACAGTAACGGTAACGATTCTTCGTTTTTAACAATGGATTATAGCTCGAGCTTCCATGGAGTGGCTGGGGCCTCGGTGACCATTAACCGATCCGGCCCGCTTAAATTGGTTCGGAATAAGTCCGAGTGTTATAGATTGAAAGGGAGCGTGAGTGAACATGGTGGGGGTAGACTAAGACACCCCTCCAAGACTTTTTGGCATGAAGGTTCGTTTTAGTAGTTGTTTTGGAAATGTACAGTACTGAAAACTCGGGCCGGGTTTTTCTTGGTAAGTTTAAGTCGGGCCGGGTTTTTTTGGTAAGTTAGATTCGGGCCCGGTTCTTCTTGGTAAGTAAGAATTGGGCCGGGTTTATGTATGGAATAGATGTCCCTTATAAAAGGGATCAAAATGAAAACATGGGTTTTTTTTTTTTCTGGGAGTAAGTTACATTTTCGGACCCTGAACAATATCTTTTGAAATATTTGGTTTTAGACAAGAATGTGTTTTGGTTTAATTGTTCGATTTATTATTATTGTGTTTTAAGAACAAAATTTGGGTTTTTATCTTTTTTTAATATTGACTTTCTGAGTTTAACTTCTTTTAAACGGCAAATAGTTTTGTTTGTAAAAGATAGAAATATATGTTCGTAGGGTGTAATCGAGCGGAGCGGAGCTACTTGGCCTTTTTGGAGCTCTATCTATATGCGAACTTGTCTTGTCAATTCATTATTATTTATCGGCAGTTTTATCATTATTTTATCATAACTGCCCGTGGCATATTGGGGTGATATAAGACAAAGGGACCATTAGGTTGTTCGATTCTCACAAGGGGGTTTTTCAGATTTATTTGGTTTCCTCCTGAATTGATGTATAGACATTATTTTTGCTTAGTGGGGATGGATATGATCGGGTGGTTCCGCGGGTGGCACGATGATACTCCAGTGATCCATCAATGATCTAAATTCGCCGTTCAAAAATAATTATTTTATAATAAGTGTGTGTATAGAGTAATCAAGTACTCGTTTAATCCTCTGAGCCTAGTCTAGTCAAGGTTTGACTCGAGCATGTTTATTGAACGAGTTTTGGTGTAAACTTGTTCATTTTAAGCCTTTAAGCGAGTAAAATACGAGTGGCTTGTAGCCTAATGACCACTTGGATACAAAAATGTATATTATTATTTAACTTAATAATATTATATCCTTAATCACATACATTATTTAATCTTGATAGTAAAACAATCATATAACTTCTTGTTTTGACGTGTCCCGAAGTTAACAACTTGAAGGAGACGTTTTGTCTCCTAAAGAGCAGGCCACTATCACAACCTTATTATTTTTTTAAATTAGTTTTGTTAGTTTGCGTAAAAATCAAAATCCCATGACTTATTATTTTCTTGGTTTTAGATTAAAAAGTTTGATTAAATCAAGTTTTTGGCATTTGATTTAGTTAAAAGGTTAAGTTCTTACATGTATGTTGTGTAACCTAGCCTAATTTATGGGTGCTAATCGGTTTAGTTTTTTTTTTTCTTTTTTGGGGTCAAAACAAATAAAAGAATTCAAAGTTGGTAGAACTGAATCGAAATCTGAATTCGTGTTAGGTTTGGTTATGGTTTCAAACCGAAACCTTGATTTCAACCAAAAGAACCTATTAAATAAAATGTAATTCATGTTTCTCAGTTTTAACTAAAATGAATTTACTAAAATTGAAAATCGATTACCTCATTCGTTTCAATTTAAAACCGGAATGTATAATCAAATACTTGATTTGGTTTGGGTTTAGTTAGTTTTGGTTTACTTTTCGATTTAACCGAATATTAAAATTCCTAAAGAAATTTACCATAGGATGTGTGATAATATATTCTCTTCTGACTGGTTTGCGGAATTGCCGCCTTTGCTTCGCCACAGCCCGGCCGCGCGCTGCCGTGCCGGGCCTCTCTCCTTCCAGATCTTTCTTCTCTTTGTGACCAGAAGCGGTGTTCTCTCTTTTCTCAACCTTTTAAATCTATTAAACAATCAAATTACAAAATTGTCATTCTACTATAGTTCATTCAGTTTGATTTTTAATATGTATGTATATAATATAATCTTGGTGTGGGCAAGTTTATTGTCATTCACAACACCATCACCATGTGTGAGTTTGCCGAAAAAAATATATAAGACATATTCGTTTTTAAATTTGTATTATAATTATTTAAAACAATCAAACAGAGGAATTTAAGACATAATACTAATAGTTATTAGTAAAAACTTGTTTTACGTTGTAGGTTATGTAACAAATTTACATGGTATCAATTAGCAAGTTGTCTATGTATAATAGTGTTGTATTTCACACTTACGGTGTTTAAAACAATTGATTGTTTACTTTTAACTCAAAACTTTCATATTTTCAAATTTAACCTCACAACTTTTCTACTTCCAAATTTATCCCCTATAATTGTTATCTTTAGCAAATTTTCGTTTTACATTTTGTTCAAAAATTTGCGAGTTAACATTGCGCAACGTACATGTGTGGTTCAACAATTTACATCTATTTTTTCTCGTTTGACGGGTTTGTCGCAACACGCGGATCCTAGATCGACTTAAGGGCGGAACTAATATAAATCTAGCAGTAGCACGGGCTACGGCTCAAGTCCATATTCGTAGTGCATTTTTTTCGGTTTTATACAAAGGATACCTCTAAATTAATACAAGGATACCCCGAAGACCACACGGTGTGGAAGTTTAAAAAAAGGTGTTGTTGCTGCTCAACGCCGTTCACACTGTCCAGTCCACGGCGTTACCACGGCGTTATTGATTAGGTCGGGGAATCTCCACCGTCGTGGAAGAGTTTTTGGCATCGACGTGGCAAGTGGTTAATGGACGTGGATGTTAGTCGTTTAACCCCAACGGTTAACTTTTTAAAATAAAAAAAAAACTTACCTTTTTTAAAAATTCTAATTTTACCACTATAAATACAACCCACTTCTTCATTTTTAAATTACAAACTCCACCACTTCACCGAAATTTATACAAACTCTCAATGCCGTTCCACTTCACCAAAAAAAAACGAGGATGAGAGCCGTTGAGTGGACCGAAGAAGATTGCGAGTCGTGGGTCGAAGCTTTGAGCCACCACACGCCGGATAGGCGCTCGAGCGGTCCTTTTTGGAGGACAACCCGACAACACTTTCAAGCCTATACGGGTGAGAATAACCGAACCGTCGACTCCCTCTCATATCCTTTTAGGACAATCAATTTTACCACTATAAATACAACCCACTTCTTCATTTTTAAATTACAAACTCCACCACTTCACCGAAATTTATACAAACTCTCAATGTTGTTCCACTTCACCAAAAAAAAAAAAAAAAAAAAAAACGAGGATGAGAGCCGTTGTGTGGACCGAAGGAGATTGCGAGTCGTGGGTCGAAACTTTGAGCCACCACACGCCGGATAGGCGCTCGAGCGGTCCTTTTTGGAGGACAACCCGACAACACTTTCAAGCCTATACGGGTGAGAATAACCGAACCGTCGACTCCCTCTCATATCCTTTTAGGACAATCCGTCTCGTATTTTTATTTTATGCAATGTTTTTAAAATTTATGTAATGTTTTTTAGTGTTATGTATTTGTTTACTTACGGTAATATTTTTATAAGTTTTTAATACATTTTATATAATTTTAATTAAAAAATAATACAAAAGGTGTGTGACACATGTCGAAAAAAGCCACGTTTACACGCCCCATGCCACACCGTCCGTTTTAACACCACGCTCCGTTCTGATGCGTGGTCCACGTGTCGCATAATGTCCCATCTTCAAGCCCTTCCACACCGTGTGGTCTAACCAACTCAAACTTATAAAATAAGGGAGTTCGATTGAAACACTGACCCAATTGATTAGATTAGCCCAAAAAAAAAAAACAGAACTACGTATGGCAGCAACCTGGAAGAAAATCAAACTTCGCTCTGGCCTCTTGCTAAGACTCAGACGTTGCATTCTTCGACTTTCGTTATTGTTGTTTTTATTAATATTGTATGATTGCACGATAAAAAAAATTTTAGGACACCCCTGATTTAACGGGCTAGTTCTGCCACTGACTTAATTATTCTTTTCTATATTTTACGTTTTGATCTATTTTTTTCGCATTAACACATTACAACTTCAGTGTTAATGGTCGCTAACGATGGTGTGGCTTTGGTGCTAGTTTGCACGGTTTTACGGGCTTTAATACTAGTAACTGTCAAAATACCGATAACATCTTTTACATATTTCAGCAAAACAAAACTACAAAAGAGATACTTTAGTTTCCAAATATCAACATATAATGTAGTAGGTAACACGCGCTAATCAGACAAAAACGGTTACTGCACGTGACGTAACACGCGCCACCGCACACGGCTGACAATGACAGCTATACACTCCACAAGCACCATGCTCTCCACCTTCATTTCCTCTTCTTCACGCTCCACTGCCGTCAGGTATATCTCATCGGATTACTCAATATTATTCCGCTACAAACCTATCCGAAACACATTCAGGATTTCAGGTCAAACATGTTGTCTCCGTCAAATCTGATTGAAACGCCAGTCGTAGTACGTATTTCTACTCGATTAGTTTCTTATCTCTGTGTAGAGTTAGTTAATCGATTGATTGACGACGCGATTATCTGCGATTAATGTTAATTAGTTATGAACTTATGATTTGATATGAGTGTTTCTGGTGTTGATTAACGCAGCTTGGATTCGGTGGTGTTTCGGTGGATCTGTTGGCGACTGTAGCGTCCTTTCCTAATCCTGACGATAAGATCAGAAGCACTAGCATGAAGGTGAATCATCTAGATAGTGTGATTTGTTTGTTTTTTTGGTGATTTGTTGTGATTGTAATGTTTGATTGATATGATAGTGAGTTTATTGATCAAATTAGGTCAAGTTTTGTGGCTTTGATACAACAGTTGTGATGATTTTAGTGATGCATTTTGTTTGTATTTTTGGTTGTGATTTGTGAGGATTGATTTGGTTCCACTAGAGTTCAGGAGGAAAGTCTGATTAGAGTTCATGTGAGATTATTATTCTTTTAATTTATAAAATTGGATATGTGCAATGTATCGATAGTATGTTAATGAACTCGAAGTATATTGCTAGAGTTTTATGCTTTAAAGTTATCCATAATTACTATAAATTCTATAATACAACAGCCTCTACATAATCTTACTGATTTCTTGTTTTCGATATTAAGTTTCTATACTCATTACTAGTTTTTTTTTTTTCTTTAGCTTTATGCAAGCAGTTGGGATATATCAGTTTATGATTCTTCCTTTTCTTCAGTAAACTTTTTTTTTTCTTTTTTTGTATTATTTCATCCATTGTTAATATGTTATTGTTTTTAAATGCTCAATATATATGCAAACTTTACTCTCTTATTCAAATAGATAGCCAATTTTTGGATTATCAGATAAATTAACTGGAAGTCTTGAATTTAGAAGTTGCTCTAGGCTTAAAGGTTAACCAATAACCATCATCATTCACTTAAATCTGTTTTTAGGTTCAAGGAGGTGGTAATGCAGGGAATGCCCTAACGTGTGCAGCTCGTTTAGGATTAAATGCAAGGTTGATATCCAAGGTATGCAATAAGCACATTTAATTTCCGTATTATATACTTTTTAACATTTCCCTTGTGCTGAAATTACTTTTCAGGTCGCCAATGACGTGCAAGGGCGAGGAGTCTTGGAAGAATTAAGAGCTGATGGTGTAGATGTCTCGTTTTTTGTGGTAATGAACATGGCTGCTGCTAACTCATATCTTCGTATTTCCTGATAGATTTTCTCTGAACATTTTGTATATAAAATTAGAAAATATAATGTTAATTTCAACAGACTGCACAAACTCTTTTGTTATAGCAAGAATTATTAGATAAGTGTCATTAATATGTCAGCTTATTTTTGCCTGTTCGCAGGTATCAGAAGAAGGAAATTCACCATTTACCTATGTCATTGTGGATAATCAAACGTAAGGATACCTACATTATGATCCGCTTTCAGCATTCATAAGAAGTTTGTGCCAGAGGCTGCAAAACCAAAATAGTTTTGTGTTATTTTTATTTATTTATTTATTTACATATTCCAGGAAAACTCGAACTTGCATTCATACTCCAGGGTCACCTCGTATGACTCCAGATGACCTCACAACCTCAACTGTGTCATCTGCATTGAACGGCGTGCAGCTTGCTTATTTCGATGTACGATTGCATGAAACCGCTTTAGTTGTTGCACATGAGGCAAGTGCTGTGATTTCTAATCTTGTTTGGTTTCTTTCAGTTATATCAGAAACCATATATGGCATTGAATAGTTTTTAACAAAACTGATATAAATAATCCCTGTTATATGTTACCAGTGCAGGCAAACAAGAGGGGTATACCTATTTTAATTGATGCTGAAAGATTAAGAGAAGGATTGGACGAGTTTTTGAATTTATCGGACTATGTTATGTGCTCTGCTAAGCTTCCACAGGCAAGCTGATGTTTCTTCTAAATCATCTATATGGTTTATATCTTATATCTCCAAAAAAGTAAGCTGATTTCTTTCTTATTTAATGACTTCAATAGAATTAAGTCTATTTTACAGGCATGGACCAAAGCTCCAACTGTTTCAAGCGCCCTTGTTTCCATGCTGTTAAGATTGCCAAAGGTCAAATTTGTCATTGTGACTTTGGGTGCGGATGGTTGCATAATGCTTGAGAGAAGTATAACTGGTTTGTCTAATTTTTTGTTATTTTTATGAACAGTTAGTGTTTCCGTTATAAGTTATAACTGCGACAACTATATATTTCAATGATGAAGTGACTTTTAAATAAATCGATTTAGGAGGTTTTATGCATCAGAATTATTTTGCACAATTCAGACTCATTCGACCTGTTTACGTTTCAGCTAACATTTGTTTACATTTTACCTGTTTCAAACGAACCGAACGAACACGATCACGGCCGTGTTGGTGTTCGTTCGTTAAGGAAATAATGTGTTCACGAACTGTTCATGAACGCTTACCGGTCGAGATTCTATGTTCATGTTCGTTCATTAAGAAAAAGAACTTGTTCGTGTTCGTTCGTTAATTTTAGATAACGAACACAAATGAACATAGGCAAAAACAAAAGGCGTTCATGAACAAGAATGAACACAAACGAACATATGTTAAAAGGTATGTTATATACAATACACTAATATTTTTTAAATATTGTATTGGTGGGAATTTTGAAGTATATAAATAAGATATAAAAGTTAGAAAACCCTAATGAACTATCAAATACAAAAGAATATAAACGAACACGTTACCGAAAGTTCACGAACATAAATGAACAAACGCGGTCTTTGTTCATGTTCATTCATTTAACGAAATGAACGAAAATTCTTGTTCATTCATTTATTAAACAAACGAACGCAAACAAACTTCCGCCGAACAGTTCATGAACTGTTCACTGAACGTTCGGTTCGTTTTCAGCCCTACCTGCTTGAAATGCAGATATCCGAATCGGCCGGTCCATAAGTAAATGGTTTAAGTTTTCATCTTCAATTCTAACCTCAATGATGATTTAATATAACCTTCAGTTCCAGCAGATGATGCTACAATTGAAGAAATGGATGTAGACAATCTACTTAAACTATTAAAGCAGAAACTTGATTGTGGTCAAACTGCTCCTACATGCGTTTCATCAGTAAGCCTTTATGATTTAGCTTAATGTTAATGATAAAACTTTATATTTCTCGTCAAAATTTGCTTTAGATATTAACCCATAAAACATGCCAGATTATTCTAATTTCATTGTTGGTATTTAATTCTTTTTTCAGGGTATTACAAGATTGCAAGCCAAAGGCGTGGGGAGTGTCTGTGGTAGGCTATTTCTTGGAACAGCTGAGAAGATTCCAGAACCAGAACTCGTTGATACGACAGGTGCTGGAGATGCATTTATAGGGGCTATCCTTTATGGTATGTATGTTTAACATAAAGGTTACATGCATAAAAGTAGAGGTGGCAAAATGGGCGGGTTTGGTAACGCAACAATCTTGTGAATTTGGTCCAGGTCATAATGGGTGGGATCGGGTTGACCCGTTTGATAATGCCTTTTCTCCACAAACTTAGAAATAATTAATGTGTTAAACATGATTACAAAAACTATATTACTACAATGACTGTTTAAATCTTTGATAATTCCTTGGTCGTATGCATAAAAAATCGACTTTGGGTGACTTTCAATTTCAACTTGTTTAACCCGTATGGTCCATTTATTGAACATAAAGTGGCATGCATGGAAATCGAGTTGGCAAAATGGTCGGGTCGGATACCTAGGCAATTTTTGAGTAGTTGCTACCTATGTTGTCAAAGACGCAAAAAGCGCGCGCGCGCCAGGATCGGGTTGGCGCGTAAATACTTTATCCAAAAAGCATAGATATAACCAGTGTGTTAAATATTATATAGTTTATATTTCGATAACAAGTTTGCTCTTTAAAGAAAATACTTAGGGGTTCATATACATTAGAATTAGACTTTGAATGACTTCTGTTTGACCCCATTCCTCTTTAGCTGTTTTTTTTTATTTGACCCGTTTGAGATAACAAGTAACCCAGATTAATCCATTTTATGAGTATACAGGGTGAAATTGTCACCTCCATGATTAATTCATCAATATTTTGCTATGCATTTTGTCATTGAAATAGCTGACGAGATTAACAACTTTTTATCGATATGTAATTTGCAGCTATTTGCACCAACAGGCCACCAGAACAAATGTTACCCTTTGCAGCTCAAGTGGTTAGTATAAAAGTTACACGTGTGTGCTCTTATCATCGTATTTATCTTTGTCCACAAGATTTAAATAGTCAACAGTCAAAAACATTTTCACTGCGGAGGTGTTTGGATGTGCAGTTTTAGATTGATTTTTTCATAATTATTTGAAAAATCGGAATCATATAAACGAATAATAATCGGATTAAAAACAATAACTTGTTTTCTTTCAGCATTTGTTCACCAGTTCAAATTTAATTATTTTTGGTCCTAGAAAGCCAGAAAATGATAATTATTTTTTTTAAACACTTCACATATTCAAACACCTCCTAAACTATGTGTATTGGAACCTTCAAGGGAGTGGCCCAGTGATAAGTGATTGAGTCCCTCTAGCATAGGTCTAAGGTTCGAATCCAGCTTCCACTAGTTTTCTTGCCTTTAACCCCCTTAAAGGCCACGGCCACCTAGGGCTGCAAACGAACCAAACGTTCAACAAAGAGTTCGTTCGTTTGTGTTCGTTCGTTTATTAAACAAACAAACACAAACAAGAAATTTCGTTCGTTTACTTAAAAAAACGACCATGAACAAAGGCCGCGCTCGTTCATTTATGTTCGTGAACGTTTGGTAACGTGTTCGATAGTTCATTAGTGTTTTTAGTTTTTATATTTTATTTAAATACTTTAAAATTCCGACAAATAAGTGTCAGTGTATTATATGTTCTATTCATGAATGCTTGTTTGGGTTCGTTTGTTTCCATTTGTGTTCATAAACATTAGTTTGTGCTCATTTGAACATCAACGTTCATTTTTGTTCGGTGCCTAAAATTAACAAACAAACACGAACAACATTTCCTTAACAAACGAACACAAACATAAAATCTCGTTCGATACGTGTTCATAAACAGTTCGTGAACACATATATTTCTTAACAAACGAACACGAACAAGGTCTTGTTCGTTCGTTCGGTTCGTTTGCAGCCCTAAGGCCACCTATATATCCCAAGCTGTGTTTAACCTGATCACATTGGTTAGCAGAGAATTGGCGAGTCATGTGAGTTAAACAATTACGGGTTGTCACGGTCACCCGAAAAAGCTATGTGTGTTGAAATAGTTCATTCTCGGAAACCGGGGCCTAAATTATCTATATCTATATTCACAGGCAGCAATTAGTTGCCGGGCTTTGGGAGCTCGAACAGGCCTTCCACGTCTATCAGATCCTCGATTAACGCCTTTTTTAGGTTAGAGTCCCCTTACAACCGCAATTATGATGTGGGTCGGGTAAGAAATTTGAGGCCCGGTTTCCGGATTTGGCTTTTCTTTCTTGTATACTTCATTGGGTTCTTTTGGACAGATCTTGTACTCCTTGTGCCATTTTAGTTACCTTTGCTTTGAGACAACCATGTTATAAATGATAAAAAAAGATGTCTGTTATTAAAAAGTCTACTTTGCTATGTTCTTTTTTTAACAACAAATGATATTATAACATATGCATTGTTTTGAAAAACTTAATTAAATTTGTATTTTTTTTTTAGTTTATAATAGAAATTTACTTTCGCATTTGTGCTAAATGGGAATACTATTTTATACCATTATTGAGTGTTGTTACTAAATGATGGTTTTGTGTCCCCTATGAGAGGATAAAAGGAGGAATGTGGTGGTTAGATGCTGACTTGACATTTTCTATAATGACTTAACTGGGACAAAATAATTACAATGATAAATTGGATAACAATGAAAGTAAATTATGGCATTAATAACTTATAAAAGATTATTTATTAATTTTTCTATCTTCTAATGTATTTAACATTTATAGCATTGGTCATTTGTGTATAAAAGTGTAACATTTTATATAGGTATAAGACGATGGAAGTTTTCAGCTTAAAATAACAATATATTACAACAAAGTATATCAAACCACAAAGATTACAGGAAAAATAAAAACACATGAGAAAGACCTAAACAATCATGTAAAAATATATAGTAGAATCAAGGGTTCTTCTAATGGCAAGATCAATAAAAGCTACGGACGTTTCCCCTGATCACGCAGTAAATGTTCATCGTCTACTTCTTCGATGGTGGTGGAGCGAAGAAAGGAATGCTTGGAAGACTTGTTGGAAAGTTTGGGATGGTAGGCATAGACGGCAATGGAGGGAAGGATACTTTCGGCAGATTAGGGAATGTAGGGATTGTCGGTATTGTTGGGATGGTGGGCAACTGGGGTTGTGGCATATTCGGGATGGTGGGGATTTGGGGTTGTGGCATATTTGGAATGGCGGGTATTTGAGGTTGAGGTGTCGTTGGAGTTGCTTGCAACAGGTTGCGAGAAGCGTAACACATCTCGTTGCTTGTGATAGAGATTAATGCAAGGAAGAAAATGCAAATGTAGCCTATGGAAGCCATGTTAGGATTATTGGATATTGATAAATGAATTGATTTACTTGTGAAAGGTGAATGTACATGGATTGAAAGTATGAAGTATATATAGTGGATAAAGAATATTTGTTTTCGAAAAAAGTAGATTGTTGTTTGTAAAGACTTTATTGTGGTTGGTTAACAACTCTAAAGGTGTAGGCAAACTACTATGGAATGTCAAGAGGACCGGATTTGATTACAAAATCTTCCTTGTTTAGGCAACCAAGTTTATGTGGATATTGTTGATAAGCTAAATTCAGAACCTTACGCTTTCTTCGGTTGTTGTCATGTAATTCAACTTTTTTTTTTTTTTTTTTTTTTTTGAAACTTAACTTTCATTAAAAAACAGCAAACACAAGGCAACCTATCACCAAGACGGAAATAGGAAGCCGAAAACCATACAAAGCAAATTTACATCAAATCAAAAGAACACCATCGCTCCCAATCGACTACTCCTCCTTTAAACCTATGTTTATACCACAAGAACCCCAAAGACTTAATATCCGCGATCAAATCCACTACCTTCGTATCTTTACTCGAAGTCATGTAATTCAAATCCTCGTTTGAAGTAGGAAGTGTAAACGAGTCAAGCTGAATCCAAGTTTGCTTAATTTGAGTTCGGTTTAAGACTCAAAATTTGGCTTGTTTCAAACTTAGCTTCGACTCCTATGTATTTTTTTTATTATTATTTTGTTTACACGCCTATAATTATAATTATAATTTTAATTATAATTAATTATATACCACAAAATATATATATATATATTTTAAAGTTAATTTTATAATACTTTTATAGTAAATAATATGAAACTGGTTATTATGTGATTATATATTGTTATGTAAAATAAATTGTATACTATTAATAATTAAACTAAATGAACAGTAATTCTTTGTATACTTACTAATTATTTATTTCTATGGCTTTTTTATATGTGTTGTTTAGTGGTTTTTTATATGTATTATTTGGTTTTCTATATATCTTATATAACTTGCGTTTGTTTTTTATCCATGTAAATCACGTGTCGGTATTCTTTGGTCATATCAAGATTTTTTCTTTATGGGTTGTTGTAACGAGTGTAGGTGGCGTAAAAAAAACAAACCAATACCGATCAAATTCCTGCTGTGTTGGTATATTTTTGGTCATATCATGATTTTTTTTAGTTTTTTCTGTATTGGTTGCTATAACAATGTTAGTACCGAAGTTAAACGAACTAATACCCACCCACGATCCAACACAAGGATTTCCGGCGCAACGCGCGGATTTAATAGCACTAGTTAATTATAATTATACATTAATAAGTTTGTTTAGCCTTCCAGAGTGTAGCAAAAAGTAAAGCTTAGGTTCAAACTCTTTTGTTAACTGAACTCTAATTCAGGCATAAACTTAGCTCGAACTCGTTTACAATCGACTTGATTCAAATTTTTATCGAGTCGTTTTTAATAGCTCCTAAACGACTGAATTCATTTAGATGGCAAAACTGATGAGTTATTATTTGGGTTGGGTAAAGTTGTAAAGACTTTAGATGATCATGAAAATATAGATGGAGCTTGTTAGAGCACCGGGGGCGGTGCGTGATATAATCACGAAAAGCAACTTCAACGCATGGAACAATTGATTTTCCCACCGCCACCATTACAATAACGCGTGATACAATCACGAAAACACGATTTCGTTATTTTTTAACGGCGTGGTGGTTTTTTTTCGTGAGGGTAATTGTTGGTTGGGGGGAAATTGTTGGGTGTGGTGGTGAGTGATGACCATTGCCACCAAAAAAGGTTGTGAGTGATGGAAAAATGGTTGATGACATGGCGGAACTTGATTGGTGCTTGTAAGTGATAGAATTCTATCACTAGTGACCACCCCCACCCCCCTTACACCTATCTCTATACTAGGTGTTTTACTCGATGCAGCGAAAAACTTGTATATTATCGTATTACACAAAAGGGTGTCATACATATTTGCACGTAGAGAGATATAAATGAAAAAAAAAAATTATAAAATGCTTAAGATTAACTAAGGAAATACCCACACTCACCAGCACTCATTATTCAACCATTTATAATGTTTTAAATACAAATTATAGCAATTACGTAACAATTTTTTTTACTAAACACACACGTAAAATGCATATATATACACACACACTCTTCGTAGTCATCGGGTCCTCGAAATGTATAATTATATTCCACCGAAAGTTGTTTACTATACCAAAAAGGTATTTTATTTTGCTAAACATAAAGGTAAAAAAAATATACATCTACTCTTTGTAATTGTTGGATAGTCGAAGTGTTTAACTATATTTCATCAAAGTTACAGATTCACTCACGTGCTAAAGTCATCCACGATACCAAAAAATACATTATTTTACTAAGCATAAACGTAAAATAGAAAAATAATCATGTCTACTCTTCATCGTCGTCGGTAGTCGAATAGTGTAATTGCATTCCCCTAAATTTACCCATCCAACACGTGCAAAAAACATTTACAATATTAAAAGATACTTAATATTGAATATAACTCCATTTTCAATCAAATATATATATATTAGAATGTTGACAAAACAAATTAAACATTATTGTGTATCAGCAACATAAATTAAAGAGTAAATTACAACCGGTGTCCTTTACGTTTGTATCAAATTACAACCGATATCCTTTAACTAAAGAAATTACATGCTCTGTCCTTTATGTTACCAGTTTTTAGCATGTTATGTTCTTTAACCCTACCTAGTTAAGTTTTTTGGTTAAGTCTTACCATGTGTCTCTCACATAAGGGCAACATGGTCTTTTCTTCTCAATTTAACATGAATATGATTTTCCCCTTGCATCTTATAACATCTTATTGTTCATATTCATCTCAACAACCATCACTGTCTATGTCTATCAAAACTTCGATAAAAAAACCATACAGAAAAAAGGAATGGCATCAAACCTTGCAATAGGTGCCTTCTACGTACGACAAACACTAGAACACAACGACATCAATGAAATTTATGGTAAGCTTCCAACATCATTGTAGCTTTATCTATTAATCTCATCGTAGTTTTCATAAGAAGTTGTTTGCATATGAGCCGACAGTCAGTTCTTTTGATTGGTTTGATAAGAAAACAAAGTTTAATTCCAAAATATTGTTCCATTTTCATCGGGTAATGAAGAGATAAGACTACTTATTATTTAAATATTTTATTTTGATTATAATTCCAATTCTAACCCATGCATTATATTTTTGTTTGGATCAACTAAAAAAAGGAGCGATGGACTGAAAAAATAGAGGGGATAAAAGAGATTTATTTATTTAATTTTCTAATATAAAATTGAGATGAAAAGACCATGTTGCCCTCATGTGAGAGGCACATAGTAAGATTTAACCAAAAAAAAAACTTAACTATGTTAGGTCTAAAGGACCTAACGTGTTAAAAACCAGTAACATAAATGACAGAGCATGTAATTTCTTTAGTTAAAGGACACCGGTTGTAATTTGATGCAAACGTACTCTAAATTAAAAAATAGGTTTCAACTCCTCATCATTCATCAACGACATCAGGTAGTTAAAATGTGTAACTATATTTTGTTGAAATTATTGATCCACGTTTGAAATCCATTTACAATACCAATAAATACTTTATTTTACTAAGCATAAACCTGAAATAGAAAAAAATGTTACTATCTACTCTTCATCGTGTAGTTAAAGAGCATAATTTTACTTCGTCGAAGTTACCGATTCAAACATGTGCGAAAGCCGTTTACAATACCAAAAAAAATTAACTAATTTTTAATACAACTTCGCTTTTAGTAAAGTTTATATCGGAATGTTTAAAAGAAAAAAGTTAAACATAATTATGTATTTAATTTTTTTTTAAGTTAAAACCAAGAATCAATAAAGAAAAATTAAATTAGATGATAAAATGAAATTATTTAAAAGATTCCCTCACCCCTACATTAGAAATAGTAGTGTATATTTCTATTGCACTTTTAAATGGATACATAATACCTCAAAGTATTGTGTTCAGTGTTGAAGTAAAAACAAATGGGTGGTGTGGTGGTGAATGAGTTAACAATCTTTTATACAAATTAATCGGATAAAGTTGAATGAGGTAGAAAGAAGTTCGATCTAAAATCATAACTTTTGTATGGTTTAGGGTTACTAGGGCTTTAAGATGTTTAATTCCCAATTTTTTGGTTTTATTTCATTTCATTTTAATTGTCAAACATGTAGAATGTTCTCAGAAATCAAGTGCTTGATTGATTGAATGGTTGGTCCGCTAAATAGTATGTCAACCTTCAATGATGAGATTTTAGCATTATTATATATATAATTAAAGAAGTTGTTAGGGTGGAGGGAGTGGTCTCGGTGAATGATTCGGGTAGGGGAGTTTACCGAACGGGGATGGAGTGCCGGGGATGGAGCGGTGATCAGGGAAGAGGAGAGAGGTGGTATAGGCGGTGAGTATTTACCGAGTGGGGAAGAGGAGAGAGGTGAGAGGGAGAGGGGGTTAATGGTGAGTCCAACCTCTTCCAACCAATCACAAATTTATCTTCTTCTTTAAAAAAAATGTTTACCACTCTTCATTTATTTGTTTGACCATTGTTAGTGATTGAGTGCAAAATGAGAAGTGAGGTGGGGACTTGACATGGCAAGACATTATTGGTTAGAAAATAAGTTTACCACTCTCCAAATTGTGACCACTCTCTCCACCCTAAACATAATTTTATCCAACCATATGGAATGTGATGTCATCTCATTAATTAATACATATTTTACATGAAAAATCTAAATTAATATTATTGTAATTTTCATGAATTCTATATTTTATTTAAATAATTATATTTTTAAGATAACATTCTTATTTTATAATTAAAATAAATAATAAATATAGCTAATTTTTATGAAGTCATATGAGTTTAGTATTCGTGTTGTGTGTATATTTACTAGAAGTTTATAGTTCGATTTGAAATAGTTCATTGGATCCAACTACGATTAACAAATACAAAATTGTAGTAAGATGTGGGTTCAACCCCATTAACACACCATGAGATCCGACTACAAATCGGTTTCTCAAACAACTTTGAAAGTATCTAAAGGATTGAAAATGTAATCGCTCATTATTTTCTCTTCAAAGACAATGCAAAAAAATATCCATACTCTCAAACCACATTAAAAAAATTGATCTTGCAATGCGGAGAATCAATTCTAGTTCTTTGAAATTTATAACCACCCACTAATAGAGGTGTACAAAAAATCCGGTTTTAGAGCCGAAGCCGTTTTTTTTAACCGGTTTTTTTAATACCGGTTTTAGGACCGAACCGAACTGCTGGTTAGTATACGGTTAGAGATCTTGATCTTCGAAACGTTTTAGAAAACCGAAATCGGTTTTAAAAAACCGAAATCGGTTTTAAAAAACCGAAATCGGTTTTAAAAAGCCGGTTTAAACCGGGTAAAAACCATTTATAAACCGAACAAACCGGCTATACCAGTTTGGGTTCCAATCTTGAAAAACCTGTTAAAAAACCGGGTTTTTTTTTTTCACACAAAAATAACTGGTTAAAAAAAAAAAAAACCCGATTTGTAAGCATCATAAACAATATCTTTATATTCTCTCTAAAGCATTTGTTTACACTTTGTGTGCTTTTTTGCTTAAGTCAATGGCTAGGTGTGACATTGGTGGTCATAAGTCATATTAAAATTTTAAATTTAGATGAAAGTGTTGAAGTTTTGTATACAAAATTAATTTCATAATATATTAAATGCATTAAAAGATAAAATAAATTATTTTAGAAATAATAAATCTTTTGTAATATACAAAAAAATAATAAGTTAAAAAAAATCAATTAATAATTCTAATAACAAAAATAGATAAATATCTCTTTTTAGTTTTGTTAATTAAATATGTATAAACATATGCATGATTTTTTTTTCTCCACGTAATGAAAAAAAAAAAACAAGGAAAAGAAAAGAATAAGATAATTTTATAGCATACAACCTCCTTCATCATGCACAGCTTTATCTCAACGACTCTTCGTTCTTATCGTAACGCACGTGCTAATCCACGACCATAATCAAACGAAACTGCCGAAGATTTGGGAATACGAAAACCGTAGCCTCGATCATAACTGTTCTTAAACCTTGCAACCTCAGTTTCGCTTGTTTTGCGAACTCATCTACCATCACACCGTTGCCATATCCGTCACACTCCGTCGTGACCGCACAACCTTACCGCCAAGAGCCGCGACACTACCGAGTCACACTCCATTCCATTCCATCGCGCCGCAATTCTCTGTAAACCTTGTTCGCCAGGAGCTTTCGGTCGAGCTGCACACCATCATAGTTCCTCCAATAGCCACCGAGTACGCCGTGATCATCTCGGGTGATTCGCATTCCATTTGTGACCGCCGCGAAGTTTCGTCCACACCAGTAGCGATTTTTGGATCACGATAAGGTACCAACAATTAATATACCCTTCTCTGTTTCATATAATGCTTGATGGAAATCTAATCTTGATCGTTATCGCTTGTTCTGGTATAGAGCCAGCCGCTACCGTTCATGTATGTTCTGTTCCGTTCCGTTTGACTACCTGCTGTTGCTACTCCATTAGTCTCCGTCCGATTCCATTTGGCGACCAAGGTACCCAAACGATCCCTCATCCGACGCGAATTAAGATGTTTAAATTCTGGTTTGTTAAGTTGGTTCTGGCGACTAAAGTTTTAACTGTTACAGCATAGTATTATGTGGATGAAATAACTATACCAAATAAACATAACTTAGTTTGATTATGTTACAGCAATAAATGGAGTTAAGCTTATGACAACTCAAGATGAACTATATTTAGCCTATTGTTGGGTTACTGAACCTTCGTTTAAAACTATGCACATATGAGTTTGAAACTGGGTTTTAGCTTGTCCTCTGATGCCGTACGTATTTCACTTAGGCCTATAAAGGTTCGCTAATAGTAGGAAGTTATTGAGTAATATTAAAAATGATTTTTAGCCATATTAGAAACAAGTGGTTCTGTTATCATTCTTTAATTCCCATGGTAATGGTTTTATTTATTCAATAAAATGTCTATTAATCATATATTTATCTGCAGATTATTACAACTAAAGTCTATGGATATACTTTAGAAATAAATGGTTGATTGTTCGGACTACGTTTCGTTTTGTGGCTGGGTCACCTATTGTATTTTAGAAAACAACAAAAAATTGAATAAATGTTTATACGATTCAGCCACTGTTTCTTCTTCTAAATGATAAAATGTTAATAAACCAAGATGTAAATCTTGTCGCCGGGAATTTCTTAATAAACAAATCAAGTAATGTTCATAAAACTAACTCGGGTTGTAACGGGATTATAGGTTTTTGATTGTTTAAGAACGACTAGATTCATTTGATTTGGTTTGCTTGCTAACAAGGTACGGATTCTGTTTTCTTTTCATCGTAGTATACTTTTATTTTTCGCTACTCGTTGGTACGGTCTCTGTCCTTGTCATCATAGTATTTTATTCAAGTCCGTTACTTTGTAGTACGGATGTTTTCGCTACTTGTCTCTGTTTCGTATTGTTATAAGACTAGTATATATTGTAGCATGCAATAGACCTTAGACTTTGTGCTCATTATTGCATGTTCCCTCTAAACTTATGTCAAGATACTTTTATTTCTGATACGGCTTTGTACTCTGTCACCCGAGCGCTTCTGACTTGTCGTTGGGGTGTCAACGACATGGCACTCATCGTGACGGTGCGTAACTAAAGTTCACGGCGTTTCTAGTTTGTGCTTGTGTAGCACATGGCCCCTAGAGGCGAATAGATCGATCTTTGCTCTGACTCCTGACTCCTGACTCCTGTTGAGATGGAATAATGTTTGTACGCCTACACGCACCATCTCGGCGCATGGACTATGACCATGCATGCCTCAGTTTAGGCTCGTGGGTGCTTCTATATTACGTGACTTGTTTTACTGTTATGTGTTGTCACGTATGTCTTGTTTCTGTTATGATATGTTTGATATGATTATATGCAAACTGTTTATGTTCAGTATAAGTTTTGGGATTCAAGTTATATAAGTATCTGTTACAGTGCCAAAATCTAGACTTGTTTGACGTCAGTATCATTCATGTTTCTGTCCGCGTGTCTGCCTCACTTTTACTGTTGATTTCTCCGTTACTGGGCAACTTTTTGGCTCAGCCGTAGTTTCTTTCTTTGTGTTGTTTTGGTGTGTTTTGCAGGTAATCAAGGGAAACGGGGATGAGTGAGAGGAAATGAAGTTTAAGAAGTTTTTGAAGTTTCCATGTTTATTTATTTTCAGTAATTAAACGATTTAAGACTTAGGTTTTCTGGTGGATTTGAGACTTTTGTTTCTTGGCTTCTATCGTTTATTGAAACTCTTTGGTTTTTGATATTTGTAATAGTGACATGCCAGCCTGTCCAGGTTGGGGTGTTACATCTTTTGTGTAATGTTTAAGACTATATAGTTAAGTATTGTACTATTGTTCTACATGGGATTAGATTTTTGAATGAAAGCCAGGGTTTAGATTGGTCCAACATGTTCAAACGATGGCTTCTCTTCCATTATAGCAAATAACCATCGATGGAGTTTAAGATTTTGGAGCATTTGACTGAGTAAACGGTGGAAGAGAAGGAAGAAAAAGGAACGCATAGGAAAATAATAAGAACTTGAAAAATGAAAATACTAAAAAATGCACTTTTGTGCAAATCGTGCAAGTTAATATTTTCTTAAATTTTGATGGGCGTCTAGTCCAGGGACTAAACATGTGATTATATGGTAAACTATAATAACGATATTTGTTACTTTTGCTACTTATAGATGAAATGTGAATTTTTAGGAAACTAATTCGATGATACCTATAGTTTACTCTAAAAAAAAGTTAGTTCGAATATGATGTTTAAAAATACACTTATTGTAAAAATATTACCGAAATCAAATGGGAGAAAAGAATGGGCTGTAGACATGTTGAGTTTAGTCGGGCCTGGTGAAAGCATATTGGGCCTGAGATGGACCAATTCATCCAATTAGTCATTTGGTCTCTTAACTTATTTTTTATTACTTTATAGAAATATATAGTTATACATTATACATAGTCCAACAATCTTTTTTAACTTTCATTTTCCCCATTCATACTATAAATAATATATGTCTTCAACTCATCTAGCTTTGTATTCGTTAACTCTTTAATAAAAAATAGAGCCGTATACAAAATTATGTATATTTTCTTTTTGTTATCAAGTTATACGAGTGTGGATCCTTTGACGAACCTAATCAATTCCAACCAAATATCATCGGTACTAACATTGGTAACATCAGAACATGAGTTCCTTTTTTTGCTTTTCGATATATGTAAACACATGTAGGTATTCTTCTAGACATATCACGACTTTATTTTTGTGTTTTCTTTATCGATAAGTACCGATACTATAACAAACCAAAACGATACTGATTAAATTTGTGTTGCGCCGCGTGGAGAAATTCAACCTGTCATAATCTTATTCTAGATAAAATGAATAAATAATAAGTTGGGGATTTTATACAATGTTTTAAAAACTGGTAATAAATCATACCAGGTTAGCCTCTGAAATGGTTCAATAGGTTGAAGCAGGTTCTACCGAACAGTTCAACCGAGTTACTAGTTAACCCTATAAATTTCATGAAATATAATTTAAAAAAAAATAATCCAATCTCAATTAGAATATATGTAACCGATCATGATTTTATTTAAAAAACAACTATTTTCTTGTAACAAATTAAACATTTTAAGAACATTTTTATTACTTATAAACAATATTACATTGGGCGAGGTGGGTAACATTTTCAATATCGATGTTTTATTGAAATGAAATGCACTATGTTAATTACCAGAAATATGAAAGGTTAGTATTATCTTAATATCATATTTTATTAAAATTTAAAAATCAAATTTTAAGATAATGCAAAACGGTTCAACTATATCAGTAGAACCGGATTTACTGTTGGTACATAAGACATAATGTATTCTGATTTACCGACCTTTATCCTACCAGGCTCACATCCAGTGTGTCTGATATTACTGATATTACAGGTCAGTTCATACCGGTATTTAGAAAATTCATTTTATATATTTGTTTATATAAAAAAATGGATAGTATAGTAGATTTCATGCCAACTCCTTTCGGTAGCGGTGCAACTTTGTACATGCATTCACGTTGTCTTCAGTGATCCCACTTTCTGATTTTCTCACGCGCCTTTACGCATCACTTGATTACATGAATCTACGGCTTTTAAGTGATCGTGATGTCACGCGAATTCACAGTCGCGTCTCACCTTCCTTTTGTTCACGCGGTTTGTCTGAAATGGCTGTCAAACAAATTCTAAGTCACTTTATCAAAGAAAGCCCATTTTATTTTATTTATATTTAAACCCTCAATTTCATCGGATTTGTTCCGTGAGTTTTAAGACCATGTGTAGTCATAAAGCCCCCAAAGGGGCGTTATGCGCCATGTGGCATGCCACGTCACCCCGGGGCTTTATGGGGCTTGAGGCCGTAGTCATAAAGCCCTACCTCATCATAACCAAAGTGTAAAATGCAGGGACCAAAGTGTAAAATGCAGGGACCAAAGTGTTTTAATGCAGGGACCAAATTATAAAATGCAGGGACCAAAATGGAAAATGGAGAACAAATCTCACCTCCTCGCGCCGCGAATTATATCACGCCGGTTTTTTTTTTTTGCTCATGGCGCTGCATGGGGCGGTGTGGGGGGCTCCATATGGGCGCTATGCCCTTGTTCGCGCTCCACTACAGGCTGCCTAAGTATTACAATTTATAATAATGACATTTTTAAATCAAGAGCAATTTATTCAATAAAGAATTTGACCAAAAGTTTCGAGGAGACGTAAAGTGATGGGACCCAAATTTTTTTTCCTATTGTTATGTTTCGGGTCGTGTCAGCTATCGATTCGGGTCAAGTCAAATAATTATAGTTCCAAATAAAACTAAAAAATTTCGTTCATTAAAAGGACCCGTTCGTAGACATAAAAATCTGTGATTAAGTTTATTGTGTGGTGGGTAACCTAGGGTTAAACAAATAAGAGTTAAAATATATTTACAAAACTACCTATCACTTATATACAAAGTGGTAACAAACTTTACTTTAATTTATATATTGTATAAATATTTAGGAAAAATAATTGTTGGGGGGGGGGGGGGGGGCAATCCTATATAATTTTTAAAATTTCCGGACGAAAAACCGGAACCTATACACTTCTTACCGAGATATTGGGGTGGGCGGGTGCACCCCCGGGCACCAACAAACCTTCGCCCATGTCAATAACGTCTTTAACTGCTAAAATGAATTATAATGTTTGGTCACTTTTGTTATTTTATTTCAAAATTAAACCTTTTAAATCTGGATCCGTGTGATTTTAATATTCAATAATGTCTTAACTCATATAATGAGGAAACTGCTAAAATGGCCCCTGAGGTTTGGTCACTTTTGCTACTTTAGTTCAAAACTCAAGCCTTTTAAATCTGGGTCCATGGGGTTTCAATTTTGTTGTCATATTCATCCGAAATCAAAATCTGGTCATGTTTTTTAGTTAACATCCAGTTTTTTTTTGGTCTTTTTCCTCACTTTTAATAAGGACAAAATATTCAGATTTTTTTAATTTGTTTTCATAAAATGTTAAAAGACCATTTTGTCCTTCATTAAAAGAGAGGAAAAAGACAAAAAAAAAACGGATGTTAAGTGAAAAATCTGACAAGATTTTGATTTTGGATGAAAATGACAACAAAATTGAAACCAAAGGGACCCAGATTTAAAAGGTTTGAATTTTGGAATAAAATGGTAAAAGTGACCAAACCTCAGGGACCATTTTGGCAGTTTACTCTTCATATAATTATTTGTAAACCGTAAGATATGATTATCAGTAATGAAAGAGAAATATACAATAATATAATGTATAACATTCAAATAGATGCATATGAATTATGTAAGGGAGTTGATATTCACGCACCCCTTCTCTCTCTAAGATATATATAGAGAGAGAGAGAGAGTGAAAATGGTGTGAAAATAAGATTTAGAGATGTGAGAATAATAGAAGCCT
Source organism: Helianthus annuus (assembly GCF_002127325.2). NCBI lineage: Eukaryota > Viridiplantae > Streptophyta > Magnoliopsida > Asterales > Asteraceae > Helianthus > Helianthus annuus. Next base: position 87,902,795 of record NC_035433.2, read on the forward strand.
TATGTAATTCTTGCTTTGACTAAGTGATAGAGGTTTTACCTCTTGAGGAGGAGATCATGGTTTGATTTTTGACATAGAACACATAATGATTAATTTTGTGTAATTTCTCCCACGGATGGCGCCAATTAAACATTCAAAAACCAGACTTGTATATTGATATAGTGAATGAACCTTTAACTGCAAGTAAGATTACCTGCAAAACCAATAAACCATTAGGCTCGTCGCAGAGGTGGGAAGGCCACTCTGCAACCATCATCCGACGTGAGAGTAAGTTTGTGTTTTTAGAGAGAGAGAGAGAGAGTAAGGGGGAAGGTACAAGATAACGTACTTTGAAGTGGAGTATTTATACCCATAAATTAGGATGACGTCATTCCTTGGTTTGATGTGCGGCCTGTCACAAGGCCGGGGTGATTTTAGTGACCTCTGGAATGGACGCCTTCATTTGTTATCCAAGGTCTAGTTAAGATGTTTGGCTTGATTGATGTTGTCTCTACACTGTTAAAAGATTTAAATCTTGCTGTTAAAAGATGTAATTCTTATGATTATCAACGTATTGTGATTATAAAATGAGCAATTTTTTTAAATGATGAATTTATATATGATTTATTAAATGTTATTTTTTTTCTAGACATCAATTTTGTAACCATGCGATTTGTGTTCTTGTGTGTGACTTACATGAGTGACATGTTTGCCATATGATGTAAAAATAAATCTGGAATTTCATTTCTAACATTTAGCATCAGATGTCAGATTATGTCTAGAGCTGAGGTGGATTTAGTTTTCTCAATAATAGCAATGTGATTGACGTGAACTTGTGCACACATGACAAAAATAACGTCCCATAATGCTCCTCCGTACACAGCCCCTGGGGGGTGATCTTCAGAAAATGTGTGTTGGCGTGATTGTGAAAACACCTGATGAGGGGCTTGATCTTAAAAGGAGAGCTTGATGTCACGTGTCACATAACCCCCAAACGATGAGCATTATCATAACGTATCAGTATACATGGTGTCGGTGTCATGTAATAGGGGTAATTTGATTTTTATATTATTAACTGTATATATATGTGATAGTTAAAATGATCGTATATTACATGCAACATGCACCTTTTTCTTTACCACGTATAAAAATTATGCAAATAATGAAATTGACGGTTAACAATTGATCATAAAATAAAGGAAACACTTTTAAAAAAGTGTTTTGAAAGTTAGTTTATGAGTTAAAGCTTTATAAATAACAGAAGTCTTTAATGTTTAATGTCTTTGCAATTATAAATAAAAAAGGTCAGAATTAGAATAAAAGTGATTAAACTAATGATAATTGAAGGCCTTTGAAGTGAAAAAGGGTTTCTTTTACAAAGCCTTTTTTCATTTGAAAGTTACTCCCTCCTTAAGTCGTGATAAGGTCAAATATGATTTTATCATCGGCCATGTGAACTCCCCTGAAACTAAGTATCATTTCTTTTTAATAGATATCGAATCTTAGGTGGTCCAAAAAATTTGTAGTGTTTATGCTAACACATACACTAGTTATACTTATTTATGTTAGCATTAAATGATTGAATTAGACATTTTTTTATTTCATTGTGATTCGATATTCAAATGTTTATGAATTGTGTTTCGATATTAACCAATACTAGTATTGGTAATGATGAACATTTTTAGAAAAATGAATACACACAACTATAAATTACTAATCACATAAATAGTGTCCAAATTTAACTCACACTAAAAGATCAAAACGCCTTAAAATTGTCACACCCTCAATATCTAGATGCGGAATTTTACCGCGAGGCGTGTGACTGACCAGGATCATGCCACCAATCATGTTGAACAATTAATTAATATAACGAAAATCATTAGCATCAACACGATCAGTGATTAAGTTTTCAAATGTTCCAAAAACAAAGTCTAAGTCAACAGCGGAAGCAAAATGTTTAAAATTCCAAACAATATTTTAAAACCATAATTGTTTAATAAAACCCAATCAAAACAGTTCATCGCAATCACGACACTCCCACAGTGCAACCTCCTGAGCTGTACCTAGCGACCTGCAAAGTATGCACAAGTGTGTGAACATAAAGTTGGCGAGTTCACAATTTTCAGTGTTGTTACAAAAATAGGTTTGTTTAAATACTTGGTTTATAAAACATGTCATGGGTAGCTAGCCCATCGTTAAACTACTAAACTGTGTGGTACCGAAACTTGACTGTTGTAGTTGTTTGTGCCCCATATCAATCTCTATCATCATTGATCAGGTGTCAAGGCAAAGTTCACGCCCGTCTTTCCCAGCACGGTGTGAGGTTTGTCAAACCTAATAGCGCTATCAACTAATATCTCGTTCGCCAAACCTGACGACTAATCAGTATAATGTGTGAGGACTTTCAAATAGAGTTCGTTTAGTCCGCTAAAGACATGAATTACAGTATTTAGTAGTATTCAAATCCAGGAATACTAAGTGGTCCCAATCCAGGGATAGTGTGGTTCCCAACACCAGGGATACATGTTTTTAGTAAAGTGTGAACTCACCTTAGCTTAGTTCGGTAGATTAAAGGTACACGAGCTAGAATGGTCAACCACGTCCTAATATGGTTACCAAGATTGTTAGGGTTTGTATATGAATATTTCACGAAGTTTCTACACGTATCTAACAAGTAGTACACTAGCAAGCCATCACATAGCACACCAATCATGTGGGGTCATATGTAGATTCATAACACAATAATAGATTTCCATTTACTTATCGAACCATAACAAGTTTTCTATGCATATAGGTGTGTGGCTTCAGCATCGGTGCACTAGTATGTGGTATAAACATAGACACGTGAGTGTGCGGTGTGTAGTGTGCGGTATAAGCATAAGTATATGGGGTGTGCGGGGTGGGGGTGTGCGGCACGTGGGTGTGCTGTATGCGAGGTGTGCGGCACAGGAGTGTGCGAGGTGTGATAACAACTTGCAGCACAAGGGTGTGCGATACGTGCGGTATCAGTTTAACCCCGCTGTAAACTATGTTGCTCAGCCGTAGTCTACGGTGCACCCTGTAGGATCGTTCGTGCGACCTATACTAGTCGTTCAGAAGAGTTCGGATCCGAATCAAAGGCGGAATCAGTGAAACGGACAAGATAACAGCTTGATTCACTTTAATATGTCTCTTGTATTGATATAATAGTGTTACAGCACCTGGAGACAGTTCGGCGGCACTTCGTTACCGAATCAGAAAAGTTACAAATGAATTGGAGATCAAGGTATTTATAGGAGGTGTAATTCCGTGCGGAATTAACAAGTGTCGTTTCATGCGAAATTAGCTAAGCTAATTTCGTACGGAATTAACTTGTTCATTTCAAACGGAATTACCTAATTCCGTGCGGAATTACCATCTGGTAATTTCGTGCGGAATTACCCCAATCCACATAAAACTTGTTTTCTCGTACTACGAGCCCTGATCTATCAATCCTATTACATGACATGATACAAGACGAAGTCAACAGACATAGTGTACTAACAGACTCCCCCTTGGACGTTGACGAAGTCTTCAGCGTCAAATCTTCAGCATGACACATCTTCAGTCTTGATCAGTCTTTTTACGCTTTCCGAATTGTCTAACACTGTAAGCATCCATCAATCTTTATATTCTTCCATCAGCTTCCATCTTGAATGTTATACCAGGATCTTACTCTGGCTTTTACATTAACAACTTTTAGAAATACTCTCTTCAGGCTCCCCCTTTCGTTAAGCTTCCGTGCTATAGGATCGTCACCTTGCTTTCCGGTTACAAGCTTCCCCTTGCTTTGAGCTTGTCTTCAGACTCCCCCTTAGACTCAGCTGTCGGGATCATAATCTGGTATCTGCAAGTTCTCAAACATTTATAAGTAACAAACTTTTAAAATTGTCCAGAAATCGTAATCTGGTACTGCAATTTCTCAAACATTTATAAGTAACAATCTTTTAAAATTGTCCAGAAATTGTAATCTGGCTCTATACAACTATCTAAAGCACTCTCCCTATCAACAATTTTCATTGATTTGGCAATGTTTAAGAATCCAACTCCCTCACAGTTGTAACGCCCTCTTAATTAATCAAGGTTTTAATAATAAAATGCACATTTTATATGCTAAAATGTGACTTTACAAAAACTTGTTTTACCAACATTACAAATAATTACAACGTTTCAAAAACAATTTATATGTGTTTACATAATTCACTTATAATAACACAATTCAAGATTTGACGCGGAAGCTTCATTTAACGTGTGTTCGGTTCTTGCTCGACGCTTGATCTTCATCCGGGACTCTCGACATTCACCTATGATCAAAACCAACTTAGAAGTCAATTTTGATAGTTAAATAACAAATACAACAAGGAAATTGGGTCAAATAATCGAAATAAACCAAAAAATCAAAATTTTCAATAATTCAGGCCGTCGCCACGCGCGATGGCCAAGGCCTTTGGCCGTGGCGTAGCGCCATGGACCTATTTTGACAGAATGTTCATTGCCGGTGCTGCATATTCCCAGCATAACCCGATTTCACGAAAACGAGCATAACTCTCTCGTTTTTTATCCGTTTTACCCGATTCTTTTTCCTACGCGTCCATAATTTAATTCTCCATCTTATGGAGTTAAAAGCCAACATCCGGCATAACAAAATTTCAAACCTTTAAGTTTTCGACTTAATACCTTTTTACAAAGTTTTGACCCGTTCATGCGTTTATCAAACAAACATGTTTGTTTGATCCCAAATTCACATGAATCTTATAATTTCAATATTGTCTATCATATTAGGTTCAATTCACGAGTTTATGTATATTCTTAAACCCGTTTGTACTTAAATGCTTATTTTGACCCGTTAAGGGTATTTAAGCACTTTTTCGCATAATTCATACTTGTTTATTTCTAGCATCTTATTTTCGCAATATTTATCAAATGATCTTCCACCACAACTATATGTGTGGAGGATTTAATGTGGAGATATATTTATTCCGAGTCTTGGAGATATATTTATTCCGAGTCTTACTCCTCGGATTATCATTTTACGGCAAAGACTCATATAAAGTCTTTTGACTAAAGATTTATACCCTTCGATTTCTATACTTATTCTAAATATTTATTCAACCATAAAACTCGTTTCCAAACAACCTTTAAGGGTTGTTTGTTCAATTTAGCCTACAAGGGCGTTTTGGTCAATTTTGGTCCTTCTTTTACGACGAAGGACTTTTAGATACTTGTTTGACCCAAAATCCGATCTTTTAACTATAACCTTGTTTAGAAACCATTATGTCTCTAAAACACCACGATTATAACTTAAATTATTCGGTTTATCTTTAAGATAACCAAATATCCAATTTTGACCTTGTTTAACTCTTAGAGAACCTCAAGTACTAAATAATGAGTTAAACCATTTTACTTACCTGACACGGATCAATACATTGACCCGTTTTTAATACCTTGCTTTAGAAATCGCTAAATAATAGCGATGCAAATATCCATTCTACATAGACTCCTGAAATCATATAACTCAACGATAATCATTAGTCGATATTGTCAAAGGGTGATATCACCACCATTCGGCCCGTTTGGCCTATATGCCGAACGTTACCTATTTAATCAAAAAGATGGTTTTTGATTTCCAATTCGTACATCCATCCCATCCCGGATTTTATTACCAATTCCTTTTTCTCTTAAATTCTTTTCTCACAAATTAAACCCATATCGGCTTACGCCATGGATATCCTTTTTACTTCGATTTACATTAGTCAACACTACAAGATATTCCTAACGGAAATCCGTATTTTTGATGTTTCCGTTATCGCATTTATAACGTATAAGATACACAAGTATTCTACATAAGTGTGTAAGTCTCACTTACCTCGCATCCGAATACGCTTTTCTTCTCGTGCTTGATTCGTTTGACCGCTTCTTTCCCAAGCCTCCACCTAGCTCGTTAGGCGACAAACTATCATTATAATTCGCGAGATGGTTAGATTAGTCATAATCATTTACGACTATTCCATCTTACGGGTTTTATGTCGAAACTACTATTCGACTTCATCATTGGTTAGTTTGACTTTTAGAAGTCAACTACCTTTAATCATACTGTAGGCGTAATTAAGTTAAATCATCGTTATGATTAGAATCCGTTTTAACCCATATTTCACGTAATTAGTCAAACTAGCCAATTACACATTTCTCTCATAAAATCTTCTTTTTAATATTCATTCAGGCATTTTAACAAACATCTTTTAGGCGAGATTTTGTACATGTATTTTCTCTAATTATGGTCATCATTTTAACCTAGTTTTAGTATCAAAATCATGCCTCTATGTCTAGCGTACATGAACTACACCTAGAACTAGCATCACAACATCAATGTTCATCCATTTAACACCTTAATTCAAGTGTTCATCATACTTCTACAAAACCCATTTAACACATGATAGGGTAATTATCAAATCCCTAGTTTTGGCCTCAATTCATCAAGTTTTCAACTATGGTTTGTTTCTAAACGAAGATTTCATCATAATAACACTTATATACATCAACATTCATTCCAGATTTTCGATTATGATTGTTCATCATAATCTCAAAGTATCACCAAATTACAAAATTTGACATACCTTTCGATCCTCTTGACTTGGTGATCGTTTATACGCGTTCATGCATTGATTTTGTCTTGAATTGATCCTCAATTTGGGGTTTTTAGCTTGAACAAGGGTGGAACCCTTGTTCTCCCCTTCCTGGCCGTACGAACACACACACACACTTAGTGTATGTGTGGTATTTTATTTCTTGTTTTATTAAAACAAGTTTGCCCACTTGGCCCTAATAGCCCTTCTTGTTTTATTTTGATCAATTGAAACCATAACTCATTATTCATCACTTAATTACATATTATTAACTAGGTTAATTATTCCTAGTTAATTTAATGGGTTCGGGAAGTCATAACCCGTTTTACTTTAAGTCCCGTTAAATCGGGCCTTTTATCCATTCTATTTTCCTGAATGCTCTTATTCACTTTTAATTAATATTAGGATCATTCACTTAATTCCCAATATTTGCCGGTTTACTTTTACCACTAACGGTACTTTCCCCGTCTTTAGTATTAACGGGGTTTAATTACCAAACCCGTTTTCGCGGTGTTACAAATCTACCCCCCTTAAAGAGGTTTCGTCCTCAAAACCTTTTCCTACCTAGTTTATCGAGTTTAACTCCATGCATTTGCTCTCGATAATCAATTGAGTATTTCTCATACTTTAACCGATTGTTAGTATTACAAGAAAAGTATGGTAATATCTTTTTGGTTATTAATCATCTACGTATCTTATATGACATAATGCAACTTGAAATAACGTAATCTCGTTATTTCCACTTGTTTAATCAACTTAGCAATATGCATCACTCGGCTCTAATATTCATCACTCGGCTCTAATGTGATTATACTTCACATTACACTTCTTGACCGTGATCATGTCACGTCATGCCAAATTTTACATCAACTTTCTCTTTTCAGAATTATCACTTTTTGAATATATCGTCTTGCACCTATCGGTGTCAAGACTTATATCTTTCATGTTTACTGTTTATACGTCTATCATAATTCTTTTTTTGTAGAAACGTTATTTCTTACCAAAACCGAAGTTTTAGTTTAGCGTCTTCTCTTTAACCTTTGTCAATTATCCATACCGGGATATTGACAGTCCAAAATTTATTCTTTTTCAGTCTTTGTTTTATGCGAGGATCCTCCATTTATTCCCTCGCTTTGTCTAATTAACCCGTAGGTTTTATCACTTAGTCTATGGGCTATTTTATTAGACCTTCACCTCTTTAAGGCAAGGTCCTTATGATCTATTTCTTTCTAGTCATGACTCGTGGGTCGTTTTAGTTTCGTAGACCTTTCCATTGTTTATAATCCCCAAAGGTTAGGTTGATCCCATAGATCATTTCTTACTCATGTCATTCTTAAAATATATGTTTGGTGTCAAGGCATCCTGTTTTTGTTTAAAATCATTTATTTTCGCCTTGGTATTTTCTTTGACCTTGACTGTAGTCTAAGGCTACATTCGTTTCCTTTCGGACAAATTTTCCGACTTTATGACTTCTCACGTCATTTATGCGTCGGTTTATCTTATGCTCACCATTATCCAGTTTACATACATTCGTATTTGATTATGTCCCATTACCGGGCTCATTATTCTTTTGCTTTTAATGCTACTATTATCCCGCTTGTGTTTACTCATGCCGTCCGGCATGATATTATATTCGACCCGTTCAACTTTAAAATAGTTGAACATAATTTATTCACAATTTCTATTTACATTATCTTGTCGTCTTTTAGTTATGACCCAAAACCCGAGTCTTTTAACTTTCCATCCGAGTTCCCGTTTCTCGGTCTACGCATGTGTTTAATTCTTACCCATCAACCGGGTGTTTTACCGACGTCGTTATTATTGCAACCCTCCCGGTATGCATTAAGACCTCGCTTTATTTTTATATTCCGACTTAGTCCTCGAGTTGGACGTTTTACAAAAACGACCCGTTTAGAGACATATTCGCATTTTCTGGGTTCGAGTGTAAGTACACTCCCTCCCAATGCATATCTTGATCATTCTACATGTTTATATTCTTCGGGTTCGAGTGTAAGTACACCCCCTCCCAATACATGTCTACATCATTTTACATGTTTGCATTTTCCGGGTTCGAGTGTAAGTACACCCTCTCCCAGTGCATACCTTAATCGTTTTACATGTTTGCATTCTCTGGGTTCGAGTGTAAGTACACCCCCTCCCGATACATATCTTAATCATTTTACATGTTTCTTTGTCCCTTCACTCAGACTTATTATCCTAATATACATGACTTTTTTAAAATTTTCACATTACACCCCATGTAAGTAATGCCTCTGTTTGTTTCTCTTAGAAACAATATCCCGGATAGGTTTTCTATTCGGGTTTTTCCAAGTTTTTCAATCTACATATGCAACTTTCAATCTCTACGTATTTGTTGCATATTACTATTTGTGCAATTTAAATTTAAAATGTGCACCTAATAATGCTTGCTCTAACGAGCTTCTCTTGCCATTAGCCTTGGTCGCGATTGCTACGCGATTTGGGTCCTTGATGAGCATACTCTTTGGACCGTTCCTCTATCGAATCCGCCATTTGTTAAACTCTCGCTATCTTCATATGCGAGTGTCCTTTAACCAAAGCATTTTCAAGAGTTAATAATATCAACTTCAATAATCGCACGTATTATAATACAAGGCTTTTTCTACTATACGCGTTAACGCGTGTGTAACAACTATCACTAAAATCCATAATTAGGATGGTAATTAGCTATTAAGGAAACCCTAATTAAAACACCCAAGTGATTCTACACAAACCCTAAAATTTTCAGAATTTTCAGAATCAGGATCAGGGCCCCTAAAACTCAGGGGGGGGGGGGCAAAACCCTAGTTACGATTATCTTCATAACTATCTGTCAAATTCGAAATTGAAGGAACTGTCGACACAGCAAGCCTAGTTACACACGTAGCTACCCTATGAACATAGGTTACCACTCGCGTAGCGCGACGCCTATAAGGGTACCCCTCGCGCTACGCGACAGGGTCAAATTTTGGGTATAAATAGAGGGGTCTGGCACTTGCATTCTGGTGTTAATTCGACGAAGAAATTCACTTCGTAGACGAAGTTATACACTATTTACTACAAAAACACACACTAATATCGAATCGCTGCCGCGGAACAGGGTAATTACTCGATCGCTATTACGATTCAGTTTCCGGAATCAATACATTCAAAGAATGTCTAAGTGCCGCCCACATTGGGCTATGCTTTGTCGTTTGTCGGTAATCCGATAAATGAGTTGAAGCATTGTACTTTGTCGTTTGTCGATAATTCGATAAATGAGTTGAAGTACTATACTTTGTCGTTTGTCATTTTGATAAATGAGTTGAAGTATTGCACTTGGTCATTCATTGTGAGAAATTGATCTCGGAAGTTATCGTAACTGCTGTATTGATCACTAACCCGTTTGCGTGTATGCATTATTATTTGAATTAGGATAATCAAGGCTAATCAGTAGGCTTATACCTTGCCCGTTAAATCTGCAATGTGAGTCATTCTTCTTTTTAAACTGTTTTCTCACAGTTTGTGAGTAAGTATTACAATACCTCAAATTATTTTCAAAGTGTTATAATTACAGGGATTAAGTCATGGTTATCTTAACCGCTGGTTAGTGGGGTATTGTGCACATTACTAATTTTTCACCGTTAGGCAATAAGCCCTAACATGGGTTAGGCTAATAAGACCTAACAGTGACAAAACGTCACTAATTGGGTGACTGGACCCAATAGTGGTATGACCATCGTCACACGGGTGGCAAGACCAGATATTAATTAAGATACTGCCATAGTAATCGCTCTTATGCTGTAATTTATAACTATGTGTCATTTTATCAAACTGAATGATTCACTCAGTATTTCCCCGCTGACAAAACCTTCTTACAACATGTTTCAGGTGACCTACTGAATTAAGTACACGTGCTACGGAGCACTATCAAGCTTGAAGTGGTGGCTCAACTAAAATAAATAAACATGTTTGTAAAATAATGAAATTATGATATTTATGGGATTATCCCGAAATGTAAATAAATAATACTCGGGCAAATTTTCTAAGTTTAAAACGATCCTGCTAAGACTTCCGCTATAAAAATAAATACCACGGGATTTTCTGTCCCGCGGCTCCCGAAACGGGTCAAACCGGGTCGGGGGCCGTGACAGAAAAAGGTGGTATCAGAGCCACTGATCAAGCCACTGATTTAAGCTTATTAAGTATTTAGAAAATACTTAATTTTATTAAATTGCTATTTTGTGATTATGTGCTTTATTATCTGATTAAATTGCATATAGTATAGAACAGATTTTATATGTTTAGCAATTAATAAATAAATTAAACTAAAATTTTAGTGCCTTTACAAGTCTAGAAGTCTTATTCAGTATATATATAAATTTATAAATAAAACTTAGGGTACTTTAAAATTCTAATTGTTCTGGTAGTTAAACACATATTTCTATCAAAATTTGTTATAAATTCTGACATAATTGTGTGTATTATGCAAAAACAGCATGAGTGATTTGTCTGATACCCTTCAGAATTTAAATCTCTATCCAGTAAGAGTAGAAGTTTCCAGAGATTTTAATAGGTATATACCAGATATGGAGGAACCTATAGAATTTAATGTTTTACCTCTCGAGCCTAAGAAACCGGAAATTGAAGAAAGTTCTAGGCGAATTAAGGGGTTACCATCTCAAGAAGAAATAGATCTTACAATAACAGACTATAGTGTTATCAAGACTATTAATGAAACACAACTATCAATGAACTTAGAACCAGCTATTCCAAACCTTTCAGTACACTCGCAACCTTTTGAAATAGACGAATGGTTGACTCATGAAATGCAGTTACAGAACAATCCCTATAAACTTTTTCCTCAGTTCCAACTGAAACCTTTTACCAAATTCACCTAAGAGTAACAAGAATACAGTTAGACTCCGCCAGTTCAACCAAGAATTAATAAGTATTGGGAATAGGATCCAAGAGATTGGAAAACAAATCTCCTGGAAATACGATCCAAGGAAACAACGTTACTAGATTATTATTTAACAAAAGGATCGGGAATTGCGATTATGTAATAGTAATAGTAAAATGGGCATGTGTAAAATAGAAAATAAAATAGTTATATATAGAAGCATGATCTAATGAAAATCTTAGAACATTTACAAATTTAGGTTTGTTTACGTGATTATGTGCAATTAAGTAACATTGGATTATTTCTTATATACTAATTATTTATCTATAAATTAGTTGTCCAATGGAAAACGCTAATAATGAACCAGTTAACGAGGAAAATCAATCTGAACATCAATCAGGGGGTCAATATATGACTAGGCAAGATATAGAAAATATCGTTGCTCAAGGGATAGCCAATACTATTCCAACAATGATTGCTCAGGGGATAGCCAACGCTATTCCAGCAATTGTCACTGCTGTTAAAAATCCCGTAGAACCACAGCAGATCATTCCTAGCAAACGTATTGCTGAAGATAATTTCAGTAATAGCGTAAACGGAGGAAATGATCATGTTAATCATGATAATGAACCGCGACGAGCTCCGCTCCCTAAGAAAAGGAAAGCTGCAACGCCTGGTTGCACTTATAAGGAGTTCCTTGCCTGTAAACCTGTAGAATTCGCAGGCAATGAAGGGGCAACTGCGGCACTGCGTTGGTTGGAGAAAACCGAGGCGGTGATCAGAATAAGTAAATGTGTTGAGGAAGATAAGGTTATGTACGCTTCGCACCTTTTCAAGGAAGAAGCATTAGAATGGTGGAATACAGTGTTACAAGCCAAAGGAAGTGACGTAGCCTATGCCATGGGGTGGGAAGAATTTAAGCGATTAATAGAAAGGAAATTCTGTCCCGAATATGAAAAAGAGCAAATGGCAAATAAGTTTTTAAGTCACCGAATGGTAGATGTAGATTGTCGAGGGTATACTTCAAAATTCTTTGAGTATGCCAGAATTGTACCTACTCTGGCTTCGCCAGAACCGGTACTTATCTCTCGCTATATCTGGGGTTTGATTAGCGAAATTCGTGATATTGTCAAAGCTGCGAGACCCCGCACGATTGACGATGCGGTAGAATTAGCTAACACTCTAACTGACGGATTGGTACGCACACGGGAAGAAAATAGGAGAAAGAACTTAGCCCAGAAAATTTCCCAAGAATTTCATATAGGTAATAGTAACAATTTTAAGAAAAGAGAAAACGGGCGATTTTCCACTATTCCATTTTGCGATACCTGCAAAGGAAAGCATTTTGGAAAATGCAAAGGATGCTGCAATTTTTGCAAAATTCCAGGACATCGAGAAGAGGATTGCAGGAAAAAGAAGGCAATCACTTGCTACAATTGCGGAGAACCCGGACACTTCAGAACAAGCTGCCCGAAATTAGGCAACCCGACAAACGAAAAGGCGAAACCTGTAGAAGGGACTACCAAGAGAAACGCAAGAGCTTTTCAATTAACTACTCAAGAAGCTGAACTAATTCCTGACATCATAGTTGGTACGTTTTAGTTCCCAACGTTATGCAAAAGTATTATTTGACTCTGGTACGAACCAAAGTTTTATAAATACTTCATTCTGTCAAATCCTAATTTATCTTTAGCCAATCTTAGGCAAACTTTTATAAATTAAAATAACAATTAAGAATTCCGCGAGAATAAATAATATTTTGCAAGAAGCAAAAAAAAAAAATAGAATTAATAGGACATAAAATTTTCTGTAAACTTGTTAGTAGCCGGATTCGATGTTATAGGAATAGATTGGTTAAATAACCTTGTTCGAATTCTTTGGGATAAAAGCTTCAGTATTATAGGAAGGACGAATCAAGGAAAAGGTATATCGATTATGGGGAATTAAAGTTACAATTAGGAATCGATACCCATTCTCTAGGATTAAGGATCTATTTGATCAAACTTTAGAACACTAGGTAATTATCTACGATATATTTGTGTGTTTTAGATATCATCAATTGAAAGAACAAAACATACCTAAAACCGCTCTCAGGATTAGGTATGAGCGATACAAATTCACAATCATGCCCTTCGAATTAACAAATGCCCTAATAGCATTTATGGACATGATAAACAGAATATGTAAACTATATTTGGATAAATTTGTAATTTTTTTTTCATCAAACAATATACTTATTTACTCCAAAAGTCAGGAGGATTATTGTAAGTATTTATATGCACTCTTAACCTTGTTAAGAAAAGAAAGCTAAGTCTAAAGTACGTAGGATTATTTCCAGTGATCCAACAAATAAGACCAGTAACTTATCATCAACAAATACCAGAAGAATTATTTAAAGTACATGATATATTTCATGTATCCAATCTTAAGAAATAGTTAGCAGACAAAACCCTGATAGTACCTCTTCAAGAGGAAGAAGTAAATGAAAAGTTAAAGTTCATAGAGAAGTCACTACGGATAAAGGATAGAAGAGTCAAATTTCTTACACATAAACAACTAGTATTAGTAGGACTCAAAGAAAGAACCCGGATATATCTGAAAACTAAAATCAGAAATGAAGCAGAGGTACCCTCATCTATTCCAGTAAATCTCGAGGACGAGATTTTTATTAAGGTGGGGAGGATGTAACAACTATCACTAAAATCCATAATTAGGATGGTAATTAGCTATTAAGGAAACCCTGATTAAAACACCCAAGTGATTCTACACAAACCCTAAAATTTTCAGAATTTTCAGAATCAGGATCAGGGCCCCTAAAACTCAGGGGGGGGCAAAACCCTAGTTACGATTATCTTCATAACTATCTGTCAAATTCGAAATTGAAGGAACTGTCGACACAGCAAGCCTAGTTACACACGTAGCTACCCTATGAACATAGGTTACCACTCGTGTAGCGCGACGCCTATAAGGGTACCCCTCGCGCTACGCGACAGGGTCAAATTTTGGGTATAAATAGAAGGGTCTGGCACTTGCATTCTGGTGTTAATTCGACGAAGAAATTCACTTCGTAGACGAAGTTATACACTATTTACTACAAAAACACACACTAATATCGAATCGCTGCCGCGGAACAGGGTAATTACTCGATCGCTATTACGATTCAGTTTCCGGAATCAATACATTCAAAGAATGTCTAAGTGCCGCCCACATTGGGCTATGCTTTGTCGTTTGTCGGTAATCCGATAAATGAGTTGAAGCATTGTACTTTGTCGTTTGTCGATAATTCGATAAATGAGTTGAAGTACTATACTTTGTCGTTTGTCATTTTGATAAATGAGTTGAAGTATTGCACTTGGTCATTCATTGTGAGAAATTGATCTCGGAAGTTATCGTAACTGCTGTATTGATCACTAACCCGTTTGCGTGTATGCATTATTATTTGAATTAGGATAATCAAGGCTAATCAGTAGGCTTATACCTTGCCCGTTAAATCTGCAATGTGAGTCATTCTTCTTTTTAAACTGTTTTCTCACAGTTTGTGAGTAAGTATTACAATACCTCAAATTATTTTCAAAGTGTTATAATTACAGGGATTAAGTCATGGTTATCTTAACCGCTGGTTAGTGGGGTATTGTACACATTACTAATTTTTCACCGTTAGGCAATAAGCCCTAACATGGGTTAGGCTAATAAGACCTAACAGTGACAAAACGTCACTAATTGGGTGACTGGACCCAATAGTGGTATGACCATCGTCACACGAGTGGCAAGACCAGATATTAATTAAGATACTGCCATAGTAATCGCTCTTATGCTGTAATTTATAACTATGTGTCATTTTATCAAACTGAATGATTCACTCAGTATTTCCCCGCTGACAAAACCTTCTTACAACATGTTTCAGGTGACCTACTGAATTAAGTACACGTGCTACGGAGCACTATCAAGCTTGAAGTGGTGGCTCAACTAAAATAAATAAACATGTTTGTAAAATAATGAAATTATGATATTTATGGGATTATCCCGAAATGTAAATAAATAATACTCGGGCAAATTTTCTAAGTTTAAAACGATCCTGCTAAGACTTCCGCTATAAAAATAAATACCACGGGATTTTCTGTCCCGCGGCTCCCGAAACGGGTCAAACCGGGTCGGGGGCCGTGACAGCGTGTAATTTCGTCAACTATTTCAATCATTTAATTGAGGGTAACATGTATTACACGATAACCCTATGTGTTGTTTACAACACTTTAGCATGCTAAACTGTTAACATACATGTACTTACCGGATTTGCGATCAAGCCTCGAACCGAACACACTTTATTCTTAAACCATGAGCTCTGATACCAACTTGTAACGCCCTCTTAATTAATCAAGGTTTTAATAATAAAATGCACATTTTATATGCTAAAATGTGACTTTACAAAAACTTGTTTTACCAACATTACAAACAATTACAATGTTTCAAAAACAATTTATAAGTGTTTACATAATTCACTTATAATAACACAATTCAAGATTTGACGCGGAAGCTTCATTTAACGTGTGTTCAGTTCTTGCTCGACGCTTGATCTTCATCCGGGACTCTCGACATTCACCTATGATCAAAACCAACTTAGAAGTCAGTTTTGATAGTTAACTAACAAATACAACAAGGAAATTGGGTCAAATAATCGAAATAAACCAAAAAATCAAAATTTTCAACAATTCAGGCCGTCGCCACGCGCGACGGCCAAGGCCTTTGGCCGTGGCGTACCGCCATGGACCTATTTTGACAGAATGTTCATTGCTGGTGCTGCATATTCCCAGCATAACCCGATTTCGTGAAAACGAGCATAACTCTCTCGTTTTTAATCCGTTTTACCTGATTCTTTTTCCTACGCGTCCATAATTTAATTCTCCATCTTATGGAGTTAAAATCCAACATCCGGCATAACAAAATTTCAGACCTTTAAGTTTTCGACTTAATACCTTTTTACAAAGTTTTGACCCGTTCATGCGTTTATCAAACAAACATGTTTGTTTGATCCCAAATTCACATGAATCTTATAATTTCAATATTGTCTATCATATTAGGTTCAATTCACGAGTTTATGTATATTCTTAAACCCGTTTGTACTTAAATGCTTATTTTGACCCGTTAAGGGTATTTAAACACTTTTTCGCATAATTCATACTTGTTTATTTCTAGCATCTTATTTTCGCAATATTTATCAAATGATCTTCCACCACAACTATATGTGTGGAGGATTTAATGTGGAGATATATTTATTCCGAGTCTTACTCCTCTGATTATCATTTTACGGCAAAGACTCATATAGAGTCTTTTGACTAAAGATTTATACCTTTCGATTTCTATACTTAATCTAAATATTTATTCAACCATAAAACTCGTTTCCAAACAACCTTTAAGGGTTGTTTGTTCAATTTAGCCTACAAGGGCGTTTTGGTCAATTTTGGTCCTTTTTTTATGACGAAGGACTTTTAGATACTTGTTTGACCCAAAATCCGATCTTTTAACTATAACCTTGTTTAGAAACCATTATGTCTCTAAAACACCACGATTATAACTTAAATTATTCGGTTTATCTTTAAGATAACCAAATATCCAATTTTGACCTTGTTTAACTCTTAGAGAACCTCAAGTACTAAATAATGAGTTGAACCATTTTACTTACCTGACACGGATCAATACATTGACCCGTTTTTAATACCTTGCTTTAGAAATCGCTAAATAATAGCGATGCAAATATCCATTCTACATAGACTCCTGAAATCATATAACTCAACGATAATCATTAGTCGATATTGTCAAAGGGTGATATCACCACCATTCGGCCCGTTTGCCCTATATGCCGAACGTTACCTATTTAATCAAAAAGATGGTTTTTGATTTCCAATTCGTACATCCATCCCATCCCGGATTTTATTACCAATTCCTTTTTCTCTTAAATTCTTTTCTCACAAATTAAACCCATATCGGCTTACGCCATGGATATCCTTTTTACTTCGATTTACATTAGTCAACACTACAAGATATTCCTAACGGAAATCCGTATTTTTGATGTTTCCGTTATCGCATTTATAACGTATAAGATACACAAGTATTCTACATAAGTGTGTAAGTCTCACTTACCTCGCATCCGAATACGCTTTTCTTCTCGTGCTTGATTCGTTTGACCGCTTCTTTCCCAAGCCTCCACCTAGCTCGTTAGGCGACAAACTATCATTATAATTCACGAGATGGTTAGATTAGTCATAATCATTTACGACTATTCCATCTTACGGGTTTTATGTCGAAACTACTATTCGACTTCATCATTGGTTAGTTTGACTTTTAGAAGTCAACTACCTTTAATCATACTGTAGGCGTAATTAAGTTAAATCATCGTTATGATTAGAATCCGTTTTAACCCATATTTCACGTAATTAGTCAAACTAGCCAATTACACATTTCTCTCATAAAATCTTCTTTTTAATATTCATTCAGGCATTTTAACAAACATCTAGTAGGCGAGATTTTGTACATGTATTTTCTCTAATTATGGTCATCATTTTAACCTAGTTTTAGTATCAAAATCATGCCTCTATGTCTAGCGTACATGAACACACCTAGAACTAGCATCACAACATCAATGTTCATCCATTTAACACCTTAATTCAAGTGTTCATCATACTTCTACAAAACCCATTTAACACATGATAAGGTAATTATCAAATCCCTAGTTTTGGCCTCAATTCATCAAGTTTTCAACTAGGGTTTGTTTCTAAACGAAGATTTCATCATAATAACACTTATATACATCAACATTCATTCCAGATTTTCGATTATGATTGTTCATCATAATCTCAAAGTATCACCAAATTACAAAATTTGACATACCTTTCGATCCTCTTGACTTTGTGATCGTTTATACGCGTTCATGCAGTGATTTTGTCTTGAATTGATCCTCAATTTGGGGTTTTTAGCTTGAACAAGGGTGGAACCCTTGTTCGTCCCTTCCTAGCCGTACGAACACACACACACTTAGTGTGTGTGTGGTATTTTATTTCTTGTTTTATTAAAACAAGTTTGCCCACTTGGCCCTAATAGCCCTTCTTGTTTTATTTTGATCAATTGAAACCATAACTCATTATTCATCACTTAATTACATATTATTAACTAGGTTAATTATTCCTAATTAATTTAATGGGTTCGGGAAGTCATAACCCGTTTTACTTTAAGTCCCGTTAAATCGGGCCTTTTATCCATTCTCTTTTCCTGAATGCTCTTATTCACTTTTAATTAATATTAGGATTATTCACTTAATTCCTAATATTTACCGGTTTACTTTTACCACTAACGGTACTTTCCCCGTCTTTAGTATTAACGGGGTTTAATTACCAAACCCGTTTTCGGGGTGTTACAACAGTCAATCATCCAAGTCCAAATTAATGACCTTGGAGATATCACAAACTGTTTTTTATTTTTATTTTAAAAACTACAAGTTTCAAACTAATGAACTTGATTTATTTTCAGAAACACAATCAGCATACTAAGATTTTGAAATTCAGCACTCAGACATCGGTTGTCTAAAATAAAGTAGAAATCAAAATCTTTTTGGATTTTCTGAAATATAAAGCAGTAAAGAAATATTTACAAACATATTTACAGACAATATTTTTTGTTTAAGTTCGTGTCAGAGGATCATATCAGTTTTTGACAAATCACTAGTACCGTTGAGCTTTAAACACTTTCAGTTCTAAACAATTCACTTAGATTGTCAGTATACTGATCCACTTAAATTTTCACACAAATTTCAACTATTTCGAGATACGGATTTAGTGTTTTAAGCACTTAAACTTATTCGTGTGTCCCACCTCAGAATATACTCCCGTATCCAGACTTCTATATTCAGTCTTACAGGTGAATGTAGGGATGTTCAAAAAAATCCGAATCCGAAACCGAATCCGAGGTATCCGAAAACCCGTATCCGAAATATCCGAATTTTCGGATATCAGAATTTTCGGATATCCGAAAATCGGATAATCCGAAAATTCGGATTCGGATTCGGATAGTGATTTTGAGAATTTTCGGATAATCGGATTATCCGAAAATATCCGAAAATTTAATTTTTATTTTTTTCGGATATCCGAATATCCGAAAATATCCGAAGTATCCGAAAAATATCCGAAGTATCCGAAAAATATCCGAAATATCCGAAAAAATATCTGAAATATCCGAAAAATATCCGAAGTATCCGAAAAATATCCGAAATATCTGAAATATCCGAAAAATATCCGAAATTTATATTCGGATATCCGAAACTCTCCGAAAAATCTGGTTCCAAATATTAAAGAATATTAAAAAATAAAAATTAAATAAAAAAATGGATATTCGGATATCCGATTAGATATCCGAACCCAAATCCGAAATTTCGGATATCCGAAAATCGGATATCCGAAATTTCGGATTCGGGTTCGGATGCCAATATTTCACTATCCGAAATTTCGGATATCCGATTTTCGGATATCCGAAAACCGAATTATCCGAACTTGAACACCCCTAGGTGAATGTACACTAGTGATATCTGTAAAGGGTTAATGCGAGGCCATGAGAGCTCAGGTCAGAACTTTCGTTCAGCAAAGAGATGATGGCTCGTCTTTTGGTGTGTTCCCTTTAGAGAATCTTTTCTCCAACAGCACACGATTAGCACTTTTCAATGTTTCATCATTTTTATGCTGAGGGCTAGCTTTATGAATAAAGCAATGCGAAGCATTATACGAGGACTAGGCTATTGCTCTCGCAAAATCAGAAGTTCTGGTATAATACCCCAGATATCACCACACACAAAGACCTAGTATGTCAGAAATAGAAAGCCCTTCAAACAAGATTTCAGGGGTTACCTATATATCCAAGAGATGTTCCCCGCGAGGTAAGTAAAGTATTTGATATTTAAGTTTATATCTCGAAAAACAATCTACTAATCGTGTAAAAATCTACTGGCACATCATCAGTGTGACCGTTTAGCACATTAAAACATTCAATTTCTTTAGCGTACTATGATTGTCTACTGATGTACTATCATTTCATCTTTTTACACAAACACTCTTTTTGAATTTTTTAATGTTTTTGTCAGTAGGTTTTTATCATGTTTTTGGATTTTTCAAATTTTCTAATGTTTTTGATTTTTTCTGAAAAATACTTACTCCCCCTAAAATGCAAAACCATTTAAAGAAAATTTGATAACTGATGTAGATAGCTTTGTCTCGCCATCCATTTTCTGCTTTTCGTGCACTGAAATGTAGAAAATATAATATACCCCCATGATTTACAACACATTGATATTTTACAGTTTGAAAACCGTTTTTCAATCTTCTGAAATTAATCATGTTTGTTCCGCCATGAGGGTTTCGGCATATTCAAGTAACATATTTTTGAATTTTTGACAAAAATGAAAACATATATTTTTTTTTAATTTTTCAGTTTTTAGGGTTTTTGAAATATTGTTTATTTATATACAGAAAACAAACAAACTAAACTCCCTGTTTCAACCAACACAGGGTCCAGTAGCCTGCTCCTCCTCTCGTTGTGCCAGGTTGCTCTGTTTTCCATTCTTACAATCTTCAATTTTCTTGAGCACCTGCACATGCAACAATTTGATTATTTGAACAATGCAACCCAAGCCTGTTTAGACTCAGGTAGTTGAACATAAATCTTTCCAGGTAGAGCTGGATAATTTCTTTCATTTTTCTCAAAAACATCTTCGTTTTGATTACCACTCACAGAAGTCACTTGTTTCTTAACAGTCCATGTTTGACCATTAGGAGTTCCTCGTTTGTAAAAATGTGATTCATTTTGAACATTTTCATTTTGAACAACATTTGGTTTCCAAAAATGTTGAGGTTTTGTTGCATCAACATTTGTTTTCCAACTTTGTGTTGTTCGTAATCTGGGTGTGTGAGAATTCCAGGTCTGTCTTGAATCGAACCTATTCAGGTTTGATTTCCAAGTTTGGTTCGAAACAAACTTGTTTGTGTCGTATCTCCAAGTTTGTTTTGAATCCAATCTGGTTGACCTTCGTTTCACATCCTCAGATCTCTGTTTCATCTCAACCTCATCAGACTTCTTTTTTGACTCAACATCAACAGGTTTCAGATTCGGACACTTGCGTGCAAGATGTCCTGTTTGATCACATTTAAAACATGTTCTTTTGGACACATCTTTGACCTGTGGTTGTTGCTTTTTCTTTTAAGCATAGAACTCTTCATTAGACTGTCGTCTAAATTGGAATTCTTTCTCTTCTTCATAACTTGTTCCATGAACAAAGTTCATCTTTGTCTGATAATTTGGCGTTTCATTTTTATTTCGACTTTGTTTCTTCTTATAACCCAACCCAGCCTTCATGTTTTTCTTCTTGAAACCAGATTTGTTATAAAAAGTTTTATGGCCTTTTCCAACAAACTTTTGAATTTCAGACTTTTCAATCTCAACCATTTTGAAAACTTTGTCAATCTTGTCTGAAATCACATTCTGAATCGGGAATACAACATCTAAGAATAATCTATCCGATCCAATCATGGTATAAACCAATCCTTTTGAATCATCATTTAAATTTTTCTCAGATTTTGAGTTTTTCAGATATCCATCATGAAAATTACCTTCATTTTCATCCTGTGATTCAGAATTACATGTATCAACTGACTCTTCTTTCAACACACTTCAACGACCTTACCTACCACCTCTGAATTACTAGAATCATCAGATTTTGAATAGGTTACGTCAATGTTATCTGGCAATTGATCTACCATGTTGAAAGCTTTTTCGACCTTTTCATCATCATAAAATGCAAACTTGTCCGGTGGTGGAACTTGATGAAACTCTGAACCAATACCTTTCTTGTTTTGCTCAGAATCTTTCCCATCCGGTTTTATATTGAAAATTCTTTCAAGCACATATGACGACGCGTGATAACTTTTTAACTTGTTATTATCCTGTTCTAAATCAGCAATCTGACGCTTAAGTTTAGCAACATCCTCAATATAAGAATTAACAACTTGTTGCTTTATTTCATATTGTCTCTTAAACGTATCAGTTGTTTCAGAACAATATTTCAATCTTGATTGAACAAGTTTCATTTCACTTTTTACTTTTTCATATGATTTTTTTTTGTAATGTGATAAGCCAATTTTATTGAATCATACTCCTTTTTCATTTCCTGACAAACTTTTTCCTTTTGATCACATTTTTCTGTCATTTTTGAAACCTTTTCTTTCAAACTTTCATTTTCTTTTTCTAACTTTTTACATTTTTCTGAAATCATTATTATCTTTTAAAACTTTTTCGTTTTCTAACATTTCTTTGCATTTTCCTTTGAAAACTTTTCCGATTTTATTGAAATTAAGATCTCTTTTTCTGAAGTTTTCGTTTTTCTCAGTACAAGCACTGCATGGTTCCATGCACTTCTTGCACTGTTCAACAATTTCATTTAAGTCTTTAGAATCAGAATTTACCTCAGTGATTGGCACCTCGGTGTTTGCTTCTGTCTGCTTCTGATCAGCTTCACTCTTCTTTTCTTCACCAATACCAGCATCACCAACAACATCTGCTGAACTTTCAACCTTCACTTCTACCGAACTTTCCATCTTCTTCTTAGCTTCTTCAACTTGCTGTTCTTCAGTAACAACCTTTTCTTTTTCAACTCCCTTCTCTTCCAGCTTGTCTTTCTCAGCTACCTTCTCATCTTCTTCTTTAGTAGCTTCAATTTTAACTTCTTTAACCTTGACCTCCTCAGCTACTTTCTTCAAATCATCAACCAGATTCTCAATATTCTTCTTCATTCTTTCTTCATTTCTCTTCCTCAGATTTGATGTCATAGCATCTCTGATGATTTTATCCAGCCTTTTTACATATGTTTTGTCTTTTGCAACATTTGAATAATATTCGCCGGATCGAGGAATTACTAGAAGAACATCATCGTGAACTATGTCACTTCTGGGAACAACAGGTTCACCTTCTATGTTGACAAAACATTCTTTTTTCTTATCCCATCTTTTGTTTCGAACAGCATTTTCATATTCTTCCTGCATCTTCTCCATTTTGCATCCAACAATGAAAATTTCTCTATCAGTTTTCTCTCTCAAAATCTCTTCCCGAGTTTTCTCTTTTATCTCAGCAACAAAAACATGATGTTGGCTTTTTGATGTTTTTCTGCCATGAGTTGTTACAACTCGACCTTTTTCTGGAAGAATCTGACTCCAATCAAAATCTTCATCATCATGGAATACAACAAGTGCTCTTGATTTTTCTCTAGGATTATTCTCAATCATTTTCGGTTCTTCTTTACTGCGATGGTAAATCGCCTTTCGATAATAATCATCATTGAAAGGTTGTTCATTTCCACCAACTGCAGAATTGTTACATTCTCTCTTGAAATTACATTTTTGCTTACATTTGAAGCAGGTCACTTTGGACTTATCAAATCCAAGTTTTGCTGACGGACCACCTAATGATTGCTTCCCGGTAATCTCCATGTATCTCTGAGCTCTGCGAATACAACTTGCCAAACACCAGCGAATGTCTATGAGCTCCATTTCTTCTGGATTAATCTGGTCGTAGTCTTCTTTGGTCAATTCGGAATTTCCAATTTTGCCTGCAACTAGACCTTCATACGATTCCAGAACTGATGCAAGAAAGCTTATTTGCTGTTTAGCTGCATTGATGCTCATAGCCGGAGAATTTTTCAGTTTAAGAGCAATGTTGCAAAAAATTTCTTCAGATTCTTCAGAGCTTGCTTTTGAAGATGAATGATATCCAGAATTGTAACTTGATGAGTTTGTTTGTGGTTCTTTCATCTTTTCAACACTGAACCCAGTCTTTGGTGATTCACCTACTTTCACCGAAGGTATGTTACCTTTGTAATAAAGACCAACATTCTGATGATGCGATGAACTGCTCATCTTGCTTTGCTTTTGTAACTCAAGGTCATGGCTTTCAATTTTTTCTAACAAAGCATCAAGAGAAATTGAATCATACAAAACATCATTTTTCAAAATAAACACAAACGTTTGCCACTGATCAGCTCGTGGTAACGTTCAATGATTTTGTCAATTATTTCTTCTCTTGTTTTCACAATTTCAAACCTTTCAAGTTCTATTTTTAGGTGACAAAAGCGTTCAATCATTTGCCTAACAGATTCACCTTTCAAACTACCAAACAAATCAAATTCCTTTTTTAATAAAGCTATTTTGTTTTTCTTGATTTGTTTACCCCCCTCAGCTTTCACCCGTAAAGCTTCCCATACATATCTCAATGACCTATCATGATTTAACAACGAAAAAATATCATCTCGAATTGATTGTTGGATCAAGGCAATCATCTTCTGCTCATATGAGAATTTCTTTTTGTCTTCTTCTGAAAAACTTCTGAGCGGAATTTCTTCACCTTTATCATCAATAGGTCTGTCCTAACCAAACTCCAAACAAAACCAGCTTTCATGGGCATAAGCTTTAGTCCAGTTAATAAACCTTTCTTTCCACCATACATAATCCTCAATGTTTTCAAGTTTAGGTGCTTTCGAATAGGTTCCATAGAATTTATCATGTTTAATATTATCTTTAATGGATCTTGTTATCGATTTGGGTGTAACATCTGAAGTTTCCGACGAATCTGAAGTAAATGCGTTGTAGAAAGTGTTGTAGAATTCTTCAGCCATGATGAAAATTCCTTGAATTATCTGGAGACAACAAACAAACAAACACAATCAGTTTAATCAATAAGAAACAACTTGAAATAAACTGACACTCGATTGACGTGAAATGATCTTGATGCGAAATGTCCACTTTCAAATGAAATCAAGTCTCAAGCGAAATCACTTCTCCAAACGAAATTACCCGGCCAAACGAAAATAGCTTTGAAACGAAATTACCCTAATTTTGTTCGAAGTGACACCCTTTCAAACGGAATTGTAATTCCGTGCGGAATTATCAATCGAAAACAGAACTTCAAGCGAAATTACTAATTTTACGTGGAACCTCTCAAACGAAATTACCACTTTGGTGCGGAATTACTAATTTCGTTTGGAACACTCAAACAAAATTACGACTTGGTGCGAAATTAACCCCTAATTCCGTACGAAATTATGCTGATGTCATTATGTCCGATCTGATTTTCAAGCGAAATTACAAGTTTTATCAGTTTTAGATCGAATTTTAGTCCAATTCTTTCAAGGATTAGTTAAAACACTGTTTCACATGATATATATGAAATTCAATCCATTTTGACCATCAAATCTTGTTCAATTTAGAAAAGAAGGTGTAGAAGTAAGAAAGTCTGATGAAATTGATGGGTGGTCCATAGGACAACCCTTAATGGTGTTAAATGACAAGTTAATCCCTCATTTAATCATGTAATTGTCTTGAATTAGATGACTACAGTTGCTTATGTTTCAGGTACATTCGGAGCTTAAAAGTGTGGAAATGAAGCTTCGGAATAGGCGCGGTTGGACTAGAGATTGAAAGATGGAGCATACATGAAGAAAATAATTTACTAAAACTGAAGAATTAAGAAGATAGCATGATAGAGGACGAAATTACGAGAACGTAGGCGAAAACGGAGTTGAAACGAAAAAGTTATGCTGAAAACAAAATTTCATGCTGAAGCCTACCGTAATTTACGGTAGCTACCGTAAATTACGGTAGACCCCAGCATTTTTCGTCCACCATAAGGCAGTAGAGACCCACCGTAACACTTTTTGGTCCACCGTAACTTACAGTGGTACCGTAATTTACGGTGGTACCGTAATTTACGGTGGAGATGACGGAGAAATGTGTAACTGCCCTATTTTATGATGTTTTATTGTGTCTTTTCAAATGCAATCATTCCTATTCGGTTACCAGCAGTCTAGGGGCGATTTTTGGGTGTTCTTGAGAGCTTGAAACAATTTCTAAACATCTTGTTAGTGTTTTTAATTCCTATGAACACTGATATGTATGTGATGATGATTGTCCAAGTCATGAGTGGCTAAACTTATAGTGATCATCCTAGGTTGAAGGTTTTTCTAAGACATTTGTGTTTTGATTCTTATTTCTAGAATATAGACTTGCTATGATGGTTTGTTTATTATGGTGTGTTGTTTTCTTGTTCGTAAATTGTTAATTTGTATGTTAATCTTAGTCTAAACCATATGTTCTTGGTGCCGTTGGCAATCGAGATATCATGGGCGGGATTAGGATTGGGTATTGATTAATTGGTCATCGGGTAACAACCTCGCGTTCTAGGAATCCGAGTACTTAGTTCCCTTTCATCACGACAAGTAATAACACATGAACCATGTCTATGTGGTTCTTTCTAGTTGAATATTTGCATGAATGTGGAAGCAAACCGGAAACTTAGGATGGTCATTTCTCTCTAAATTGTTTACAAAACCAATTCTCAATTCGCATTTTAATTAGTAATCTTAGTTTTAAAAATCAAACAAACAATCCAACTCTTTGAATTTACTTTTTATTGTAACTAGTTTAATCTTAGTTAACTTAGATACATTTCTAAATAACACATTTTCCACAAACTCCCTGTGTTCGATACCCACTTACCGCTATCTACTTAGTTGTAATTGGGTTAAATTTGCGTGACCACGACATCACGTCAAATTTTGGCGCCGTTGCCGGGGAGTAGTGCGCAACGTGTGTTAGTTTAATAGTTTTGTTTTGTTATTTTCGGGTTTATGCTGGTTGTGTTTAGTGTGCAGGTATTTCAGGTGTATGCATACTAGGGGCTCTCACAGGTCATCACCGCTATCGTTTGATCCGGAAATTGAGAGAACACTAAGGCAAAACAGATTTTAGTACGAGAAAACAAGATCATTGGTTCACCCACTTCACCCCTTACACCGAGAAACATTATGGCTGATTCACAAATCCCACCTACAACGGGTCAAACGACCTCATCCTTTATACCTACTTCCACCCAACCATCACCAAACACCACTTTACCTAATACCACTGTCGAATTCACACCAACGAATGTCACTCAACCGATCACTACCCAAGTCGAACCCACTATTACCTTTAGCCCTTCTACCACAATCCCACCAATTTCCTATTTCTTTCCCCCAACTACGGGTCAATCATCTTCTAATTTCACAATTGCACCAAATTCCACTATTGTGCATGCTATGCCATCTTTTAGACCACAAAACTAATCGGGTTTTCAGTACTCGACTATCCCATTTGGGCAAACTTCGGGAATTCAGGGAGGTGGTTATGATGAGGGATACGAAGATTTTGAGGGTTTTGATGAAGATGGGTATGCTTATGGAGGTGATGGGGATCAAGGAGAGTTCGGTTACGTGCAAGGCCAATTTCAAGTAATGCCAAGTGTTGGTGGAGTGCCACAACATCAGATTATACCACAACACATTAGGCCAAGGCCACAAGGGCCGCAATTGCAACGTCCGGTGCCTTTGCAACAAGTTCGCCCACAAAATATGCAACCACACTTCCAAAGGCCAATTCAACGCCCACCGATGCCACCATAACAGTTTCAACAACCAATTGCACCACAAGGGCATGTGCCAAGGCCAATGGGTCCTATTCCTCAAAGGGGTAGGTTCGGTGTACCAAGGAGGCATCTTAGAGAAAATGCGAGGGGCATTGAAGCGCATTTTATGCCGGTAATCACTCATAATCCTTCACCGGTAGTCATTCCTCACAATGATCAAGGAAGGACATTTGAAGTGAGGACCAACTCATTGCAAAGCTTGCCAAAATATAAGGGTTTAGCAACGGAGGAGCCTTACTTTCATTTGGAGGCTTATGACTCGATTTGCAACACTCTTGGGAGTCAAGGATTCTCAGCCGATGATATTAAATTGGTACTATTCCAATTTTCTTTGGAAGACAAAGCGAAAAAGTGGTTCTACACATTACCTTCAGCATCTATATATACATGGGGGGAAATGCAACAAACCTTTTTGGATGAATTTTACACCGCTCAAAAGACGAATGATGCTAGGAAAGGGTTGAGAAGCTTTCAACAACAACAAGGTGAGATGTTCCATGAGGCTTTTGAACGTTTCAACATGATGATAAAGAATTGCCCTCATCATGGGATTGAGCTTTGGGAGTTGATGAATGCCTTCCACGAGGGATTGAGTGTCGAAGATGCTCGTGATCTAATGTCAATTACAAATGGTACTTTTGGCACAAATTACGAGAATGAAGATTGGGAGTTCTTGGAGAAAATGGCCATTACATCAAAGAGGAAAGCTCAAGCATCAAGGAGAGCGCGACCGGCTGTCACAAGATCACAAGTTCATACGGTTGACGATGGTAATGTTCAAACTTCTAACCAAATTTATGATGTTTGTGCTATTTGTAATGAAATAGGTCATGCGGCTGAAAATTGCCAAGGGATGGTTCAAGGGCAATATGAAGAAGTTCATGCGGTACAAGGTCAAGGAGGGGGTGGTAGAAACTACAACATGAATTCCAATACTTACCACCCCGGTTTACGAAATCACCCGAACTTTAGATACGGGAATTCGTCAAATCAAGCCAACCCGAACTTCCAAGGAAACCAAGGATTTCAAAGGCAATATCAAACGGGTCAAAGTTTTTCGGGTGGAAACGAGGTAATGGAGATGTTGAAGGCGATGCAAATTGAGATGCAACGAAGGAATCAGCTTGATGATGCTCGCATTCAAAAAGACGAAATCCGTGATAAAGCAATTCAGTCGTTGACTACCCAAATGAGTCAACTTGCGAGCGATGTGGCAATATTGAAGAAATCAAAAGGCCAACTACAAAGTGACACGGTGACAAATCCCGAAAACATTAAAAGTGTTAATATCAATGTGGTAAGTACCGTTCCTAATAGTGAATTCAATGAAACATTTTTAACATCTTCTTGTCAAGTGAGTGCAGGTATAGGAAGGGATGCCGAGGTTGAAATGGACAAAGGGCATGGAGCACCACTCGTGCCTATTCAAGTGGGAAAATTAAAAATTCCTCAAGCATTGTTGGACTACGGGGCGAGTATGAGCGTGCTACCAGGCGATCTATACGATATGTACGACTTTGGTCCGCTTCAAGATATAGACACCATGGTGAGTTTGGCGGATGAAAGTTGGAGGCGTCCATGGGGAATGGTTAATAATGTTATGATTCGGTTGGGAGAATTTGACTATCCGGTGAATTTTCTGGTTTTAGATTATGTTTCTACCAAAACGACATCACAACAAAGGGTAATTTTAGGTCGACCGTTTCTTTATACGGCAAGTGCTCAAATCAATTGTAGAGACGGGATCATTACTATGACCGAAAAGAACCGTAAGTTGTACTTTGATATTCATACTAGGGAGATTATGAACCTTAAAGAGAAGGGTAGAGAGTCTAGTAACCATATGAAAAGTGTGCATCAGAGAATAAAAACAAACAAACCACCGGGGTGTGAAAAGAAATATGAAGGTTCGAGCAGGTATGTAGTTGACTATCCACCGAATGGACATTTGATGGATTCATTTCAACCAATGACAAGCTACAGTGGGGGAGGTGATAGGAACCGATTCTTTGAGCCACCATAAATAGGGGTGGCATGGTCTGGCTGAAGACTCGAAACTTAGCGCTGCTCGGGAGGCAACCCGAGGTTTTATATTGATCTTTCTATGTTTATTTTTCTATGTTTCAGGGCCATGGCGACATTCAAGTGTGGGGAAGATGTGTGGATACTTGTGTGAAGGTGGTGTTAGGAAGTCGGATCATCCACAACATCTGTTGTGTCAAACTTCACCAGGTCAATGTACTCTTTCCTTAGTCTTGTTATGTTCTTTAGCTTTGAAATATTGGTAGTTAGTTCGTTTGCTTTTAGATTAAGAAAAAAAAAAAGAAATTTGGGGTTTGAGATTTTGAGCTAATATTGATGTTGAATGGGTTTTTAGTGATCAATTCCTTCCAAAACCATACATTGGGGTCAATGTATCCCAAGTGTGGGGATGGGGGAAAATTTTGACGGTTTTTAAAATTTTTAAATCAAGCGAAACATTGTTGAAATTCGAACACTTTGAACTTACCCCGAGTGACACACCGGCAACCCTTAATTACCCTTTTTCTTGGTGAGAGTTGAAGCCACACTTGTACATAAATAAAATTTATCTTTGATGAGAGTGGCTACGGGCGGGGGTGCATTAGAACTTGTGCTTGAATGCGGTTTGAGTCCTTAGTTGGACGTGAATATGAAAAGGATAGGGGCATTTAGGTAGCCTCGTCTTTAGAGTGCGAGTGTGGGATTTGGGGGGGGGGGGTTGGACCTCATTAATTATATATATGAGCTTGGTAGTGAGAGGGGCGGGGGTTTGGACATTTAGTTGCCAAATTTTGTGCCTAAAGCCTATCATTTGTTACCCCTTAGCTAGTTTCCTAAAATTTTACCCAACTTGACCTGGTCTTATAGTGTTAGTAGTGTTTTAGTAATGTGTAGATATGTTATGATGTTATGTTGAATGTTTGCTTATTGATTAAAAAAAAGAAAAAGAAAAAAAAAGAGATATGAAAAGAAAGAAAAAGAAAAAAAAAGCGAAAAAGCAATGAAAAAGAAAAAAATGATGTATGAGTTGTCTTGTATATAGAAGTCTTTGGTTTGTTTTGTTTGTTTTATTGTGTAATAAAAGACCGGGTTAAGTCATTCGCTACTACATATATATTTCCATTTCCTACCCGTATGCCTAGCCACGTTACAACCTTTAAGTCCCTTTGATTTGCATTCATGTTTTGACAATTGTTAGGTGGAGGACCAATTCAGGTACAAGCATATAGTTGTGCAATTACCCGTTTACCTTTTGTGTGTCTAGCTTATCTTTGCTAGTGCTTACTTGTTGCCGAGAGGAGAGATATAGCGAGGGGTGTGTTGTTTGGGTGTTAGGAAAAGGGCTAGTAAAAGGATGATATTTTTATGCTTGGTTTATGTTGATCGCTTGTGCATTTTAAAATGGTTTTTGATGGGTTGCTTGGGACAAGCAACGGTTAAGTGTGGGGATGTGATGGGTGGTCCATAGGACAACCCTTAATGGTGTTAAATGACAAGTTAATCCCTCATTTAATCATGTAATTGTCTTGAATTAGATGACTACAGTTGCTTATGTTTCAGGTACATTCAGAGCTTAAAAGTGTGGAAATGAAGCTTCAGAATAGGCGCGGTTGGACTAGATATTGAAAGATGGAACATACACGAAGAAAATAATTTACTAGAACTGAAGAATTAAGAAGATAGCATGATAGAGGACGAAATTACGAAAATGTAGGCGATAACGTTGAAGAAAACGGAGTTGAAACGAAAAAGTTATGCTGAAAACAAAATTTCATGCTGAAGCCTACCGTAATTTACGGTAGCTACTGTCACACCCCGACCACGTAGAACATACAAAACGTGGCGGAAACGTCGGGGAGTGTTGTAACAGAATCAATTGTTTCAAATCCATGGCAATTGAAGTTTCGTTTTATTAATCAAACATGAAAGTTTACATTGTTTTATACAAGAACCAAAGAGTACATAACATAATTTAACTAGTTCTTGTCTCGTTTTAAGTCACTAAGGCACAGGTCCGCCTAAGTATGTCTTGATAAGTCCTATGCATCATCTCCTGAAAACACATGTGAAAATAGGTACGTCAGCATAAAAATGCCTGTGAGATACATTGGTTTTGTGAAAACGGAATTCATGACTTATGTTTGAGAAAATGTTTAGTCATGAACCTTGTAATTTGCTTTGTCTTGTAAATCATTTGAAAAACGATAAAATCAAATGATATGTATAAATAAGAAGACACTGTATGGTTAAACGGATAACCATGTAAAATGTGTTTGTATAAGATGGATCGTTTGTAAAACAATGTCTCGTGAAAAGTGTGTTATTTGTATAAAATGTCATATGTCTCAAATTGAAATGATTCAAATAACGTTACGATATGTAATACCATACAAACACTTATATATAGGAAGTACCAGCGGCGTATCCACCATGCTTGTATCATATTACACACGCCTCGTTACTTAATCACTTACTCAAACCAAACCATCAAGATGAAATGTTTAACAATTGTAGAAATGTTTATGTATAGTCAAATGTCTATTGTCAACTGTAAGTCATGTCAACGGATACAACTGGTTTACACGGTTCAATGGTTACAAACAGTTCATATAATCGAAGGGTTAAGACGGTTCACATAGTCAAATGGTTACAACGGTTCAAAATGTAGTATAATGTGTTCATATGCTGGATGAGCATATGCAACAGAAATGCAATGTAAAACAATGTACTAAGTACGCACACAATGGGCATACATAGCATGTAATGTAAAGCAATGTACTAAGTACGCACACAATGGGCATACATAGCATGTAATGTAAAGCAATGTACTAAGTACGCACACAATGGGCATACATAGCATGTAATGTAAGGCAATGTACTAAGTACGCACACAATGGGCATACATAGCATGAAATGTATTGTAAAGTGATGTACTAAGTATGCACACAACGGGCATACGTAGCATGAGATGTATTGTAAATAGATGTACTAAGTATGCACACAATGGACATACATAGCATAGACACAATGAAATCATGTACTATATATATACTATCGAACATAGCAAGTATATGATGTGAAAACCGGAAAGCATGAAAGTAACAAATAGGCACATGCGTTTCACCCCAAAAAAATTTGGAAAACAGTAAAAGAGGGGTTCAATGTACTCACCTGAGATTGCTTTGAAGTTCTTGTATAATAACCAAATAATGCTAGAGATCACGGAATATCAAACGGCACCTAATAGGTAGCTATGTTAATATACCGGACCTAAATCGGAAGGATAGGATAGTATGCGGGTTCGTAAACCAAACGAGTATGGAGACTCGTGAAATATGGTTTAACAAAGCCTACATACTAAAATGAAACCTAACCTAAGTGCTTACGGCCCATTACGACCCGTTTAGGTAGCTTATGCTACCTTAACGCGTCGTTCGCGTAGAACGCGTTTGGAACGCCTAACATCGTGACCACAAGGTATAACCTCGGAAGGTTACAGCTATGGTCACCTAATGTGTTTGGTCGGACCCTAATGATCGACCAAATGGGTCGGGTTCGAAAGTATAAGCGATGGTTTAGATCGCTTACCTCACGACCCTATATAAGCACTATACTAAAAGTGACGAGCTAAGCATGTTAGAACATGCTTAACTAAGTTTAGAAAACAGGTTTGGCATCAAAACAAATGGCTTTGATGCTCACGAGTAGTTTGGTTACAAAATACGCAAGAATGCGCATTTTGGCCGAAACTACGACTCGTCACTGAGCCTAGATAACATGGTAATCAGTAGGTATAGTTGCCATCGACTATAACCATCGTGATCACGCTCACGTTATGAAGTTCCAATGAACTTCGTGTTGACCATAGGCTGGTCAATGCAGAAAGTCAACAAAACATTGACTTTCGGACTCGAAAAGCGAATAAAAGAACGAAAGAACACTTACGAAGGGTCCCCGAATGCTAATCTAGATCAAAATGGCTCAGGTATGAAACAAAGGTTCCAACTTAGAGCTTTTGATCAGATTTTTGTGGGTTTTCACCAAGGGGGGGGTATTTATAGGAAAAGTAAAGCCGTTAGGATCGTTTCTTGAATACCGTGCCACGATCTTATGCGTACACTTGTCACAAAGTTGTGGTGCCTTATCTTGATCCTTAGCTCCTGAGATTGTGAAAGGGCATTTGCCCTTTGGTGTGTTTGAAAGGCCAAGTTTACAAGAAAGACAAACTTTCTGTTACTGAAGGGGCCATGCGGCCCGCATCAGGATATGCACAAACTCAGGCGGGCCGCCTGGGCCTGTCTGATCTGCACATACTTTCAGAAATGGCAGTTTTGGTCCCTGTTGCGTATTTAAGCCATTTCCGACATTTCTAAGGCCCGTAAAGCCAACTTTAAGGCCCTAAAATGATGCCTAAACATTGTGGACATGAAACATGCTCAAAAATATGTCGGATGTTTGTTCGTTTGGCCGTACGAATGCGATGTTCGGTTAATTACGACGGAATGCGCATAAGCGCGAAAAACGATCCAAAATGCGTGACGAATGGATTTTTCTCATGCCAAATACTAAGGCATAATATAAGGATGCTTACATAAATTTTTGGATGTCCGGATGTATTCAGAACGTAAGTTATGCGCGAAAGTGCAAACTTGTGCACTTTTTGACACTTTTAGTCCCTAAATGATCCAAAAGTTTGTTTTAGCATACCAAACCCCTCAAAGCCTATTTCTAAGCTATGTAAAGGATATTTATGGTATGTTTAACTTATGGACATGTTCCGGAATGTTCGTTACAGTTCAAATTGGCATACTTTCGCAGTTTGTCAAGTTTAGTCCCTGTAAGCGAATTAACTTGTTTTTGCCATACCAAAGCCTTCAAAACTTATTTCTAAGTCATGTAAAGGTTATTTAAGGTATGTTGAGTATATGTTGATGTTCCGGAGTATTTGTCGCATTAAACTGAGTACGTTTATGCACCAGTTTGCGTATAATTCTCCAGAAAGCGTTGTAGAGTTTGAAATTGAACAAGAATTGATATGTGCAAAAGATACACATATTTATACAAGATCCCAAGTATGAAATACAATATTTCATCGGCTTGGTATTTGTTTGATGGTCGCGGTGACACAGGTGTCACAGTCTCCCCTACTTTAGGAAATTTCGCCCCGAAATTTATTCGTAGGAGTCTATTTGTGACTCTGCCAAATAACCATCAGTGATATGCAAGGCAATACCCTGTCATTTCCTTAACGGTCATTCTTCAGAAATGAAAATGAATAGACGGAGTCATTTTCCTCACGAGTATTCTTCAGAAATGGAAACGACGGAATAAGCAAACGGATGTTCATTTCCTTAACGGTCAAATCTTCAGAAACGAAAAATGAACAGACGGAGTCATTTTTAGTGGTTGCTTCATCAGAAATGGAAATGAAGGATAACACAACGGATATTCATTTCCTCAACAGATAAATCTTCAGAAACGAGAATGAACAGACGGAGTCATTTTCAACGGTTGCTTCCTCAGAGTTGGAAATGAAGGATTACACAACGGATGTTCATTTCCTCAACGGATAAATCTTCAGAAACGAAAATGAACAGACGGAGTCATTTTCAACGGTTGCTTCCTCAGAGTTGGAAATGAAGGATTACACAACGGATATTCATTTCCTCAACGGATAAATCTTCAGAAACGAAAATGAACAGACGGAGTCATTTTTAATGGTTGCTTCATCAGAAATGGAAATGAAGGATTACACAACGGATATTCATTTCCTCAATAGATAAATCTTCAGAAACGAGAATGAACAGACGGAGTCATTTTCAACGGTTGCTTCCTCAGAGTTGGAAATGAAGGATTACACAACGGATGTTCATTTCCTCAACGAATAAATCTTCAGAAACGAAAATGAACAGACGGAGTCATTTTCAACGGTTGCTTCCTCAGAGTTGGAAATGAAGGATTACACAACGGATATTCATTTCCTCAACGGATAAATCTTCAGAAACGAAAATGAACTAACGGAGTCATCTTCAACGGTTGCTTCCTCAGAGTTGGAAATGAAGGATTACACAACGGATATTCATTTCCTCAACGGATAAATCTTCGGAAATGAAAATGAACTAACGGAGGTTGCTTCCTCAGAGTTGGAAATGAAGGATTACACAACGGATATTCATTTCCTCAACGGATAAATCTCCAGAAACGAAAATGAACTAACGGAGTCATTTACAACGGTTGCTTCTTTAGAGTTGGAAATGAATAGGGTTAACTCTAGACACATGACAGAACTTGCTGTGATTTCTGTGCACTAAATTCCATAATTATGTATGCATCCATAATTACGTAATCCCTTGCACAGTCCGCACAGTTTGTTTTGTAATGTTTTGGGGAAGGATATCAAACTTGTGATGAGGGTGACTAGACTTCCATCGGTTCCTATTAATTAGATCGACAGGGGATCTTCTTAGTTAGGCCACCAAGGAGTCCTTCAAGCTATATCATCACATGATATCCCTAGCCAGATTTTTGGATTAATCTGTTTAACTAGACCACTCAAGGGTCTAATTATGAAGTAGTACTTTATAATCCAAGGAACTTAACTGTAACGTAGAAGTCCATTGAGGATTTTAAGTAATACCCTTGGGTATCCTACTATGAATCTCTTGTACAAGGATATGTAAGATTCTACGAAGATTTGGATAACATAATTTGGATCACACAACAACACATAAGGGAACACATAAGCACAAAGTCACATAATTATTTAACTTGATTATAATTTGTTATTAACTTGTTATCGATTGAATACGGATATGGAAACCAATCGACGGGTCTCAATGTTCACTGGAATCTATCTGAGAAGATAGGAAGATCTCCCAAAATTTGATTTTTGATTACAAGGAATCACCACATTCGAATTAAGGTATACAACAATTAAGGACTTACGGGAAATCCTTAGGTACCCTATTAAGGATTTATAGTGGTACATTGGGTATTCGTCTCATGTTGTAACTTGCGCTTTGTACTTCGTTTCCTTAGAATAAACGGGTTCTTAGGAATTTTGTGGAAGGCGCAAGAGGTCATAGAATGGGAGAATTTTGGGGGTAGTTTGTTCTTCAAGGAATACGGTTTCTTGATTGTCGGTATTGTAAGGGATATGTCGTTTATACATGCAACCACAGAAATACATTGCAATGTAAATAAAAGGTTTATTTATAAACAACGATAACAACTGTTTCTTGGACCTTGACAACAAAAGAAAATAATACATAAGACGTGATTATTTCTAAACGACGTTGTCTTCTAGTCAGTCAGATGCTCATCCCTGTGCTGGATTTGCATTAGCAAGCTTTGGGCAATTTCTTCGGAAATGGCCCATCTCGCCACAGTTGAAACAAGAGCCTGGTAGAAAACGACCTTGAGCAGGATTGTTGCCAGCTTGGTTTGGCGCAGCTGCAGTTGGGCAGACTCTTGCTGTGTGGCCTATAAGTCCACAAGTTTGGCATTTGCGGCACTGTACATTGGCGTGATGATGGAGGCTACATTGGTTGCACAAGGGTGCTGTTCCATTGTATGGTTTTCTAGCAGGGAGTTGAGCTGGTTGGTTGGGGACGGCTTGACCATTGTGAGCGACCACGGCGAAGTTCTGAGAAGCCTTTCGCTTCTTTGACTTCTTAGGGGATTCAGTTTGTTCATCCATGGTCTTTGATTCCTCGATTGGGTTCGATTCCCCGACCGGTTTCTTGTCACCTTTTCGGAAAAGTTTACCTTTCCTGATCTTTGATTCAGTCAAGGTTGCAGATAGCTCAATGGCCTGTCTAACTGTAGTAGGGTTGCTACCAGTCACAATGTCTTGTATTGAGTCAGGGAGGCCATCAATGTACTTTTCAATTGCCTTATCCAAAGGTGTAACCATATCCGGGCATAACAAACTTAACTCCTCATAACGATCCGTGTAGGCTCGATGCTCACCGCTAACTTGCTTAAGATCGTCGAACTCCGTTTCCAAGGCCCTGATTTCGTGATGAGGACAGAATTCCTTCATCATCAGAGCTCGAAGCTCTTGCCATGTTTGAGCCAGTGCCACATCGGCACCCATATCTCTCATCACACCATTCCACCATGTCAAAGCTCGTTTCTCAAAGACGCTAGATGCAAATTCTACCTTTCGCTCGTTTGTACATTGAACATGTCTGAAGGTGCTCTCTAAACTCTCGAACCATTGCAGAAGTGCAGTCGCTCCTTGAGACCCAGAAAACTTTGATGGCTTAGCTGAGTTGAACGTCTTGAAGTTGAAGGGGGCATTATTGTTGTTGTTGGCTTGGTTCCATTGAGCAAAGAGGTTTGGGAATTGAGCAGCCATTTGCTGTGCAATGATCTCTGCCAGTTCTGCAGTCGCTATCTGGTTTTCGCGTCGAGGAGGCATTCTAAATGAGGGACAAGAAAGAAAACAAATGAAATGGCATTGGGTAAGAATAGGATGTTACAATTCCCGACCATATTCATGGTTGATGGTCATTTGTTTGAATCCACGAAGCAAACAAACAACACCAAGGCTGAATCAAAGCAAATAGATCCTCATAGTGTATCGCGAAGACATGCTCGCCTATAAGTGGACACTTACCCCAAGAGTTCCCAGGTAAGAGTGACTAGTCCGATTATGTGGATTTGTACGAACACTCTAACCTTAGACAGAAAACCCAGGGTACAGGCATCCATTCTTCCAGTTTGCACGTGTTCACACTTTTTAGGACCCAACACTTTGACGAGTGTTTTGAAAATTCGAAGGGGTTCAAAACCTTATAACAGAGGGTTCAAAACCTAGTAATCAATCATCCTAGAACAGATGATTAGTTTTCAAAGCGGTTTTGAAATTTATGTTCTTGTTGTGGTCGTCGCCTAAGGATAGGCGACGGTATTTGTTTTATGACTAAACGCAAGTAAACTCGCGTTAGGGTCCTAGGAAGGTTATAGACTAGGTCAAAGCATTACTAATAACCTAATTCCCTATAACCATTGGCTCTGATACCAACTTTTCTGTCACACCCCGACCACGTAGAACATACAAAACGTGGCGGAAACGTCGGGGAGTGTTGTAACAGAATCAATTGTTTCAAATCCATGGCAATTGAAGTTTCGTTTTATTAATCAAACATGAAAGTTTACATTGTTTTATACAAGAACCAAAGAGTACATAACATAATTTAACTAGTTCTTGTCTCGTTTTAAGTCACTAAGGCACAGGTCCGCCTAAGTATGTCTTGATAAGTCCTATGCATCATCTCCTGAAAACACATGTGAAAATAGGTACGTCAGCATAAAAATGCCTGTGAGATACATTGGTTTTGTGAAAACGGAATTCATAACTTATGTTTGAGAAAATGTTTAGTCATGAACCTTGTAATTTGCTTTGTCTTGTAAATCATTTGAAAAACGATAAAATCAAATGATATGTATAAATAAGAAGACATTGTATGGTTAAACGGATAACCATGTAAAATGTGTTTGTATAAGATGGATCGTTTGTAAAACAATGTCTCGTGAAAAGTGTGTTATTTGTATAAAATGTCATATGTCTCAAATTGAAATGATTCAAATAACGTTACGATATGTAATACCATACAAACACTTATATATAGGAAGTACCAGCGGCGTATCCACCATGCTTGTATCATATTACACACGCCTCGTTACTTAATCACTTACTCAAACCAAACCATCAAGATGAAATGTTTAACAATTGTAGAAATGTTTATGTATAGTCAAATGTCTATTGTCAACTGTAAGTCATGTCAACGGATACAACCGGTTTACACGGTTCAATGGTTACAAACGGTTCATATAATCGAAGGGTTAAGACGGTTCACATAGTCAAATGGTTACAACGGTTCAAAATGTAGTATAATGTGTTCATATGCTGGATGAGCATATGCAACAGAAATGCAATGTAAAACAATGTACTAAGTACGCACACAATGGGCATATGTAACAACTGTCACTAAAATCCATAATTAGGATGGTAATTAGCTATTAAGAAAACCCTAATTGAGACACCCAAGTGATTCTACGCAAACCCTAAAATTTTCAGAATCATCAGAATCAGGATCAGGGCCCCTAAAACTCAGGGGGGGCAAAACCCTAGTTACGATTATCCTCATAACTATCTGTCAAATTCGAAATTTAAGAAACTGTCAACACAGCAAGCCTAGTTACACACGTAGCTACCCTATAAACATAGGTTACCCCTCGCGTAGCGCGACACCCATGGGGGTACCCCTCGCGCTACACGACGGGGGTCAAATTTCGTATATAAATAGGGGTGTCTGGGACTTGAATTTGAGAGTTGAAACGACGTAAAACGTCAAAATACACGCTGAGTTATCAGCTATATACTACACAAACACACACAGATCTCGAATCGCTGCCGCAATCAGGGTAATAACTCGATCGCTATTACGATTCAACGTCCGATCGATTATAACTATCCAACGATAGTCCAGGTGCTGCTCAATTGAGCTTGTACTTTGATTATTCGTCGTGATTTCGACTTGAATATTAGAGTGCTGTTCGAATTCGGACTATGCTCTGTTATTCGTTGTGAATCCGACTGAATTATCGAGTATTGCACTGATTAATCGTTGTGAAGGTTTAATCTCGTGAATTGACGTAATTGCTGTATTAGTTACTAACCTGTGTGTGTGCATTATGTTAAATTAGGTTTAATCAAGGCTAATCAGTAGGCTTATACCTTGCCCGTTAAATCTGCAATGTGAGTCATTCCTCTTTTATAAACTCTTTTCTCACAGTTTGTGAGCCAACTGTTTTACAATACTCCAAATTATTTTCAAAGTATTATAATTACAGGGATTAAGTCGTGGTTATCTTAACCGCTGGTTAGTGGGGTATTGTGCACATTACTAATTTCTCACCGTTAGGCAATAAGCCCTAACATGGGTTAGGCTAATAAGACCTAACAGTGACAAAACGTCACTAATTGGGTGACTGGACCCAATAGTGGTATGACCATCGTCACACGGGTGGCAAGACCAGATATTAATTAAGATACTGCCATAGTAATCGCTCTTATGCTGTAATTTATAACTATGTGTCATTTTATCAAAATGAATGATTCACTCAGTATTTCCCCGCTGACAAAACCTTTTTACAACATGTTTCAGGTGACCTACTGAATTAAGTACACGTGCTACGGAGCACTATCAAGCTTGAAGTGGTGGCTCAAATAAAATAAATAAACATGTTTGTAAAATAATGAAATTATGATATTTACGGGGTTTATCCTAAATGTAAATAAATAATACTCGGGCAAAATTTTCAAGTTTAAAACGATCCTGTTAAGACTTCCGCTATAAAAATAAATACCACGGGATTTTCTGTCCCGCGGCTCCCGAAACGGG
Source organism: Helianthus annuus (assembly GCF_002127325.2). Lineage (NCBI taxonomy): Eukaryota > Viridiplantae > Streptophyta > Magnoliopsida > Asterales > Asteraceae > Helianthus > Helianthus annuus. The sequence continues at coordinate 87,944,290 of NC_035433.2, forward strand.
TCAAACCGGGTCGGGGCCGTGACAGAAAAAGGTGGTATCAGAGCTAATAATTAAATTGAGCCACTGATCAAGCCACTGATTTAAGCCTGTTAAGTCTTTTGAAAATACTTAAAATTTCCAACTGTCATTCTATGAATATATGTTTTATTATCTGACTAATTGGGTATAGTATGAGCAGAGCTTTATATGCTAGCCAATGTAGCAAATAATGCAATTCTTGACCTAAATTTTAGTACCTTTATTATCCAAAAGTCTAGAAGTCTTGTTCAGTAAATAAATAAACTTACAAATAAAACCTAGGGTATTTTAAATTTTAGTTGTCTTGGTATTTAAACAGTATGAAATAATATTTCAAAGTTTTCTATCAAATTTGCTATAACTTCTGACTTAGTAATTATATTATGTTAAACAGCATGAGTAATTTGTCTGATGCCCTTCAGAACTTAAATCTCTATCCAGTAAGAATAGCGGTTTCCATAGATTTCAATAGGTATATAGCAGACAAAGAAGAACCTATAGAATTCAACGCTGTATCTCTCGAAAAACCCACGCCTAAGAAAATAGAAATCGGGGAAAGCTCTAGGCAAATTGAAGGATTACCATCCCAGGAAGAATTAGATTTTTCATTTACAGATTACAATTCTATTAAATCTATTAATGAAAAACAGCTAATAGATGTAGAACCAGCTATTCCAAACCTTTCAACCCACTCGCGACCTTTCAAAATAGACGAATGGTTGACCAATGAAATACAGTTACAAAACAATCCCTATAAGCTTTTTCCTCAGTTCGATCCAGAACCAAAATCCACTAATAAGTAACGAGAATATAGCTAGACTCTGCCACTTTGACTAAGAACTAATGAATATTGGGAATAAGATCTAAGAAATTGAGGAATAGATCTTCTAAGAGGAAACACCGTTATTAGAATATCATTTACCAAAGAATAGGAGATTTATGGAACAAGGATTGTGTAATAATAGTCAAAATCAGTCTGTAAAATTTTTACGAATAAAATCTTGTAAGATAATGGTGTATAATAAGGTATATTATTATTTCGAGAAATCAATAGTTTGGCTATATAAAACTATATAATAATTTTGTGTATACTTGTTATTTATTTGATACTAATACAATTATATATATATATACAATTAATTATCAGATGGAAAACGCAAATAATGAACCAGTTAATGAAGTTAATCAATCCGAGCAACAATCAGGGGATCAATATAGGACTAGGCAGGATATAGAAAATATTGTTGCTCAAGGGATAGCTAACACTATTCCAACAATGATAGCTCAAGGAATAGCCAACGCTATTCCAGCAATCATTGCTGCTATTAAAAATCCAATAGAACCACAGCAAATCATTCCTAGCAAACGTATTTCTGAAGATAACTTCAGTAATAGCGTAAATGGAGGCAATGATCATGTTAATCATGATAAGGAACTAGGACAAGCTCCGCTCTCTAAGAAAAAGAAAGCTGCAACGCCTGGTTGCACTTACAAGGAGTTCCTTGCCTGTAAACCTGTAGAGTTCGCAGGCAATGAAGGGGCAACTGCAGCACTGCGTTGGTTAGAGAAAACCGAGGCAGTAATCAGAATAAGTAAATGTGTTGAGGAAGATAAGGTTATGTACGCTTCACACCTTTTCAAGGAAGAAGCGTTAGAATGGTGGAATACAGTGTTACAAGCTAAAGGAAGTGAAGTAGCTTATACCATGAGTTGGGAAGAATTTAATCAAATAATAGAAAGAAAATTCTGTCCCGAATATGAAAAAGAGCAGATGGCGAATAAGTTTTTAAGTCACCAAATGGTAGATGTAGATTGTCGAGGGTATACTTCAAAATTCTTTGAGTATGCCAGAATTGTACCTACTTTGGCTTCGCCGGAACCGGTACTCATCTCTCGCTATATCTGGGGTTTGATTAGTGAGATTCGTGACATTGTCAAAGCTGCGAGACCCCGCACGATTGACGATGCGGTAGAATTAGCTAACACTCTAACTGACGGATTGGTACGCACTCGGGAAGAAAATAGGAGGAAGGATTTAGCCAAGAAAATTTCCCAAGAATTTCATATAGGTAATAGTAACAATTTCAAGAAAAGAGAAAACGGGCGATTTTCCACTATCCCATTTTGCAATACCTGCAAGGGAAAACATTTTGGAAAATGCAGAGGATGCTGCAATTACTGCAAAATTCCAGGACATCAAGAAGAAGACTGCAGGAAAAAGAAGGCAATAACTTGCTACAATTGTGGAGAACCCGGACACTTCAGAACAAGCTGCCCGAAATTAGGCAATCCAGCAAACGAAAAGACGAAACCTGCAGAAGGGACTACCAAGAAAAACGCAAGAGCTTTTCAATTAACTACTCAGGAAGCTGAACTAATTCCTGACATCATAGTTGGTACGTTTTAGTTCACAAACATTTATGCAAGTATTATTTGACTCTGGTGCAAACCAAGGTTTTATAAATACTTCATTCTGTCAAACTCTTAACCTATCATTAATCAAACTTAGGCAAATCTTTACAGTCAAAATAGGCAAAAAGGAAAATATAGAACTCTCAGGTCATAGAATTTTTCGCCAATCTAATTCCTATGAAATTAGCCGAGTTTGATGTTGTGTTAGAAATAGATTGAGTAGTAACCAACCCTGCTCGAATTCTCTGTAATAAGAACTTTATAGAAAATCCAGGCACCCGCCGGAGAAGTATTTATGATTACAGGAAATAAACTACGTAAGGTCACATGATGAATCATGAAGGTATTCACTTAGATCCTGCTAAGATAGCAGCAAATCACTAAAATGGAAGATTTCGCAATCCCTAAATGAAAATTAGGAATCTTGTAAATTTAGCCAGATACTATAGGCAGTTTATTAAGGAATCTCTTAAATAGATATATCCTTAACTAAGCTAAAACAGTTAATTCTAAATAAGAACTTAAACAAAAAAAGAAGCCTCTAGCATAAATTAAACAAATATTCCAATCCTAGCCTTACCAGAAGAAACAGAAGATTTTAAAAGTATAAGGTGATGCTTCAAATTGGATGAATGGTAATGCAACACAAAAAGGTAATTGTATATGCATCAAGGCAATTGCAAAAGCACGAAGAAAGCCATACCACTTGTAAACTTAAAAATTAGAAGCCACAAGTTACCCTTAAGATTAGGAAACATTATCTAAGCAAGTTTACTATCCATATGGGTCATAAGAATTTAAGATATATATATTGGAGCAACAAAAAATTAAACATGAGGAAAAGGAAATCCTCAGTGACTACGACTGTGATATTCAGTATCACGAAGAAAAGGCTGAAGACGGTTAAAAGAATTATACAAATAATAAACAAGAGCCATCGAAGTTCGAGTTGGAGACAAAATGAAAGTATTTTCTTGGAAAGGAATTTATAAATTCGGTAAGAAAGGAAGCTAAGTCCAAAATACATAGGACCATTTCCAGTAGTCCAACGGATAGGACCAGTTGCTTATCGCCCATAACTACCAAAAGACCTAGTTGGAGTACATAATGTGTTCCATGTATTCAATCTCAAGAAAAGTTTAGCAAAACAAATCCCTGGTCGTACCTCTTCAAGATGTAGAGGTAAACAAGAAGTTTAAGTTCATAGAGAAACCCCTACAAATAAAAGATCGGAAGATTAAGTTTCTCAAACACAAACGACTAGTGCTAGTAAAAGTCAAATAGGAATCCAGGAGAGGACCAGAGTACACTTGGGAACTGGAATCAAAGATGAAGAGAAAGCACCCTCATCTATTTCAGTAAATCTCGAGGACGAGATTTTTCTTAAGGTGGGGAGGATGTAACAACTGTCACTAAAATCCATAATTAGGATGGTAATTAGCTATTAAGAAAACCCTAATTGAGACACCCAAGTGATTCTACGCAAACCCTAAAATTTTCAGAATCATCAGAATCAGGATCAGGGCCCCTAAAACTCAGGGGGGGGGGGCAAAACCCTAGTTACGATTATCCTCATAACTATCTGTCAAATTCGAAATTTAAGAAACTGTCAACACAGCAAGCCTAGTTACACACGTAGCTACCCTATAAACATAGGTTACCCCTCGCGTAGCGCGACACCCATGGGGGTACCCCTCGCGCTACGCGACGGGGGTCAAATTTCGTATATAAATAGGGGTGTCTGGGACTTGAATTTGAGAGTTGAAATGACGTAAAACGTCAAAATACACGCTGAGTTATCAGCTATATACTACACAAACACACACAGATCTCGAATCGCTGCCGCAATCAGGGTAATAACTCGATCGCTATTACGATTCAACGTCCGATCGATTATAACTATCCAACGATAGTCCAGGTGCTGCTCAATTGAGCTTGTACTTTGATTATTCGTCGTGATTTCGACTTGAATATTAGAGTGCTGTTCGAATTCGGACTATGCTCTGTTATTCGTTGTGAATCCGACTGAATTATCGAGTATTGCACTGATTAATCGTTGTGAAGGTTTAATCTCGTGAATTGACGTAATTGCTGTATTAGTTACTAACCTGTGTGTGTGCATTATGTTAAATTAGGTTTAATCAAGGCTAATCAGTAGGCTTATACCTTGCCCGTTAAATCTGCAATGTGAGTCATTCCTCTTTTATAAACTCTTTTCTCACAGTTTGTGAGCCAACTGTTTTACAATACTCCAAATTATTTTCAAAGTATTATAATTACAGGGATTAAGTCGTGGTTATCTTAACCGCTGGTTAGTGGGGTATTGTGCACATTACTAATTTCTCACCGTTAGGCAATAAGCCCTAACATGGGTTAGGCTAATAAGACCTAACAGTGACAAAACGTCACTAATTGGGTGACTGGACCCAATAGTGGTATGACCATCGTCACACGGGTGGCAAGACCAGATATTAATTAAGATACTGCCATAGTAATCGCTCTTATGCTGTAATTTATAACTATGTGTCATTTTATCAAAATGAATGATTCACTCAGTATTTCCCCGCTGACAAAACCTTTTTACAACATGTTTCAGGTGACCTACTGAATTAAGTACACGTGCTACGGAGCACTATCAAGCTTGAAGTGGTGGCTCAAATAAAATAAATAAACATGTTTGTAAAATAATGAAATTATGATATTTACGGGGTTTATCCTAAATGTAAATAAATAATACTCGAGCAAAATTTTCAAGTTTAAAACGATCCTGTTAAGACTTCCGCTATAAAAATAAATACCACGGGATTTTCTGTCCCGCGGCTCCCGAAACGGGTCAAACCGGGTCGGGGGCCGTGACAGCATACATAGCATGTAATGTAAAGCAATGTACTAAGTACGCACACAATGGGCATACATAGCATGTAATGTAAAGCAATGTACTAAGTACGCACACAATGGGCATACATAGCATGTAATGTAAGGCAATGTACTAAGTACGCACACAATGGGCATACATAGCATGAAATGTATTGTAAAGTGATGTACTAAGTATGCACACAACGGGCATACGTAGCATGAGATGTATTGTAAATAGATGTACTAAGTATGCACACAATGGACATACATAGCATAGACACAATGAAATCATGTACTATATATGTACTATCGAACATAGCAAGTATATGATGTGAAAACCGGAAAGCATGAAAGTAACAAATAGGCACATACGTTTCACCCCAAAACAATTTGGAAAACAGTAAAAGAGGGGTTTAATGTACTCACCTGAGATTGCTTTGAAGTTCTTGTATAATAACCAAATAATGCTAGAGATCACGGAATATCAAACGGCACCTAATAGGTAGCTATGTTAATATACCGGACCTAAATCGGAAGGATCGGATAGTATGCGGGTTCGTAAACCAAACGAGTATGGAGACTCGTGAAATATGGTTTAACAAAGCCTACATACTAAAATGAAACCTAACCTAAGTGCTTACGGCCCATTACGACCCGTTTAGGTAGCTTATGCTACCTTAACGCGTCGTTCGCGTAGAACGCGTTTGGAACGCCTAACATCGTGACCACAAGGTATAACCTCGGAAGGTTACAGCTATGGTCACCTAATGTGTTTGGTCGGACCCTAATGATCGACCAAATGGGTCGAGTTCGAAAGTATAAACGATGGTTTAGATCGCTTACCTTACGACCCTATATAAGCACTATACTAAAAGTGACGAGCTAAGCATGTTAAAACATGCTTAACTAAGTTTAGAAAACAGGTTTGGCATCAAAACAAACGGCTTTGATGCTCACGAGTAGTTTGGTTACAAAATACGCAATAATGCGCATTTTGGCCGAAACTACGACTCGTCACTGAGCCTAGATAACGTGGTAATCAGTAGGTATAGTTGCCATGGACTATAACCATCGTGATCACGCTCACGTTATGAAGTTCCAATGAACTTCGTGTTGACCATAGGCTGGTCAATGCAGAAAGTCAACAAAACATTGACTTTCGGACTCGAAAAGCGAATAAAAGAACGAAAGAACACTTACGAAGGGTCCCCAAATGCTAATCTAGATCAAAATGGCTCAGGTATGAAACAAAGGTTCCAACTTAGAGCTTTTGATCAGATTTTTGTGGGTTTTCACCAAAAAGGGGGGGTATTTATAGGAAAAGTAAAGCCGTTAGGATCGTTTCTTGAATACCGTGCCACGATCTTATGCGTACACTTGTCACAAAGTTGTGGTGCCTTATCTTGACCCTTAGCTCCTGAGATTGTGAAAAGGCATTGCCCTTTGGTGTGTTTGAAAGGCCAAGTTTGCAAGAAAGACAAACTTTCTGTTACTGAAGGGGCCATGCGGCCCGCATCAGGATATGCACAAACTCAGGCGGGCCGCCTGGGCCTGTCTGATCTGCACATACTTTCAGAAATGGCAGTTTTGGTCCCTGTTGCGTATTTAAGCCATTTCCGACACTTCTAAGGCCCGTAAAGCCAACTTTAAGGCCCTAAAATGATGCCTAAACATTGTGGACATGAAACATGCTCAAAAATATGCCGGATGTTGGTTCGTTTGGCCGTACGAATGCGATGTTCGGTTAATTACGACGGAATGTGCATAAGCGCGAAAAACGATCCAAAATACGTGACGAATGGATTTTTCTCATGCCAAATACTAAGGCATAATATAAGGATGCTTACATAAATTTTTGGATGTCCGGATGTATTCAGAACGGTGCAAACTTGTGCACTTTTTGACACTTTTAGTCCCTGAATGATCCAAAAGTTTGTTTTAGCATACCAAACCCCTCAAAGCCTATTTCTAAGCTATGTAATGGATATTTATGGTATGTTTAACTTATGGACATGTTCCGGAATGTTCGTTACAGTTCAAATTGGCATACTTTCGCAGTTTGTCAAGTTTAGTCCCTGTAAGCGAATTAACTTGTTTTTGCCATACCAAAGCCTTCAAAACTTATTTCTAAGTCATGTAAAGGTTATTTAAGGTATGTTGAGTATATGTTGATGTTCCGGAGTATTTGTCGCATTAAACTGAGTACGTTTATGCACCAGTTTGCGTATAATTCTCCAGAAAGCGTTGTAGAGTTTGAAATTGAACAAGAATTGATATGTGCAAAAGATACACATGTTTATACAAGATCCCAAGTATGAAATACAATATTTCATCGGCTTGGTATTTGTTTGATGGTCGCGGTGACACAGGTGTCACAGCTACCGTAAATTACGGTAGACCCCAGCATTTTTCGTCCACCGTAAGGCAGTAGAGACCCACCGTAACACTTTTTGGTCCACCGTAACTTACGGTGGTACCGTAATTTACGGTGGAGATGACGGAGAAATGTGTAACTGCCCTATTTTATGATGTTTTATTGTGTCTTTTCAAATGCAATCATTCCTATTCGGTTACCAGCAGTCTAGGGGCGATTTTTGGGTGTTCTTGAGAGCTTGAAACAATTTCTAAACATCTTGTTAGTGTTTTTAATTCCTATGAACACTGATATGTATGTGATGATGATTGTCCAAGTCATGAGTGGCTAAACTTATGGTGATCATCCTAGGTTGAAGGTTTGTCTAAGACGTTTGTGTTTTGATTCTTATTTCTAGAATAATAGACTTGCTATGATGGTTTGTTTATTATGGTGTGTTGTTTTCTTGTTCGTAAATTGTTAATTTGTATGTTAATCTTAGTTTAAACCATACGTTCTTGGTGCCGTTGGCAATCGAGATATCATGGGCGGGATTAGGATTGGGTATTGATTAATTGGTCATCGGGTAACAACCTCGCGTTCTAGGAATCCGAGTACTTAGTTCCCTTTCATCACGACAAGTAATAACACATGAACCATGTCTATGTGGTTCTTTCTAGTTGAATATTTGCATGAATGTCGAAGCAAACCGGAAACTTAGGATGGTCATTTGTCTCTAAATTGTTTACAAAACCAATTCTCAATTCGCAGTTTAATTAGTAATCTTAGTTTTAAAAATCAAACAAACAATCCAACTCTTTGAATTTACTTTTTATTGTAATTAGTTTAATCTTAGTTAACTTAGATACACTTGTAAATAACACATTTTCCACAAACTCCCTGTGTTCGATACCCACTTACCGCTATCTACTTAGTTGTAATTGGATTAAATTTGCGTAACCACGACATCACGTCAGAAATCAAGTTGAATTTGATAGAACTCCTCCTCCTGTGCTCTGATACCACTTGTAGGATCGTTCGTGCGACCTATACTAGTCGTTCAAAAGAGTTCGGATCCGAATCAAAGGCAGAATCAGTGAAACGGACAAGATAACAACTTGATTCACTTTAATATGTCTCTTGTATTGATATAATAGTGTTACAGCACCTGGAGACAGTTCCACTTCGACTTCGTTACCGAATCAACAAAGTTACAAATGAATTGGAGATCAAGGTATTTATAGGAGGTGTAATTCCGTGCGGAATTAACAAGTGTCGTTTCATGCGAAATTAGCTAAGCTAATTTCGTACGGAATTAACTTGTTGATTTCAAACGAAATTACCTAATTCTGTGCGGAATTACCCCAATCCACATAAAACCTGTTTTCTCGTACTATGAGCCCTGATCTATCAATCCTATTACATGACATGATACAAGACGAAGTCAACAGACATAGTGCACTAACACACCCTTTTCTATCAAAACAGTAAACACCCTTCTTTAACATTATATAAACATAATTAAACTTTTTCAGTAGGTTATGATTTATTCATCATGAAATTAACATACCAAAACATCACAATTCATAACCCTAATCCTCATGCATTGCATATACGAACATATCACGAATTACGAAGCATTATACTCGACCCACATGAACCCTAGTTTTTATATAACATCATAAACAATCATAGGATCGGGTCTAGCAGTTTGTTATCACGAGAAATCATCAAAATCTTATCATCAAACAAAACCCTAGTTATTAAGTCAACACACATACGATCAAAACAATAGCGAATCATGATTTCTAGTAAACCCTAGGTCATAATTAATCTCATAATTACCAATCTCAATCAACAAGCATAAGCACACTCAAGTACAACAAAGGAAAACTCAAATCAACCAATGATAAACACATTCACCGAGACATGGGATGCAAGAGAGGGTATTAGAACGAGAAGGAAAACCTCTGAGTGGAAGAAGGTTGTCATTGATGATAGAGAGAAAGCTAGGGTTTATTTGTTTTGTGGTTGCAACTTAATAGGAATCATGCACAGATTTACATGTATGTGTGCGTCCCAATTAGGGAGAAGTTAAGCTCGGTTTGGGCCTGGGAAGGTTTGGGTTGAGAGCAAACTAGCAAAGTGGGAGGGGTGTGCGGTTGACTATTGGGTGTGCGGCTAGAGTGTGTACAAGTTCGTTATTACTATGGGCCGCGCACACCGTCCAAATAGAATACGTAAAGAACATTTTATAGCTAACATAACTAATTTATGACATAACTACGTTTAATACAAATAATCAATTTTAGAACATACACATGAATGTGACGTACGGTGGAACGTGAAGAGTAATGATACAAAATTAAGGTCACGGAACTATACGACGCTAACCTCGAAAGTACGAGTTGTCACATCATCCCTAAGTTGAAAGAAATTTCGTCCCAAAGTTTAGCATGCAGTCACTGTGAGCATTTCGTGTGGTGTCACATCATCCCCAAATTGCTTTGGAATTTCGTCCTGAAATTCAGTAGTAGCTCCAGCATTGGATGCGTTATTCTTGAATAACTGAGGATATTTGCGCATCATCTGATCTTCCCGTTCCCAAGTAAACTCTGGGTCATGTCTTGAGTTCCAACGAACTCGAACAATGGGAATCTTGCTGCACTTGAGTGTTTTGATATCCCGATCCATGATCTCAATTGGTTCCTCTATGAAACGGATCTGATCATCAATCATGAGTTCTTTGAAAGGAACAACGAGTGTCTCATCAGATAAGCATTTATTCATATTTGACACATGGAAAACATTGTGCACCCCATTGGGCTCTTCAGGTAAGTTCAGTCTATATGCCATTGTGCCAATTCTTTCCATGATATCGAAGGGTCCGACATAGCGCAGATTAAGCTTGCCCTGTTTACCAAAACGAACAACACCTTTCCAAGTTGAGACCTTTAACAAAACTCTGTCTCCAACTTGGAATTCCAACGGTTTTCTACGCTTGTCAGTGTAGCTTTTCTGACGGTCACGAGCTGCCACCATTCGGTTTCTGACTTGGGCAATCTTTTCTGACGTTTCGAGTACGAGTTCATGGCCGGTTATTAGACTATCTCCAACTTTAGCCCAACAAATAGGTGATCGGCATTTTCGTCCATACAACGTTTCGAACAGTGCAGCCTGGATATTGGTGTGGTAACTATTGTTATAAGAGAATTCCACCAGAGGTAGGTGTCTTTCCCAGCCGTTACCAAAGTCGATGCGACATGCTCGTAGCATGTCTTCAAGGGTTTGAATGATGCGTTTGGTTTGAGCATCAGTTTGCCGGTGATAGGCTGTGTTCATGTCTAGACGTGAGCTGAAGGATTTGTGCATAGCTTGCCACAAATCAGACGCGAAACGCGGGTCACGATCAGAGATGATGGAGATCGACACTTCGTTCCTAGAAACTACTTCCTTCAGGTATATGCTGGCAAGCCAGGTAAACTTGTCGGTTTCCTTGATCGCAAGGAAGTGGACAGATTTAGTCAAACGGTCCACGATTACCCAAATGGTATCGTTCCCGTTTTGTGGTTATCGCAAGAAATAAAACATATCAAGTCGGTGAAAAAACACTTTTGACTGCTGAATTTGAAGGAATACTGGAACACACAGAACAGTGGAGTTCGTATTGAGATTTGGATTTGTAGTCAGGTGACAGCCGATCTATTTGCGTGATTATATAATTTGTGTGACAGACGAATCCTGAGTGACAATCAGAGTTATAGTTATGTTTTGAATCCAATTATGCTTTTGTGATTGAATGATTCCTATGTATGCGCGTTTTAATATTTATCTGATCAATTGATATTAAGATTTTGAACTGCATAGGTAATTAGTAAGTGTGACAGATTTACTATTTAATCAATAACATCCAATAAAATCAGAACTAGGTTATTATTAAATGCATAATCAAAATCCCGGAGCGATCGTGTTTTCTTATCATTGTTTTTACCACCCCAAAGTTATTGTTTATGGTTTTCTAGCAAGTTCTCAAAGCAATCCAGATACTTACAAACGAATAATAATTAGCATTAACCATAGACTCCTCAGTGGAATACGATACCTACTTACCGTTGTACTAGTTTAAGTGTTTTTAGTAGGTTTTTGCGCAGACCCTGACGACAGTCTGTCAGTAGGTAAGTGGGCGATGGTGGCGACATTCGTGATGGTGGCTTTGGATGTGTGAGAAAAAGATAATGAGAAAGAGACAAAGGAAGTGGTGATGCCTGGGGTGGTCGGAGGTGGTGGTCGGAGGCGGTGGTTGTAGTGTGTGTGTGTGTGTGAGAGAGAGAGAGATTGTGGCTGGGGTGGGGATGATGGTGGTCCATCTCAACAAAGCTTTAACTTCTTTGTCGAATAAGCATGTCACTTTATTAAAGAACTATATGGGTTAACATTCATTTAGTTTAGGATCACTGTAGGAAAAATACGTTTAAAATTAAGATTGTCATTAAACATTTTTCAGATTAAAATTAACCCCGACCAATTAATGAAAACCGAGATTATTATTTTTTTTGAACGGCTCAGATTAACCCTATATTAATTTGCAATTTTGTTCTTACTCTCATATTTACTATTGAATTTTGTATAAGTTTTTATGCTCTCTGTACTCCTAATACATGCACAACCTTTTATTCCTTTCTTTTTTCACATGCTTTGGTTTGTCAACGAGGAAGGAGCAAAGAGCATGCTTGACTTTCCCTTCAAAGTTAAAGTGTTGCGACATTGTTGAATAAAGGCCCCCATCATATTGTGATTTATTACGGAATAAACACGTTAGTAACATGTGTGTGCGGTTTAACGTTTTATGTCTAATTTTTTGGCGATTTAACGGTCCCGCCACAACTCACGGATCCTAAGCCGACTTAGTTATTCTTTTCTATGTCTTACGTTTCAGTATAATATTTGCGACTTAACACGCCGCAACACGCGTGCATGGTTCAATATTTATACAGTTACTTTTTGTTCGATTTAGCGGTTCTGCCGCAAAAGACAGGTCCTGATTACTAGTTATTATAATTTAATAACCCTAGATATAATTTTTTTTAATGTAAAACTAATTTATGTTTCACACAAACCAACCGTCAATTAAGGAACCTTTCAATGTATGTGGGGTAGTCAATTAATTTATGGTGGTTTTGTTGCGATTTCTAAACCGATCATTCATTACATTAAATGTAAGTTATTCACAAGCTAAATTAAATAATTAAGTATACACACAATTATGCTTCTCACACAATTTACATACATGTTCATCCGTTAGAAGTGACTATATTGTATGTAAATAAACAACCCCTTGTTACAACTAAACATGTTACAAATCACTTTTAATACATTCACTTTTATTAATGATGGATACCCAAGATTAACTTTACAATAAATTAAAAAAAACTATTCATCTTACCTCTATGTAACTAACCGCTTTTGATATCTAAAGTTTACATTTATGATCACCTGCATGGGTAACATTTTATATTAAAAAAAAGTTAAAGAATAATGGATTTTAATAATCTCAACTATTGTCCACTGGTCGGCAACGGTCTCAGCCTAAAAAATTCCTATTGGCGGACCCATATTTTCACATATTCGCCTTCAATGGACCCTGATTAACAGAAGGCTAACGCCGTTAGTATTCGGAAAAACGTTTTTTGCCGGAAAACTCCATTTTGACCGGAAAACTCAACATTTTCGTCTCAAACCTCTTTGTAACCTTATTATGCACCTTTAGGAACCTTTTCTAGTAAAAAACCCCAATTATTAAGTTCCCCGGAAAACTCATTTTTCGCCGGAAAACTTCATTTTTTGGCCGGAAAACTCAATTTTTTAGCCGCAAAACTCAAAATTTTCATTCCAAACTTGTTTGTAACTATAGATCGGACCTTTAGGAACCTTTTTCGACCAAAAACATTTTTCTGGTGACCAGAGACTAACGCTGTTAGGGTTCTGTTAGTCAGGGTCCATTTAAGGCCAATATGTGAAAATATAGGACCGCCAGTGAGAATTTTTAAAGTTGGGACCATTGTCGGCCAACAAACAATAATTTTTTTTTCTTGAAATTCTATTATTTCATTCCAATCATCAGGGCAAATTACATAAGGATAGCAGGTAGACGAGCAACAAACTGCGCCGCCATCCCTTTCTGAATAGAAAACCCTAATCTACTAAAAACAAATCCCCGCCCCTGAGGGGTCGAAAAGTTGCTATGGACCACACGCTGCACTCTAGACAAGAACCGAACTGCTTCCGGCGCCAAGGAGCCGAACGTGTCAAACGCCAGGGGGACAAAGGCATGCTGATTACCCTCACAAGCTTTCGCGTGCTTTTCCACCTTCTTTGACTCTGCTTTCAGTACCGCTTGCCCCGCCACAAACCCATTTTCCTGGAACCTGGCTAGTGGGGATACACCTGTGAGATCGACACAAGCATGTTTCCCGCCCTCCCAACCAAAAACTAGCACGTCAGCTGGGCGTAGGGTGGATCTCCCCTCCGACGGGTCTGTAAGAAAATTAACCGGTGCCTCTTTCTTCGCCGAGATCCCTGCTCGTCTGAGAATATCCATTAACGCGTCTCGCACAAAGTCATGGCGATACTTAAACCCCGACAACTCTCGACAGTGTAACGCATGCTCCCCGTATTTATCCAGGCATGCTTTACGGCAGACTGGGCAAGTTTCATAATTCGGGAACATGGGGATCATCAAACGGTACTTAAGGATTGATCGGTACTCCACCGCTGACATACGTTGACCCAAACCTTCAATAGGAATAACAGTTAAGAAATCCTGAGCGTGAGGCCTCTGTAGGCATTCAATGACGGCTTTCTGGCGGGGTGACAAATGGAAATCTTCTCCCAAACTTTGTGCGATTCGACAACAAAGGGCATTCGCCAAAGTTTTCTGTGGCTTTTTGGGGGCGGTGTCCTTGTTAGAGAAACCGCCGAGATCAAAGTCAGGTAGAGATTCATGCAAGCGTTCCAAGGCGTTGGCATAATCCGGATCAGTGTTAGCAACCCCACTGTTACGATGTGGTCCTGCAACTCCCAAGTTTGAGACCTGGAAGCCACAAAGGCATAGGCAGCCACATCCCGGGCCGAGAGAAGGCTCAACCCACCAAGCCTCATTGGCAAGGTCACGATTCGCCACTGTAGATCACCAAAAAAAGGACCCCCACATACGACAATGTCTTCTATTGCCTCCCGAAGATCTTTATCAAAACATGAAACAACATCATCCACAAAGGGGGGCTGGCAAGTTCGCAAACCAAATAACAACTTTGCAACCCCCATACAAGATCTAAGCAAGATGAGTTTGCTTTGAGGATCCTGCAACAAGGGAAGGTGTGCCATAATGTCAACAGCACGCGTTGCCGTCTTAGCCGCTAAACCACTAATAAAACTGGCATCACAGCTGACTGCCCCTCCTAGCAGTTTGACACCTTTATCCGGCCTCCCAATCTCACTGGGGAAAAGCCCTGGCCGGACCTTCACCCCGTTGCATGTCGGCCAAAATACTCCAGTTTTTCTAATATTAAGCCGTAGCCCCAAGGTTGGACCCTCCAAACCAATGATGTCGAGAGCTTTAGCAACCTGAACAGCGTCCCCGATAATTGTCCCGTCATCCAAGTACCAAGCATGAAAGAGGAGTTTATTCACTAATATTCCAATATTTTAATAATTAGGATTATTAAAATCCATTAATTCCAAAAATTAATAAGTATCAAGTTATTTTCTATTCAACCTTTTTAATTCATAAATTCTTTTTTAATTTAACATTGTACGTGTTATATAATTATTTTTGGTGTGGATGCTCAATTAATTAATTTTTTTAAAGGCATTGCTTGCTCTAGTATTCGCTAATATTCTAAAATTTCACTCTTGTATATAATTGAATCTGAGACCTCTCCCTTAGATCATGTGTAGTCATAAAGCTCATTTAGAGGCGTTATGCGACAAGTGGCGAAATGCGTAAGAGAGCTGCTTTATAGGACGTTGTATCACAAGAGAGTGTGTAGTGGTATGGGGTTATATAGCCCCTTCAATTTATAAATACATATGTATGTATATATATGTGTGTGAGTGGGGAAGGTTGGGTAACGACGTGATGATTTTCGCGTGGATTCAAGATTCAGACCCCATAGCGCCGACCATAGTGGTGTGCGGCGGCGCTATGGGGCGCTATGTTGCCTTTCCCCGCTGTGTGCGCCCAACTACGTTCGACTTTAGAAGACATATGCATCTACCAAGTGGGCTACCACACATTGAACTCAATTAATTAATAATAATAATATGGTTTTTCATTGTTAGATCATCACCTGTGGCCTAGTTGTATGGAGTCTTGGGTTCTCCATTGGAGACACAAGTTCAACCATCATTTGCGTTACTTTAGTGGATTAGACAATAATGGATGGTGTTTAGCTTCCTTACAGAGGTGTCAAGTTCTATCCTCGGCTCACCTGAGTTTTCGTCCTACCGTGTGTTACGCCAGAGAACATTCAACCCTTATGATAACACACCTTCTGTCAAGTAGGAGTCAATTGTATGGTTTCCCAAGAAAATACCCAATCCAAACTTTGAAACCAATATAAAACAGTTAAAACAACATAGTCTGATCGGAGTAGAACAACGCAGGTCTTCAATAATATATTATCCTAATGAAAAATAGAATTTAGAGTAATTCCGAACAACGTGGGAGGGAAACCAAACACCCCCAGCGAAGCCAACCCGAAAAGAAAAGAAGAAGAAACAGTCATTCATCAACAACGCACGACAATTTAGGGATTTCATTTACCTACAAAATCTCAACAATCCTATTGCCAAATTTGGGCACAATCACCCTAATTCAACTCCATCTCTCTTCTTCTGTCCGATCTCTCACTCTTCTTCTTCTTCTTCTTCTTCAATTCACTTCCATTTCCACCTTTTTCCTCTGTTTTTCACCGATTCAAACTTCCTGCGAACGAATCAGCCGTCGATTTACTCATTCCTTTCTTCAATTTCATCACCGAAGCAAACGTTTCAGCTGTAGTTGATCTGTGTGCTCGATTGAACTGGTTTCACGCGTTGATTTGTTGATTTATTCCCGATCTGATCCAAGTTTGATTGCTAATGGTATGTGTGATGTGATAGATATTCGTTTTGTTAAGCTGGATCTACGTTTTTTTTTCGAGTTTTGTTGATGTGAATGCTGGTGATTTGAATTGAATTGAAACTTGTAGATGTGTTTTTCCAGGTGTTTATTGTGTTTTGCTGTGATTAAATTGATTAATTTGTTTAGAGTTTTGTTTAATTTTGTTTTTGTTGTGTTATGTGGAAATGATTTGTTATATGAATGCAGTTGTTTTAGATTTAGGCTTCTTGAGTTGAACTGGATTTGTGTCGGTTGATGGTTAAAGTTGAAGCTGATTTGATGATAAATGTGTTATTTTGCAGCTTTTGTTCATCTACATTGTTGATCTGTTTAGCATATGGATTTTCGAAACATGTAAATAGTTGTAATAAGATGATGAGAGTTTGTTTTTGTTAGTTTTATTTTGGGGAAAATTTTATTGAGAAATGTAGGGACTCAATATGGAAGAGAAAACGTTTAACGAAGTTGCTTCTCGTGTTATTACATGTATATGTGTAAGGATTTTTTAATATTAGTGTATCGGTTTGCTGGAATGTCATATAGAAAGATGATGAATACAAACCAGTCAAATATGCTACACCTTTGGTTTTTATTTGTTCATTATGGAAACAAATTTGATGTACAAGTTGCGTTCTCGTTGCCTTTAGTGAACCGAACCCCCTCTTTTTTCCTCAAATTTCTACCTGGCCATCTCAACTTTTGTTATTATGTATGTAACTACAACATTTAGGGGCTGTTTGTTTAGCTCTTAATGAACCTCTTAATGGTTCAGACCTCTTATTGGTTCAGCACTTAATGGTTTAGACTGTTTGTTTCGCAAACAAATGTCTGAATGGTTTAGACATTTGCCTCTGAATGGTTAAGACCTCTAATCTTAATTTGCCAAACATTTGCCTCTGAACGGTTAAACATTATACTGGCTCTTAATGGTTCAGACCTCTTACTGGTTCAGCACTTAATGGTTTAGACCTCTTACTGGTTCAGCACTTAACCATTCAGAAGTTGCCAAACAACCCCTTATCCAATAAGCGTGGTTATCTATTTGTTTATGTGTGTACAGACAAAAGTTGTTTGGTATAGCAATGGTGGTGGTAGGTTTTTGGTTTCATTAAAATAATAAGTGTATGGTTAATGTTTCTTGTTATTTACTTTTTGGATGACTATCTCTGTATAACGCTTGTTAAAGATGAATAATTCTCAACTCTCGGTACGTTTGTAGGCGGCAGTCAGTCTAGGGGTCGGCTCACTAGTCTGGGTGGAGGATCCGGAAGAAGCTTGGATAGATGGGGAAGTTATTGAGGTCAATGGTGACAACATTAAAATTGCTTCTACTTCAGGCAAGACGGTAAGTATTGTTTCTCAACCTCCGCTAATTGTTTATTTTTTTATTCATTTTAATTGTCATCTTGTTAGCTGATTGTAAGTTTAGTCAAGGAGTGTTATTTGTTTGGAATCGGTGCTCTGTAATATTAGTAGGAAATGAGAAATGGGTGCCTTGTATTCAGGTGGTTACTATTTTCTTTATGTTTCACCTTGATTCTAATTACAGGTTGTTGCCAAGTCATCAAATGTATATCCCAAAGACGCCGAAGCACCACCATGTGGAGTGGATGACATGACAAAGCTGGCTTATTTGCATGAACCAGGGGTTTTAAATAATTTGAGATCCAGATACGATATTAACGAGATTTATGTGAGTTCTGTTAGAGTGTTATCCCCTGTATTCTTATCGTTTTCTACAAATATCTCGATGTTATTTAACTGAAGCTAACGAACTTAAATGGTGCTACCAGACTTACACAGGGAGTATATTAATAGCCGTAAATCCTTTCACAAGATTGCCACATTTGTATGATAGCCATATGATGGCACAATACAAAGGGGCAGCATTTGGGGAATTGAGCCCTCATCCTTTTGCAGTTGCAGATGCAGCATACAGGTACTGTTTCACATTCAACATGTCGGTATATTACATTTTTACACTCAAAAAAGTTAAACGATTTATCACATTTGTGCAGAGTTATGATCAACGAAGGTATAAGTCAGTCAATTTTGGTTAGTGGAGAAAGTGGGGCTGGTAAAACCGAAAGCACAAAGCAGCTGATGCGTTATCTTGCTTACATGGGAGGTAGAGCTTCTACTGACGGAAGGAGTGTTGAACAGAAAGTTCTAGAGGTGCTTAGTTATAAACATTATTTTTTTCATTATTTAATGTACTTTCTTATAACTAAAAAATAAGTATTAATCATAATCAAACTTTTGTTATGCTTGCTCCATGTTGTAGTCCAATCCTGTTTTGGAAGCTTTTGGTAATGCGAAAACCGTGAGAAACAACAACTCAAGGTGCAAATAAAATCATAAATTCATTTGCTATTAATTACCTGGAATGTATTGCGTTTTTTGTACGTTTATTGTTAACACATCTTTTTTTTTTTTTTTTTGCTATTGCTTTAGTCGTTTTGGCAAGTTTGTTGAGATTCAGTTTGACCAGAAGGGAAGAATCTCAGGGGCAGCCATCAGAACGTATTTGCTTGAAAGATCTCGGGTTTGTCAACTATCGGATCCCGAGAGGAATTATCATTGCTTCTACATGCTTTGTGCTGCACCACCGGAGGTAAGGGGCCACTCTTCTTTTGGCATATGTTCAATGAACAGAAACAGAAAATATGCTTATGGGTTGATTTGGATTGCGCTTTTATCATAAACGGGTCAAATAAAAATTGGTTTAACATGTAAAATGGGTGAAAGTCACCCAAAGTCTATTTTAATGCATACAAGTTACAAACTCCTAAATCGTTTTATTCAAAGATTCATATTATTAGTATAATTGTATTGTTATTGTAATTTATATTATTTCTATGCTTCCAGGATTTAAAAAGATACAAAGTGGGAGATCCGAAGACATTCCATTATCTTAATCAATCGAACTGTTACCAGATAGACGGGTTAGATGAAAGCAAAGAATACATTGCTACAAGAACAGCAATGGATGTTGTCGGGATTAACTCTGAGGAACAGGTACATTTAACGAACCCACCTATAGAGAAAATACTCAAAAAAAGGAAAAAAAGTTTGACATACATCTTCGCTACAGGATGCGATTTTTAGAGTTGTAGCTGCTATTCTTCATCTGGGTAACATAGAATTTGCGAAAGGAAAGGAAATGGACTCGTCTACCCCCAAAGATGACAAATCTTGGTTCCATCTGAAAACAGCTGCAGAGCTTTTCATGTGAGTGACCGAAATGATTTCGTACATATTCATAGATTAAAATGACCGACTGACTGTCATGTACCAAGACGTTTATTTAGAGTACAAAAGCACAAATAAATGTTTTAATAAGCTAAAGGTTTATTCAGGTGTGATGTGAAAGCTTTAGAGGATTCTCTTTGCAAACGTGTAATTGTAACACGTGATGAAACTATCACCAAATGGCTAGATCCAGAAGCTGCTGCTGTCAGTAGAGATGCATTAGCAAAAGTTGTTTACTCAAGGTTATTTGATTGGTAAGTAGACGATAGTGTTTGGATATGCTTCTGCCACTTGAAGTTGTAACAATAAATAAATAAATGGTCACAGAGGGCATATTTTGTAAAAAAAAGACATTTTGTGAAATGGGAGTAAAAGAACGGGCAAGCAAGTAACTTCAGTTTGCCGTAAATTGATTAGTTTTGTTGTAACCTGTATGAAACTGATTATGTGAACTCTAAATAGCCCGATAATCATGGCATACTGTTTTTATTCAGACATTAAAAACCGATTACCAAGCTTATGTTCATGTTCTCCACTGTTGGTTATATTATTCATATTTTGTTGCAGGCTTGTTGATAGGATTAACAGCTCAATCGGTCAAGACCCAGACTCAAAATACATTATAGGAGTGCTGGACATATACGGATTCGAGAGTTTCAAGACAAACAGGTGCTTCACTGGTATGCCTTTTGTTTTCATTGTTGACCAGTTATGCCATGTGGCATAACCTTTTTAGGGATTTTTTCCCTAATGCCGTCAACAATAAGATGAAAAAAATTCGTCTTTTGACCCGCAAACTACAGAAAACTAGCCAAATAGCCTTGTACATCAGTGTCTGCAAGTATTGGGTTAGAAACATTCACAAATGTTGTGTGTACAATAACATGATATCTTATACCAGAAGTGTTTTTTCTCTTTTTTGCAGCTTTGAGCAATTTTGCATCAATTTGACAAATGAGAAACTGCAACAACATTTCAATCAGGTTGATAGGAGGATTTCAGATTCTTTTTATGTCATTTCTGAAAATATAAAATACTGTATATACACAATTATATGGCGAGCTATTTTTGTTTTGCAGCATGTCTTCAAAATGGAGCAAGAAGAATACACAAAAGAAGAAATTAATTGGAGCTACATTGAATTTATTGACAATCAAGATATCTTGGATCTCATCGAGAAGGTTTGGTGCTTATAGGGATGCAAAACTATGAGCTTAAAAACACGATAATATTAGATTATTCTATTGTTTTTTAGAATATTTACTTGTGCGCCCTAGTGTATTTGTTTTGTTTATCGTTCATATATGATATATCTAGCAGAAACACTTACTTAAGATCTTATCTATGTTTAAGCACCCATTATTTAATAATTTTAATATTGTTCTAATATTTCATATTTTTCAGTTCTGATGTATCGTCTTTCTTTTGCACAGAAACCGGGTGGCATTATAGCTCTTTTAGATGAAGCTTGGTAAGTTAATCAAGATTGGAAATAGTTACATTACAGCTCTTGTAATTTTTATGTAGTATCACTATCATAAAATTTACAGTATTCTGTAAGCATCTACTTGTGTTCTGCAGTATGTTTCCCAGATCAACACATGAAACATTTGCACAAAAGCTGTACCAAACTTTTAAGAATCACAAGCGTTTCGCCAAGCCAAAATTGGCTCGTTCTGACTTCACAATTTGTCATTACGCCGGTGATGTAAGTGTTGCCTTTATATATACACACACACATACAAATACATGATACATATATACATGTGTGTATTCTGAAGTTCCTTGCAGCTACTGAATTTCTAAAGTTTGAGAAACCATGGCTTATCGGTTTGAATTGTATATTTAGGTCACTTATCAAACTGAGTTGTTTCTGGACAAAAACAAAGATTATGTCATTGCTGAACATCAAGCACTCTTGAGTGCTTCTACATGTTCCTTTGTTGCAAGTTTGTTTCCTACTTCATCTGATGAATCCTCCAAATCATCAAAGTTCTCTTCGATTGGAACACGATTCAAGGTATGCATATTCTCTCTCTCTCTCTCTCTCACACACACACACGCACACACACACACACACCATATTTCTTCTCTCTCTCTCTCTCTCTCCTGTCTTAACATATGTTTTGTCATCTTTTATTTTGGTTTCAGCAACAACTTCAACAACTTCTTGAAACTTTAAGTTCAACCGAGCCTCATTATATACGTTGTGTAAAGCCTAACAATCTTCTCAAGCCTGCTATCTTTGAAAATCATAATGTTCTGCAACAACTACGCTGTGGGGTAGGAATATGCATGACTTACGACACCTCAAAACTAGCATTCTTCTTCATTTTTTCCGTCTCTTATTCCTTTTTAACACAGTTGTTTCATATATTTAGCTGACACATGTTACGTAATATAATCAGGGAGTCTTGGAGGCAATCAGGATTAGTTGTGCCGGATATCCCACCAGAAAACCGTTTGATGAATTCGTGGATCGGTTTGGCATCTTGGCTCCAGAAGTTTTGGATGGAAAGTAAGTCGAACGATCTTGTCTATGGGGCCGATTTCAACCTGTTTGTATATACATGGGTCGGTTTGGCATTTTGGCTTATGTTCATTTCTAACAAATATATTACTTAAAAGGACATGGGTATGGTTCAAACGGGTCAAAAGTCTCCCATAGTATATTTTTAACGCATCAGCCTCCTAATTTGTTTTTCTTCAAAAAACATGTTATTCTTGATATCATTTTTGACACTAAATATTTATAGAAACTAAAAAGTTAAAAATGTTTGGGCAAAAAGTAAACGTAAAAATGATGAATCATGCACTCACGTTACGGCGTGTTAACTCGCAAATATTAGACCGAAAAAGTAAAACATAGAAAAGAATAACTAAGTTGGCTTAGGACCTGCAAGTTTCAAGGGAGCCGTTAAACCGTAAAAAATAGACGTAAAACGTTGAACCACACGCGCGCATTGCAGCTGGTTAACTCGCCAAATTTAGAACGAATCATAAAACGACAGATTTGTAAAAGATGTAAAGTACAGGGGACCGAAGTTGAAAGCGGAAAAGTGTTGGGGTTAAAAATGGAAAATGTTTGTGACAAATATGTACAAGATGAAAACTATAGGGGTTAGAAGTGTGAACGATGAAAACTATGGGGGTTATGTAAAAGATGAGAAGGGTTAAAAGTGTAAAAGATAAAAAGTAAAAGGGTTGAAAGAAAAGAAAAAAAGAATAGTGTTTTTGTGAGGGGAGAAATTTTGTAAATTAATATAAGGGCAAATTGTCAAAAGCATGTGTATGATGAGATAAATGAACTAACTCTGTGTCATTTTTGTGACTGACTTATGATAGTAGCGATGAAATTCGTGCTTGCAAGATGCTTCTAGAGAAAGCTGGACTTGAAGGCTATCAAGTAAGATGGGCTGCAATTCCGTCTGTCGAAAGATTTCCTACATCTGATGTTTCAGTTAAGATTTACTTTTTTATAATAACTTATATTTGCTCGTTTGTTTATATGTCACATGCAGATTGGGAAAACAAAGGTGTTTCTAAGGGCCGGACAGATGGCAGAGCTTGATGCTCGACGGACTGAGGTTCTCGGTAGATCAGCTAGCATCATTCAAAGAAAAGTCCGTTCATTTATCGCTCAGAAGAGTTATATATTGTTAAAGCGTTCTGCTTTGCAAATTCAATCTGTTTGCCGAGGTACTTTTTTGTGAACATGTTAAGTTATTATTCTTTCTTTGACAGTCCAGAGCACGCCTAAATTTGGCACGCGATTATATATTTTCGAACAGGTCAACTTACTCGCCGAATTTATGAAAACATGAGGAGAGAAGCTTCTAGTATACGGATTCAAAGGAATTTACGAATGCATATTGCAAGGAAAGGTTACAAAGAACTTCATTCCTCGGCTGTTTCAATCCAAACAGGTTTACGGGGAATGGCTGCACGTGATGAGCTTCGGTTTAGACGGCAGACAAAAGCTGCAATCCTTATTCAGGTCAAATAAATAAAATTAGCTTGAAGTGAAACAGCATAGAATAAATAAGCAAAATCATTTTAATACAAATACTTGATTATAAACTTACAATGCTAATAACTATAATGTTTGACAACACCAATTATTTATAAAAAAGGTTCGAAACTTTTGGACCAAACTATTTCTGGTCAACCCAACTCGCTGATCCACACCGAAAACTACTTATTTTGATCATTTACCCGACCCACATGACCTCATTTTATCACCTCCGTTTTCTTTGTTAAACTATATGTTTAAAAAAATAAATCTGGCAGCTATGCAGTTAATGCGTTAAAATATCGGATATTGGTCAAGGACCGATATTTAAGATATAGGTTATCTCGGTGAGATGAGATATCGGTAATTTTAATATCATGCAGAATTTATATATATAGTAATTTAAAACTAACAATTCAGTGATATATCGGTCAAATATCGGTGATATATCGGTCAATATCGGCGATAATATCGGCACCGATATTCTGGCCGATATTTGACACCGATATTTTACATGGGGACCGATAACCGATACCACCAATATTAACTGCTTAGCCTGGCAGTACTATTTGTTAAAATATCTATCCTGCAAACATCTTAAGAGCAAGAGAATTGTAAGATGAGGGTGGCATTTATTTTACCTGTTGCTCAAATTCCATTTTATATGTATATTTGATTCACTCTAGTTCTTGACTGCAGAGCCATTGCCGGAAGTTCTTGGCCCGCTTGCACTTTATCAAGGCAAAGAAGGGTGCGGTTTCTATACAATGTGCATGGAGGGGAAAAGTTGCTCGTAAAGAGCTACGGAAACTTAAGATGGTATAGTATTCCAGTGTATTTTTAACACACGAGATCTTAATAATATTAATCAAGAAGTTTAGATTATTATTGAAATAATAATATTAGCTAGCCATTTTTCGAGTGTCTAGTTTTTTGGGATCGTAACATTCTCTATACATGTATTGATTTTTGTACCTACTACTGGTCTTTGGATGTAGGCTGCAAGGGAAACTGGTGCTCTGCAAGCTGCTAAAAATAAACTAGAGAAGCAAGTTGAAGAACTGACGTGGAGACTGCAGCTTGAGAAGCGCATGAGAGTAAACCTCAAACAATGTGCTTTCGTGTTTTAACTTTTACGTAAATTCTACAATGACACTGTTCTTTTTTTGCAGTCTGATTTGGAAGAAGCCAAAACACAGGAAAACGCAAAACTGCAATCCGCTTTGCAGGATATGCAACTTCAATTCAAAGAGACTAAAGAGCTGCTCATGAAGGAACGTGAAACTGCCAAAAAGGTTGTTGAAACTGTCCCAGTCATCCAGGAGGTCCCGGTTGTTGACCATGAGCTCACAAATAAGCTCGCTTCGGAAAATGAGAAACTCAAGGTAAATCGAGTCGAATTTACCAGCTAATTTTCAATATTCACTTTTGATGACAGTAAAGTGCCATTTTTGTCCATGAGGTTTGGCCAGTTTTGCGACTTACGTCCAAAGGTTTGTTTTTTCGCACCTGGATCAAAAAAGTGTGAAATCTTGCCATTTTCATCCGGCTCGTTAACTCCATCCATTTTTCTCCGTTAAGTCAGGGGTATTACTGTTTTTTAGACGTTTTTTTATTAAGCTAAAAACACTAAAGAAATAAAGATCCACCTCTTATATTGTTTTTAGCTTAATAAAAATGTCCAAAAAGATGGTAATACCCCTGACTTAACAGAGAAAATTGGATGGAATTAACGAGCCGAATGAAAATGGCAAGATTTCAAACCTTTTGGATCCAAATGCAAAAAAATAAACCTTTGGACAAAAGTCGCAAAACTGGCCAAACCTCAAGGATGAAAATGGCATATTTCTCTCACTTTTAAATATATCAATTTTGCCACCTCTAGTTGTATGTGTTTTGCAGCCTTTTCTTGTACTTAAAACATAAATTTTTTTCGTAAATAATTTCAGGCTTTAGTGAGCTCTCTAGAGAAGAAAATCGACGACGCAGAGAAAAAATACGAAGAATCAAATAAACTCAGCGAGGAGAGGTTGAAACAAGCTATGGACGCAGAGACGAAAATTATTCAGTTAAAAACTGCTATGCAGAGGTTCGTTCGTGACCAATTATTTTAAGCTTAACATCTTTCTCATAGATTTTTAAACGAGTAATAAAGATGTTAGTGTAATGCTATATCTGATTGTAACTTTAAAGACTCATTATGTTTCCTCTTTCAGTCTACAAGAAAAGGTTTCTGACATGGCATCTGAGAATCAAATTCTTCGCCAGAAAGGCTTTTCTACAACTGCTTCTCGTGTGACAGATTATCCTCAAACTCCTGATGCTAAAGCAATGACGAATGGTCACTTTGGGAATGAGGTATGTACTGAATGTAGTAACTAATATAATATCATTATATTTAAAGCTTGAACATTCTTACCATGTTGGAGGACACTTTTTTACAGGAACCACAAACACCTGCTAGGAATTTAACTACTGAATTTGACAGCAAGGCTAAAAGACCACCAATTGATCGTCAGCATGTAAGAACTATATTAAAACGGTTGCGTTAAACGTTTCTGATTTTGATCATATTAATATTCTTAATTTTGTTGCAGGAGAATGTTGATGCTCTGATTGAATGTGTTATGAAAGACATTGGATTTAGTCAAGGCAAACCTGTCGCAGCCTTTACCATATACAAATGCCTTATTCATTGGAAATCTTTCGAAGCTGAAAGGACTAGCGTCTTTGATCGTCTTATTCAGATGATCGGTTCAGCTATCGAGGTATTTTTCCAAAAGTTCAAAACCGTAAAATGAGATTTATCCGGTTTATTAATTTATATAAAGTACAACTAAGGGTTCTCTTATTGCAGGATCAGGATAATAACGAACACATGGCATATTGGTTATCGAACGCATCTACTT
Source organism: Helianthus annuus (assembly GCF_002127325.2). Classification (NCBI taxonomy): domain Eukaryota; kingdom Viridiplantae; phylum Streptophyta; class Magnoliopsida; order Asterales; family Asteraceae; genus Helianthus; species Helianthus annuus. The sequence continues at coordinate 87,971,265 of NC_035433.2, forward strand.
TGTTGTTCTTACTCCAAAGGAGTATTAAATCTGATGGTGCAAATGCAGTTCGTAAACCAACACCTCCGACTTCCTTGTTTGGAAGAATGACAATGGTATTGATACGTAACTTTAATATTGACATTATGTGGATGTAGGGCTGCAAACGAACCGAACGGAGTTTGTTAAGAAATATATGTGTTCCGAGCTGTTCATGAACACTTACTGAACGATTTTATGTTCGTGTTCGTTTGTTAAGGAAATGAACTTGTTTGTGTTTGTTTGTTAGTTTTAGGTAACTAACGAAAACGAACGTTGATGAACACAAATAAGCACAAACTAATGTTCATGAACACAAATGGAAACAAACGAACACAAACAAGCGTTTATGAACAAAATATATAATACACTAACACTCATTAAATATTTTGTTTGTCGGAATTTTAAAGTATTTAAATAAAAATATCATCATCATCATCATACTCAGTAAATCTCACTAATAGCAAAACTAAAGTAGGGTCTGAGGAGGGTAAGTATTGAAATATTTTATTTTATATTTAAATAAAATATAAAAACTGAAAACACTAATGAACTATCGAACACATTACAGAACGTTCACAAACATAAACGAACGAATGCAGCCTCTGTTCATGTTCATTTGTTTAATAAAATTAAACGTACGAACACAAACGAACTTCCTGCCGAACGGTTCATGATAAGTTCGCTGAAGGTTTGGTTATGTGGATGTGACAAAAAGGGCGGGTTACTTGAAAAGCCTTTTCTCCAAAATGTTCTAAGTTTTTAAACAATAAGTGTAACACAACTACGATAACTTTTAATTATATGATATGCTACAACGTGCAGGGATTTCGTTCATCCCCGTCTACCGTAAACATTGCTGCAGCTGCAGCTGCACTTGAGGTAGTACGTCAGGTCGAAGCCAAATACCCTGCCTTGCTCTTCAAGCAACAATTAACAGCATATGTGGAGAAAATGTACGGTATTATCCGCGACAACTTGAAAAAGGAGCTGGGTTCATTCCTCACCTTATGCATTCAGGTAGTTGATCTGTTCAGTAGTAAATGAGTTGAAGTTAAGTGTCAGCATGAGTTCAGTAATTTAATCGTGATAAATACAGGCACCGCGAGCATCGAAGGGAGTGCTACGATCTGGGCGATCATTCGGCAAAGATGCACAATCCAATCACTGGCAAGGCATTATTGACTGCCTAAACAATCTCCTTAATACATTGAAAGAAAATTTTGTATGTATCTTATACCTGTTGTCTCTTAAACGTTATATTTATATAGATGGTGAAATACTTACGGCAGTTGCATTTCAGGTGCCCCCCATCATTGTTCAGAAGATATTTACTCAGATATTTTCATATATCAACGTACAACTATTTAACAGGCAAGTTTACTTCACTTCACTTCACTTTGGTTTGGTTTCCCTAACATATTCTATGATTTTACCGCTAAACTTTTTTTTCGATTATTATTATCGTCACTTTGCAGTCTTCTTCTGCGACGTGAGTGTTGTACTTTCAGCAATGGAGAATATGTCAAAGCTGGGTTAGCCGAGTTAGAGCTGTGGTGTTGTCAGGCAAAAGAAGAGGTAACTCTTCACACACACACACACATATTATGCGTGTGTATATGTATATATGTATGTATTGGTGTCTATCACTCGATCTAAAGATAACGCGGCTTAAAAATGTTATTATATTTGCAGTATGCAGGATCAGCTTGGGATGAACTTAAGCATATTAGACAAGCTGTTGGGTTTTTGGTATGTACCTTCTAACCGAGATGATGTTTATACGTCTTCAGATTTTTTAAGAAGTTCAATTTATCTTTCTTTATTTTCAATATATGATTGTTCTAACTTCTACGTGTTTTGTGCCCTCAGGTTATACATCAAAAATACAGAATATCATATGATGAAATCATCAATGATCTATGCCCTGTACGTATCTCTCTCTCTCTCTACACACAATGAAACTTGTAGAATAAATGCATCTTTTTTTTATTAATTCTGAGACCGACTTGATACCGTTTTATGCCCAGATTCTAAGCGTCCAACAACTGTATAGAATATGCACACTTTACTGGGACGACAACTATAACACCCGAAGCGTATCTCCAGACGTAAGTATCAAAATTTAAAAATTCCGTTTATCCAAAAACATCTTGTAAATAACCCGACCCGTTTTCTTTCGACCAGGTTATTTCAAGCATGAGGATATTAATGACTGAGGACTCCAACAATGCCGCCAGCAGTTCATTTTTACTGGATGACAATTCCAGGTAATGCTGTAATAAATAAAAATAATTACTAATTCAAATATTTTTTTCCAAACGATAAACGACGCGGTTTTCTGGTTGCAGTATACCTTTCTCCGTTGACGATCTCTCTAGTTCACTGCAAGTAAAAGAATTTAGTGACGTGAAACCCGCAGTAGAACTTGCTGAGAATCCGGCCTTCCAATTTTTACACGAGTAAAGGCCGTGGAACTTGAATATATACATATATATATGATATATATAATCTTATGTTTACAAATATAACATAAGATTTGATTGTTGTAAAAAGGTCCATTCTTTATTTTTATTTTTATTTTTCTTTTTCTGGACTGCAAATTGTTTTGTTTTTTATCATGTCTGTTAAGAGTCTTGATAGATTCATTGTGCAGTGTCATATTTTTGGGGTTTAAAATTTTCTGCTACTTTTAAAGCAGCATTCTTTATAGAAGAATTTAGATATTGTTTTCCTTTTGGTCAAATGTCTTGTCTTATATTCCACCCATCTTGTAATGATTTTTATATATGATAAGCTACACACAAGTTATAAGGATTTTTATATTTCATCTTTGAATTATTATTAATAATGAGATGTTTGTTATTTTTATTAAAAGCTAAGGCATGTATTAATCTTTAATCAAATAATTAGTAGTTTTATATAACATTTTAGAGTTAAAAAATTGAAATAGGTTCCCACATTAGTGGCTGTGATATGTTCATACTGTAGATATCTCATATCATATGTACGAAATATTGCTCATAAATGAGTTTTAAAATATGGTAAAATGTTATAGTAGCCCCAAAGGTGTCAAACGGTTATACCGGTTAATTTTATCTTTTTTACTTTAACCGATTATTACTTTAACCGGTTTTAGCTTTAACTTGTCTGGTTAATCACTTTACCGGTTTGTTTGATAACCGGTTATTTTCGGTTAATTAACCGTTTTTTTAATGTATTTTTTTTGGTTAACCGGTCTACTAGTTAAAACCAGTTAATAACCGGTCCCCATACTAAAAATCTATAACCGGTTGCTAATCGGCACTTAAAATCAACCACTAATTGGTTAATGTTCTACCGGTTCTGGTTAATTAACCTGTTGGTTTTTCCCCACCTCTGATCCTTATGGAAGCTAAATATAGAAATGGGACTAGGCTAGGTCGGTCTATAGCAAGTTGGGCTTAAAAGACTGTAAAACTTGATTTGTAGGTTTTTAAGGGCTAGCTTAGCCCTATGGTTCTTGTATTATTTCATTCTTTTCTGATAAATATTTGCCGGGTAGTCTCATTTACTGAGGTAAAATGAGTGTTTCACTAATGAACATTAAACTCTCCCACCTCTACGTCTCATCTCTCTCGACTCGATTCACAATCTATCCTCGAACTCTCTCCTCTATATTCATCACCTTCGACTCACGTCCTTCCCCACCAATTATTTTCAAACTTCGAGATCGTCACTTTCCCTTGTATTCTCTTTCACCCACCAACTTGGCCTCTTATCACCCCTATCATTTATGCCGAAAATAAGACCAATGAATTAACTACTTTCTAAAGGGTCTCCTAGATTACGAAGGTAAAAAGTTATACAAGAATATGTATAATAAAAAGTGTAACCCCCTTAACTTGACTCCAATTATGTAGGTGACTTTCGTGGTTGTTGGCTTGTTGCTAAGCTTGTCATCTTTCTCACTAGTATCGTTATGTTTAAAGTATCAAACAACCATAGCTCCTATTGTTTAATGTTTTGTGGGAGTTTGATTGCCATTATCTCCACTAATGACGTCGTAAACCCAGTTTGTAAGTTACGCAGGTTTGGCGTTTGATTTTTATTTTACTTGCGAGTTTGATTTGCGATTCTATTCTAATTTTGATATATTGGGTTTGGTTTGGGGTATGTACTTTTTGGAGGATGACACATATTTGTATTAGATTCTTGTCTTAAGAGCATGGTTGAAAAATTGTTAGGTGCTCCCTAGTCGGTCGAGCGGGGAGTTGAGAGTACTCGACATGCTAAATTATAAAGAAATTAGTTTTCGAAAATTAAGGGTATGTCAAATAACATAAATTAACTAATAATTATAACAAAATACGTGAAAATGATATTCATTTTCTAATATGATAGGCAAAGAAATTATGTTTTATTTTTATTTTTGTCAAACTTGACCTGAGTTAACCTACTAGATCCGATTTTGACCGAGGTTGACCGCGTTTGATCGATTACGAGTAATTAGGCGGAGTTGAAGAAAGTCGCATCGACAGCCTACCTTGGAGCGGTTACTCGGACTTGGAAACCTTGTTTTAGAACCATGCTTAAGAGCGTAGTTTTTCAATTTATTTTGATGGCCTTTGCATGTTATCATTTGCTTGTGTGTCTATATGATGTGTTATCTGTCCATATTATACGATTTCACTATTGTTCAATTTGGTAGCTTACTACGACTAGTTTTAGTACTCTATATTTTTCTGTTATATAGATCTTTTTTTTTTCTCTCTGTGAAAAAAAAAATTAAAATTTATTTCTGAAAATGTGAATATACCACTTATAATATGAACCGTCAGTCTAAGGTCTATTAGGACTCCGAATATGTGTATCAATAATCAATCATCTTGAGATAATTTTTTCTCAAAAGTTAAAGTTTGGTTACTAGCAACATATAATGTCTATGGCATTGATCATGTAACATTTATTTGTTTGTTTGTTTGTTTTATATTTTTATTTATGTTAAAACTAAAACTTAATTTACATAGTGATTGCCAAAAAAACTTTGACCAACGAAGCACTTATCATGTTCACATCTTTGCATGCTTGAATCAACCTCATCTAAACTCTAGTTTATAAGATTTAAATTAATTCATGATTAAATTCAAGAACATGAAACCGTTAGGTCCAATTTGATATAAGTCAACATCTCATTTGATTTGTTTGTTAAGTAGTAATCATTCAAACCAAACAATATATATTTGTATTATATTATTCGGTCAAACAAAGAAAATTAATGTTAATTAAAGAGAATTAAATAATAGTTTAGTTGGTTTTTTAAATTATTGTGATGGTGAGTAAGTAAATATCATTAAGAATTAAGAATAAATTAGTTATTTAATTAGGATAATAATAATGATGCACATGTTAGTTTGGTGATGTGGTGTTTAGGATGTAGGATACTTGATCAACATTTGCAGCAGCATTAAGGGTCCAAATGACTTTGAAAATCAAGTCAAATATGTGCCCAAGTTTCCACAATTCATTGTGGGGCCATCTTTATAATTTTACTAATTAATTAATGGTACTATCTAAAAAATCTTTACTTTAATAGATTTTTAGTCTTCTCACTAATCAAATTAACATATAAATAAAGCATTACATGCCTAGTAACAAGCTTCCAATGGAATAATACTTCTCAAATCAAATTAAATTTTTTTTTGTAGATTAGGGTTTTCTCAGAAGGGGATGACGACACAATTTGTTGCTCGTCTACCTGCTATCTTTATGTAATTTGCTCTGGTGATTGGAATGAATTCACAAACCATAAAAAAAAACCTTAAAATGCATTTGTGATAATAGGCTAAAAGATGTCAATTGTATTTTTATAAAATGGCATGTTAAATGAATGTTTCTTACACAAATGAGCCAAATTCTAGTGAGTGTCTTTCCATCTTGTCTTCAAATTTTAGCAAGCCCTTCAAATATGAATAAAAATGTACAATACCAAAGATATATGTATGGAAATGCTTCCTTCTCTCACAAAGATGAATAAGAATCTAAATTTTGTCTTATTAATCACATTCAATTTAAAATAATTTGAATCATCTTCAAAATCCCTTCAAAGACTTTTCTCACCAAATTTTCATGTGGTCTCATGTGTTTCCTCTCTCTTAATGGTGGTCAAACTTTCTTTACATGCCATAAACTCAAGAATCTCAACCATATATATATCATGTTCTTATTATTCTTGCATCTCTCTCTTTGTGTCTATATACATTTTTATATATATCTCAAAATAGCACTATCATTATTTTGGCAGTTAATATAGTTGATTAGGTGGGTCTAACTTATTATCTTGATTAATATATTAAAGTTTAGAATAAAATCTATTAATTTACATTTTGATGGATATTGTGAAGATTCAAAGCATTACTCGTTATAATTCTTTGCTCCATTAAAATGATTTTCAAGGTATACATATTCTTTTTACACAAATTTTCTTCTTACAAAGTCAACACATAAAATATTTGCTCTTTTATAACTTAACTCTATAATATATTAAAATGTATAACGTTTTAGATATGCTATAAAAACTATTTACACTTATTTCTATAAATAATGAGTTATTACAAATAAATTTGAAAAAAACGGGGTTGACTTTTCCCGTCAACTTGTAATTAGAATATTCTAAAACTATAAACAGAAACTACTTTAAAAATAAATAATATTAGTTTAACAATCAACTAAGGTTGACATTCTACTTAGGGAAACATAAATAACATGAGCCACATAAATTTGGATTAAAGTCAACTAAGAAAAGAATATTAATCTATTTCAATTTTAATTCTAGTTATATTTTTACCGGCCACCAAGTGTTTGCCATGTGCCTTTTTAAACAATCGCACACTCATACATACATGTTCTGTTTTATGTGATAGTGTCTTTTTTTTTCCTTTTGGTTGGATCTCCAAACCTCTATGTTCTATTTTATGAGTTTTAAATAAAACTAGGTTTTATTGATGTCGCATGTTGCAGCGAAACAGAGCAAATGACAATATTAAACAAACGTTATTTGAAAATATAACATGTTGTTTCAAAAGTCAAACTAGCAGAATCGGTTTAGTTTATCATCGTATAGTAAAAAACGATACAAAATAAATACTCTATTCTGAATACAACTTCATTTTTAACAATACTTATATCGGAATGTCCATGGGAAAAATAAGCATACTTAAGTTTTTTTTGTTTTTGTTTTTAAATAGCGTATGAAAGTTATTAAAGAAATATTAAATTAATTGATTAAGCCAATATCTTTTGAAAAACAGAAAAAAGAATTATGAAAAATAAAAAGTAATTGATGAAAGAAAATATTATTAGAAAAAAAATATCGTTAGAAAAAAGAAAATATGTTAAAAGTAAATATAATAAAAAGTAGTATAATATTAAAATAATAAAATATTAAAAAAAACTATATATTATTTTAAATTTAAAATTATAATTCATCGTTACTCAACAACAATATATATAATAATAATAGCCATTGTTTGAAAAAAAACTCATATATACATACATAAACAGTTAATTAAAAACCCCACTTAAATTAAAAAAAAAAATCATGAAAACCCTATGTAACAAGCCGTTTAAAAGAAAAAAAAAATTAGGACATGTAATATACATAATTTCGATCGTTTGAAGAAAAAAAAAAAAACGTGGAGTGGAAAGTTTGGTTACATATATGTAATAAAATGTGTTTAGTGCTACACAAATGCTATGTTAAAAAATAATAAAAAATAACTCTATGCTTTTGGATTTGTTTTGGCTTAAAACGCTTGAAAATATGTATAATTATATGGCAAATTGGATTTAAATAATCCAAACTTTCTCAATTTTGCCGATAATAATTCCAACTCAGTTATTTGCTGATAATAATCCGAACCGGTTCACTTTTGTCCGATAATAGTCCGTCGTTAAAAATAGCTTAATGAAGTTAAGCTTTTTTCCGAATTACAAACCGATGTTTTAGGGATTTTGATCATAATGAGGATACGAGTCGATTTATGTAAAACTTACCTCGAAATGGTGCTCCAAACGACTTAATTTTTGTTAATTGGAAGTTTAAACACCCGATTGAAGCACCGGTTTCGTCGTTTGGGCAGTATTTCAAGGTAAATTTTACATCAATCAACTCGTATCCGCCTTCTAATCAAAAGCCCTAAAACATCGGTTTGTAATTCGGAAAAAAACTTAACTCCGTTAAGCTATTTTTTACGCATACTATTATTGGCCAAAAGTGGTCCAGTTCAAATTATTATTGGCAAATAATTGAGTTGAGATTATTATCGGCTAAATTGAGAAAGTTGGAATTATTTAAATTCAATTTGCCTAATTATATTACATGCCTTAATTTTTTTATAAAATAACTGTTTGTTAATTAGGGTTTTTATAGGTTTTCTCAACTCATTTGTTATTTATTTATTTATTTTCAGCGATTGAAATGAAAAACAAGTATAAGAAAAGGACAAGAGGCATAATATTGATGCTCTTGATTTGTAAAAAACTTTAAACATGAATTTCGTAGAGCTTAATGTGTATTTTTCTTTAAGGTCTTAATTAAATGAATGTCTATGAAAGTCAATATGAATTTAGATTGTGTTTATAGTAAATAGAAATTAGAGGTTGTTTGTTTACCTTTTAATGAGGCTTTTAATAGTTTAGACCTTTTACTGGTTCAGCATTTAATGGTTCAGATTGTTTGTTTCGCGAGCAAATGTCTGAATGATTCATACATTTGCCTCTGAATGGTTAAGCATTATACTGAGTCTAAATGGTTAAGACCTCTAATCTGAATTGGTCAGACATTTGCCTCTGAATGGTTAAGGGGCTGTTTGTTTACCTCTTACTGGTTCAGACCTCTTACTGGTTCAGCACTTAGTGGTTCAGACTGTTTGTTTCACGAGTAGATGTCTGAATGGTTCAAACATTTGCCTCTTAATGGTTAAGCATTATACAGAGTCTGAATGGTTAAGACCTCTAATCTGAATTGGTCAGACATTTGCCTTTGAACGGTTAAGCATTATACAGGCTCTTAATGGTTCTGACCTCTTACTGGTTCACCACTTAATGGTTCAGACCTCTTACTGGTTCAGCACTTAACCATTCAGATGTTGCCAAACAACCCCTAAGTATTATACTGGCTCTTAATGGTTCAGACGTCTTACTGGTTTCGTACTTAATGGTTCAGACCTCTCACTGATTCACCACTTAACCATTTAGAAGTTGCCAAACACCTAATATAAAGTTGAAGTTTTTGTTACACTTTTTAATCAAATAAAAAATCATAACAAGTTTGCTTAGAAATAATTATTTAATCAAATAAAAAATCATAACAAGTTTGATTAGAATAATTAAAAATAGATCAAAGGATGAGGGAGAGCACACAAAAGTAAAACACAAGGAGAGCACCTGGGAAAGCTAAACCTGTGTCAAGTTTTGTTGGCAACTTGGCATGATCCTCCCCTTGGTTAATGAAATAAGCAAGTTGTGGGTTTTAAAATTATAATTTTCTTTCAATAATTTCTAATAATATAATGTAAAATACATAAAATATGTGTAAAGAAAGCTCATAGATGCCACATGCAAGCCTGTGATTCAGCCAGGTGCAATGGTTCTCCTTAATTTTTCTATAATTAAGGTGTTCCATCAATTAAGTTTAGACTTTGGAGGTAACACCTTTCATTAATTTTAGGTAAATCATAACTAAAAAAATATTCATAGGGAGCACTCATCTCATGTACCCTATCCCCCTTTAATCGAGCATTACCACCTTATTTTTACATTAAGCTGCCTTAAGCCTAAAAAAAACACTGACAACATTTCTTTCAACTAACCTGATTTTTTTGGGGTCAAACAGTCAACGGCCAAAAAGTGGAGAAACATAGCGGGTATATACGAAGCCGTGAATCCTACCCAATGCAACCTGAGGGGGTGGCGACAACGTACCCGCTTAAGGTATATACCCGCAACCCCTACCCACATGACGCCCCCTCCACCCTAATGTATCATAGTATTGTCCAGATCATGAAACATTTAAACATTATTTATGTATCGCGTTCATAAACCCTAAATCATAAACCTTATTAAACATTTAAGGGGTATATTTCTCACTTCCAAAGTCTTAAAATAAAACAAAAGTATGAACATAATTCGGTATTTTAGCTAGGATGTTAAAAGGACAAACTCCTTAATACACGTAACACGTTAAGACACTTAGAACTTATCATGCGTTATTTAGAAGAGAAGATAACACCCCATAAATAACTAAATAACCCTTACCAACCTCATGTAACATTCAATAAGCATTTATTGCTTTCTTAAGCATCCTTTGTCTTAAATCTTATGTATACATGCATTAATTTCTACGTAAAAACTTGTCTATGATGTCTCACCCTTGTGATAAGGCTTATGTTTTAAACTTTGTACACATGCTTTATAGCTTAAAAAGCAACATCACGATCCAAAATATATTTTAATGACATAATACATTTTAAATTGCGATAATTACTTTTAGAATAAAAATGCTTATAAGCATACTAAACGCATATTCACATATGTTCCGACTCAACTAGTTTTGACTAGCATTGACTAGCATTACATGTCGTCTCCATAGAGGTCTTCAGGATACTGTTCGTCGAGAAACCTTTTAAAATGGTAGTTCCTTTTTCACAACCCTCCCTCACCCAAAGGCAATGAGAACGATATGTCACCTCCATATAGGGTCTAATGAGACGGCAATGTTATAGCTTTCCATTAATTAAGAATATAAGAAGAAAAATTCTTTAGTTTTAACCTATGCTGACAATCTATCATCGGGAAACCATTCTAAATGGCATGTCCTTTTTCATAACTCCTGCCCAAGGCTATGCTGACGACCGAATATCGTCGAGATATCCCTTGTCGTCGTAGATACAAATTCTTGTAGTGTGGGAAAAAAAACAAAGTCCTTTGACTCCGTTATTTCTGTTTTAAAAGGTAAATTTGAATATAGAACATATGAATGCCAATTTCTAACATGATAGGAAATAATATTTTTGCCACTATGAATGCCAATTTCTAACATGATAGGAAATAATATTTTCTTTACCACAAATCGTATGGAGATATTTTAAAAACACTTTTAAGTAGTTATATTCCTTCTTTAGAGTATGAAGAAACACTGACCTTAACAACTCTGGAAACTTCAACGATCAATGACCCGAACGTGTGGCTGCAAAACAGAAACACCGTTAGGACTCGTTACAGGAATGGGGTTATTCCTGTAACCACCCTCCGGCGTGAGAATAAGTATTCGTTCTTTTGGAGAAGTATATGAAGGGAAAAGTGTATGGGAATTAGATGATCGTACCTTACGTATTTGTCTTTATTTATAGGTTCTCAATTAGGGTTTCCCTTATTTTAGGATGTGCTCCGATAAGGTGGAGATTTACATGATCTTCCCGAAAAGTGGGAGATTTAGTTATGCACCTTCCTTATAGATATGGAAGGTTCTAGAATAATTCTGGGTATTTATGTAAATATAAAAGGTTGTAACCGGGTCGGGTGAGCGACGCGGGTCACACCTCGTCATGTCCCCCCAGTCCGAGCTCATGGAGGGAGTCCATTAGGTCGGACTAAGAGAAAAAGAAAAAGGGTAAACTCGTAATGATTTGTGTGACGACCTTTGGAAATGACGGCGAAAATAGCGGATGTGACAGTTGGGTCATCTCGTCAATGACAGCTGTCTTTTCCCGTGATTGACACGTGCGTCGATTCGTACACATTTTTGAATTTGAAAAGTTTTCGTATCTTATAAAAGACGATGCCTTAAACGGATGTTCAAGAAATCACCCCCAAATTACTCTATCACCATCTTCTCTATTCAATGGCTTCAAAAACGACCGAATCCTCTTCCGCCGCTTCCATGGACGTACTACTGTGCAAATGGGGCGTGATGTCTTTCAACAATTTGGTCCATGATTATGGCATTAGGGCTGAATGGAATCCTGTGTTGCCGTCAAAAACCGACACCGCCTTTCCCCTGAAAGCAGGTAAAATCACTTTGTTTAGTGATTTTTTCAAGTTTTGCAACTTCCGGTTACCCATCACCAAATTTTTGAAATTGGTGCTTGATTTCTACCGCATCCACATTTCTCAAATACATCCTCTTGGCCTTGTGAAACTTCGACAATTCGAGTATGCCTGCGTAGCTCTTGGTCACATCCCAGAACTGATTGTCTTTAGGGCTTTCTTCGTACTTGTGTGGAAATCCCCTTTCTTTACCTTTGATCGGCGGGATACCGAAGTATCATGTCTGAGGGAGATCCCTACAAGTTCTAGAGACAAGGATTGGAAGAAAAAATTCTTCTACCTGGATGCCAGTGCTATTCCCGGGGAAATGCATTGGCAAGATAAAGGACCGAAGGATAAAGTGAAGGATGATGCTCCCCCTGCAGATTCGTACGCGTCAAATGCGCTGTATGTAAAACTGTGTGGCCGCCCCTTTGAGTGCACTATTATTCCAGAAGGGGCGCTAGTGATGGCCGGTATGAGCCTGTTATGGCCGGATATAAGGCGTTATCCCTCATTCCAACGGGAAGATGGAGGTATGTTTACATTACCACACCTGGTTAACATATTTTTAAATCCGGTATTAATTAAATCACGTATTTTGCGCAGGGGAGTGGGGGATGTTTGACTTTGTTGATCCACCACGTCACCTGGCGTTGAAACCCAACGACCGGAGACTTGATGAAGGGGAACCAGATGTGTTGAAAGTGCATCTGGAACAATTTCTTCTACCGGCGATGCCAACGGATCCCTTGGAGTATATCGCTCCCTTGTCGGGTATGGCGGCCGCTACTTCAGCATCATCAGAGAAGAAACCTATTCGGCTAAAGCTGTCTGGGAGAAAACCTGCAGCAACCACTGTCAGCGTGCCCGTGATGGAAGAGACGCCCAACGCGAGTCGTGAAGTTTCCTTAGCTTCCGACCTGACCAGTCCTGGCCGTGCTTCGAAAAAGAGGAAAATCTTTGTGGCACCTACGCTGAGCGCGTTTCAGGCGGTGCAAGCCGCATGTGCAATTTCACCAGGTATTTTATTTTAAATAACCATATGGCATACTAGTGTCCCTGCTGATAGCGTCCGTCTGGTCTTGTGGTGCAGGTACCTTTGCGGGAATATCATCCGGGGGTGTGCCATCCATTGTTGTTTCGACTATGGCGGCGTCTTGTACTGGTAGTACCAGCATGCCTACGAGTCCACAAGTTTCAGCGTCATTCGCTCCCGCTGTGAGCTGCATCATGCCCATTCCTAGTTCTACGGTATCCATAGCCGTAACTTCCGAGCCGCTGCCCTCGCTTCGATCAGGTGGTTTTGACACAACCCTTCCTGAATCGCCCAAGGACATGTTTGCTGGTTTTGACACCAATGCTGCTGCCGCGTCGACCGCGCATGAGGCAACTAGCGTGGGTGGAGGCGATAATCGTGCGTCGAGCAGCGGCATTGCTGACGATGGTGCCCGCTTGATTGATGATTTGTTTATACCTACCGTTTGTTGGGATCCTCATGCCCAGGATAAACGTTACCAGCCTCAATGGAAGATTGCTGAATCTTCCCGACTTATCTTTCCTCCAGTTGTCCAACATTGGGTTGAGAGGGCGTACCCCCCCGCTGAAGCGGCGTATGTTGAGGGGTTAAACAATGAGGATTTGATGAATTCGTCTATATCAGATTCTGTGACCCTACCTCGCCGGTTGGTAGAGATACGGCGCCGGTGGGTGCGTGATAACACCCAACTTCATGAGGCCCGGGTCATTATCCAAGAACTGAGGGATGACAAGCATCGCCTCGAAAGTCAACTGCAGACCGCTGGGTTGAAAGAGGCCCGATTTCTGTCAGAGAAGAATAAGGCCGAGGAGGATTTGCGGAGGGTAACTGAACATCTCGCTGAGGAAAGGATCTTATGGGCCCGCGATATGGCGGAAAAAGATAGGGTTTTGGCTCAAGCGAAAAATGTACAAGAGGAGTTGGAACGCAAGGCTGTGGCAGAGGCTCAGAAGGTGAGACACGAGTTATCGGCCCAATTGGAAAAATTTCGTGTTGACACTGATTTTGTGTCCCAGGTTCAGGAGCGGTACCAGGATTTGACAACCGAAGTAGAGACCTGTCATACCAAGATCCGACTGATGCAGGGAGAGTTGGAGGAGCGTGAGGCAAAATTCAAGGAGATGCAAGATCATTGTGATTCCCTTGTCACCCAAAACAATAAGCTTGCTGCATCGTCGTCTTCAAAGTTAAGGGAGGTGGAGGACGCGCTGGCACAATCCCATGCAGAGATCGATGATTTGACCAACCAGCTAGCGGCTATGCGGGGAGACAGGAATTGGTTGATAACTAATGGGCTGGTGGGGGCGTTCGAATTTCTGCGTGAGTCGTCCCACTTTACTAGCCTGATTGACCGTTTTTCCGCCGCTGCCTACCAAGCTGGTCATCATGATGGTGTACTTAAGGGCTACATGGACTGCCAGCAAGCGGAAAGAGTCCCGCCGGACTTCCAAACCCTCAAAAATAAGTTACAGGCTGATATGGCGAAGGCTCTTGAAGCTGCGTACACCGAACCTCTACCTTGCTATGGCGATCTGATGGATAAAGTTAATGAAGATGGAATAGACTCGCTACGTCTGATGCTGGACCCTGCGGACGAGTCCGAAGAAGACTGACCATTCCGTTATTCATTTGTTTTGCTCGTTGTGTACTCTTGCTGATACTGTTTAAATTGGGTTTAGTGCCCATTATCCGTTTTGATTTGACAGCCAAATTAATGCAAATGTCATGATTTCTGACACCGCCGTCGTTGAAAATATGACTCTGTGATGTGTGATGATTACTTTTAATTAATATACCTGATGTCATCACTGTCAAAACTTGTTAACTACTGCTATAAATTCACCCTTCGTTTCCATTTTTGTTTATGTTTGTGCAATGGAAAGAAAACGATACCGGCAAAGGCTTTCCGAGATCTTTCGGGTGCTTGACGCTGCTGATGGCCTTTTGATGTTACAGCATCCGGTAACAAGATCAATGCTTAGGAGCAGACGACCAATCCCAAATGCTGCTCCGGTTCGTGCCAACCGAGCATGTCAAAGCCTTGTTATCCCGGACCCTCAACCAGAGGATCCCAGAATGCAGCTATCGGCTGATGTGTTGACTGACTTGATCCAGGTGGACCCTGAACGGCGATATCGTCTGACCTACCAACGTCAGTCCGGTGGTCGGACGAAGGGGCAGCCGACGGATGCCTCTGGCTTGATGTTCCGAATGGTTGGTGGCTCAACTGCTCCCTTGGCCGTCAACCCTGTGGTGGTGGTGGAAGACGATGATGATGTGGGGGTGCCTACCCCTGCAGTGGTGACGGCACCCATCTTTCATCAATAGGTGTTTTATGAACATGTTCTGTATTTTGGTTCCCTTATGTTTGGTTTTTATTAAAAACAGGGACAAGTACTTGGTTTTTGATTTTTTGAGATAGGCTATGTATATGTAATGATGCCTATCTGCTTTTTGAGGCGGTTTATGTATCTATTACCAAGATACCCGCCGTAAGCGCTTGTTGTAGTTACCCTATGACTTATAATGAAAAATATTTCGTGTTTAAGGGTGTTGTTTTTGTTTCTACCGGATAATGCATTCATTGTGCGATGGTAATTTTTGTAATAGATGAACTTGCATCTTTGCATTAAAAAATAAACAAAGAGTAAAAATCCCATGATGGGTTACAAATGCGAACTGGAAAAGGTAATTGACTCTTGCTGTTAGGAGCAAGGCATTACAAATAGCATTTCTTCAGCTGTGCGATGTTCCAACTGCGCGGGACCGGCGTGCCATCTAGTCGGGACAGGCGATAGGCTCCTTTGCCCAAGTCTTCCTGGATGACATAGGGACCTTCCCAGTTGGGGCCTAGTTTTCCCGTTGGTTCCGCTCGACTTGCTTCGTTGTCGCGCATGACGTAATCGCCCACCTTGAAACTTAATTTAGACACCCGCTTATTGTAATACTTTTCCAGTGCTTTTTTGTAACGTGCCTCGCTAATGGCGGCCGCCTCACGCCTCTCTTCCAATAAATCTAGGCCCTCTCTCAGCGATTGGTCATTGTTATCTTTTACTTCGAGACGGCGTAACGATGGTAACCCTACCTCAGCAGGTATCATAGCCTCCATTCCATAGGTAAGGCTAAATGGTGTTTCGTTGTTGCTGGTCTTGGGCATTGTTCGATGCGCCCAAAGGACGTGTGGCAACTCCTCCACCCACGAGCTTCCCTCGTGTCCCAGCCGTTTTTTGATACCTTCTAACAAACTTCTGTTCGTCCGCTCTACCTGCCCATTACCCTGTGGGTGTGCTACCGACGTGAAGATCTGCTGAATGTGGAGATCGGCACACCATTCTTGAAAAATTCTATCCGTGAACTGCGTCCCATTGTCACTTACCAGGTAGAGCGGTAGGCCAAACCTGCATACAATGTGTTCCCAGAGAAACTTTTTGGCGTTTTCTGCCGTTATCTTAGCCAAGGGTTTTGCTTCCACCCACTTGGTGAAGTAGTCCACCGCCACGATTAAGTATTTTAATTTCCCGGGAGCGGGCGGGAAAGGTCCCACAATATCTACAGCCCATTTCTGAAAAGGCCAAGCCGATGTCACCGGTACTAGACTATTTTTGGGCCGAATTGTTTGAGGGGCAAATTTTTGGCAGCTGAGGCATCTTCTCAGTTCTCTGACGGCGTCTTCATGCATCCCGGGCCAGTAATACCCCGCGCTATGAATTTTAGCGACCACTGCTCGAGGACCCGCGTGTATACCGCATATACCCTCATGTATTTCACTGATGAGGTATTTCGCTTCAACCGGGGAGACGCATCGTAGGATGGGACCCAGGTAAGATTTTCGATACAGGACACCATCGCTGACCTCGTATTGCAGTGCTTTCGTTTGAATCTTTCGTGCCTCGCCCTTGGCGGGAGGCAGTTCGCCGGTTTTGAGAAAAAGCAGGATCGGGGTATACCAACAGGGTTCTTCCATTGTGACAGCGGAGACGCTACGCGGTTCAATTGAAGGTGTCTGTAATGTCTCAACCTTGACTTCCTTTTCCATGCCGGAGGTGGCAAGTTTGCTTAAGGCGTCTGCTATCTGATTTTTCCCTCTGTGCACGTGGTTGAGCGTGACTTTATCGAAAGAGTTCATGAGCTCTTTGGTTTTTGCCAGATATCTCGCCATTGCCTCGTCTTTTGCTTCATATGTTTCGTTGACTTGATTGTTGGCCAGCAGTGAGTCGACGTATGCGTCGACCCTGGCTGCACCCATGGATTTTGCCATTCGTAGACCAGCCAGTAGCGCCTCGTATTCCGCCTCGTTATTGGAGCACTCGAAATCAAAACGTAAGGCGTACATTAGCCTGATTTGGTCCGGACTTATCAGCATCAAACCTGCCCCAGACCCTTTACCACTAGACGATCCATCTGTGTACAACTTCCAAGTCTGCCTCGCTGTGCTCGTTTCTGGTATGTCTTGGACAACCGGGTCCGTGACTACCTCTCCTTCTGGTATTTCGGCTAAGAAATCGGCGATAACTTGTCCCTTGACTGCTGTGCGTTTCTGATATTCGATATCCAGGGCTCCCAACTCGATAGCCCATTTAGCCAATCGACCCGAGACCTCAGGTTTGTGCAGGATCTGCTGTAGCGGGTAATTAGTTAAGATCTGTACGCGGTGTGCCTGGAAGTATCTTCTTAATCGCCTGGTGGCGTGTACTAATGCTAATACCAGCTTTTCCAGTGTAGGGTAACGCGTTTCAGGCCCCGCCAACACCCGGCTTATGTAGTATATGGGTGTTTGTTTCCCTTCTCGTTCAACCATGAGCACCGCGCTTACCGCTGTGTGGGCCGCCGCCAGATACATTTTTAGCACTTCGCCGTGTCTGGGCGCGGTCAACGTGGGTAGTTTTTCTATGAACCGCTTCATTTCCTGCAAAGCTCGTTCCGCTTCTGCCGTCCATTTAAAATTCTTTTTGTCGAGGCAATCTTTCAGCGTTTTTATAAACGGCAGTGATTTTTCAGCGTGCCTTGCAAGGAACCTGTTGATTGCTACCAGTCGTCCATTTAGGGCTTGAGCTTCCTTCAACGTTCGGGGGGATGGCATCCGCGATATGGCGGTTATTTTTTCTGGGTTGGCTTTAAAGCCGTCGTGGGTAACTACTACCCCCAGAAATTTTCCCTCTTCAACCCCAAAAGAGCACTTCTTTGGGTTTAACTTTATGTTATGCTTTCTGAGCCGCTGGAAAGTTTCTTCTATGTCTGCCAACATTTGTTTCTCTTCGCTGCTTTTTATGACCAGGTCGTCTACGTAAACTTCCAAGTTCCGCCCGATCTGTGTTTCGAAAACCTTATCCATGAGGCGCTGGTAGGTGGCTCCCGCATTCCGTAGCCCAAAAGGCATTTTGGTGTAACAAAAGATGCCGACGTCGGTGTGAAAGGCTGTTTTTTCTTCGTCTTCTTTGGCCATCTTGATCTGGTGGTATCCCTTATATGCGTCTAGAAAACACTTGTATCGATACGGTACCAGGGAGTCAACTTTTAAATCAATTTCCGGCAACGGGTATGCGTCTTTCGGGCACGCCTTGTTCAGATCCTTGAAGTCAATGCACATCCGCCATGTGCCATCTGGCTTTTTAACCATGACCGGGTTAGACACCCAGGTATGATACTGTGTTTCTCTGAGGATTCCAGCTTCCACTAACTTGCGTACTTCCTTAACGACCGCTGCCCGGCGATCCGGGGCCATACTGCGTTTACCCTGGGCGACTGGCTTAATGCCTGGGAGCGTGGAGAGCTTATGTTCTGCTTTATCGCGAGGGACTCCGGTCATATCGGCGTGCTCGAAAGCGAATATGTCTACGTTTCTTTTTAGCAATTGTTTCAAATTGCTCTTTACCTCTGGGGACAGAGTATCGCCGATGGTGACCATTTGATCCGGGTGGCGTGTGCTCAGTACCCACCTCTCTGGCCCTGTAACCCCTGCGGGGCCTTGACGGCATCGTTTGGTGTCCAATACTTCTCCAACTCTATCTCGAAACACCGTGGCAATACCTTGCGGTGTTGGGAACTTCATAAAACCTCTTGCCGTGGAGACTATGGCGTCTAACTTCCCCAAAGTGAACCTTCCGATGATTACATTGTGATATGACTCGGCGCGGACCACGAGGAAAGTTAGTAGTATTGTTCTTTCCTTGGGTGCTTGCCCGAAGGTTACCGGGAAGGTGATTTGACCAATGGGATCCACCTTTTCCCCTGTAAAACCCTTAATGGGAGCATGTACCGATTCGAGCAGCTTTTTATCCTCCGGTTGCATTCTATCGAAACAGTGCTCGTATATGATATCCTCTGAGCTTCCGGTGTCAACCAAAATTCGCCTCATTCGGTAATCTCCTACTGCCGCGGAAACGATCAGGGCGTCCGTGGTAAGATGCAAATCTTCCATTCGTGGTTCGATGGTCATTGTTGCCAACATCCAAGGCTCGAGGGTGGAGAAACTCCGTTTAGCCCCTCTTCCTATACCAGCATGGACCATGTTTAACTCTCGCGGCCTTTTTCCTGCCGCCTTGTCATTTTCCTCCTTGACCACCGGCGGACCCTGCTTGATATCTCGCACCAGATGTGCCAACTTTCCTGACTTTACGAAGTACTCGATTTGTTTTTTAAGCTGGAAACAATCGTTGGTGTCGTGTCCACTTCCCTTGTGGTATTCGCAGTACTTGCTCGTATCCTTGTTCGGGTTATCTTTCAGCGGCTTTGGTGGGTTGAGCCTGAGGTTTTCCGAGGCCAGAATTTCTGCCGGGGTCTTGCTTAGATTGGGATATTCAGAACGGGGTTTTGACGTTTCATTTCTTGAGTATGAGCTCCGATGCTTATCGTAACGCGAGTCTCTGTCGTTCCGCTGATATCGGTCTCCCCTGTGTTTACTTTTAGACCCCCGATTGTCTTTTTCTTCTTGGTTCTTCAAGGCTTCTTTCTTTCTGTTAGCCGCGTGGCTGGCCGCTACCGCTTTTTCTTGTATAACGTATACTTTGGCAATCCGCAGTATCTCGTCTATGGTCGGGGGTACCCCGTCCCTTCCATGCAACGTTCTTAGTAATTCGTCATCATTAACCCCCTGGAGGAAAGCTCCGCATGCCAAATCGTTAGTGACACCTGGTATCGCCAGGCTTTCTTTATTGAACCTGATGATAAAATTCTCTACCGTTTCGTTGTCTCGACGACGGATATGGAGTAATTCATTCCTATCTTTCGTATGTCGGCGCTGTTGACTGAACTGTAGGATAAACTTTGATTCCAGATCCTCGAAACTGTCTATCTCGCCTGTGGGTAAGCTGTCCCACCATACTCGCGCTGCTCCTACTAAGGTTTGTACGAACATTTTGCACCAAAGGGGCATGGGCCAACAAGCCACCTCACCCGCACTCTTAAATAGATTAAGGTGATCATCCGGGTCGGTGAGGCCGTCGTACTTGCCGACTGTTTGGGGCATCTTTGGTTTTTCTTTAATAGGGGCTTCGGCGATACGGCGTGTAAATTTAGATCGGAATGTTGCATCTACTGGCTTGTATGGCTTGGTTAACTCGTCCTCTTCTAAGTTCACTGTTTGTGCCGGTGGGTTGTTTGCACCCGGGGCGGGACCTGTTCCTGGACCGGAGTTTTCAAAAGGAGTAAACCGGGGTCGGACCGCGTTTTCCCTGTCGTGTACGGGTTCAGTTGACGCCTGAGTATACATTGGTTGTGGACTCGGAAAGTTCCACCACGGCGGCATGTAAGCCGCGTAGGGCGACTGTGACATCCCTTGTGTCATTCCCTGAGGGGGATAGGCTGTTCCCCCGTATGAGGGTAAGTACCCGAAAGGGGGCGCGTAGCAATATCCCGGGAAATACATCTGATTGCCTGGCGTGACAGGGGCATTCATTACTCCCGTTGGCATGATGACCGGCTGATGAGGCGGGGTGGACAATGCTGCCGTGAGTGCGGCTGAATACAACGGTGGCATTGGGCTGGAGATCAACGGTTGGTAGTATTGAGGAGTGTTGGTTCCAGGTGCTAAGATGCTAGGACTCGCCGAGGTGATGACTGGGGTGGAGAAAAGACGCGAAGTCTGTGAAGAAATAGCAGCCCCTGGGGCTGAGGTGCCGCTGCCTGCTCCCTCCACCCTTCCGGGTTGTGTTTGTGAGGGCATGTAAAAGTAAGGGTTTGTAACCACGGCCTGGGAAGAGACGGTGGTAACGTTACCAAACCCTGGTGGTGGCCCCTCCGCCTCGAACTCCAAATCTAACGATCTGGTAACGGCCGGTGATGATACTGGGGCGGTTACGCCTCCCGCCCCTAGCGTCAGATTATCATTCGTCGCTCTTTGACCAGCCATGTTCTGATCACTTGCCATGAAGCTCTTTGTTGTTCTTGCTTGGTCCCACGGATGGCGCCAATGAAGAAACACTGACCTTAACAACTCTGGAAACTTCAACGATCAATGACCCGAACGTGTGGCTGCAAAACAGAAACACCGTTAGGACTCGTTACAGGAATGGGGTTATTCCTGTAACCACCCTCCGGCGTGAGAATAAGTATTCGTTCTTTTGGAGAAGTATATGAAGGGAAAAGTGTATGGGAATTAGATGATCGTACCTTACGTATTTGTCTTTATTTATAGGTTCTCAATTAGGGTTTCCCTTATTTTAGGATGTGCTCCGATAAGGTGGAGATTTACATGATCTTCCCGAAAAGTGGGAGATTTAGTTATGCACCTTCCTTATAGATATGGAAGGTTCTAGAATAATTCTGGGTATTTATGTAAATATAAAAGGTTGTAACCGGGTCGGGTGAGCGACGCGGGTCACACCTCGTCAGAGTATATGTAGCCAAACACTTAGAAAAGAGGAAACTTAGTGAAATATATAGTATTAACCTAATGTCCTTGATGAATATGTAGGGCTTCAATGAACCAAACGTTTGACGAACAGTTTGTGAATCGTTCGGCGGGAAGTTCATTTGCGTTCGTTTGTTTTTAAACAAACGAACACGAACAAGAAATTTGGTTCGTTTAGCTAAATGAACGAACATGAACAGAGACCGTGTTCGTTCATTTATGTTTGTGAACGTTCGATTCTGTTCGATAGTTCATTAGTGTTTTTAGTTTTTATTTTATTTTATTTAAATACTTCAAAACTTTGACAAATAAAATACTTAATAGAGTTAACTTCCGTTTTGCTCCATGTGGTTTGGTCGTTTTAATGGTTTTGCCCAAATCCTTTAAAAATAGTCATTTTCCTTCCGAATCTTTATACTTAATAAGTGCCATTGTATTATATATTATGTTCATGAACGCTTGTTTGTGTTCGTTTGTTTTCAAGAATATTAGTTTGTGCTCATTTGTGTTCATCGATGTTCGTTTTCGTTCATTCCTAAAATTAACAAACAGACACAAACGAACACAACCAAGTTCATTTCCTTAATAAACGAACACGGACATAAAATCTCGTTCGCTAAGTGTTTCATGAACAGTTCGTGAACACATATATTTCTTAACAAACGAACACGAATAAGCTCTTGTTCGTATTTGTTCGGTTCGTTTGTAGCCCTATCACTATGTATATAATTTTAATAAATTGCTTGTAAGGAAGTAAATTAAACTATGTAAAACTTGTTTTAAGTTTGAAAGAACTGAAAATAACATATTTATAGTAAAAATGGATTTATAGTGACTCTATGTTGGTTTTGTACTATATGGGTTTGCAAGCCAACGATGGTGCACAATGGGCATAGTTTTCAACTTATTTTTCTTGTGTTTTCAAACCCAAAAGCTTATATTTATCCGTATATAATTTGAGAATGTTATAATTTGCTTCTCACAAAGATATTGAATTTGATTTAGAATATGCTTCTCACAAAGATATTGAATTTGATTTAGAATATATTGTTATAGGTTATGGGTATTTTGATTAATTAATATGTAGAGGGACTATTTGTTTTAAACAATTGCATATTATAGGAAGACTTTTCGTGATTAACAACAATATATAAATCACTATATAATATTTGTATTTAAAAACAATTGCATATTATAGGAAGACTTTTCGTGATTAAAAACAATATATAAATTACTATATAATATTTGTATTTTAAAAAATACCAATTATTAACCAACTTCAAGAATGGTGCTTCTACATAACTTATAACTAATTATCAACTAAGCATTAATTAATTAATGAATATTATTTAGTTGTTGTATCATTGAGATTGGAAACTTATAATGAGCATTATTTCTATGAGCTAATGTTAGATGTAAAATAAAACAAACTTTTTAAGATTAACTAGTAATCACCGCGGGTCCGTTGCAAAAATCAAATGGGTTCTTCCAAATGTTATGTCATGTGTTAACCATTTAAAAACCTGTGTTTCGACGTATTCGATTCAACTCAATGTAACATATGTCAGCATTGTGGCTGAATCAAAACATAAAGTAAATCGAGTTTATACCGTACAATTATAATGTATTATATGTGACCTGACTCATACATAGGAAACATACCAAAAAATCATAAAATGTGTCTAAATGAATGAGTAGGGATCCTGCGGAAAGTGTGCTTTTCCTAGAAAGTTTAGGAAGCGATCTGGGCCATCCAATGGGTGTGTTTAATGGTTAAGATGAAGTCAATGGCAATCTTGTAATTTTTTAGTTTATTTAATTCATTGTTTTAAAAGACTAGGGGCAATTTTGTCAATATATCGTGTTTTAAATCAATTAGATAACCGTCAGTCAAACCCAGTCCCTAATTTCACGCGATTTTCCCTCTCTCTCTCTCTCCAAACCCATCTTCGAATCCCCAATCCCTACCAAAAATAATTACAATCATGGAAGAAGATAACTTTAGAAAGGATGGAGAGCACCGGATCAAATTAAAACACTTCTCCATCTCCACCATCTCCGGGTTCATCATCACCATTCAAATACTGTTCGTATCATCTCCGTTTTCTTGATGATGTGTTTTAACAACAAGCAAATTAATACAGTTGTGTTTTAGCAGCAAGCTGATTCATACAGTTGTGTTTTAGCATTTAGATTCATACAGTTGTGGTTTAACAACAAGCAGATTCATACAGTTGTGTTTTAGCATTCAGATTCATACAGTTGTGTTTTAACAGCAAGCAGATTCATACGCTGTGTTTTACCATCCATGCTGGTAATGCTGGAGGATTTCATGACACTGTGTTTTAACAGCAAGCAGATTACAAAACAGTAATCTGCCAATTACAAAACCACCTTTATATTATGGGATATATAAAAAATTGACTTTAGCCCTGTAAACTGTTAAAACACAACACCAAGAACATGCTGATAATTTCCAGTAATCTTCTGAACAATGGAATATGCGATTGGTTTAAATTTTGAAAATAAATTATTCAGAAAATCATGGAGAAAAACGGTTACAAAATATGGACATGGATAGTTAGTTAATGAAGATAAATTCCAAAAATAAAAATAGAATGTGAAAGTACACAATTGCCCTTCTAGTTAAAAATCTTCAATGACACATATCGCATTCTGATTGCCTCCTAGACTTTCTAGGAAAAACCCACTTTGTACCCAACTCCTACTCTAAATGAATAATTGACATTTGTAATTAAAAAGAGCTTCTTATAGCTTAAAAAAGAAACCACAAAAAGGAAAAAAAAAGACATTCAACCATAAGTGTTTTGCAAAGTGAAAGGACCAAAGTCGGGGGTGTAAAAATCGACTTTGATTTTTGGTATAGATATATGACAATATAATAGTAATTTTACCTGTCGTGTGTTGCGACAAGGTTGAAATATATAATAACTCAAATTTATACCCTCCAATGAAAATGTATTATATATAACCTCACTCGGTTTGGAACAAAATTTACGTCTAAACGTAGGCCAACTGAAAACGTACATAAAATAAGCATGGAAATGTATTATATTTGAGTTGATTCATTTTTATGTGTAGTAACTTTGGTCTAGAGGCTAAAGTTGATTTTTTTTTAAGTTTTAAGTGTAGTAAATTACAAAAGAAAAAGTAATGAATGATGGTGTAAATATGTAAAAGGGAGGGATCCTAAATAGAAAGTTCACTTTCATATTTAAGATAGATAGAATATTTAATAATACCTTACATATCTCACTATCAGGGGCGGATCCACATGATGCGGGTCGGAGTTCATGGACCCCAATGTTTTTTAAAAAAATAGTAGAACTGATATGTTAAAATTTTCAAGAACCCCATAAAATAAATTAGTTGGACCCCATAGTATTAAAAGCAAAGATGGTATGGTGGTAAATCTCCTTGTTTTCCAACAAGTAGGTCTCAAGTTCAAGTCTTGCATCTTTTGTTTTTTAGTTTATTTTTTCCATCAAAATTAAACTAGTGTTTTAAAACACCACAACCACTCATTGATACTCTAATTTGCTTTTTTAAAATGATAAACTAAATGTCTCTGAATGATTTTATTTTACATTTGATTACCAAATAAGACTTCAACATATAGTGGTGTCACTTGATTTTGTTTTTTTTTTCTCCCACCATGATTAGACCGTGTGTAGTCGATCTTGTTTGGGCGTTTGCTTGGTAGAAAACGTCGGACAACGTCGGTGTTAACCGCCCCCGTGGGCGTGTTTTTCGCAAAATCCAGTTGAAGCGTGCTTTATTCCACGCCCAAGCCCCATTTTGATGGTCCAATCACACTTCATCTTCATTTTCTTTGTCCAATAAGATTTTTTGATGGTTTTTGTTTTATTTAATTAAATAAGTGTGTAATGATTGACGGGGCATTATTGGGCCTTATCATCACTACGCCTCTGTGTGAATAACGCCCCTTTACTGACTAGAACGACACGTGACGGACAACGCCCAAATATGGGGCATTATTCGGCCCAACGACTACGCATTGTATTACATGCCGCATATGGAAAGAACTCAACTAGAGTTTTTCAGTTTTGAATTTCAGTGCCTCTCCAATTAGTTTCCATGATTAGTGTTCCTTGTACAAGGTATCATTATGTTTTAATTAACCCATAGTTTTTACTTAAACCTTGTTTTCCCAATGATATATTTTTTTTTATGTTGTGAAGTATATACATAAAATTACATAAAAATTGTAATGATATTATTTTGTTGTGATATAACTTATATATATGTAATGTGTCATATTTTAACTTGTAACAGTTGTATAAATAAAATTTATAAGATACTTTTAATAGTAAAAAAGAAATGTATTTATAAATCCTGATGGGTATCTTTTAACAAATTAATGGGTAATTATCTGACAAATACCCAACGGGTATTAAACAGAGCATGGGACACGATTTTACGATTAAGTATAAAACTGGGATAATCAATGCCTGACCTAAAATCGGCTCATCGGTATACCTATTTTCTACCAAATACTTTCTTTTGCAAGGGTTTTTTTTTGGAATTTGAGAGTATTTCGGTGTGTACCTAATTGAATAAAATGTGAGAGTTGAATTGTTTTAGAAATCTTTAATAATTAATCGATTTGTTGATAGTTATGAGTTAGAAAGAAATTGTAGAACTCATGTTTAAGAAAATAATATCCAATGAAGACTCCACTTATAAACATTAGTGCACTTACACCATCCTATATGGGAGAAATTCTCAACATTTTTTCATAGTTTTACCATTGAACACACTCAACTTTTAGGGTGATAGTAGCTCATTCATCTTGTATACACTTTGGACATGCTTTGGCTTATCATGGAGCTCTGAATGATCAAGGACAACGCAAATCCAATTAAAAAGTGAAAACAATTATTATATATAATCATTTGCTTCCAAAGTTAGTGAACCATATTTGAGGGTTTCCTACAGCCCTTAGATTTTCTTTTTTTACTACTAGTGGAAGGCCCGCGCGTTGCAACGGGTGTCACGACTCATCAGATTCAATTATAATCCCCATCTTTCGATAATATAACATAATATAACAAATGGGTTTCGATGCCGGCAAACAGGTAGAAGGACTTGTATTAGACAGCTATCACTTAATACCATACCCATCTCAAACCCATGGAAAAGTTTATAATTAACCCTATATCAGGTGTCATATCTGAATAAGCGTCCCATTACCCATCTCAAATGTTTTGAGTGTCTCGATTCGAGTTTTTATGGTAGCCGTAAAACCAACTGTTGGAGTTGGTGTAGCCACTAAAATCACATTTTGAATCTGCAGCATAGTAATACAGCAGATATGGCTATTGAGTACATCAAAAACCTTCAAAAGGAACTACAGGTATATCACATCAATCTTAAGCATTTTCCCATAAAGAAGGTGGCTCCTTCACCTAGCGAAAACAAAAACCAATCACAACTCTAACCTTAATATATGATCAAATTCACATATAAAGTATTCTGAATATAGTGCAGTATAACTTACACGGGGGCAGGAAGCGTAATGCCATTTTTTGTGCACAAATATGGTGCATTCTACAAGTAAATAAAACAGATTCAAACAACATTAGTTTGGCTATACAAACCATACATATACATCAAACTATAAAGAGTATCAGAACTATTAATCCCATTCATCACATGGACGCCCATAGGGGGACAAGAAAAATTGAAGATGCTAAGAATTTGTCCAATCAATGATTAAAAAAAGGGGAATTGACCTGTAATAATCCCACCTAGACCTTATTGGCCATTAATAATCCCACCTCAGAATATTCCCCCCACCAGTCCCACCTTTCACCTATTTTTCCTGCAATGGTCCCCCGTTAAAAAAACTTAACGGAGTTACGCTTTTTTCCAAATTACAAACATATTTTTTAGGGCTTTTGATCAGAACGATGATACGAGTCCATTGATGTAAAACTTACTTCGAAATGGTGCTCCAAGTGGCTTGATTTTGATTAATTGGAAATTTAAACACCCGAATTGAAGCGCCGTTTTCATACTTTGGAGCACCGTTTCGAGGCAAATTTTACATCAATAGACTCGTATCGTCGTTCTAATCAAAAGCCCTAAAAAATCTGTTTGTAATTTGGAAAAAAGCTTAACTCCGTTAAGCTTTTTTAACGGGGGACCATTGTAGGAAAAATAGGTGAAAGGTGGGACTGGTGAGGGAATATTCTGAGGTGGGATTATTAATGGTCAATAAGGACTAAGTGAAATTATTACAGGCCAATTTCCCTTGAAAAAACTACTTCACTACAATGATTCGAACTTTAAAAATGTAATTCTCAGATGATAGATCCAGTACTATGTGAGCTAAATTTTAATTTGCAACACCACAGGCTAACCTATGTCCAACCTAATACATATACATATATACTAATATACTTACACAATTATACATAAGTACACAATGCTGCACATCATTGGCATCCTAAATCTCTAATTCCATCCAAATCTGATACTTTTATATCACTGCATTGGCATTGAAGGTCATGAGATCCCTAAAACCCTTTCCTTACTAATATGTATTTAATATACTTTAGGCTCGCAAGCATTGTCAAGTTCGGGCTCGTATATTAAATGAGCTTCAATATAGGCTTGTGCTCGTTTAAGCTCAACTCGATTCGAGCATTTAGCGTGCCAATCTCAAGTAGCTCACGAGAGGCTCAACTCGTTTACGCCTATACTATTTCCCAACCAGCCCATCTTGTGACCTCTAACTCTAACTCCATGTCTCCATCCCTCAGTCAGTAGCCTATAAGTTGTGTTTGTAACAATATTTTTTTGCCCATTTTGTATTTTGTAAACTAACTAATGTGTTACGTTACGAAAAAAAAGATAATCTCTATGAAACAAACTACATAAGAGAATGTAAGCATTTGATACAGTTGAGAAAGACTTTTGACCCGTTCGACCCGTTCCATTTTAAATTAACTTTAACATTTGACCCGGTTGACCCATTATCAATATAATACATATGGATTAAAATTTCTTAAGGTAATACATGGAGTTTTGTGTTTTTTGTATTTCTTACCTCGAGAATGCCATGTCCGAAGCTGCTTTCTCCATAAGCACTCCATTCAGGCCGTTTATCCCAGCAAAACTTGCCCTTTGTAGGGCTCGGGGTAAAATTTATATGACATGCCCCTCCAAATTCGGGTACATTATCACCAGGAGAAGGACATTTTCCGGGTTCATCTGCATGATCCACATCAATCTTCTCAATGTTACCAACGTCTCCAATCGTTATATACACGGGTCCAAATTGTAATTGTACACTCTATTCACCCGCTCATAGGCATGCACCTGAAAGACACAAAGATTGTAATTATTATTATTATAAATATAATATGGTTTTGTGACGTTCTCCAAATAAATTTATTTTTTTGGACAAAGGGTGTCACGGGTCGACCCTCGTTTTGACCCAACACTTCGATTTTGTCACCTCTAGTTCATATTATACTTACATGACCAGAGAATATGATGTCAACCCGATATTGATACAAAAGTTGTTCCATTTCTAGCCTCATACACTCAAACTCCTGATAATGTGACGAATAGCTATTATACCGTGTGTGTGATTTTTCAAGTGCAAAAGGGTAACCTGAAATCGAAACAGTAGCTGTAACGGTCAATGCTCGATAAGACGCTGTAACCGTGTGTTCGGTGGCAGCCTCGGTGGTGTGTAGTTGTACCATCGGAATAGTTTAACCGGCATACTTAATAACGAATCAAGTTAACAGATTAGTCCACTTTCGATTCATTGTTTCTAGCAAAACAACAAAACAAGGAGGGTGAAGGTTAGGAAGACAACATAATTAGGAGATCAAGTGTTGATTTTTGTGAGACCACATGTTTAACCATAAATCAAAGACGGATACAATACTCTTGTCTTAAAAAAACATAAACCCTAATACGGTCTACATTTCAAAACAATAACACAAATCAACTGTAAATGCCTTAAAACCCCTAATTTGGTTTCCAGTGCCAAACCATAGCATAATTTAACTGTAACAAAGTAAATTAAAAAAGGTTTCGACATGAACAGCTTAAAAAGATCTCGAACTCAACATGAGCAAGAGATTCGGATTACCTTACACAAACAGACTAAACAGAGCTACAAGCTTAAAAAAGTATGCAAGTATACAAAGAGAGAGAGAGAGAGAGATGAAATTACAGATACGGTAAAAGTAGATGTGAACCATGGCTGCTACTTGATTGACCTCTTCTGCTCTGCGATTAATATTTGAAACCTTACCTACTATCCATCATTAATTTAGTTATAATTTTTTAATATAATATAGGAAAACAAAACCCCATATTCTGTGATGAATATCATTAAGCAGAGATTAACAAAGTTGAATGATCATGAAATTAAACATGCAAATGTTGAAGGAATTTACCTGGAGAGAAAGCTCTGATCAGCTAAACCGACGACGAGAGTCGAAGCCCCAATTGGCGACCCCAAATCTGCAATCCTTCCACCTGAGAGAATCACCAGAGCAATCATAGGTTTACAAACACTAACATGATCAAAATTATGAACATTATGAACATGAACAACATCTAGTGAGATAGATTTACCCAATATCAAGTCGTCAGAAGACGAATCCACGTGTTTATCAACCGCAGCCGCCGCTCCTCCACTGACGACGGTTACGAGATCCAGACGTCATAGTCACCGAAAACCCCCATCGGAACCCTAGCGAACGATACCAAACCATTACTACGGAAATTCAAATCAGATAGGAGTATATGAAGGAGAAGACCATCCAAATTCTCCATTTATGATCAGGGAGGCGACCAGTTTGGCAAATTGTATACTCGAATAGACAATGGCAATGAAAGAGGCAATTATATTTCATGGGTAAAATTACTATATTGCCCTTTTAGCGTCTTAAAAATTGTTCCACTTCCTATTCTAGCTGCTTGGATTTATTTGTACATACTTATTCAAAACTTGTACATATGGCAAAATTACATTTCAGTACATCACTTCTCCTTTTTAATATAGTATAGATGAACAACATCTAGTGAGATAGATTTACCCAATATCAAGTCGTCAGAAGACGAATCCACGTGTTTATCAACCGCAGCCGCCGCTCCTCCACTGACGACGGTTACGAGATCCAGACGTCATAGTCACCGAAAACCCCCATCGGAACCCTAGCGAACGATACCAAACCATTACTACGGAAATTCAAATCAGATAGGAGTATATGAAGGAGAAGACCATCCAAATTCTCCATTTATGATCAGGGAGGCGACCAGTTTGGCAAATTGTATACTCGAATAGACAATGGCAATGAAAGAGGCAATTATATTTCATGGGTAAAATTACTATATTGCCCTTTTAGCGTCTTAAAAATTGTTCCACTTCCTATTCTAGCTGCTTGGATTTATTTGTACATACTTATTCAAAACTTGTACATATGGCAAAATTACATTTCAGTACATCACTTCTCCTTTTTAATATAGTATAGATTTTCTAACAATGACAAACAATACAAAAACAAATCCTACAAAATACAGTTCTTTGAAATAAATTTTACTACAATATTAAAACATTGGATCGAAACATACACATTTTCCAAGAACGAATTAATTACCCACTAGAGAGATGTCGGATATAGTACAATTTTAAATAAAGAGTTAATGTAATTCTAGTAGTGCATGTAATTTGGATCATTTTGTGAGTTTATTACAAAAGTTTTATTTTTCGTTTGTGAGTTCAAAAAAATTTTATTGTTGTCATTTTAGTTCACTAGGTTAACTTCATCCATTTTTTCTGTTAGCGAGAAGGGCAATTCAGTCTTTTTATATGGTCGAATTGCCCTTTTAGTTAATAGAATTACATATAAAATGACTAAATTGCCCTTCTCGTTAACATAGAAAATGGATGAAGTTAACCCGGTGGAATAAAATGGCAAGTGAAACATTTTTGGACCCACAAACGAAAAATGAAACCTTTAAACTAAACTGACAAAATGACCCAAATCATAGGAACTAAAATGACATTTAACTCTTAAATAAAGAATCACGAGAATCATAGTCACTTATGCTAAAAGCCTAAAATGTGATACATAATAAGATTTTGTGCTTCGTGACAAATGTTTATGTGACTTTTCACATGAAATTGATTATATATCAAATGTACCCTATCCCGCTACTTTCTATAATATTCATCATATACAATTTCTAAGTTTATTCTAAGGTAACTATTAGACGACTTTGTACATTTATTCTTATGAGTTACGGGGTGCTATTATAGTATAAAGTGTGTTAAGAGACTTTGAGCAATTGTCTAAAAATGTATCTTGAGTCATAAAATATGAGAGGGGTGTGTATTTATTTTTCAAATTGAAACATAGTAAGCAAGGGCGGACCTAAAATTCTTTTTTATTGGGGTCCATTTTTTGTGTTAAAATTTTTCACAACCAAACATTAAAATTTTCGGGTCGATCATCGTAGTCGGGTCGGGTCGGGTCGGGTCGGGGCTAGGAAATAATGCAGAAGCATTTAGTGGACATGAAACCACTACATTATTAAGAACCATTTTTAAGAATCAAATTATCAAATTGTGGTGATTAATAAGTTGCTTGAAACCAATAGCTACCTAAACAACACAACTACTTCACATAACTTCAAACTTTTGTTTAAGTGTTTTTTTTTTTAACGCCACTATATGTTGAAAGTCTTATTTGGTAATCAAATGTAAAATAAAATCATTCGGAGACATTTAATTTATCATTTTAAAAAAGCAAATTAGAGTGTGATTGGACCATCAAAATGGGGCTTGGGCGTGGAATAAAGCACGTTTCAACTGGATTTTGCGAAAAACACGCCCACGGGGGCGGTCAACACCGACGTTGTCCGGCGTTTTCTACCAAACAAACGCCCAAACAAGATCGACTACACACGGTCTAATCATGGTGGGAGGAAAAAAAAACAAAATCAAGTGACCTACCGTTGATGTATCAACCGAGCGTTGATGTATCAACCGAGATCCTGTAATTTTTTTCTTGACTCTCTTGTATTTTCCCTATAAATACAAGTCTTACCCAATCTATTTCATTCACCATTTTTTCTCATAACAGTTCAATATATACATCTAATTAATATCACTCTAGTTTCCTTGATATTTATTCCAATCAAGGATAAATTGTAGATCAAAGTTCACGATCAAAATGAGGAAGTTGTGCTTCAACTTATACATTCATATTCTTGTACTTGTGAGGTTATCACTTGCTTTGGAGTAATACATTTGTAAACAGGAACCACTATGGTTCGGGGGTTGGGATAGAGGTGATCACTACCTTTTGAGATTAGTGAAACGTGAAAGTAATCCATACCTTGATATTAGTGAAACAAAGCAGGTGATCACTACCTTGATATTAGTGAGATGTTGTTAGGTGATCGCTACTTTGCTTAGTGAAACACTTGTATCGGTGATCTCTTTTGTTTAATAGAAACGTTTAGTGGAACAACTCTCAATTGGTGAATCGGGGAGAGGATGTAGAGTGTATTAGTTAACATCCACTTGAACCTCTATAAATCAGTTTTATCTTTTAAACCCTAAACTCTTTACATTTCTTTATCATTTTTGGGTTAGAATAAGTTTAAACCATCCAAAATTAGTGTTTAATCAAAGAAAAACTAAAAAAAATTGTTGACCTCCTCCCTCTAGTTTTCTACAAATATTAACAAACACATATTCTAAAAGAAGAATTAACTATCCAAATAATAGATCTACAAAAATAAAGCTCTAATATACAAGGGATAAACGGAAATAAAAACAAAATTTTTAGGGTATATAATTCGGGTAAACATGTATGTAGTTTTGGGTAATCGGGTTGAGTATCACCTAATCCAATGACCAATACTTGCGAAATTTGTAAAACTAATCCCATACCCGTCGGGCTTCAAGCATATACCCATCCCAAATGTTTCGAGTTTAGTGTATACCGCTGGGCTCAAGTTTTTTTTTTCCCATCCTTACTAGCAAATAAAGCTCTTTCATGCTCCTCGGTTCAGGCGTAATTTTGAGTTCAAGAGTCTTCTTTGGTAATAAAAACTACAGTGGGAGACATAGGCATTCTTTAAGAGGGACGCACAATCTATTTTAAAGAATTCTTGTTGAACACAAATTCTAGTGTTAGACCCTAATACGTTTTAACTAATAGTTGCAATAGAAATACGGACCTCAAAATTTCTTTCTTTAAAAATCTTCTAACATACTTGAAAATCATTTAAAATGAATCCTTTTAAAGAATTACATCATTCATTTTTAATTAATGTACCAAATATAACATGCGAAGACAAATTAAGTGACCACCCTTCCGTACAATCCATGTTCTGTAGGAAATAGGTTCACCTTTTGTAAAATATAATTACAAAATATACCATAACGAGACTCTCGTTATTCGTAGGAAATATCATTGTACAATACCGGTTGCAAAAACTAAATAAAAGAATATAAATATAATTATATATACCAATCTTGATTCAAGCCGCATCTCTGGTGGGTGCTTCACGCGCACTTGATAGCATCCTAGACTCGAGTATTCATCATCTTGAGTTTTGAAAAATACTCCTTGACTGCAACAAAGAGCACACTAAAACGTTGA
Source organism: Helianthus annuus (assembly GCF_002127325.2). Taxonomy (NCBI): domain Eukaryota; kingdom Viridiplantae; phylum Streptophyta; class Magnoliopsida; order Asterales; family Asteraceae; genus Helianthus; species Helianthus annuus. The sequence goes on from NC_035433.2 coordinate 88,005,925, forward strand.
CGATTTTGGTTGAGGCACGTGTTCAACACACTTCCCTTAAAACAGATTTCGCGCCTCTACTAAAGATGACGCGTCTGTCTCCCAGGGTACAACAGCCGAAGCAGTCTGTACTGCCGGAGATTGCTCACCGGCCCAAGGTTACATCCGGTAATTGTAGTGTTTGAACTCATGTGGTGGAAACAATTAGAGAGTACTCATCTCTCTAGTCGGTGTTCAAGTGTTCATACTACTTCTAGTATTCTTCATGTTTCAAGCAATATCCTATTCTTGTTGTAACAAAAAAAAAAAAAACACATAGCCTACTATTTGAACAAGACTAGTGAAAGGATTCACTTAATTATTCATTTAATTAGTCACTTAATTAGAGACTTAAAAACTCTAATAAAACTAATTAAATACTCAAGAGTTACTCTTTTATTTACCACATGAATATTCTAAATAATATTTATAATTTCATTAAATTATAAATATATTTAATATCCATTCACCAAATTTCCAACAATCCCCCACATGAATGGAGATCATTCAAAACACTTAAAATTTCCAATGTAACCTCGACATTTGAGTTTTGCATACGATAGGTAGGTGTTACCCTTTGAACCTTCGCTCATGAAATGCACTTAGCCCACTAGCTCTGAGTAGATCTCGATGTCTTTGAACTCGTCTGCCGTTTGTGTAGACGACAATACACTTCACACAAGACTCTCCCTAGCCGGGTCATCTCCTCATAGTCGTGTCCAATAATGGTCGTGGAACACTTTCCTGGTTCTGTGAGAGCTCTAGGAATTGTGCCCTCAATTCCATTCGAAGCGACCCCACTTCTCTCTAACATAGGTGATTCTCCTTAGATTATTAAAAGCATTGTGGTTATCATGATCTATCCAAATAATTTACCACATATTATGCTTAGCCTCACACTTGTCACTTTTAGGAATGGAATAGGAAGTTTATTAATCTTTATAAGAAACTACCTTATTAAATGCGTAGGGTTATTCCCCCACAGTGACCTCGCTTATTCATACAATTAGGTTTTCCTATTGAACTCAATTCTTGGGATCTCCAGTCTACTGAGTTAGGTTTCCATCATATGAACTTCATTTTCAAGGGCTTCAGTCCCATTCCACAACTTGATCTCTAATAAACCCTCAGGTTGTTGGATCCATAACATTAGCAAATAACTTTGCGTATTTGAGATCAGTTGTCATGATGTGTTCTTAACTCGTAAGTTAATTTTGCCTATTGTCAACTTCTAAGACTATAACCTCAGTGGCCATCTGAATCTGGTTATAACATATGTCTTTGTAAGATACGTGTATCATTTAAGGCAAACACATCTCCATTATACACTACGACCTTTGTGTCCTCCACTTAGTCGTCTATTTGCAATGTTAGATTGGATTACAAAATCCTTATTGCTAAAAACAAATGCAAGACACCCCCCCACATTTAAGTGTTATTGGATAACATTTAGATGTGTTAATGAGAACCATTTCTACATACCCTTATAGGGTTGTTTCTTAAATGGTTCCTCCCCCACATTTCTTGCCATTTGATCGACATTTCCGTAACACCACTTATGGCGACATTTATACACATATGATTGAACAAGACCAACCTTATTGTATCAGTGAATTCAACTCATATTGCATTAGCTTACACAAGCTTCCGAGCTGACCAAAGCAACACATGCCATTGTCATAAGTTTGTCACCAACTTAGAATAATTCTAATTTAGCATCTAGAATAAGCTTAGACAATGAGTTATCCTCATTAGCTTTTCGAATAAACTCTTAAAAGTTACATGTCATTTCCTTATAATGAATGAAAATTCTCTCTCAACTTTTTCCATACACAAATTCTTTTTGTGTTCATACACATTTGAATGTTTAGAGTTAATTAGTCTCCGTCAAGACCCATAATTAACCAAGTACTAGTCTAGCATGCTTTAGACTACAATACTTTAGCATGTGAACAGAAGATGCATCATTCTGATTCTTCACAGCCCTAAGGATATCATAATATCATTTTGCAACATTCATCCCTTGTTAAGACAAAATAATGAGACTTATTCATAATCCTGAAACATCAATATTTAGGAAGGTCTCACAAATTATTATATATAGCACATAGCTAAATTTCATCATTCATTTAAGGAACATAACTTGATTACCTTTGATCTCCAACAATCTACCATTGACTCATAAGTACTTAAACATAAGTCTTAATCCAAGTCACTTGGTGAACACATTCATCACCAACAAGATGAATGTTCCTTGTCTACACTCACTATTATGTGTGAGATAGAATCAACTAGATCGACACTCAACAACATGGCATTCATAATTTTGCCATAAGTGATTTGCACACATCTATTGTTATTCATTAGGAGATATGTATATTTAGGATGCTCTCCCAAATGAAGGTAAAATCTCCATATAGATCTAACAATAATCAAGTGGTAGACGCATCTACTTATAAATCTCGCAAGATTTATTAAAGGTATACAATAACATATAGTACTTTTACTTTCATATGTTAGAATTCACACTTGTGAATTTTTCAATGACCTCTAATGAAGTATGCGACATGAATGTCGTTATTGTATTTCATCTCAATACACTCACTACGTTCTTTCATTACTCATTCATGATGTGGTTATACATTTGATGTTTCGTCTTTGACTTTTAGTCAATGTAACAACTCTCAAGTTGTTTATGTCCAAGTATTTTCATGTACTATCCGTTTAAAACCATATTATTTTAAACAATGTATAACCGACGTTATAATTATTTTCCACAAAAATAATTTATACGTCACAACCATTAGTGATTTATTTCTTTGTAAAAAAATTGCATGTGTTATCCGAAGATATTGAACACAAAACAATAAAATACATTGGAAACTAAATCATAAGTGCCAATCAGTTTTGAAATTTAAACGAAAGCATAGACAATATGTAGACATTAAATAGCAAAATGCTTTTATCTTCAACACTTTATAATCTGGCCGAAATCTTTTCAACAATATCGTCCTATGGCATGTCTTGAGGTACTCCCTCAATAAGACTCCATGCACTTGTAAGTACAAGTTCCCCATTTCGTGTTTAAACTTTAAACTTGGACAATTATGCTCAAAACAACACCAAGTTGTTACAAATACTACATTTAAGTAGTAAACTTGAACAATTAAATTTGTTCACAACAACACCAAGTTGTTTTTCACCAAATAACATTTTCTAACACGCATGTTAGAAAAAAAAAACGTTATAACAAGCACATTATAGAATCGAACGTTTACATAAAAGGTTTTCCAAAGATATAGTCTATAAAATAAACAATTTCTCATCATCTTTAATGCTCACATAGGTAATTAAATGTTTACATAAAACATTTCTGTTCATTATGAACAATCTCTAACCTCGTATTCGTGATACACATTTTCTAACACACATGTTAGAAAATTTAAGTCATTTTATATATACAAAACATGACCAAATTAGAGCATTAAATGTCATCAATAAAACTCATCAAATGTCATCATTAAAACTCTACTCAAGAGTTTCACCATATTAAGAGTTAAGAGTCTCAATAATTATAGACTTAAACTCTAATAAAAGTCATCATTAAAACTCTACTCAAGAGTTTCACCATATTAAGAGTTAAGAGTCTCAATAATTATAGACTTAAACTCTAATAAAAGTCATCAAATGTCACCATTAAAACTCTACTCAAGAGTTTCACATATGAAGAGTTGAGAGTCTCCATAATTATATATTTAAACTCTAATAAAACTCATCAAATGTCACCATTAAAACTCTACTCAAGAGTTTCACTATATGAAGAGTTTAATTAGTAATTAAAATTTCACTCAAATTGATTTAGAAATCACAAATTAAAGTTGGTGATGAATCCCACACAACTACATTATCACTTTATAGTGATTTAATTCTTGAAGTCAATCAAACATCAACTTCAATGTATGACCTTTTATTTCTAAATCATACAAAGCATTAAAATCAATGTTTCAACAAATTACTTATATAAAATGTTTACATAAAACATTTCAAAGCATTTGTATTTTAACCATTTTTAACAATCATGTTAAAATGAAAGAAATTCTAACGCGCACGTTAGAAATATTAACATTTTCACAAAATGTTAATTCGACTTGCTAAAAACACATATATGGTTCAAATAAATAAGTCATTTCTAATGCACACGTTAGAAACTAAACAATTAAAAAATTGCTTCCAAACTAACGCGTTTCATGAACGTTTCTAACACACATGTTAGAAGACAAATGATTACAAAAATCATTATAAGACTTATTTGTTCATATCAATCCATGGGTGGATGAAGAGTCTACTTTAAATAGAGACTTAATTAGAGACATAAAACTCTAATCAAGTAACATAAAACTCTTATTTAAAGTAATAAAAAACTCTACTTAGGAGAGTTTAACGTTTACATAAAACATATGGTTTACACCAATAATTCCAGTCTAACACACATGTTAGAGAATTTAACGTTTACAAAAAACGTATGGTTGACACCAATAATTCCGGTCTAACACACATGTTAGAGAATTTAACGTTTACAAAAAACGTATGGTTTACACTAATAAACCCGATCTAACACAAGAGTTAGAAAAAATTAACGATTCCCAAAATCGTTTAAAAACCAAACGGTTGAACCAAAAACATTCGTTTTGTACCACGGTATAGGATTTAAGATTGTATCTCAATCTCAAGAAATCCAAACACAACAAGTTGTACCACATACATATTTCCCAAAAGAAAATATTTACAAGATCATAATCTTTAAAATATATTTTTTTATTATAAATTCTTTTGTGAACCCAAAATCCTTATAAATAAGGTATTAAGATTGTAGCAACAATCTCATGAAATCTGTTTTAAGTTTGTAGGAAATAGGTTCACCTTTTGTAAAATATAATTACAAAATATATCATAATGAGACTCTCGTTATTCGTAGGAAATATCATTGTACAATACCGGTTGCAAAAACTAAATAAAAGAATATAAATATAATTATATATGTAGGATCGTTTTTGACCTGACGAGTCGATCAGAAGAGCGCTCAGACCGAATCAGAGGCGGAATTCATTGATTCGGTCTTTGTTCAGCTTGTATTCACTTTTAATTCTCTCTTTTATTGATCTTTGACACTATTACAGTACAAATACACTTTGACAGGGCTTCGCCGTCGAAAATCAGATCGTTACAAATGAAACTGTTTGAAAGATATATATACTAATAGCTTGACCGTTTGAACAGACTCAAACGGCCAGCCTTCAAATGGACAGACTTTCAAACGGACAAGACATTCAAACGGACAACAATCTCAAACGGACAGCATCATTTCAAACGGCCAGCTTGTCTTCAAACGGCCAGCTATCTAAAATCTTGATTTCTTGCCCAATTTGATTTCCGACGAACCCGAGACTCGACATAAGACGAAGACGACAGATGACTGCACCAACAGACTCCCCCTCAGATGTTGACGAGTCTTAAAGGTCGAGTCTTCACAAACTTCAGTCTTAATCAGTCTACTTCAGGAATTTCTCCTGGAATCAACATTTAATCTTCAGGAACTTCCTCCTGGAATCATGTGCCTGGATCTTTCTCTGGCTCAAACTCTCTTCAGACTCCCCCTATCATCGAACTGGGATCGCTGTCTGGAATTTGTTATCACCTTTGAAATTATATCCTGTCTTTTTCTCTGTTTAGCTCAAACACCTACACAAATCTCAAACACTAATAAGCACAATTTCAGATTTATCATTAACAAAACTATGAAGATCAATTTGTAGGTTAACATTCAACTTTAAACTTCAAGTTAATGAACCATTTATACATTTCAAATCTTCACATTTTCACTCACTCTCTCCCAAACTACAAGTTCAACATGTTTAGCACTTGAAATGACGAAACTCAGCTCTTCACACTCAGTTGTCGAAAATCTTTTTGTAGTTTTCAAATTTCAAACAAACAAAAAAAAAACAATATTTTTGGATTTTTGAATTTAATGAAATACAGAAATGGAACACTATTTTTGTGAGATTGTGCAAGAGGATCATATCGGATTTTGAGACATATCACTAACACCGTTGATCTTATTAATCAGCAAGTGTTAAGAAACAAATTCAATTCTGATTGTCAGTATTGTTGTCCACTTAAACCTCTACACAAATCTTCAATTGATTCAAGATATGTATTTAATTTCTTAGCACTTAAACTTATTTGAGTGTCCCACCTCTTGAATATACTCCCGTATCCAGATCTCGATATTCTGATTTACAGGTAAGTATACTACGAATGATATCTGTATATAAATTAGGGGATGTGCGAGAACTGAGGGATCTCAGGTCGATACTTCCGTATGCGCAGAGAGATATCAGTTTCGACTTTGCAGTGTGTCCCCTTTAGGAGATCTTTTAGCTACAACAACTGATTATCAATTTTATTGTCTAATCAGCTGAGGGCTTTATGCTATGTTTCAAGCATGTGAAGAAAGTATTATCCAAGGACTAGGTCAGAACTTCCATTCAGCAGAAGTCCCGGAATAATACCCCAGACATCATTGAGTAGAAAAACCTAGTATATCAGAATAAGAAACCTTTCAAACGAGATTTCAGGGGTTACCTATATATCCAAGTAGTGTTCCCCACAAACTAAGCAAGTTTGAATTTAGGTTTATATCTCGAATACAATTTACTAACTGTGTGAAGTCTACTGACACATCATTAGTAAGACTTGTTTAAAAACATTTTTGACTTTACAAATCTCTAGCATGCTGTGATAGTCCACCGATGTACTATCATCTCCTCTTTTTGCAACCAAACTCATTTTCATTTTTCAATTTTTTTTTTAAATTTTTCAAAATTTTATTACTCCCCCTAAAATCAAAATATGTTTCAATTTTGATTTTCTGAGAAAAAATTCAAAACAAACTATACAAGAAATTTGACAACATTATGTGAATTACCTCAAATCACCATTCTCATGCAAAAACAATCAGAACTCCCCCTCACAACAAACTATTTTCCCATTTAGATTTCAAAACACTTAAGTTTGTTTCAATCAAAATGGTTTTTCCGGAAAAAATTAGTTTGTGTAACAACCATTTGTAGGTTCGGGGTTATCTTCATCATCATGTTTTCATCAAACTCATAATAGATTTGACGCTATCAGTTTAAAAAACTCAACATGATACTTGTAGAAAATCAAGTACAACTTAATGTCCCTGATTTACCACATGTAAAACGAAAAATCACCAAAGTGAAATTTCTCAAGAAAAATGCCGATTCATGTTCCACGCTTACCAACCTGGGAACTCCGGCAAGTCAGGTTTTTCATTTAAACAGATTCACCCAAGCCTGACGGTCCTTGGGTGATTTCAAATTCTTGTTCAACAATGGTGAAAAGTTTGCATCATCCATTGTTAAACCTGAATTCTCCTTTTTTACCTCAACCAATGGCTCCTCTGGCTTTGTCGAACCAGAATCATTGCCTGCACATGGCTTGTCTGACTTTGATCTGTCAGATTCATTGCCTGAAGGTGGCTTGTCTGACTTTGACACGTCAGATTCATCGCCTGAAGGTGCTTTGTCTGACTTCGACACGTCAGATTCATCGCCGACCATTTTCTTCTTCTTCATTTCTTCTTTCGTCCTCAGATTTGTATCTGATGAATTCATCTTGCTTGACTTTGCAGCCAAAGAAATTGATTCATCAGAACTCTTATTCTTTCCCACGGATGAACCCGAGGACAATATCTTCTCCAAATACTGTCACACCCTCAAAATGCCACTTGCGGAAAACACCACGGGCGTGTGACGTACCAGGATCTTAGCCACCAATCACATGGAACTCATAAATATATTTAAATAAAACTTTCGTTCATTAACATAAAGTATTACAAAACATTACATATAATTTATTTACACAGCGGAAGCATATTTCATTTGTTAAGTGTTTCATAAACCACGCGTACATAAACCATTAGACTTGTGTTGCGATTCTATGTATCCCGACCCATGACCACTCCAGCCTTCCAGACAGTAAGTTCCAAATGATATAACCCTATGGACCTGCAAGCATGCAGACAAGTGTGTCAGACGACGCTGGTGAGTTCAAAGTTTTGTTACCGAGTTTAGTTTACCAGATGTATATACAAAACAGTTTACCAAGTTGATTTGATGTTGTTATTAACTCGATTACCGTATGTGGCGACTAGATGTGAATGCCCAACCCCAATGCCTCCATTTAGGCATTGGTCATGATGTCAAGGTATCAAACAACCTTGAATAGATGTAAGGGGTCTTATATGTACACGATATGAATGCCAACCCCAATGCCTCTAACTAGGCATTGGTCATGAAGTCCAGGTAATTAGTTCACGCCCGTCCTTTCGGCCCGGTGTGAGGGTGCCAAACCTAATAGCGCTATCAACTAAATACCTCGTTGCTTCTTCAGCAACACGGTAGATGTATGGGGTCTTACATGATTTATACTGTGTTCAATAACCAACATCCCAAATAAACAGTTTATCCAGTATTCCCTTCAAAAACGTTTACCAGATGTCCCAAACCACCGGGACGCATGCTTAGAAAAGTGCAGTGAACTCACCTTTGTTTTGCTCGGTAAGATTAATTTACCCGTTCCAAGTTGGTCAACCAAGTCCTACCGTGGTTACCAAAGACTGTCAGATTCGTATAAACATAGTTTACATATTCTTCACACAATACACAAGTGGGGTACACATAAATCACATATCATTATGAAGGTCGTAACAAGGGATCATGTAACGCAACAATCCATTGTAGCATACATACGTCATCATACAGTTTGTGACAGTTAATCATACAATCCAAGTAGTAACATACTTCATGATATCACCTAGTTGATGTTGTAAATCTTTCAGTATCCGTTAGTTTTTAAGACCACCTTTAGAAATCATAAGTCATATCAGTGTGTGATCCCTAGAGTATGTCAACGGCCCAATTGAAAATACAATGCTTGAATGAAGTGTGCGGCCAGTCAAATCACTCGTGTAATTCAACATGACCGGCCCACTTGCATTTATGCGATCAGGTTTTGAGTTGTGTGATTGACATATGCGACCCAACAGACTTCACGGCCCAGCAAACCTATGCGACCACACCCATTTTATGCTACCAGTTAGCATTTAAAGTCCACCAATACAACTATGCAGGACTTATGTCGTACATTCACTAACCAAGCATGTGGTCAACTTCAAAGATTCAAGGCATGCACATGCAACCTATACAACCTACTGTTGTATTTAATGCAACCTAGACAACCCACATGACAAATGCATTACAAGAGAAATCACATTGACTTTGATGTACCATCATCATAATAACCACTAAATACTACAAAAGAGACATCATGGCTATCCCACTTTACTTCAATTGTATTGGACCAAAAAGGATGTTGATATACTAGGAATCGGTTATTTGAATGCATGTGAATTTTAGTGGGCAACAATGATTGGACCATGTATAACATTAAATGCCATAAACATCCTAAATATTATTCATTCAAATTCAACATATATTCATCAGCGATAAATCTTGTATTCACAAGTTAATTCTTGTTATGAGTAATTAAATACATCCACAAGCAAAGCCTTAATAACATCATTAATCGCATATGATCAATCAGTAACAATCATGTTGTCATCCATTAATTAATATCAGTTTACAGTACAAGCAACCATATGGCATCCATTATCATCGCATACACACTTCTAAGTTAACCGTACAGTTTGTATATCAATGCATTCATCATCATTCCATCCCAGTTTCAATACATCGAATACACAACAGCAGTTATTAACCACATTCCAACTAGGTTTGATCATCATATTCTCACAGTTTATTAATACAAGCAAATTATTATTACCATACCCTATAACACAAATTCATCGTTCAGATTATCTCACAAAACTCCGGTTCGCACGACCTTATCATCACAAGAGATTCCTAATTAAATAATTCCCAGCCACATGAACAACATCGATTAACTATTTAAATAACCCCTAGCCACATAAAATATCACTTTAGGATTCACAAAATTTATCAAGCCACTAGTTGTTGATCATCGATCTAGAACAACACATATCAATAGAATATAAATCAAATAAGGGTGTCACACTAACCACAAGATGTCGAAGACGGTAACATCGATGGAAGAGGAGGGCTTCACAGGAAAGAAGTTGCCGTCTAATGGTGGAGGGAACTAGGGCTGAAGAAGTTGGAATGATAATTATGTGAAGGCCCTCAAGAAATCACGCATACAAGAGGAGATGGGCTGGACCTTAGTTGGTTTCGATTGGGCTCAAGGATTCTGGGCCGAGATCACTGGGTCACACGACTGAAGTATTTGACCGGTTGGAAGTGTGCGACTCGGGGACTTGTGCGACTGATCGCTTGATAAGTAAATTACATTGTTTATAAAATATGCTTTCAATCGCCAAATTATAACTTTTTACAAATAATAGATTTATCCTTTTAAACAAGTTCAACGTTATAAACAGAAAGTAGCAAACAGAAAAGGGTCTTGAAAGTACGGGTTGTCACAAATACTCTCGAGCTTTCTTCCTCTTCTTCCTCAGTCGGTCTTTCTGCCCCTGTGAAAGCTTCACTTTCATCTCTTGAACTTTTTGTTCTTGAACTTTTGGTTTTTGAACTTTTGGTTCTTGAACTTTCAGTTCTTTGGGCTTGACCTTGACTGGAATTCTTGCCAATCTCTGAGACTTAGCCCTCAATCTGTCATTCGATCTCCTTGGGCATTCTCTGGCAATGTGACCTTTAATTTGGCAATTGTAGCATCTTCTGGTCTCATAACTCCAATTCCGGCAGTTAACAGCAATGTGTCCTTGATAACCGCAACTGTAACACACTCTGTTATCGTACCAGTTACCACTTTTTTCACACCAAATGCTCAGATCATAACATTGTTTAGCTTGCTGGTATTCCTTCCTCAAGTTTGCTGGTTTTGACGTTTGAGCACTGTGGTCCAACCTGCACCACTTATTACCAACAATTTTTGAGTTTTCATTTTTTACTTTTTGTAATTTTTCATTACGATTGGATGATCGATCTGATGAACTTTTATTATGTTTTTGAAAATTTTTCTCATTTTTAACTTTTTTTTCTGTTCCACTTTCTTTTTCAAAGGTTTTTGCTTAGAGCATTCTCCCTTTTTAGTCGATTGTAGAACAGTTTTCTGAAATTTTTCTTTCAAATTTAAAAACAATTTTTGTTTTTCTAATTTTTCATTTTCATCATCAGATTTTTCATCGCAATCTTCAACTTTGACATTGTCAAAGTTTGTGACATCGTCACTTATTGGAACTGAATTGATCGGTTTTGGACAGGGAAAATCCACACTGTTTGATGCAGTCACAAAACCTATCAATTTCTTCTCAAGTTCATCAATCTTGCTTCTGCAATTCTTAGCTTCTTTTTCAAGCTGAGATATTTTACCAAGATGAGACTTGATAGATTTTTCATTCTCATTTTTCATGTTTTCAAGAACAGATTTTTCATTTTCCAAAACTTTTATCTGTTCCTGAAATTTCGTTTCATTTGCTTTCAAATTTTTGTTTTCTAGCTTAATCCAGAAATCCTCATCTTCTGAAGATTTCTTTTTGCTTTCAAGCTCTTTTTCCAACTCTTTGATCTTCTTTTTAGCACATTCACCTTCTTTTTCCAATTTTATAATTTTCTGAAGATGTGAATTGATCAATTTTTGCTTTTCAATGTTGTTTTGACTAAAAACATTTCTCCCATCTTCAAGAATTTTCATTTGATTTTGAAATTCTTTTTCACTTCTTGTTTTTTCAATTTCAAAACCTTTAACTTTCTCTTCAAAAACTTTTTCTTTTTCTTTCAACTTCTTGTTTTCAAATGTCAAACTGTTCAAATTATTTAACAGTTTGTCATTTTCGGCTCTCAACTTCTCACAATTTCCCTGCAACATAAGAATCTGTTTAACATCAACTTGCTTCTCGTCTTCCAACTTCTTGACTTCCGATGTCAAACTTTCCGTATTCTTCAAGAGTTTGTCATTGTCAGTCTTAAAGTTGTCACACTTAGAGCACACTGATTCACAACTTGATGATCCAAACTCTGCAGATTTTTCAGCATTTGGAACTTCTTCTTCCTTTGCTATGAATGTACCTGCACAAAAGATTTTAACGAAATCAAGAGGATTTCCATTATTATCAATATAACAACCTCGTTTGAAATCGTATTTCAGCACATATTTTGCCCTGACACATTTAGCAACCCTTTTGTGCATTTCTTCAATCACATCTGAACTTAGATCTAGCACATTATTCTCCAAAACCTTGATCATTTCTTTCTTTTTCTTTCTGGTTTCAAGTTCATGAGCTTTAAGTTTGCTGATGAATTGATTTAGAGGTAGTTTTGAAAAATTTGAGTCCTCCCTTAACTTTTTCAAACATTCACCCCATTCAATCGGTAATGCATCTGCAAACTTCTCTAATTTCTCAGTATTTGACGGATATATCTCATGATCTTTCAAATAATTCAGTAAGACACTATATCGGTCTTTAAGATCTTCCAACGTTTCGTCTTTCAGACACACAAAATATTTAAACCTTTTTGCCCATCCATCTTTGCTCACTTTTCTATAACCCTCATCTAGAAATCCGTGATGCCAATCATTAAATCTTTCGAAATAATAGTTCTCTTGTTCATCAAACACCATCGTCATTTTTCCAACACAAACTGTTCAAACGAAATTCCAAGTTCAAACGGAACCCTTTTCAAACGGAACCCTTTTCAAACGGAACCCTTTCAAACGGAACCCTTTTCAAACGGAACCCTTTCAAACGGAATCCTTTTCAAACAGAAGGGTCAGTTTTCAAACGGTCAGGAGCAGATTTCAAACGGACAGGCAAGTCTCGTTCAAATGGACACCAGATTTCAGTCCATTTTTACCACTTTTACATCAAATTTAGATCTGATATTCACAAGGATTTGTTAAAATACTATTACGCACACATTGTGAAAATTTCAGCTGATTTTGACCGTGAAAACCTGTTCAATTTTGAAAGAAGGTGTAGAAAATCAGAATTTGCTAGCGAAAACGAGCTAAACGGTAAGAACTCTTCCTCCTGAGCTCTGATACCACTTGTAGGATCGTTTTTGACCTGACGAGTCGATCAGAAGAGTGCTCAGACCGAATCAGAGGCGGAATTCATTGATTCGGTCTTTGTTCAACTTGTATTCACTTTTAATTCTCTCTTTTATTGATCTTTGACACTATTACAGTACAAATACACTTTGACAGGGCTTCGCCGTCGAAAATCAGATCGTTACAAATGAAACTGTTTGAAAGATATATATACTAATAGCTTGACCGTTTGAACAGACTCAAACGGCCAGCCTTCAAACGGACAGACTTTCAAACGGACAAGACATTCAAACGGACAGCAATCTCAAACGGACAACATCATTTCAAACGGCCAGCTTGTCTTCAAACGGCCAGCTATCTAAAATCTTGATTTCTTGCCCAATTTGATTTCCGACGAACCCGAGACTCGACATAAGACGAAGACGACAGATGACTACACCAACAATATATACCAATCTTGATTCAAGCCGCATCTCTGGTGGGTGCTTCACGCGCACTTGATAGCATCCTAGACTCGAGTATTCATCATCTTGAGTTTTGAAAAATACTCCTTGACTGCAACAAAGAGCACACTAAAACGTTGACGATTTTGGTTGAGGCACGTGTTCAACACGCTCCCCTTAAAACAGATTTCGCGCCTCTACTAAAGATGACGCGTCTGTCTCCCAGGGTACAACAGCCGAAGCAGTCTGTACTGCCGGAAATTGCTCACCGGCCCAAGGTTACATCCGGTAATTGTAGTGTTTGAAGTCATGTGGTGGAAACAATTAGAGAGTACTCATCTCTCTAGTTGGTGTTCAAGTATTCATACTACGTCTAGTATTCTTCATGTTTCAAGCAATATCCTATTCTTGTTGTAACAAAAAAAAAAAAAAAACACATAGCCTATTATTTGAACAAGACTAGTGAAAGGATTCACTTAATTATTCATTTAATTAGTCACTTAATTAGAGACTTAAAAACTCTAATAAAACTAATTAAATACTCAAGAGTTACTCTTTTATTTACCACATGAATATTCTAAATAATATTTATAATTTCATTAAATTATAAATATATTTAATATCCATTCACCAAATTTCCAACATGTTCTATAACTTGATCTTCGCCCGCTTGTCCTTCGTCATAAATGGTAATGATCCATGTAATCTGCGGTCACCATAAACAACCGAAACATTAGTATATGGTGACATCATACTTATATTATAAACATATAGCTAAAGGACCATATTTCATTCTAACGACGCAAGATATCTTGTTCGATCATCCTTCCAAACTCATCCACTACTTCTCGGCATCAACTCACTTGGACCCAATGTTATCATATCTGCACTTTTTCATTTCATTATCAACGATAACATGATTAACAATGTCTACCCTTAAACATATTAAAAACCCACAACTTCACATAAACACATTCTATTAATCAACATTCATTAGATTACATCACATGCATACACGTTCATATATCCGAACGCATACTTACGTTTCCCATACACATGTATACACCTATAAGTTCGTACTACATACACTCACTATAAATTCTTATTTATATACACACATACAATCACATTCATTTAATTTCTTTCAAGCACCATACTTTGTTAGGCACACCATTTTCTGAATATAAACATGCTTATGTACTAGTTCCGTCCATTCACACGTGTCTTACATTCAGGTACAATCATTTCTACGAGAATCAGTCACATTATCATACAATACAGAATAAACCCCTATAAGTACAACCTTATCTTAAAGTATAACATTTTCAAAGAAATCGAACTTAAATTCTTGGTACGAACTCTATTTGTCCAAACAAAAAATTGGTGCCGAATTAAGAAATTGAACTCGGATTTTAGGTAAATAACTAAACTTTATTAGGGAACCAAACGTAATACATCATCTGGTTAAAAAAGATCTATTTGAAGCTCATAAAGTCCAGTTTTTAGGTAAACAACAGACGCAGAATCCCTTAAAACTTATGAAGATCGATTTTGTTTTGTTCGGCAAATAAGTTCTATTGCCAAATCTACAACCTGATTGAGAAGTTCAAGGCCATCTTTTTTTTTTTACGTGTACTGTTTTCTATTACCTAAGTCTGTGAGTACACACAAAACCTCCTACTTTGTTTTTCTTATCATACAAAACCATAACATAAATATCTATGGTATGTTATACTTCATCTTATTATGAACATGCACAATTTTAAAATATATTTGTTGAAACAATATAATGTTGGATCGATGTGTTATATAATGTTACACCCTCTTATTAGATAATCATGGATCCATCTGTAATTTTAATTGATGCCTATGACAAAACATAACAACATAATGCTTATGTTTAATAATGTTGAATTGATGTATTTAATAACTAGTATTGGAGCTCTTTGCTACGGGGTAGTAGAAAGGTGCTGGTAAGGATGTATTTGTTACATGATATATTGATGAGTTTTTATGAACCACAAGTTTTAATCCCAACAATGGTAATATAAGCAAGCAACACAATTTAGTAAACATGTCTAAAGTTAAAAGTTAGCTTTAACTATAATAAGTAAAATAAATATAAAAAAGATAAAAGAACAGATATTTGTTATAAATATTAAAAGTTAACTTTATTAAACTTCAGGCCCGTATAATAACTCTATTAAAGTTCGAGGGATCAAAACTAAATCATTTATAGAAAAAAATATTATTAAACTTGTGTATGATAAATCTATTAAAAGTCAGGGGTATAAACATAAATTATTATAAAAAAATATTAAAGTTAACAGTTCTGCAATAACTCTATTATAGTTTAGGGTTTAGAAACGTAAATTAATAAATAAAAAAAGTAATATTCCAACTCCATAAATTAAAATATCATAGACCAATAAAAAATTACTAACATGGATCAATCAAAGATTTCTACTGTTTAACAAATTAAATTGAAGATTTCTAATGTTTACAAATTACAAATTGAATTGTTACTATATAGAATGTTGGACCAATGGTGTATCTTGGTAGATAATGTTGGATATTTCTTAATAGTGTTGGATCTTGTTAGATAATGTTGAATCATGTTAGATAATGTAAGATTGTTAGTTTAACTAATGGTCATGTTTATAATTTAAGTTTATAAGGTAAAGGTTTTTGATTAATTTGAATTTAGTTTAAAAGGAGGACATGTGTATATCAGAAGGAGGATATGTTAACTCTAAAAGGGTCTATGAAGAAAGGAAATGTAGTCTTTGAAGCCCACAAAATGCAAAACATTAGGTCGTGCTCATTTCTAGGTGACATTTAACATCATTCTGGGGTTTAAGGTTTTTCCCTTTTTCATGGACTCACAATAACAACTCTTCTAGTCATATGAGAGTTTGTGATTCTGATAAAAATTAATCTTTTATGAAAAATAAAGAGACCTCCTTGAACTTAAGGTTGTGTTAAATGTCTTTCAGAAATAATTACAACTATATATTCAATTAGGTGTGGAATGATATCCTTTATCATTAGCTTTGAGAACTTTTTTATATGACATCACAATACTTTGTTTGGAAACTAGACAGCTTAAACAATTTAAAATAAAATACATATGATTTCTTGTAGCTATCAAAGGATAATATGCAACTAACTGCAAGAAATTAAGTCTGCATCAAACAAAGATGAATATGAAACATTGTGTGAAGCAAAGGTTATTTCACCACTCATAGTAGCGTAGAAGAAGGTTCATTTTAGAAGAAAATTTAATTGATAAAAAAAAGAACAAAAGACAATGCCCGAGTATTATTTATTTATAATTCGGGATAAACTTGAAAATGCCCAAGTATTATTGACAATGCCCGCGGGATAGAAAACCCGTGGTATTTATATTTACAACGGAAGTCTTAACAGGATCGTTTAAACTTGAAAATGCCCGAGTATTATTTATTTATAATTCGGGATAAACCCCGTAATTTACAGTGGAGGAATTTCATAATTCCTTTATTTTACAAAACATGTTTATTTAGTTATTCGAGCCACTACTTTTAAGCTTTGGAGTGCTCCTGAGCACTTGTACTTGATTCAAAGTAGGTCACCTGAAACATCTTGTAAAAATATTTTTGTCAGCGGGGAAATACTGAGTGAATCATTCATTTTGATAAAATGACACATTGTTATAATCCACAGTATTAAGAGCGATTACAATGTTTATATGTCAACTAATTACCCACAATATTTGTCACTCGACTCGTTTCTGTGACTATGGTCATATTACTCATTGGCTAACTCGTTGTCCAATGGTAAAGATTATCAAGTAATGTATACAAAACCCCACACACCGGCTGTAATTGAAGACTACAAAGACTTAATCCCTGTAATTATAACTTTAGAAACAAACATGATTTTGAAAGTAAATTTTTTAAAAAGAGAATGACTCACATTGCAAGTTTAAATGGGCAGGGTTTAGCCTACTGATAAGCCGAATAACCTAGTTTAAACAATAATGCACACGAACCAGGTTAGTAACTAATACAGTATTTACGATAACTCACTAGATACAACCCTCACAACAAATGACAAAGTGCAATACTTAAATATCCAGCGGATTCACAACGAATGACAGAGTACAGCCCGAATTTGGGTGACACCCAAACATCCTGTCAGAATCACGACGAATGGTAAAGTATAACCCTAATGTGGGCAGCACTTAAACATCTGTAGGTCCCTCGGAGGTTGAGGTTTAACCTATTCCTTGTTATGTTTAACCCACTAGCAAGTGCGGAATCCAAGCTAGCAAGCAAACCGTAGTTTAGATGAAAGTAAAGCAACAAGAGAAAGAGTAGACAAGCAAAGTATCAAAGTTTTCTCTTGTATTTCAGTGGACACGGTTACAGACCTTAACCAAACTGAAAATACTCTCTTACAAGACCTGGGTTCACACACAAAAGCTCTCAACACTTTGAATAAAACTTACACAGAACTGCCTTTGAAGTGAACCCTCATGGATATATATATACCCATATTAGACAGACATGCACGAAGGATAGGTATTCTGGTCGAAGGATCATCTATCGACCAGAAATACCTTCGAAAGATATCGAAAGATCTCAACATACCTCGAAGGATGGTATATCCTTCGAGGTCCATCAATATCCATCGAACCATCATCTTTCGAGGTCATCGAAGGATACAATCTATCCTTCGATGACATCCTTCGAAGCATCTAATCTTTCAAACACTAAGTGTTGATGTTTGGCCAAGTCAAACCAGGAGGATGGTTGACTTGGTCAAACACGCATTCCAACACATATACAAACATACAAAGACGTAAACACAACAGACAAAAGACATCGTTTTATACATTACAAAATACAGACAAAGTACAGACACAAAGTGCACCAACAAACTCCCCCTTGGCTGTAGCTTTGTCTCGATCTTCGTGTCTTAAGTCTCTGACGTCCTTTCTGCGGTTAGGTGGAGTGATGACCACGTACTTCCTGCGTTGATCAGCAGATTGAAGCAGTATCGAGCCATCCTTTGAAACTTCATCGCTTGATCTCTATCCTGAACCAGGTAGTTTATCTCATGATCTTTCAGAATAATAATATCCGATCTGGACATGTTAGTGATCCACATCGGATCTATTATCCTAAAGTTCTCTTGATTGTCATTGAACACGATCACCGCTTCACCAGTATCAGCATCGTAAACCCAGCAACGAAAGTTCTCAAGAAAGTCAGTCTTCATTTTCATCAGCGGAATCTTCTTCATCACTTTTGGAGGATCGTATACTAAACGATAACGAGCAGTGTTCGTCTCTGGATCAAGTGTAAACCTGATCTGCTCGTATCTTGGAAATTGAGGCTTGTACAGAGGATCCTTCCAACCCAATCTTCTCTCTAACCTGATTTTCTTCGCAAAGAGATCCACCATTGATTCTTTAGCTCGATTGATTACATCAAGCTGGGCCAACACTGCCACATCATAATATGGAAGTGTGAGAATACTCAAAAGAGTTCTGAAATACTGAAGCCCCGTCTCTCTTTTCACCACCATGCAGTGAAGATCCTTTACAAACATCCAACTGATAATGCGACCTCGAGCCTGATTCTTCTCGAGACGCAGATAGTTAACTTGTTCCAAAGGAGCGAGCGGAGGAGGATTCCTAGCAAGGAAATCCGCTCGCCATTCACTAACAGTTTTCTCACGGCTTTCTTGAGTTGACGGTGAATCAGAAGAAGTATTGTCGAACTCAGCAGTCTTTGCAGCAACAAATTCATCATCAAGGGCATTTACCTCTGCATCGTCCTTTCCAACATATACAGGACGTTCAGGATCAGAACTGATGAAGATTTCTTCAATTGTGGAGAAATCAGTTTGATCCTGTGCCAGAGGAGTAGCATCAATCAAACACTCAGCAACGTCATCCAAATCAGTCAACCTCGAAAACTGTTCATCTGTCATCTCAGAAATAAACTCTCCCTCTTCCAGTAGTTCACCCGTGACAGGATGAAACTTTTGAACACTTGAAGATTCAGGAGGATCTGTTGTAAATGTTTCCGGTTCCAGACTGATCTGTGCAGGGTCTACAGACATTTCCAGTGTTTCAGTCTGTTCAGTTGGGCCAGTGGATGTTGCTGTAGGAGCAGAAGGAGCATCTTGAAGAGTACCAGATCCACCAGCAACACCGGATGCAGTTGCACCGGAGTCTGGGGCAGCCGTCTGGTCTGGGTTAGCAGCATCATCATCTTGATCATCTTCATGTCTAGAGGAAACCACATCTGAAGGTTTGCACCTCTCCCTTTCTCTCCATAAAGTATTAACCCTCGAATGAACTACATTGAAGTTTGTATGCATCGGCTTAAAAGCATTTATCAGTCTTTCATCACGACTGCTAACCATTTCCCTTAACGCTTTTGCTGAGTTTTCCAAATTAGTGCTGTGTCTTTTCATGATCTCCACCTCTTTATCCCTTGCCAAGTTAGCCTTCTTTAATCTATCAATTTCTTCAGCTTGTTCTTTGATCTTCATACTTTGAGCATTTACAATAGAACACAGCTGATTGTGAGCCTCTGCATCCTTCACTCGTTGTACACGATGTTCTTCAATCGTTCGTGTATGTCGACTGACAATAGAACCTAATTCACTGATTTGTCCAATCAGGAATTGAATCTTTTCAGCATCAGATAAGCCTGACAGAGTCTCTGCCAATGTCGGTAGAGATGGTTCTGGTCCTGATGACCCAGATTGACCAGTAGCTCCTGTAGGACCGGAAATAACGAGAGAAGGTCTAGTATGTGTACCTGAGGCGGGAGTTGCAGGCGTCTGTCGATCAACAGACACCGTGCGTGTCCCAGAAGACTTTGGTGGAGAAGACATGAGCTCCAGCGTCTCAGAAGCAGTCAGCTGATCGCCAATCGGAGGAAACTGTTGCTCTGGCTCAGAAGAAGGTTGTACTGACACTGGGATAGAAGTATCACCAGCAGCCTTCTTCGATGCACGTACACCCTGTTTCTGTGCCTTCCTCTTCTTAATAAAGCCCGGAGAAGTAAGCGTATAGTCTTCATCCTTATCAGATTCTTCATCATCACCTGTCTTCTTTATCTTTACAAACCGGGGATTCCCGCGTTTGTCAAAGACTTTCTTCAACCCTGGAGGAGGAGGATTATCATCATCAGAGGATGAACCATCACCATCAGGACCTCCTTCCTCTTCAGAAGATGAACTGCTTTCATCTATTAAGTTCCTCGCCTCATCGATCTTGCCTTTACCCTTGTCAGTCGCCACAGAAGCAGACTGACCAGCTACATCACCAGTACCACCAGAACTACCACCCGTTTCAACTGCTACACCACCACCACCAATACCAACACCAGGATCTATAGACACATCCTGAATCTCTTCAGCAGCAACGTTTATATCAACTTCAGCATGTGCTGCAGCAGCAGAACTACCAGCAGACCTTCTAGTTGCCTTGATTCCATGTTTAGCTGTGAGTTGTTCATCAGCCATAGCAATTAAAGCTGGTTCTTCATTATCAGACACACTTCCTTCACGACGCCATCTGTGATTCTGTGGAGCCTCATAGTCAGGAGCATTTAGATGACCAATCAGTTTCCTATTCGGATCCGTTCCCTTGTAAACCCCCATAGACTTGAAAATTAGCAGTGTGCGGTCGTTCATCGAATTCACAGGAAGCACATCTGCCTCAGCTTTAGCAAGATCAGGAACCTGATCATCTATCATCATTTGCAGAAACCGAGGATATAGCCAAAACTTGGTGTTAGTTCGCTGTGTATCAGATGGAAGTGGCCTCTGAGTGTTCTCCTTCAGATTATTGAAGATATACCGAGAAATGTTGAATGGCTTGTTCAAGATCAGCGCCGAAAACAATCCCGTCAGATCAATAGGAGACAGATCATACCCAGAGCGCTTGTTGCTTAGGCAGTGAATGAGAATGTGCAGAAGAAACTTATATCGAAGAGGCAGAAACTTCTTGTTGATTTGATTGGTAAGAACGTTCTCGCTGTACTTAATCCTTAACAATAACCCTCGCTGACACTGTAGGTCTATAGATGTTGGGTCTTCAGATTTATCACCAAGCTGCAAACGTTGTCTGATAGAGTTTTCAGTAATGACCACGGGCTTTTCAGCGACTACTGCCCTGATTACTTCCTGATTATCCACCGTTTCAACTCCAGCTGTATTCCAGAAGGCTTTAATGTGAGACTGATATGCGACATGCTGAGTTGTGATAGCGTAGTTGATTCGCGACCGATGTAGATACTCCATGATTCCATCAAACTCTGCACTGATACTCCCTTCAGGTTGTAAATACGCCACCATGTTATGTCTAGATTCAGACATAGCTTCCAGCTCTGATTTCACCTTCTTTGTTGGCTTTGCCCGCTCCTTTTTAACCTTTGGTGCCATCTCTGTGCATAAAAAACGACACGTAATAAGAACAGGTCAAACAGTCAACATTGAGTTTCACACTTAGAAAAATTTTCAATTTCTTGAAAATTTCCTAAGTGTTGAAGCTATCGAAGGATACACTGTATCCATCGAAGGATGAAATGTGGCACGAAGGATGAAGGTCTGATCGAAAGGTGTCGAAAGATGTCACTTTTCTTGAAGGTTACAGCCTTATCGAAAGATCATCTTTCGGAAGATCAAGAATTTGAAAGATGTCTTGATCCTTCGAAGGATTGATCAATCGAAGGATGATCCTTCGAGATGTCTAACATGTTTCGAGATATCTAATATCTTTCGAGACTCACCTCGAAGGATGTTGTTCAACACATCTATCGAGGTGATGACTCATCATCATCCTTCGTTCCGGCACTGTTCATCGGCGTATTTCCGGTGAGTTTATGAATTTTCCGGTGAATGTTTTACAGGATTTTCCAGTGAGTTGTTTTAGGTTTCGTTGATTTGTTGTACATTTTATTCAAGTGAGTTTTAAGCCTAAACAACAACCCACTATAAATCATTTAAACATCCTCAACATTTTAACCCAAACCGAATCACAAACACAAACCCAAACATTAACCTTTATCGAAAAGCCTAACATCCCCTGTTTTAACCAAATCAAACATCAGTCATCAAGATTCAAACAAAATAATTTCAACATGCATAAACACATACAAGGTTATCTCATGATCATGAACAACTATCACTGATTCAAAACAAAACATTCAAATTCTACATAAATAAAATAAGAACATTAACAAGATCAATGACATGTTTATGAAGTTTTTGTTTTTGATGTTTGTTATCAGATTAAAACATAAGCATCCTACCAAGTATTTTATGAGAATCTTGATGTAAACAAGTGATTTTGAAAATTTCGGCAGAGGTTCGAGAGGTTTTTGAGGGTTTTCAGTGATGATTTGAAACTGATAATGATGAATGATGAAGATGATGCTTTATATACTCTACCTCGAAAGTCCAACCGCCTCGAAGAATTCAAACCATTCGAAAGATGAAACAGTGGTCTCGAAGGATAACTTCTGGTTCGAAGGATCCATATAAGGTTCGAAAGATCCAGATATTTAAAGGATCCGTATCGAAAGATACCAGATATTTATGGATCCTTCGAAAGATATCCTTCGATCTAAAACCATCTTTCAAGTGGTCTGGTCAAATCGAAGGATCAATTGGTCAAATCCTTCGTTGACCAGGTATCTTTCGACTGAAGCTGTTGACTTTCATTGACTTTCTTGGACCATCTGATCTTTCGAGGGCCATTGCTTCCTCGAAGGATCAGATTTCCCACCAACACTTTGGATTTTTTTTTTAGGGAATTTCAATTTACACCTTTCAAATTTTGAGGTTTTTCAATAATGACCATTTTGAAAGTTGTCCGTTATGAAGTTCTGCAAAGGTTAGTTTTATGAAGTATCTCGGCTTGTCAGGTATCGGATCGAGCACCAACATCAGTTAATCAAAAATAATGTTAAAATGAAAATCTTTTTGGATTTTGTGGTTTGATAAAATAAAAGGCAACAATTTTAAAATCCTTTGAATGTTATCAAACGACATCACCGCTAATGTCGTGCTGATATGCACCAAACGACAAAAACTGTTTAAAAAAAATAAAGCAGTAAATAAGGCAGTAAGTAAATATGTACCAACACAACAATATTTTTGCGAGTTTCTGGCGAAGAGAATCATATCAGCTTGCGGTCTTTTGTCAAAATACGCTTCCTTTTAAAATTCTTTTACAGAAGCGGATAAGTATTCTACCACAATTACCGATATTGTTGTCCACTTAAACTCAACGATCAGGTGTAATCATAATACAATGAGATACGTTTAAGGTATGATTTATACTTACCGACCGGTGTTCATCCACTCACGACACATTCCCGTATCAAGGTATGCACGAGAATTCATCATACTGGGGAGTATACCATTTATCATCCGTTTTTGACGTATATATATACAATGTGAACAAGTCACTTATTTGATTTTGAAAACAAGCCCTATGTGATAGAATCACTTATTGATGAGGAACTTGAGTTTCGATGCATGAGGGCACAGGAGCAAGTCCGTGAACAGGTCAGTACTTTCGTACAGCAGAGAGACGAACTTGACTCCCGGATAAATGTGATATTTTATCACTTATTTGATTTGGACATGTGATTGTTTATCACTTATTGAGGTCGAATGCAGTATGAGATATGTACACGTATGTATGGTATCATGGAAGAACTTAGACTTTGTCTTTTATAGAAACAACCATGATACCCAGATGATAAACAGCATAAACCCCGAATATCTCAGAACCTCGGCAATCTATCAAACGAAATTTCGGTACCAAGACCATATGCCAATGAACGGTTCCCACGCGGTTTTCAGTCTGTTATGTTTATATCTCCTGCATATTTTAAAATGATCGTGAGTCTACCGGTACATCATTAGTAGAGCTACTTATCATTTTCTTTTTCTTTTGATTTCTGGAAACATGTTTCAACCGACCTCTGATGTAATATCACTTTCTCTTATATTGCCAAGAAACTCATTTTTGTTTTTCTATTGTTTTTGTGTTTTTCTGAATTTTCTCCCCCTTAAATGCAGAAAGTAAATAAATTAAAGACATATTTTTGTATTTTTGTGGTTTTTCAATGTTTTTGTATTTTTCTTGAAACTTTCTCCCCCTAAAATTCAAAAATAAAGTGAAGTAAAAATATTTTTGAATTTTTGGTTTTTAGAAAAACATTTACAAAAACGATTTCCTGATGTCGGTTACTCTTGCTTCACCTTAATGCCGTTTACCAAAAGTAAATAATCAAATCTTGATTTATCAAATGCTTTGGTAAAAAGGTCGGCACGTTGGTGGTCGGTATGAATATGAACCACATCGATAAGTCTCTTTTCAAAGCAATCACGTATGAAGTGATATTTAATATCGATGTGCTTCGTTTTCGAGTGCTGTACAGGATTTCTAGTGATCTGTAAGGCAGCCTCATTATCAACATAAATAGGAGTAGTTAGGAATTCAAAACCGTAGTCCCGCATCTGTTGTTGGATCCATAGAACCTGGGAGCAGCAACTAGACGCAGCAATGTATTCCGCTTCACATGTAGACGTAGCCACACATGTCTGCTTCTTGCATTGCCAAGTGACTAGGCGATTGCCTAAAAACTGACATCCTGCTGTAGTTGATTTTCCATCCTTTTTGCAGCCACCAAAATCAGAATCACTGAAAGCCGTGAGATCAAAGTTATCATCCTTAGGATACCATAACCCGGTGTCAGGGTAAGTCTTCAGATAACGAAAGATCCTCTTGACAGCAGCGTAGTGAGAGACCTTCGGATTCGCTTGATACCTAGCGAGAAGACAAGTTGGATACATGATGTCGGGTCTTGATGCGGTGAGATACATTAAAGATCCAATCATAGCACGATAGAGCGAAGAATCCACAGCATCTCCTTCGTCATCCGGAGTAATTCCATGATTCTGAGGAAGAGGAGTAGAAATAGGCTTCGAATCGGACATCTGGAACCGGCTCAAGATGTCCCCGACGTACTTGGTTTGATGAATAAAAATTCCAGATTCGGACTGATTAACTTGCAAACCCAAGAAGAACGTCATTTCACCCATCGCACTCATCTCGAATCGATCTTGCATCACCCTTTCAAATTCCTTGCACAGCTTATCATCGGTAGAACCAAAGATAATGTCATCGACATACACTTGTACCAACAGAAGATCTTCACCTTTTTCTTTAATGAAGAGGGTACAGTCGATCAAACCCCGTCGAAAACCATTGCTGAGCAGATAGGTAGACAACGTTTCATACCAAGCCCGAGGTGCTTGATGAATACCATATAACGCCTTGTTAAGTAATAAAACCCTGTCAGGATGTAATGGATCTTCAAACCCCGGTGGTTGTTCGACATATACTTCCTCCTCGACTACTCCGTGTAGAAAAGCACTTTTAACATCCATCTGGTACACCTTAAATTTCTTGAAAGATGCGTAGGCTAGAAAGATTCTAATAGCCTCCAGACGTGCAACAGGAGCATACACTTCATTGTAGTCAATTCCTTCAATCTGACTAAAGCCTTGGACAACTAACCTTGCTTTGTTTCGGACAACAATCCCACGGTCGTCCTTTTTGCACTTGAACACCCAGCGAGTTCCGATCTTTTTGTAGTTATCGGGCCTATCAACCAATTTCCATACGCCCAATTTCTCAAACTGCTGAAGTTCTTCTTGCATTGCTTCCACCCAGGAATCATCCTTCAATGCCTCTTTCCAAGATTTTGGTTCTTCTTGGCTAACATAGCAGGCAAAGGACCACTGATTCTGTTGTCCCGATTCTCGTATCTCAGCATACAATCCAGCATTTTCGTTGTTTCTGATTTGATTTCTTGTCCTTACACCACTGAGAACATCACCTATTATATTCTGCTGAGGATGAATGTTATGAATTCGGGTTTCAGTAACTTGAGGAACTTCAACATTTGACCTCAAGTTAGTGATATTTAAATTCCCGATATCATTCTGAAGCTGGTGAGTTGTAGAAGATGATGCATTTTCTTCTTGGATAATTGGCGCAGACACTTGATCCGTTGCATCTGAAGTACCTTGAACCGGACGCAATGCTTCACCATCATTTTCATCAACATACTCCTCATCTTCCGATGACAAATTGTAATCGACAGCATCATTAAACACCTCATTTGAAACGAGATTGTTGACAGAAGAAGACGCTTGTGAGTCAACAATGATTGGACGAGCTAACTGAGAGCCAGTCGCATTCTCGCTTTCAGACAACATTTGAGCAATTGCATTATCATCATCAAATGTAGGCAGATTGAATGAGTCGAAAAGACCATCATAATCGAACATCCATGGTTCACCAGAAGGCTTCGGAGGATTAGAATATCTTTGGACTCTTACTTCACCCCATTCTTCAATCCTTTTGGTAGTCAGGTTCCATACTCGCAGATTAGGAGTAGCATACCCAAGGAAATAACCTTCGATAGCTTTGGCACCAAACTTCCCGTCAGGCTCAATCATGGTACATGGTGCACCAAAAGGTTCTAGATATTCCAAGTCAGGAGTCTTCTTGTGTAGGAGTTCGAAGCATGTTTTTCCATGTCTTTTCACTGTGAGAACCCTGTTTAACGTGTAGCAAGCCGAGGCAACAGCTTCAGTCCAGAATCGAACTGGAAGCTGAGACTCAACCAACATGGTTCTTGCAGTCTCTATTAAGGTTCTGTTCTTTCTTTCAGCGACTCCATTTTGTTGTGGAGTGTACCGAGAGCTGTATTCATGAAGGATTCCTTTTGCAGTGCAAAACTCATCCATAACCCTGTTTTTGAACTCGGTACCGTTGTCGCTTCGAATTCGCCTCACCTTTAGAATATACAGATTTTCCAACAGGGTGATCAAATTCTTCAGAATTTCTGGAGTCTCGCTCTTGTGGACCATGAAGTCAACCCATGAAAATCTTGAGTAGTCATCAGTAACTACCAAGCAGAAAGCTTCTCCGTGCACACTCTTGTGTTTGACTGGGCCGAAAAGATCCATATGCAAACGCTCGAGTGGCATGTTGACAGTGTTAACCTTTTTCAATGGATGAGATTTCTTGGTCTGCTTTCCCTTTTGACACGGCACACAGACATCTTGAAGTTGAAAGTGTTTCACATTGACACCTCTCACCAAATTGTTTTTGACAAGGTGATTCATTTTTCTGAGGTGAATATGACCCATTCGTCTGTGCCAAGAGATTGTCTCCTTTTCAGTGGCCTTTGAAACAAAGCAAGTAACTTGTTTGGAATTTGTTACTGCTTGGCTCATGTCAAGGACATACAAATCATTCACCCTTGGAGCTGATAAGAGAATCCATTCTGGGGGGATCTTGAAACCCGGCTTCAGCACATAGCAACCGGCATCATCAAAATGCACGGTGAACTTCTTGTCGCAGATTTGAGAAACACTCAAGAGATTGTGATCCAATTGCTTCACATAATTGATCTTGTCGAAACTCACAATCCCATTAGAGATCATTCCCTCGCCGGTGATATAACCTCCCTTATCTCCCGCAAACGCAACATATCCTCCTCTTATACTTCGCACATCGAAAAGAAGACGATAGTCGCCAGTCATGTGCCTAGAAGCCCCACTATCAACAATCCAAAGACTATTCATAGTTCCTCCTGGAGCCGCCTGCACATGCAATTAACACATCAGTTTGAGAGGGGGACCCAAGCCTTTGTTGACTTGGGTCGTCCTTGATCATCAAGGAAAGTGATCTCAATCACTTGATGATTAGGAAATAAAACTTCTGGTGCTCCCCCTGACTTAATTACCTGTTTTTGTTTCCAAGCTTGTTTTTGTTTACCAGTATTTGAATTAATTGTTTTTGTATTTACTGGTTTTGCATTTGTAGGTTTAGCTTGAACAGGTTTTTCATCCTTCACCTCTGATGTTAAAGCCTTCTCAATTACCTTTTTATTCTTTTGTTTTACCTTCTTTTCCCTTTCTTTCAAGACACGTGGGTCTTGTTTCGGGGAAACCGGTTGTTTTTGGTAATTGATTTCTTGAGGAGCACTTGTTTTTCCCTTCAATTTTTGCAAGTATGGGCAGTATCTTACAATGTGCCCAATTGTTCCACACTCAAAACACATTCTCCGCTCTACAAACCTTGGAGAAACGTGTTGATTACCAGACAAAGAACCAGACACTGAAGTTTGTGATCTAGATGTGCTTGGACCTAAGTCACATCCATTTGTGTGTTGGGTATAATTGTTTTGCTCATTTCGTTTCAAAATTCTAACTTGTTTTACAAATTCATTGTTAGATTTGTTTTGAAATGTTTCAAGTTTGTCCGTACCCGTTGATTCAACAAACTTCACTATCGGTTTTTGTTTCTTAACAGGGGCTTTCCTGTTTTGCACCTTTTGAACCTTAGATTGTTCAACCTTAGATTGTGGAACTTTAGGTTGGGCAACCTTAGGTTGTGGAGCCTTAGACTGTTCAACTTTAGGTTGTTGAACCCTTGGTTGTTCAGTCTTAGGCGACTGAGCTTTTGGTGCTTGAACATTCTTGTTCTGAGCCCTCTTTTCTTGTACCTGGCCCTTGCCTTTTCCAGAATTCACTTGTTGTTTTCGCTCAACTGACAGTTTTTGGTTCCCATGTTGTTTTCTAATTTGTTCACGTGGAACTGGTTCACATTGAGTGACAGTGACTTTGTTGCCTTTGTTTCCCAAAAACTTATCAGTTCGTCCTTCAAAAATTTTCTCAATTAAATCTTGATTTACATTTTTGATTGGAAAATCTCTGTCAGAATAAATTTTGCTGTCTCCCTTGAGCGTATACAACAAGTTATTCGTTTCACTGCTAGGTACACTGGGCTTCATTGCCTTTGGTGTTTCAGCCTTACTCGGTTTCACTGGTGGATCACACAAGATGTGATTCTCAATTGGAATGTCTGGTGTAACCGAGTTAGGCTGTGGTTTCTCATTTTCTTCAGATTCATCGTCCGAAGACTCAGCATCCTCAATAATCGGAGGACTCTGTTCCTTAACAGACGATGAATTTTTCACATTCTCAGATTCAGATTGCCCCGAGGATGATGTACCAGTTGTGAACCCGAGGCCTACTGCAAAGTCATCTAGACCGAGTGGCACAGTAGGTTCAAAACGGGGCATATCCTCGTCATCAGGCGACTTGGAATAATTGTGATTCATCGGGGGAGGACATGATTTGTAACCAATACATTTTGTATCCCCCTTTTTCCTTTGGACATCAATAATGTGATCCAAAACATAGCGGGAATTGGAATAGCTTTCCAATTTCTGCTTGATTGTTTCACATTCACATCTAGCTGTAGCTAACTCTACCATTTGTTGCTCAATTGTGTCAATTAAATTGTTATTAGCATATTGTTTTCTTAAAACAGCCCTTTGAAGTTCAGAAACATCATGTTTAAGTGACTCAATTGTAGCTTTAAACTCCTTTTCATTTCTTGTCAAAAACAAGTTAGCCTCTGTTGCCTTTGAAAGATCCACAATCAATTCTTGATTGTGTTTGTGTGTTATTTCAAAAAGACTTTCTTTTTCTGCATATTCTTGACATTTAGCACATTCAACATTAGCAGAAATAGGTTCAGGCTTAGGATCACATACCTGAGAGGTTTGTCCTTCAACATGAGCCATAAAGGCTGTACGAAAAGAGAAAGATCCGTCTTCAGAGAAAAATTGAGAAAGCTTCTCAGAAGTTCCAGCAGCTTTCTGACAAAGAATAGATCTTCTCTTGCATAAGGCTTCAGCATCAGCCAATAACTCATCAACCTCCAGATCCAAAGCATCACTTGATATATCACTAGCATCAAGTGATTCCCCATCTGAACTTCCACTGTAACCCGAGCTATCTTCATCCTCAGAAGATTCACCAGCATGCACGGGTTCTTCAACTTTTTCAACTACCTTGGCATAACAAGCTGTGCCACCATTACCTCCTTCACCAAGCTGAAGACTCCAGTTGCAAATCTCGTCAGCTTGAACAACTAATCCTCTGTGGGGATTAGAGTTTGCAGATCCAGAAGAATTTCCTCCCACGGGAACTATTTGTCTGTCAGAATTGTTCTGTTGTTGCTGAGGCTGTCTTTGATTCCTAAAAGGATTCTGATTGCCTTGCTTGGCTGGTTTCTGACATTCCCGTTTGAAATGACCTTTTTCACCGCAGTTGAAGCAGGTGACAGCATTTTTATCAAAACCATACTTGGTGTTGTTGTTGCTTTCCAAGTTGGTTCTTCCTGTTCTCTCCATAAACTCTTTAGCTCTACGAATAGCACTCGCAAGAGCCCACTTTATATCCATCATCTCGAACTCTTCTTTATCAACCTGTTGATAATCTTCGTTGGTCAGGTTGATATTTCCAATTTGACCGGCAACCAACCCACAATAAGCGCTAACCAAGGTATTCAACATCTCCATATGTTCCTTGGCTATCTCAACACTGACTTTTGAGAAATTGGAAGTATCCAATCTGACAGTGTTAGGGTTGGAAGTAGCTTGAAAGCTTGAAGAACTTCCATAAAACCCTTGTTGTTGTGGTTGTTGCTGTTGAGCTCTGTTTGGATCCAGGAAAGGTGGTGGAGTGAACTGAGGAGCTGTCTGTTGCACATACTGTTGTTGTTGAGAAGCAGAAGAATCTGGTCTTGAGAGCATAGTATATGCTGAAGGATCAAACTGATTTGCTGTTGACGGTCCGGAGTTAGAAAGAAAAGCTGTTTGAAGCTTAGCATGTTGAGGAGCTGGCTTATCTCCTTGAATACCACCTGCAATCCCAAAATACACTTCTGGATTTTGAGGAGTGATTGTTCTTTTCGCCTTGAGCCTTTCTTCAACATCTTTGTTTTCTAACTTCTGAATTAGCTCATAAATGGAGATTGTATCTAGAACACCATTTTCTTTGAGAATCTCGAGATAACTGCTCCACTTTGCTGGTAAACTATCAGCAAATCTCTTAACCATTTCTTGTGGAGTGGCGGCAACTTTGAAAGCAAACATTTCATTCAACAGATGGTGAAATCTTGTAGACAACTCTGTTAGACCCTCATTCTCCATGCAAGTAAAACCTTCAAACTCTTTCTTAAGCAGTTCCTGCTTGATCTTCCTTGATTGAGCATTTCCTTCACATCTCATAGTAAGCATATCCCACAATTGTTTTGTAGTTGTGCAGTAGACAAACTGATGGTATATGTCTCTGTGAAGCGCTTGCGTGAGAATCATAAATGCTTTCTTCTCCAACTCGAACTTCTTTTTATCATCATCAGACAGGCTGCTGTAAGTCTGAGGATTAGATCCTGCGACTTCTAACTCATTCTCAAATTTATTGAAGAAACACATCCATAAGTCTTGGCCTTGTCCTTGAACATACGTTTTCAATCTTTCTTTCCACCAACCCCAATCATTTATGTGATTAAGCTTTGGCGGCTTTGTATTTGTACCCGTTTCATTATCATTTTGCATCATCGCTTGAATACTGCTGCTTTGATTTGTAACTAAGGCCCACTGATGTGCAGATATCATGGCAGCTGAAGGTGGAGCAATAGCCTGCATCCAAGCATTCTTGAAGTCTTGATCAGATTGAGAAGTAGATGATTGCGTATTAGATGATTGCGAAGCCAAGGATGTCATAGTCCACGCGGATGGATCCCATTGACCGTTTGTTCCCATTTTATATTTAATATACTAGGTGAAAATTAATTTTAGAAAAGTTGATTTTCACAAACTATGTTAAACAATTTCGAAGGATAACAAACAGCCGAAGGATGTAGGATCGAAAGACCTGAAATTCACAAACTGTTAAGTCTAAACAAATAAGACTCGAAGGATCCATGAAAGATCACACCTGTTCGAAGGATCAACAGTGTTCGAAAGATCACTGTTGAGATTCGAACAATAACCTCGAAAGATGAACTTGAAAGATTCACCTATACGAAGGATCCTTATCTTTCGAAATGAACAGTAACTCGAAAGATGATCTTTCAAAAAGATTCCTTGACTCGAAGGATAACCTATTGACTTCGAAGGATGTTCGAAGGATGGCTATCTTTCGAATCTCCTTGATCGAAGGATGATCTTTCGAGATCGAAAGTTATCTTTCGATGGTTCTGACACAAGGACAGAAAGTACGACAGGTTGGTGAAAAGTTGATGTGGTAGGTGACCAACTTTCGGCAAAAGAGTATGATCTGACAACAACTTTTCCCAAGAAGATTTGACTTTCAAAATAATACCCAAATAGGAAGGTTCTTATCCACACCAAGGCAACCGGATTTTTGACCGGAATAATGGCCGGAAAAACACAAACCTTTTCAAATATGATTTTTAAGTTACCCAAACCTTCCCGTAACACACCCGGTTAGTTTAGAACACGTTTTTATGGTTAAAACAGCAGAAAACACACTAAAAACGGGAGCTAAACCAAGAAACTTTTTGTCCAAACACAACCAAGTCTTGCACAAAAACCCAGTTTTAACAAGGAAAAGAGCCACGGCTCTGATACCACTTGTAGGTCCCTCGGAGGTTGAGGTTTAACCTATTCCTTGTTATGTTTAACCCACTAGCAAGTGCGGAATCCAAGCTAGCAAGCAAACCGTAGTTTAGATGAAAGTAAAGCAACAAGAGAAAGAGTAGACAAGCAAAGTATCAAAGTTTTCTCTTGTATTTCAGTGGACACGGTTACAGACCTTGACCAAACTGAAAATACTCTCTTACAAGACCTGGGTTCACACACAAAAGCTCTCAACACTTTGAATAAAACTTACACAGAACTGCCTTTGAAGTGAACCCTCATGGATATATATATACCCATATTAGACAGACATGCACGAAGGATAGGTATTCTGGTCGAAGGATCATCTATCGACCAGAAATACCTTCGAAAGATATCGAAAGATCTCAACATACCTCGAAGGATGGTATATCCTTCGAGGTCCATCAATATCCATCGAACCATCATCTTTCGAGGTCATCGAAGGATACAATCTATCCTTCGATGACATCCTTCGAAGCATCTAATCTTTCAAACACTAAGTGTTGATGTTTGGCCAAGTCAAACCAGGAGGATGGTTGACTTGGTCAAACACGCATTCCAACACATATACAAACATACAAAGACGTAAACACAACAGACAAAAGACATCGTTTTATACATTACAAAATACAGACAAAGTACAGACACAAAGTGCACCAACAACATCCATTGGATAGTTTCAATCGATCGGATATTTAATCGTAGCAGCGATCGAATTATTACCCGGTATTGTGGCAGCACCTCACTATATAAAAATTATAATTTTTGACAGTAGAACTTCGTTTTTGATCGAAATTATTAGCACGGAATGAAAGTCCCATGCACAGGCTATTTATAGCCTGAAAATGGGTTTTACGCGGCCTGCGTAACCCATAGACAAACTTTACGCGGCCCGCGTGGCCGCCTAGTCTAGGCGTAGGTTTGCTGGGTCATGGGCTAGGTTTGACAGGTGGGTTATACGTGGCCCAAATGTGTATCCGGATAGATTTCCGGTTGACGCGGCCCGTGTAAAGACGAGTTTAACATTCACGCGGCCTGCCTGGACTCCTAAAGCTTATCCGGTTTGATTAATAAGTTGAAGCGGCCCGCGTAAGGTTAAGTTATCCCTTACGCGGCCCGCCTAAAACCCATTTTTCTGGTTTTCTTGATTTTTAAAGCTGGTTAGGGTTTTTAGGGGTCCGGGTTTTCACGTAAGGATAATTTAGGGATATTTTTGAAGGTCCTTACATCCTCCCCACCTTAATTAAAATCTCGTCCTCGAGATTTATTGAAATAAGTATGGATATTTGCGTTTCATCTCTTATTCCAGCTCCCAAGTATATTCAGGTCCTCTTTTTGAATCCCATTTGACCTTAACTAGCACCAGTCGTTTATGCTTGAGAAACTTAATCTTTCTATCTTCTATTTGAAGTGGTTTTTCAACAAACTTCAACTTTTCATTTACTTGCACATCTTGGAGAGGTACTACCAGGGAATCGTCAGATAGACATTTCTTGAGGTTGGATACATGAAACACATCATGTACTCCAGCTAACTCTTCTGGTAATTGTAGACGGTAAGCAACTGGTCCTATTCGTTGGATTACTTGAAATGGTCCTATGTACCTTGGGCTTAGCTTTCCTTTCTTCCCAAATCGTACCACTCCTTTCCAAGGAGAAACTTTTAAGAGTACCTTGTCTCCGACTTGAAACTCTAGCGGCTTGCGACGATTGTCTGCATAACTCTTCTGGCGATCTCGTGCTGTCTTTAGTCTTTCTTTGATTTGCGTTATCTTGTCGGTGGTCTCTTGCACAATCTCAGGTCCTGATAATTGAGTTTCTCCTATTTCTGCCCAACAAACTGGAGTTCTACACTTGCGTCCATACAGTGCTTCGAACGGGGCAGCTTCAATGCTTGCATGATAACTATTGTTATAGGAGAATTCAATTAAGGGCAAATGATCATCCCAATTTCCACCAAAATCTATTAAACATGCTCTAAGCATGTCTTCCAAGGTTTGAATGGTTCTTTCACTTTGTCCGTCTGTTTGGGGATGATAAGCTGTACTTAAATTTAATCGAGTACCCATGGCTTCTTGGAAACTTGTCCAAAAGTGTGAGGTAAAATGACTATCTCTATCCGATACAATAGAGAGTGGAACTCCATGTAGGGATACTACTTCATCTACGTACAACTTGGCTAACCTTTCCATGCCAAAGGTCTCTTTTATAGGTAGAAAATGAGCTGACTTGGTTAATCTATCCGCAATTACCCAAATCGCATCATTACCTTTTCTGGTTTTGGGTAACTTAGTAACGAAATCCATGGTTATTAGTTCCCGTTTCCAAACAGGCATTTCTAATTGTTGGAGTAACCCTGAAGGTTTCTGGTGTTCTGCCTTAACTTGTGAACAAGTAAGACACTTAGATACATAACTAGCTATATCCTTTTTCATACCTATCCACCAGAAGTTATTTCTTAAATCTTGGTACATCTTATTATTTCCAGGGTGCATAGTATACCTAGATTTATGGGCTTCCTCTAAAATCTTATTCCTTAAATCTCCCTGTTTAGGTACCCAAATCCTTTTCTTATGGAATCTCCAAATTTCATCACTTCCTTGTTCTAATTCTTTTATTCGTCCTTTCATTCCTTCAGCATCATCTTCGATTGCTGTGTTTTGAACATTCTTTAATTGTTCCATTAAATCTAATTGTAGATTTAATCTAAGAGCACGAATTTGCTTTTGTTTTTCGTGATACTTACGACTTAGGGCATCTGCAACTACATTTGCCTTTCCTTCATGATATTGATTATCACAGTCGTAATCACTTAGAATTTCCATCCATCTTCTTTGTCTCATGTTCAATTCTTTTTGCCTAAATATGTATCTTAAGCTTTTATGATCTGTATAGACAGTAAACTTACTTCCATACAGATAATGTCTCCAAATTTTAAGGGCAAAAATTACTGCTCCTAATTCTAAATCGTGATTCGTATAGTTTTCTTCGTGCTTTTTCAATTGTCTTGAGCCATACGCAATTACCTTTTTGCGTTGCATTAACACACATCCTAATCCTAGCATAGAAGCATCACAGTAAACTTCAAAATCTTCTGTTCCATCTGGTAATGCTAAGATTGGGGCATTTGTTAACTTTTGTTTTAAAATCCTAAAGGCTTCTTTTTGTCTAGGTCCCCATTCAAATTTTACAGCTTTACAGGTTAGCTTGGTTAATGGCACGGCTATCTTAGAAAAATCTTTAATAAAGCGCCTATAATATCCAGCTAATCCTAGAAAACTTCTAACTTCCGTTGCTGATTGCGGGGCCTTCCATTTGGTGATTGCTTCAATCTTGGAGGAATCTACGTGAATACCTTCATGATTCACCATGTGTCCTAAGAATTGCACTTCTTGAAGCCAGAATTCACACTTCGAGAATTTGGCATAAAGCGTTTCTTTTCTTAACAAAGTTAAGAGTGCATGCAAATGCTCACAATGTTCCTCCTGACTTTTGGAATAAATAAGTATATCGTCGATGAAAATGATTACAAATTTATCCAAATACGGTTTACAAATTCTATTCATCATGTCCATAAATGCTGCTGGAGCATTTGTTAATCCGAAGGGCATGACTGTAAACTCGTAATGTCCATACCTAGTTCTGAAAGCAGTTTTAGGTATGTCTTCTTCTTGTACCTTCAATTGATGATATCTGGAGCGCAAATCTATCTTAGAAAAATATCTAGCTCCTTGCAATTGATCAAAAAGATCATCAATCCTAGGTAATGGGTATCGATTCTTAATTGTAACTTTGTTTAATTCCCTATAGTCGATACACATTCTCATCGATCCGTCTTTCTTCTTTACAAACGACATCGGGGCTCCCCATGGAGAGGAACTTGGTCGTATAAATCCTTTACTTAGTAACTCATCTAATTGTTTCTTTAATTCTAACATTTCAGTAGGTGCTAACCGGTAGAGTGCCTTGGCTATCGGTATAGTTCCTGGAATTAGATGAATTCTAAATTCTACCTCTCTATCGGGTGGTAATCCGGGTACGTCTTCTGGAAAGACATCTGGGTATTCCGATACTATCGAAATGTCTTCTAGTTTCTTATTTTTAGTATTAACAACTACCGAAACCATATACACTATTCCTTGTTTTCTTGAATAACTGGCCAACTTCATTACTAAATTTCAGTGGCTTTTGTGGCTTATCTCCGGTAATTATTACTAATTCTCCTGTGGGTGTATGGATTTCTATGGAATTCTTATCATAGAGAATTCGAGCATGGTTGGCTACTAACCAATCCATTCCTAACACGACATCGAATCCGGCTAAATTCATGGGTAACAGGTTTGCAGAAAATTTATGGCCTAGAAGTTCTATCTTCCCTTCTCGTAAAACCTTATTTATTTTAACAGAATTTCCGTCTGCCGTTTCGACTGTAAAAATCTGCCTAAGGTTGGTTAAAGGTAAATTAAGGGCTCGGCAGAATGAAGTATTTATAAAACTTTGGTTTGCACCAGAGTCAAATAATACTTTTGCATAAACGTCGTGAACTAAAAACGTACCAGCTATGACGTCAGGAATTAGTTCGGCTTCCTGAGTAGTCACTTGAAAGGCTCTTGCGTTTTTCTTGGTAGTTCCTTCTGCAGGTTTAGCCTTGTTGTAGGGCTTCTGATAGTTCATTCATGCTGTTAGCACACATGAAGACGCACACAATCCTAAGTTAAAATTTTTGTAAACTAAAGTTTCACAAAATCACAGAATGGCAATCAGATAAATTAAGTATTTCTAAATACTTAATTGGCTTAAATCAGTGGCTCTGATACCACCTTTTTCTGTCACGACCCCCGCACCCGGTTTGACCCGATCCAGGAGCCGCGGGACAGAAAACCCGTGGTATTTATATTTACAGCGGAAGTCTTAACAGGATCGTTTAAACTTGAAAATGCCCGAGTATTATTTATTTATAGTTCGGGATAAACCTCGTAATTTACAGTGGAGGAATTTCATAATTCCTTTATTTTACAAAACATGTTTATTTAGTTATTCGAGCCACTACTTTTAAGCTTTGGAGTGCTCCTGAGCACTTGTACTTGATTCAAAGTAGGTCACCTGAAACATGTTGTAAAAATATTTTTGTCAGCGGGGAAATACTGAGTGAATCATTCATTTTGATAAAATGACACATTGTTATAATCCACAGTATTAAGAGCGATTACAATGTTTATATGTCAACCAATTACCCACAGTATTTGTCACTCGACTCGTTTCTGTGACTATGGTCATATCACCCATTGGCTAACTCGTTGTCCAATGGTGAAGATTATCAAGTAATGTATACAAAACCCCACATACCGGCTGTAATTGAAGACTACAAAGACTTAATCCCTGTAATTATAACTTTGGAAACAAACATGATTTTGAAAGTAAATTTTGTAAAAAGAGAATGACTCACATTGCAAGTTTAAACGGGCAGGGTTTAGCCTACTGATAAGCCGAATAACCTAGTTTAAACAATAATGCACACGAACCAGGTTAGTAACTAATACAGCATTTACGATAACTCACGAGATACAACCCTCACAACAAATGACAAAGTGCGATACTTAAATATCCAGCAGATTCAAAACGAATGACAGAGTATAGCCCGAATTTGGGCGACACCCAAACATCCTGTCGGAATCACGACGAATGGTAAAGTATAACCCTAATGTGGGCAGCACTTAAACATCCATTGGATAGTTTCAATCGATCGGATATTTAATCGTAGCAGCGATCGAGTTATTACCCGGTATTGTGGCAGCACCTCACTATATAAAAATTATAATTTTTGACAGTAGAACTTCGTTTTTGATCGAAATTATGAGCACGGAATGAAAGTCCCATGCACAGGCTATTTATAGCCTGAAAATGGGTTTTACGCGGCCCGCGTAACCCATAGGCAAACCTTACGCGGCCCGCGTGGCCGCCTAGTCTAGGCGTAGGTTTGCTGGGTCATGGGCTAGGCTTGACAGGTGGGTTACACGTGGCCCAAATGTGTATCCGGATAGATTTCCGGTTGATGCGGCCCGTGTAAAGACGAGTTTAACATTCACGCGACCCGCCTGGACTCCTAAAGCTTATCCGGTTTGATTAATAAGTTGAAGCGGCCCGCGTAAGGTTAAGCTATCCCTTACGCGGCCCGCCTAAAACCCATTTTTTCTGGTTTTCTTGATTTTTAAAGCTGGTTAGGGTTTTTAGGGGTCCGGGTTTTCACGTATGGATAATTTAGGGATACTTTTGAAGGTCCTTACACCAATGTACCCTTACAGTAACATTAAATACTTATATTAAATGAAGTAAAATAAAGCATTCTTATTGGTTGAAATTTGTTTTTTTTTTCTTCTTACAAATTTTTTTTTCTCATTTGAACTCTCCACTAGTAGCGTATTTGTAACAAAGATTTTTATGATGATAAAAGCTGGTCTATAATTATGGTGTGGTGTATCACACGGCCTTAAACCAATATAAATAAAAAATATAGTTCGATACCTGAATATAGAGTGGATACGTAAGTGTCGTTCACACATAAAAATCTAGTACAAAAAATTAAGCACAAAAAAATCTAGTAAAAAAAATTGTAGCACAAAAAACTAGTACAAAAAAATCAGTACAAAAAATGTAGCACAAAAAAAATTAGTTTAAAAAAATCAGCACAAAAAATATAGCACAAAACCTAGTTCAAAAAATCCAATACAAAAATGTTATACAACAAAGACATACAACATAAAATTTTTAGGTTTTTTTTAGTTTTCATATTTTATATAGCAATAAGATACTCAAATTAAAGATAAAAAACATGCTCGATTTTATGGTGCAATTTAGAAAAATGTATTGTCGTATAAAAACGCTATGAACGTTTAAAAAATGGAGGAAAATAAGCATCTGATTGGCATGTGAAGAGATATAATCAACAAATATGTCATTTTACAAAAATACCCTTACACCCCACTTTTTCCTACATTTTTGTCTTAGTCATTGATTTAAAAAAAAATAAAAAATTGAGATCCCTTTTTATCATACTTAGTACTTAAGTAAAATTAACTTTTTATTTGATCTTACCTTATCATTATATAATCTACGGCTAAGAGTTGCCTACAAAGTCCAAAATTCCTAGAAAGTATAAAAAGTCATAAAATACTATAATGTCAACTATATAATACACCCAAACCCCACAAGTAACATAATGAAGATTACTAAAACATCACATATGTGAGTTTTCTTTTGTGTTTTGGATGATAAAACTCTGATTATCGAATGACTAACATTATTGTGTTTTATGTCGATTATCATGTTGTGTTTTATATTTATGGGTCTACGATGGTGTGTTTGAAGTTTTTATGGCATGTTAGGATTAGAATATGGTGTTTTTGTAATCTTCACTATGTTATTTGTGGGTTTTGAGTGTGTTTTATGGCTGAAATTATGGTGTTTTATGGTTTTGTACACTTTTTAGAAATTTTAGACTTTGTAGCCGAACTCCACCCTATAATCCAGACTTTGTTTTCATATTTAGCATTCCAGCTATTTAAAATTTCTAAAAGCATAAATAAAAAATATTACAGAACAAAATATAGACCGATTGTATACCCAATCATTATACCACCTTTAAAATAAAAACAAGTTAGTGTATATCCACTTGAAAAATCCACATTTTCCATGCATTCTTTTTTATAAACATTTAAAAATATAAAAGAATGGAGTATTGAATACAAGAATCTTTGTAAATCCAAGGTTCAAATATTTTGCATATGCTAGATTCTTTTTCCATTTTAATTATTATTTTGGGGTTTCTTGAAGATCTTGGGTAGCTATAAATCTTAATTCTTTAGATTTCTTATGATGGTTTTATTCCTTCCATGTTGCCATGTGATCCTACTAATGGTATGGAACTTAGAGACGTGGCTTATTCCATCCACTTCAACTATGCACCAACATCCTTATCATCATGTATCATTAGTGCACCAACACCCTTATCATCATGTATCAACTACTTTCTCTCATCCTTTTCCAAATCCTACAATATAGAAGTATACATGTGAGACATACATATCTAGAACAATAGATAAGAATCCATAAAAAAAGGCTAAGAATCGCAATCATAAAGCATAACTTTGTAGAAATGTTGTTGTAAGCCTATATAAGTGTTTGAGAGGAAGTTGAGCATAATCTTACACAAGGCAAGTTTGATCCGCAGTTGGAGCTTTTACAAGACTAGGTTGTATATGTTATTTGTAGGACTGTAAATGAACCGAACGAACATGAACAACACCTTGTTCGTGTTCGTTTTTTAAGAAATATATGCGTTCACAAACTGTTAATGAACATTGACTGAACGAGATTTTATGTTCGTGTTCGTTTGTTAAGGAAATGAACTTGTTGGTGTTTGTTTGTTAATTTTAGGCAACGAACGAAAACAAATGTGATGAACACAAATGAGCACAAACTAATGTTCATGAACACAAATGGAAACAAACGAACATAAACAAGCGTTCATGAACAAAATATATAATACACTGACACTTACTAAATATTTTATTTGTCAGAAATTTGAAGTTTCTAAATAAAATAAAAACTAAAAACATTGATGAACTATCGAACACGTTACCAAACGTTTACGAACATAAATGAACAAACACGACCTCTTGTCATGTTCGTTCATTTAACTAAAGGAACAAAATTTCTTGTTCGTGCTCTTTGTTTAATAAACGAAATAACACAAACGAACTTCCCGTCAAACAGTTCACAAACTGTTCACCGAACGTTTGGTTCGTTTGCAGCCCAAGTTATTTGAATAAAAAAAAAAGAAAACAAAAATTAACCTTAAAGATTGAGACAAATTATCAAATTAAAAAAATAATTAACTCGATTTTTATGCATCTCACTTAGTAACAACATGACAAGCTTTAATTCGTAACACCTCATCGACAAAATGATGTCTATGAATTGTCTCTTGACTAAGCAATCATAAAATTATAATGTAGATATAAAATCACTATTATAAAATTATAATGTAACTATAAAATCAATATTTTAGATGTGTACACAGTTTTTCCAAATCAACTAGAACAAGCATATGCATCACATGAGAATCTAATAAATCCTGTTATTGATTATGTATCAATAGTTCAATATAATCTATATTTATACCTATAATATATAATAAAAGAAATCAATGTGTGCCACGTATCATTAATTGAAGACATCTACTTCTTTATTTTTCCGTCTCTCTCTTACTTATCTTATTTAATTAAATAAATAATAAATTAATATTAAATCTTATCCGAACAATAATCCAACAAACTTATCAATTCATTTAAAGAAGGAAAAATTACAAGTTTTGTCCTTTATCTTAATACCATATATCGGACAGTGTCCTTTTCAACGAATGTTGACAAGTTTTGCACTTTACTGTGAATTTTGTTGCACGTTTTGTTCTTACACCCAACTCAGTTAAGAAAGTCTGTTAAGTTTGGTCATGTGGACCCCATATAAGGATATATTAGTATTTTCACATCCTAATATACAAATAAAGTTTTTATTTTTAAATACATAACCCTATTCTCCCCTTCCTACCCATCTTATCCTTTCTCTCTCTACAAATGAGACACTTCTAAAAACTCAACTCCACCCATCTACCACCACCCATCAACCACTGTTCTTCCTCCCTGCAACCACCATCTACCAGCGCTACCATCACCTATCACCCAGATACCTATTCTCTTTCTCTACCACTCTCTACCCCTCTTACCACCATCCACCACCAACCCCAAAACCCCAAACCACTGCCTCAAACCTGAAACGACCAACATCTTTAAAATCTTCCAAAATTCGCTAATCCGAAAAAAGGAGTCACCACTCCTGATTTCTTGCCGGAAAACAACCACAAACACCTTTGTCGCCGTCACACGTGTTTGATCGGAGTATAAGTCGCTGGAGGGTTGAATTCACAGCCGGAGATTTAGAGTGCCCCAACCCGCGGCCTTCCGATTCCACCTCAGGGCCCTCCGTCGTCGATCTGAGTCCTTATCTCCGTCATCAAACCCTAACCCCATCACCACCATCTTTCTGTCCGAGGTTTTCTCTTTCGCTCTCTCGCTCTCTTTATTTCTTCCTCTCTCTAGGTATATTGTAATGTGTGTGTTGTATGTATCTTAAAAGATAAGAAAGGAAAAGAAGATTGGGAACATGTGACGGTGATCGTTGTGGTTATTTGAAGAGAAAGGGTGATGGTGGTCATCGGTGGAAGTGGTGGAGGGTTGTGGCAGGTGGGGGTGTTGAAAGTGGTGGATGGTTGTGGCTGGAGGGGGTGGTAGGAAGAGAGGAGTAGAGAGAGAAGGGGGAAAGATTGTTTTACACTCGTGTGCGTATCACGTGACTAGACTTAACCGACTTTATTAACTGAGTTGGGTGTAAAGGACAAAACGTGCAACAAAATTCACTATAAAGTGGAAAACTTGTCAAAATTCATTGTAAAGGACACCGCATGATATATAGTATTAAGATAAAGGACAAAACTTGTAATTTTTCCTTTAAACAATTAACCATAGAGTTAAATAGTGATAAC
This sequence comes from Helianthus annuus, assembly GCF_002127325.2. Taxonomy (NCBI): domain Eukaryota; kingdom Viridiplantae; phylum Streptophyta; class Magnoliopsida; order Asterales; family Asteraceae; genus Helianthus; species Helianthus annuus. Next base: position 88,049,756 of record NC_035433.2, read on the forward strand.
AGGGTTCTAACCTAGTTTGTTGATTAAAAAAACTAAAAAAAGAGAATCAGATGCTAATCGTAATTGTTGTTGATTAATAAGATACAACTTTTTTTTATTATTTGATATACAAAATTACATTTATTCAACCAACCTGTGTAATATACGAGGGCTTTTAAAGATATAATTTTTTACTATTCAATATACAAAATTACATTTACTCAACCCATGTAATACAAAGGGTTTCTAAAGATACAACTTTTATATTATTTGGTTTATAAAGTTAGATTTATTCAATTCGTGTAATATACGAGTTTTTTTAAAGATATATTTTTTCATTATTTAGTATACAAAATTACATTTATTCAACCCGTTTAATACACAAGGTTTTTTAAGATATAACTTTTTAATTATTTGGTATATAAAATTACATCTATTCAACTCGTACAATACATATGGTTCTTAAATATATAACTTTTTTTTTTAATTTAATATATATAAAATTACATTTATTCAACCGGTATAATAAACGATGTTTTTAAAGATATATTGTTTTATTATTTAGTATATAGAATTACATTTATTCAACCCGTGTAATACACGGGGTTCTAATCTAATATGTCTATATGATAAATACAAATTGATCGATGAAAAAATTACATCGTTAATCCTTGTGGTTTCTGCCAAATTTCAATATTGGATAGTAATAGTTTTTTGTTACAAAATCAGGTATTAACTTTCTAATCTGTCACAATGTTGAGTACTAAAAACCTTGTTAACTTTTTTTATTAAGTCTTAATAAAATGATTAAAATGCCCTTTAATAAATAGAGAGTCTATTTTTAATTAATTATATTTGACTAAAATAATTTAAAGTTTTATTTATATTTATATTTAAATTTTTTTATATTTTTCTGTTCTATTTATATTTTTAATAAAATTCTATGGAATTGAAGTTTATTATTTATAAAATTTGAGTTTATATATAATATTATTTAGATTAAGTTAAAAAGTTTATTTTACTAGCATATTATTATATATAAACTCAAAGTTTACAAAATAATAAACTTCAAATCCATTTAATTTTATAAAAAATATAAATAAAACAGAAAAATATAAAAATAAAAATATAAATATAAATAAAACTTTAAATTATTTTAGTCAAATATAATTAATTAAAAAATAGACTCTCTAGATATTAAAGGGCATTTTAGTCATTTTAGTAAGACTTAACAAAAAAGTTAACAAGGTTTGGCCTTAGTACTCAACATTGTGACAAGATTTGGTCTTAGTATTCAACATTGTAACAAATTAGAACATTAATACCTAATTTTGCAACAAAAAATTATTAGTACCCGACATTGAAATTTGACAGAAACCGCAAGGACCAATGGTGTAATTTTTTCTTGATCGTTTTATCATATAGTAGAATCAATAGATATTGTTTAGCATAACAGGTTATTTATTAATACTAATTTAAGTGATTATTGATATATACTTATTTTATTTTAAAAAAATAATATAGCACATCAAAGTTCATTTTGTCAAAAATATATATTGACGACTGTGTGTGTTATCCGAGTACATTATATGTATTCAAGTTGTGTAATAAACGTGTTTATTAAATCCGTGCAATGCACGAGTTTTTAAATATGTAACTTTTTTTTATTACTTAGTATATAAAATTATATTTATTTGATCCGTGTAACACACAGGTTTTATCCTAGTTATAATATAATTAATAGTTAATAACGCCAAAATCATATCATAATCGTGACAAAACATACTAACGTTCCCATAACGTAGTTCTCATGATCCACTATTGAAAACCTCAAAATAATCGTGACAATATATGTTAATTGTTAAGTGTACTTAAGATATGGTTATTCAATTATTTATTTTTTCTATTAATACCATACATCTCGAAGGTGCATGCATATAGGCATTGTTATAAGAATTGTTAGGCGCTAGTCGGTCGATAGTGTATCGACTAGCGATTAAGGTTTCCATAAAGTTTCCGATCTTAATTTACAAAAGAAGTTTCAATTCTTTTGCTTAGAAAAATAATTGTTCATACAACTTTAATAAAATACCAAATTTTTAGTTTTACTCTGTAATATTAATAGTTGCATATATATATTTTTTTAGAATGACAATTCACACACACACGCTCTCTAATCTATTCCTAGACTACATCTTTTATGTGCACTGTAGGTGTTAGAACCCTTAACACTTAAAAAGGTAAAATATTTTTCAATACCTTGATATTGCTAACTCAAACCTGATTTGGTACGTATATTCTTACTTAATCATCACTAGTGCTCTAGTGGTGGCCACGCGTATTTAAGTTCCATTTATGGTGGGTCCGGGTGAGTTTTCCTCTCAAGGTCTCAAGTTCGAGTCTTGGTGATAGGAGTTTCTCATTGAGGGGTTTAAATTGAGGATCTATTGTGCGAGGGACTCTCTAGCGCGGACCCGGTTAAGACAACACATACTAAACCTCCCCACATTCGCGAATAACTCACACCTTAAAAAAAAAACATATAGTCTTACTTAATTTGCAGTTTGTAGACTAAAAAAACTAAAGAATCGAAATCTCAGTGGGACCAACTTTGAATAATGGATGACCTAAGGCTACGAACCTTATTATGTTGTGCAACAACTTGCGTATTATTATGTTGTGCAACTACTTGCATAATTTGAAGTAATTTTTTAGATTTATTTTGGTTGACCTAGAGAAAATAATACGCTATGGGAATATTAGATGATAACCATACAAATCATTGAAGGCTTTAACCATAAACTTTTACAAATAACGATGGAGCCTCTTTATTTCTGTATTTGAGTAATAAAGAACTATGTAATTTTATCTAAACCATTTATGAATACTTGACTCTCTTCCGTTATATTATTTTTCATTGTTTCTTACACCTTGCTATGTGATCAACAAGCTCGAACGTATTAGAAGGAATTTTCTTTGGGGAGACACGATTATGAGAAATAAAATGCATTGGGTTAAATGGGAAAAAGTATTAAAACCAATAAAAAATGGGGGTCTTGGACTAGGGGTCACTTTGGGATATGAATTGTAGCCTCCTAATGAAATGGGCTTGGAGGTACAAAACAGAGCCAACAAGACTATGGAGATCGGTTATTACAAGCATTCACTTCAACTCGAAACATGGTAATTTTCTTCCAACAAAAAAGGGCCTCACGAGCGTGTGGAACAATATTATCAAAAAAGAGACAGTTTTGAGGAAAAACAACATTTTTTTCAGCCAACTTATTAAATGCAAGGAGGGTAATGGTGAGAACACCCAATTCTGGACAGACTCATGGGCTACGGATAAACCTTTTCAGGTTTTGTTTCCTAATATCTACCAGCTTGAAAGGAAAAAAGGATGTATGATTCGGGATCGGGTGACCATCGACGATAACGAACCCTCAAACATGACATGGGACTGGCTTCGCGAGCCCAACTCGGTACCCGAACTTACCGAATACGGGTCACTTGTGCAAGTACTTTCGGAAGTGTCGTTCACAGGTTAGAGAAATATATGGCAATGGGTACCCGACCCATCTGGTGCCTTCTCGGTCAAATTCGTAAAAAACATTCTCAACGGGCCATCTTTGCAATCTGGGGTCATCCATTACCAGTGGAACAAATGGGTTCCTCGTAAAGTTAACATCTTTGCGTGGCAGATGCATCTTGATCGATTACCAACCAGAACAGAACTGCAGAAAAGAAATATTTTTGTGTGTTCAAACCTATGCCCTCTTTGTGGAGAATTCGAAGAAAGCGCAGAACATCTTTTCACCTCATGCTACGTATGTTCGGTCGTCTGGAAAATGATATCGCATTGGCTGTCGATATCTCCCATTTTCGCTTTCTCTTTATCAGGATTTACTAGAAGTTCATAAACTCACGTTCGGTTCGGATGCAAAAAAATATATGGTTAACGCAATCGTTCTCACTACATGTTGGTGTGTGTGGAAATTACGGAACGATGTAGTCTTCTCAAGTAGTTGGGTCGACATCTCGAGACTTATGGCAGATATCAAATGCACAAGCTTCATCTGGATCACAAACAGAGCAAAAAAGATCTCGATAGATTGGTCGAATTGGTGCACTTTCAATATTTCCTTATTGTTTATGTTGTAATCTTGTTTTTGCTGGGCCTAGCTTCTCGCTAGTTGTCTGTGTTTGTTAATAAAATTTCGCCATTCAAAACAAAAATTTATGAATTAACTATATATTAACTATATGTTAATTAACAAGTTTGGTTTTTGAGTAAGAGTTACTGTTCAATTTTGTTACATTTTACACCTCTACATTTTTCTTATTTTATAAGTTTGGCAAAAATCATTGTTCATTTTTTACTCAATACATGTAACACCCCAAAACAGGTTTGGTAATGTACAAGATCTAAGTCGGGTTGTAACACCCCGACTTTGATATAGTAAATTGTTATGTTCATTTGATAAGTGACATAATGTATACAACTATAAATATTTATAGTAGATAGTATACTTGTTGATTTAGAAAAGATAAAGGTTTGTGACTTGAAATTAGATAATTAAAGTCTCAAACTTGAGGAGCCAAAAGGGGAAATACTTAAAGTTTTGGTTTAATAAGGAAACAAAACACAACACACACACAGTGTGTTTGTGTGTCAATCACGGCTCGAGAAAACAAGGGGAAACCCTTGTTTATCATAGAACACCAAATTGAAGGAGAATTCAGGTCTCAAATTCGTGCATGAACATATTATCGATCACCTAGACTAGGGGATCATAAGGTATGTCAAAAATCTTAATTTGGTGATATTATGAATGTAGATAGATTTCATGGATTTCAATCCATGTATGAATTTCAGAAATTGAAGTAGGATAAGAGATGTATACTTGCTTAGGAACAAACACTAAGTGAAAATTTTAAGTATATTGCTATGATTTGGGTGTTTGGATGATTTACCACACTTAGTTAAGTGAGTTTTAAATAATGAGGAAGAATACATGAATTATGATGATGAAATTGATGTGTTGGATGTTTGATGCATTGAGTTTAGGTGCTAATTGAACATCCCAACCATTTTGATGCTATTAGATGAATATAAATGACTAATAGTTCAATCATAGATTTGTTAGAAATAGTGTAAAATTCATGCCCATAAGGTGTTTGATGCAATGCCTAGGTGAACATCATGAATTAATGTGTTTTGATGATAGTAGAAGTATTATTCACTATCATAGTTATTGATTATGTGAAATATTTAGCACATGGTATACATGATGATTGTTTGAGTAATTAATCAAATGAGTTTTGACATAATTACAAGAAATTAACCTCCTTATGTAAGACCCTATTCACGATTTGACCGAAAACGACGCAGCGGAAAATGAACCGTAAAATTTCTTTCTTTTAATTACTCTAACATACTTAAATACCGTTTAGGTCAACCCTTATAACATAAATACATCATTCATCATTTATTTAATGTAACTATGTTAACAAATGATTACAAACAACGTGACCGCTTTCCCGTACAATCCATGATCTTCAACTTGATCCTCGTTCACTTGTCCCTCATGAATATCTGACTAACCTGCGGTCACCATATATAACCAACACGTTAGTACATGGTAACATCATATATAATTTAATACATATACTTAAAAGGCTATATCACATTCTAACTACGTAAGGTATTCCATTGAAACATCCTCTCAATTTTATTTACTCGAGTCCGACATCAATTCCTCGAGGGTCCGGCGTTCCCATAACTGCACTCCATTTATTTCATTCTCAATAGTAACATGGTTAGGAGTACGTAATCTCAAACATATTGAAAACCCACATCTTCACGTATACGTATACCAGTGATCTACAATCATTAGATTACATCACGTGTATACACTTTCATATATCTAAGTACATTCATACGCATCTCATTCATTTGCACGTACATATCACACGACTTACACACGCTACAGTTCCATATCTACATACATACATACATACATACAAGTCACATTCACTTATTTGTAAGTTGAGCCTTATCTACAAACATATCAACACAAATCAATGCAATTACAAAGAAACATAACCGACTGACTTCCAACAAACATGATGAACATTTAGCAACATAATGAACGTTCCATTAACACGATGAACATTCAGCAACATAATGAACGTTCCATTAACACGATGAACATTCAGCAACATAATGAAACATAATGAACGTTCCATTAACACGATGAACATTCAGCAACATAATGAACGTTCCATTAACACGATGAACATTCAGCAACATAATGAACATTCCGTTAACACGATGAACATTCAGCAACATAATGAACATTCCATTAACACGATGAACATTCAACAACATAATGAACATTCCCTTAACATGATGTACATTCAACAACATAATGAACATTCCATTAACACGATGAACATTCAGCAACATAATGAACATTCCATTAACACGATGAACATTCAGCAACATAATGAACATTCCATTAACACGATGAACATTCAGCAACATAATGAACATTCCATTAACACGATGTACATTCAACAACATAATGAACATTCCATTAACACGATGAATATTCAGCAACATAATGAACATTCCATTAACACGATGAAGCTATCATCTTAATTTACATTAAGGATAGACGAAGTTCATATGAACTTACCTTGGTACTTACCCTTACCCGTAAATTCTTACTTGGTTCCCTATATACAACATACCAAACTTCATTTATAAATAAGAAGTGATTCCGGAAATCACTTACCTTAAGTGTCCGTATTCGCATTCGTTTCCTCGCATCCTTTTGACCCGTTAGCCTTCCATGCTTCCATTCATCTTGACATGATCCCTATACTTTCATGTCATCGCATTCAAATTCTTGTTAGCATACATGATTGTACATATTAACGATAATATCAAATTCATGTTTCATATTTGACTTTCATTAGTCAATTCCAACAAGCATAAGGCATATTTCCACAAGTCAATCTTTTCAAACTCATATAAGTCATCATGTCATCACATATAACACATATGGATATAACATGCATCATATGACTTTCTATAATATTACAATTGTGACAAAAAGTCTAACATTGCTACTTATGCACAGTTGACTTTCAGAAAGTCAACGATTTATCATATGAACTTTCGACTTAACCTCATACATCTACGTCATTATAGTAGACTATACTAATGACACTATATACATTTCATACTCACGATGCAATAAGCATACAACCACATGATCATCTAGTTATATGCACACACCAAACATATTCAATTCCGTTCATTCTAGTAACATAATTCTACAACTAACACCATGACCTATGCTTAACAACCCAACATCATTCTAACTTCATCCGGTTCTAATGATCTCATATGCTTCACATTTAGAGTACTTTTACTTATCAATTTTGATTAAGCAATTATTCAAACATGTAGTAAACATCATACCACTCCAACATAAAGTACAATATTCTAATGCATACTTTTACCAAATAACATGGCCAGTCAAATCCTACATGAATTCCATCTAAAAATAGATTTCTCATGTTCATTTATCATCAAATACATCATATCCCCATATTATACGATTTCATCCATTACTTGCATACCATTTCATCTATTAATCTCACCTAGGCATTTCATCAAACACTTGGTGTGCATGTCACAATTTATGCATAATGTACAGGTGTTTCATGCTTTACTTCCTACTTCATGCTTTCATTCATCAATTAACACAAAAACATCAACAAATTCATATCACATTCAATCTACCTAACAAGAACGCATTACATACAACATAGCACAACAAGATTTGAACAAGGATTGGACATGGGTGACACACCCATGTCGCCATCTTCACCACTAGAAGTGGGTTTCACCTCCAAACATCAAATTACCCCAAACTACGCATAATCCATGTCCTATATGATGATTCTAACACATACTCATACTCAATTTTATACAATTTCGCGATTTTTAACATAACCCACTTCGTGCATAATCACCAATCTAAATTTTAAGACATATCTTATGATCCCCTTGTAAAGGTGATCATTAATCCATGTTCGGTTGTGAATTTAAGCCTTGATTCACCCTTCAGTTTGATGGTTATAGTTGAGTTAGGGTTTTGGCTCTTTGGAGCTTCCTGAACGTTCAAGAACACACACGAAGTGTGTGTTTGTGTGTGGTGATATTTCATTTTAATAACCCAACTTCCATCTTGTTCCATTTAGCCCTTCATGTTTGCCACTTAACATAATTTGCACTACTTTCGTCATTTAATACTTTTAACCACACACTTAGCTAGGTTAAATAGCCTAGTTATTTATTTCATGCTAAGTCATATAGGAACATACGACAAATATAAACATTCGGGTTTTGGGGTGTTACACCTTAGGTTAATTTGTATACATTAGACTTATGATAGAAAGTCTTGATGATTGAATATAGTTGAATAACATGAAGTATGAATACATGGCTGTCACACCCCAACCGATGGCGGAATCATCGGGGCATGGCACTGAGCGAAACAGATTGTCCAGAAGTTTCCATAACAATTATCATCATTATCCAGTTTAAGTTAACACGTCCCATACCGTGTCCCAAATAACAAACAAATTATTACAGATAACAACTAGTCAAATATTCTGTTCCGACAACTCAGATTTAAATAAAACAAATAAATATTGTTCGGATGCTCCTAAAGACCCAGCCTGACAAGATCTACAGACAACTATGCTCTAGTTGCTTTTTCCTGATAGACAACTATTTGTTGGGGGCCTCTAGAGCTTTATTCTAGCCTCGCTTTCCTAGCAAGCAAACATCTTAAACACCTGTCACATACGTTAAAATAAAGTCAATACACATAATGTAAAGGTGAGCATACAAGTTTGATAATAGCATATAGAGTTCGAAATAGTTTACGCATAACCAGCACGTACACAGAGGAAAACGAAGCATGTTAATTATCGACATGGATCTGTCGATACCAATGACTAAGGGTTGACCGTCCGAGACGGTTTGCAATACATGATTACCACCGTAATCCATGCAAGTAATTGTCCTTAACAACCCCCCGTGTGAACGGGTGCTGAGTCCAAACTATAGTACTACGTCGTTAAGGCAGGTAGACAGCATTCCACGTGTAAACACAATCAACAAGCATTCATTTAGTCACGTAATACATGCAAATCGGTTAGCGTTCAAATAATTGAGTAGTGTGTTCGATAGTGATTTTGATAAGTAACGTATCTAACACCCAAAAGTGCTGAAAGCAAAAAGGGATCGAGTATACTCACAGCGATTGATTGATGGATTGAAGGGAGCGCTTGAGAGTAGGATTAGCCTGAATTGCTCGATAGCATAACGATGAGCAACACGTAGAATGGAAACAAGTGTAAGTGGGTTGGACAGCCTGGTCGATCGAACAGTTGATTCGATCGAGTGGGTCGTTCGTTCGGCTAGACAATCCGTTCGGACAGCCTGTTCGATCGGCCGGTAGGCTCGATCGGTTGGACTGTTCAAGTGGATTGTCTCTTCCTTTGTGAAGGATGTGTTTGTGTATGATGGCTTGTCCTTTTGAAGTTTTTGTTGTAGTATTTGAGAACACTGAAGTGTACTTACCCTTCAGGTCGATCGATCGAACGGTCTGTTCGATCGGTCGGCTTAACCGATCGGTTAGCCACCTCAGTAGTTAGTCCTCAGCAGGATGTCACCGAATCGAGCAGCATATTCGATCGAACAGCCTGTTCGTTCTGATAGCATGTTCGATCGGGTGGCACTCCAATGCATCGAACGAGTTGAAAGTCGATTAAGTGTTGAAGCATAGTATCTCATGATCCGAAGAGTAATGTTTACCAATCAGTCGTTCGATCGGACATTACTTCGTTCAATACCATACCTCATGAGCTGGTCAAATTGTGGGGCCACATGCTAGCCGATCGGCTGGCTTAGTCGATCGGCTGACCTGTCCGATCGGTTGGGCTGTTCGTTCGAACAGCCTAACCGTTCGGTCAGCATCCTGACCTGGTCGGCCTGTTCGTCTAACACTTGGCTGTTCTGGTTATTTGATGTTGCATCGAGGTAGTTTGGCAACACGCTAAACCATGGAACTTCCATTCTTACTTGTTTCACCTGTTCGGACAGGAACCATCCAAATCCGGCCAGTGAACGGTTCGGAACGGTAGTTTAATGTTTAACCCGAAATTGGTGAACCTCGTAGGTAGAATCTGGATCTTGAATCACACAACCATTGGAATGATTTGTGAGTCGGTTCAAGCTCCGTTTCACCGGTTTGAAGACATTGAGTGTAAAAGAGTTGAAAGAAAGTTTGAATTCCTTCTTTCAATCCTTCACATCATTTAAATGTTTAGATCTTTGTTAGATCTTTGCTTGTTTATGTGGAAATCGGTTAGATCCAAGCTATTTATGGTGGATTGAAGCCAAAACATGATGTTTTTGAAGAACACCATGATGACATCATCCAAGAATGCTTAGATCTTGGTGATTTCACGGTTAGAATTCAAGGTTTGAAAGATAGAAAGGTGTAGGAGCATGTTTTGATTAAGAAAGTACAAGATTTAGATTGGAAACTTACCGAAATTGGAAGAAATCTGAGAAAAGAGGAGGAGCACGAGCTGGTCGGTCAGAACTTTCCAAAAGTGGTAAAGAGTGACAATGACAGCCCTATTTATAGGCTCCAAAAGAGGAAAGGGCTGGCCGATCGGCCAGGCTTCCCCGATCGGACAGCCTGCTCGATCGAACAACCTGTTCGATCGGCTGGGCTGTTCGATCGGCTGATAGCCTGATCGATCGACAACCTGGTTCGAGGGTTCGGTGCGACGATTTTCGATATTTCGATTTTGATTGAAGACGATACGAGTACGATAGAGTTTCCTATTCAAATTACTTTCAGTCCCAACTACAATATCTAACATACAATCATCTATATTTCACCCTATCCTTACGTTACCATTCGTCGTAATTCGATTTCGATTTCATTCGATTTGAGATTCGAGTTTCGATTGGAGTTTCGATTGGAGTTTCGATTGATTCGATTGAATACCACACAAAACATAAAGTAAACACGCACAGGTAACACATAAGGCACACACACACGTATAGCAACAACCAAAGTTTGTGTAATTCGAGATTCGAGTTCGATGATAGTTAGATCGGTTTGATTACTGATTAGTTAACTTTATCGCATTGTTACTTCCTACTATTCACAGTCGTAAATCGGTTCGCGTCGATCAAACATTCGATTACTTCGATTCTTTCTTGATTACAACACTTACTCCACATAATACAGAAAAAACATAAAGTCGACTATATATAGTCAAAGAAAGTCAAAGTTGACTTGGACTTTGACTTTGACATTCGAAAACACGGGGTGTTACAATGGTAAATTGTTAGAGTTTAGACACATTGAGTGAGGATTAAAATGATACCCACCAAGTGTGTGATGAAATGTTCAAATGAGTTTATTAGCGCATTTGCATATGTTATAAGCAGTTTGACTTTTAAAAGTCAAACTGGCCTATAATATAATCAAATACGAAAAAATGGTAAAAAGGTCCATAAGAATGATAGTCATGGTATTGATGACTAATATAACCATCTTGTGGATGTTACATTATAGTTTGACTCTTGACGAGCTAGATAGAAGCTTGGAAGGAATGGGTTAAGTGGGTCAAGGACGTGAGGAAGCATGATCGAATGCAGTGTAAGTAAAACTTACACCTCCTAGAATAGAACTATTACATAAGTGATTTGGAAGTAAATGATTAAGAATGGATGCGGTTAAACGACTAAAAACGTCAAAATGAGCCCCCATGAGGTAAACTATGAAATGGGTCAAAATGGATAAGTTATGACGAACTAATGTTCGCGACAAAGGAGAAATGTTAAGATGAGACCCCCATGGCAAAAGCCATGAAACGGGTCAAAATGGGTAGAATTAGTTATATTATAATTTGGTAATAAACAAAGAATCATAGAAATATGACCCCTTGGTGTAAACCATAACAGGTCAAAGGAACAAAATAGCGAATAACCATATAATAAATTTTTGAAACGGGACAGTATGGTGCAAACCGTAACAGGTCAAACAAATAAAAATGAGTTCTTGATGTAAATACTTGCTGACGCAAACCAAAATGGGTCGAGCAAGTGAAATGGTGAATAATCATACATCGGTTATTAATATTAAAAAAATATTATAAACGGAACCCTATGGAACGGACCATAGCGGGGTAAACGAAATAAACGATAATTAAATATCCTTTTTACGATAAACAATGTTTGGTTATACCGATATGTAAAAGGGTTGAGCCAAGAAACAGGTCAAACGGACAAACGGGTAAAATTTTGATGTTATCACCATTTGAAGATAATATTTAATATCTTGTTTGTTAAGTTTCATGCTTACAGGCAAGCATGATTTGTGGGCATGTATTGCCACGAGTTAGTATATAGGATTGTAAAGTATCGCTAACGGGTCAATACTTCAACCCGCGCAGGTATGTGTAATGGGTCAAACTCTCAATAAGGACTTAGGGTCCGATGAGAGTTAAACGAGTAATGGGTGGACATGGGATTACCTAAAGTGAGGTATGTCTAGTAATTTAAATTGAGGATATCATGTTCTTAAGAATACAATAAATTTTAGATGGAATACGGGTTAAAAGAATCCACTTGGTCAAAACAAGCTTTAAATGTCCTTCGCAGTTAAAAGGACTAAAAATTGACTAAAACACCCCGAGTGATGAACTGGGCAAACGACCCTTAAGGGTAGTTTGAATATGTGTTTTATAATTTGATCAACCCTTCCGGTGGTATAAAGTGCAAGGCTTAAACCATTTTGGCTTAATGCTACATAATGGGTCTTTTTCGTAAAAGTGTCAAACCCGATGGTAGAATAGGAATATAATAATTTTTCCTATCATAATCCATCACAATTTAAGTTATGATGATAAATGAATGAGAGTCATAAAGTGGGACTAGGAGATATGAAGAGATGCAAATAATTTAAGTTTAAGTGCTTAAATCCCATAACGGCTCAAAATAAATATGTGCATAAACCAGGTAACGGTTGCGTAATTCATAAAAGTTATGAATCCGGGCTAGGGATTTAGGGTTAAATACATAGGCACATGTTTTACGGTCATTTAGAAACAAGTTTCAAGCAAAACGGACTAGTAACGAAAAAGTTACAGAGTTTTACGTAAAAAGGGCAAAATTGGAAAAGATGCAGAGGAGCTGAGCCGTAACCTACAGCTGCCAGCCGTAGGCTACGGCAGGTAACTGCTAATGTTTTGGGGAGTGTTGGCCGTAAGCTACGGTAGCCCAGCCGTAGCTTACGGTGGGGTTGATGGCAGAATTTGTTGTTTGTTGTTTTTGACAATCGGGGCCTTTTAGATACGTTCAAATCTCATATTACTAACATAACTGGTGGTTTATGGAATTTAGCAGGGCCGGCCCAAGGACCATTCAAGTGAAGCAAGGGCTTTGGGCCTCCAAAATTTTAGGGCTTCCATTTAAAATATATATATATATATATATATATATATATATATATATATATATATATAGGGAGCCGCTAGTATGAGAACCACCTCGAGTTGTAAGAACCGCGAGAACTACATCCCACGGAGCGCCGTTCGCCATGATTTTTTTTTACAAGTAGATGTGTATATTATAAACACAGCCGTAAAAAATCATGGCGAACGGCGCTCCGTGGGGTGTAGTTTTTTACACCACAAGTTTGGTGAAAAAAAAAGAAAAAAGAAAAAAAATTAAAAAACACCAAACTTGTGGTGTAAAAAACTACACCCTGCGGAGCGCCGTTCGCCATGATTTTTTACGGCTGTGTTTATAATACACACATCTACTTGTAAAAAAAAAATCATGGCGAACGGCGCTCCGTGGGGTGTAGTTCTCGCGGTTCTTACAACTCGGGGTGGTTCTCATTCTAGCAGCCCCCTATATATATATATATATATAACTTTAATATGGATATTTAATATTTAGTTTCAGGACACTTAACATTAATACTGTTGTATTGTAGTGGTAAGAATCCCAACTTTCTCTCTACAGACACTGGTTCGAATCCTAGGAGCATATTTTTTAATTGATATTTTTAAGTTTGTTTTAATGACTATAATGTTGGGTTGTTCCATGATTATCAACACTGAATTAAAATCTGAACCGAGAGTTTATCACTGTAGTTATGTTCCTTCTCCTTTACGTATGTTTTTTTTTCTATATTTCTACGTAAAATCAAAATCCAAAGTATGAAGTTGGTCATTTAAAAATGTTAAATGTTTTCGGAAAGGGCCCCAATTTTTATTTCGCTTTAGGCCTCCAAATAGGTTGAGGCGACCTTGGAATTTAGGTAATGATTTTGAAGACATGGATTGGCGAACAAGCATAGTTGAAGAACCGAACACAGTCAAAGAATCAAGCTTCCGCATTTTGTTTAGTTGTTTTCTAAACTAAACGACGACAACACGTTGAAATGTTTTATTACTTATGAAGTTTTTATGAAACTCGAAATTACAAAGGAAATTGTGTTTGCATTATTCATCGTCATCATCAGTGTATCCCACCAATACAAAGCTAAGATAGGGTCTGAGAAGGGTGAGATGTAGATAGTCTTACCACTACCCCGTAAGAATATAGAGGCTGCTTCCAATAAGACCCCCGCTCTATTATTTGCATTATTATTAATAAATGCAATTTTTATTAAATTTATGTTTATTAAGTTTGGGTCTTACAATACCTTTTCATTTTCAACTTTGCTAACTAATAGATGATTTTCTTAATTGTACCTTTTCATTCCACATAGATATATAGATATAAATTTAGGATGTATAAATTGAATTCGACTTTCTAATCAAATTGAAACTCATAATTTGTATTCGCTTTGATTACTGGACTTGAATACGAATCAAATCATGTTCTGAACACCCCTACACATACAGTGTGATAACTTAGACTGCTTCCTTCGACCTCTACCACCACCACAACCACTGTCCACCTTCGCGACCAACGCCCACCTCTGTAACCACCATCTCACCACCACAACCACCGTCCACCTCCGCAACCACTTTCTCATCTTCGCAACCATTATATCACCTTCCTCAGAAATCATGTAAAAAGAGGAACCACCCGATCTGCAACCACTGTTAAAGTTCTAGAAAAGCAAGGAACCACTAGATCTGCAACTACCATCAAGCTCTAGAAAAGAGGAGCCACCAGAAAACGAGGAACCACCCGACATGCATAGAACCAAAGTGGGTTTTAGGTTATAATGATTGTGGTGTCAAAAAGGGTGCTCTGACCAACATTTTAGGTTATAATGATGGATTGATGGTGGTGGTGGTTTCAGTTTATAATGATGGTGGCGGCAGAGAGGGTGCTCTGACCAACATTTTCAGGCTATAATGATGGATTGATGGCGGCAACGGTTTCAAGTGGCGGGTGGTGGTGGGAAGGTTTGGTTGAAGAAGGTGATTGCATGGTGGTAGTGTGGGAGTTTCAGAAGTGTCGCATGGGGAGTTTTAGGTAGATTTTATTCCCCTGAGTGAATGGTACAATTTGGACGAGATTTATTAGTTGGACGGAAATGGCTAGATTTTCAAACCAGAGGGACCCAAATGCGAAAAAAAAACTTTTAGACGAAACTCGCAAAAGTGGCTAAACTATAGGGACGAAAATGACAGTTTACTCTACTTAATAATATAATCAATTATAAAAAAAATACAATTAATTATGTCCACAGATATTAATCAACTAAACTTAGTTTTATAATAAATATTAGTATAAAATTGAAGGGGTATGGTCCCAGATCTCGCGTCAGCATCGACCGCGAGTGACATTACCCTTATCAAAACCCCCACTAGTTAACAACCCACCTGTGTCCGTGCGGGAACGCGCCGACACAGTGGTTGAATCCAATCCGCCCAATGATGGAGGAGGACTTACCTGGAATATGAGAACGGTATAGTGATGCGGCATGGCACCCCATCTGGTGTATGAAAAGGGAAGCATCCACAGCGATGCGGCCTAGCACCGCATCCAGTGAACACTTCTATCAATACAAGGGAGCTGGATAACAACAACAGTCACCACGTACGACGATGCGGCTTGGCACCGCATCTCGCGTATTTCTTGATCAAAGAGTGAGAAGCCGGAACGTCTACATTTACCGCAAACAGCGATGCGGCCCGCACCACATCTTGTACACTTAGCAAGTGGGACTGACACCACAGAGCAAGTAGCACCAATGGCAGCCACGTGTCAGGTCTATGTAAGCGATAGACTGACGTGGCGTCACCTCCACAGCCGACATGCCTGACACACCTGCAAAGGTGCAGCATGCCGTCAGTCTATCCATCCACCTCCTCCTTCACTCCTCGGCTATAAATACCAACCCCAAACCAGGTATGAGGTATCTCTTCAAGAGGAAGGGATTAACCCTTCTTGACGAGACCAGTGTGTTAACCCTGCCCGGTTAACCATTGTTTCATCATTGGCGCCCACCGTGGGTATGTCTATACCCCCTCAAAATAGCTAAAAATTATATCCTTCCATGGTTAGGGGGTATAGATACCTCAAACCTGGTTTGGGGTTGGTATTTATAGTCGAGGAGTGAAGGAGGAGGTGGATGGATAGACTGACGGCATGCTGCACCTTTGCAGGTGTGTCAGGCATGTCGGCTGTGGAGGTGACGCCACGTCAGTTTATCGCTTACGTAGACCTGACAGGCGGCTGCCATTGGTGCTACTTGCTCTGTGGTGTCAGTCCCACTTGCTGAGTGTACAGGATGCGGTGCGGGCCGCAACGCTGTTTGCGGTAACTGTAGACGTTCCGGCTTCTCACTCTTTGATCAAGAAATACGCGAGATGCGATGCCAAGCCGCATCGTCGTACGTGGTGACTGTTGCTGTTATCCAGCTCCCTTGTATTGATAGAAGTGTTCACTGGATGCGGTGCTAGGCCGCATCGCTGTGGATGCTTCCGTTTTCATACACCAGATGTGGTGCCATGCCGCATCACTATACCGTTCTCATATTCTAGGTAAGTCCTCCTCCATCATTGGGCAGATTGGATTTAACCACTATGTCGGCGCGTTCCCGCACGGACACGGGTGGGTTGTTAGCTAGTGGGGGTTTTGATAAGGGTAATTGTGACAACCCGAGCTTTCAAGGTCAGTGACGCGTAATCTGGGATCTCGACTCCGTTAAACTAAACGTTTGATAACTCAATTAAATAACTTATGGGAAGTTAATTGGACCGAGTATATCTTGGGCTTTATATCTACACCTTACTAACACTCATTATATCGACCCAACTAAATCTCATGAGTTCAACTAGTCCCTAGTGTGTTTGATGGTTCCTTGTGTAAATGAATATTGGCATGGCCCAAAAGAGTGTAACCGAAATAATCTTGTGATAGGCCCAACTTGGTTTATTTGATTTAATTGTTATCTTTATATTAGGCTCATGTACGTAACATCTTGTTAACCTCCAAATCATAACAACAAACCCTACTCCCTTAACAAACTATCGAACGGCAGTGGGTAACGCCCTCTCTTTCGTAACCTTCTGTGCTAATCATAATCTTTTGATTAGGTACGTTTCCCTCATCTCATAGTTGTAGAAATAATTATATTGTTACACATGATTTGTGAATATGGGTAGAATCCAAGCATGATCTTAGGGCTGCTTATAAACTGTATCAATTCTAGACATACACAAGTATTATATGATGATCGATGTCTCGGTTGCGCAATTAGGGACTGATGGTTAACATGGCATAGTGTTAATAGAAATAGATTATTAACAAGTATGTGTGGGGTTATTCGGACCTGAATTACTTGACTGTGACTTTTGATAATCTTGTCTTATATGCATATTACGATCTGATAATTCTTGCTTAACTTTGTTTTCTATGTGTGTGTGTATGATTAATATGTAGTGTATGTGTTAGTTTATCACATGAATAAAGTTTGAATTGGTCCAATAGCACAAGATGGTTGAATGGTCCAATGGGATGTAGGTGTTAGTTTGACTAGTATAAAGGCGGCCATGTGTGTGTGTGATGCTTTGAAATTGTAGGCAAGTAGATAACAACATTAATTCCTGCATGTAATGTTGTTATTCAATTAGTGGACCGATAGAAAGTTGGGTGGTGTGTTTTGTCTTACTCGGACTATAGGTGACCGCCCACTTATGTCACTTGAATTCCATGTACCCACCATTCATGAATTTCAGCGCACAAACTCACAAACAGTCACACAAACAGAACCAAATTACACTTAGTTTTGGGCCACGTGAAGTTGGTTTGGGTATTTTGAAATGGGCCGCACTTATAAACCAAGCCCACATTCGATGAGGTCTATGAGATAAACAAGTTGCTGATGTGAACTACATGTTAGTATATATAACAAGTTACGATGCATGCTATGGTTAAATGTGTTACATGATCACTTATTGCTTGTTGCATAACATTATGTGTATATATTTCATGTGTGCAACTTATAATGAAATACGGGTTTAGACGTGAATATTAAACTGATTGTTGCTGGTAAACCATGATAGGACGTATTTAATCAACTGTTAAACAAGTAACATAATCTGCCGAGCAAACCAAGGTGAGTTCACTGCACTTTTCTCAAGCATGCGTCCCGGTGGTTTGGGACAACTGGTAAACATTTGGAAGGGAAACATTGGGTAAATAACTTAATCGGTTTTGGTTATTGCCTGGAGGGCAATGGGGGTAATTAGTTGATAGCGCTATTAGGTGGGAAACCTCACACCGGGCCGTAAGGACGGGCGTGAACTAATTATCTGGGTATGGCTATGGTTGTTAGAGGCACACTCCTCGGATACATATGGGCACACTCCCTAGGGTATCTAACGAAGGCAACATAGCAAACGGTCGTTAAGGGGTACCCACTCCCCGGATACATATGGGCACAATCCCTAGGGTATCTAACATGAGCAACATCGTAACGCAACATTAAATCGCATTAACATACATATGGTAACGTAACTTGTTAACAAAACCTTGAACTCACCAGCGTAGTCTGACACACTTGTTGCATGCTTGTAGGTAATTATTGAAGGAACTTGGGAGCTTGCTGTCTGGAGTAGCTGGAGTGGTCATGGGTCGACAGGAAGGATTTATGTGTCTGATTTCTTGATACTATACTTGGGTTTTGCAACAGTTTAATTATGTTTACAATTTGCTTCCGCTAAACTTATTGGTTTTCGTTTAAACTTATTGAAGATGTTTTTATTAATAATGGGGATTTTAATTATAACTTGTATGGGTTCAATGTAATTGGTGGCTCGTTATTGGTACGTCACACGCCTATCAGGGACACTCCCTAGGTGGTATTTTGAGGGTGTGACAGTTTGGTATCAGAGCCATTGGTTATAGTGAACTTGGTTTTAAAACGTTTTCATAAAACCAGACTATAACCGAACAGCACCGAAATCGACCATGACACTCAGCTCCAGACTGCAAGGTTCGTTTCTCATTTACGATTGCATAGCATATTTAGTGTACACTTATGTATAACATTACACGTGAATGCACACTTGGCACCACAGCATGAGCCCTTACATTACCAACCCCTGTTATGTGAACTGTTAGTGTGACACTACCCATTGCTTATTCTGATTCTTAACCCTGTAATACCTTTCGTTTGTTGTTTGAATGAGGGGAAACTTTTTGCGCAAGTTAAGAGGCACTGAGATAAGCATGCAAATTGCCTTATTATTATGGGTGCACACATAATAATAATGTGGGGTGCATGTGAGTCCCAGTGAGGCTTAACGAGTGTGGGAGGGGTTCCGCTCTGTTAATTGATGTTATATTAGCACTCAGCAGTCTATAGGAGTCATAGCAGTGATTGTCTCCTACTCGAACATGATCTTTTCACCCCTTTCTGAATTCTTACGAATCTCGATGCTATCGAGTACCACCTGATCACACATCTGAACGCCTAGCAAACTGTATAGAATGTTAGGTGCTAGTACGAACGTCCCTGAGTTGGATGGCCCAGCGTCAAATGATTGGACTATACTTTCCCCACCTATCTTTGTTTGTTGGAACTTAGTGTATTGACGCCTTAAATCCCGAAGTGCGATCACTTCTACAGCACTCTCGCGACATAGAATGATGGACAAGAAGGTAAACGTAGTACCTTACCGACTTCAGCATTTGAACGACCCTAGTTACCGACAACGAACAACAGCGATTGGACTCCGATCGAATCCTTAACCCAGCCAGCGACTCATGGGAGTCGACTCTTACGAATCAATCGGGACAAAATCGATGACGATTGACTGTAGAGCGGACTGTGTAACCGCCCGCACCACGAGTAGTGCCTTAGGACGTGGCAAGGAATGTGAAAAGAAGGACCTGGTTGGTGAAGGGACGCAGGACACCTTTACAGGCAACAATACTAGAGGCAACAGTCGCGGCAACATCAAGGTATTTGTGATCGTAGCTTACAGTATGGAAACGAAAGTGACGACAACCAAGGGAACGACGGCAGTATTGGAAATTCTCGTGACGAAAACCACACTGGAAATGAAGCTCATGGAAGGACATTTTGTATTGGCATAGGCTATACCAGACGTAATAGCACCACAATAGCTTGGATGGGTAGTTATTCGCTTCGTCTCTGTTCTGGTAACCCTGATGCTTATTGAAACCGAACCTGTTGTGGAGTCGGCTGATGCAAGTTAATTGAAGCCTTATATGTTCGCTGAGATGCAAACTCGACCTTGGGGGACAGGTGTTCGACATCGACCTTCCTTCCACAACCCTTGATGGTTGCAATATAGTAGTTAGTGTGGATTGGTTAACCAGAGATCACACAGATACACCAGTGCGGAGAAGACCTTGTGTGGAGAATCGTTATTTGCTCTAAAACGTCAGAGTGGTGCAAAGGTTAGCGCCATTTCAGCTATGAAGGCCAGAAGTGTCTACGGAGGGGCTACTCTGCTATACTAGCTCTGACGTGACTTCTGAAGAGTTACCTGGTTTACTTTCACATCGTTAGGTGGAATTTCAGAATTGACCTTATGCAAATCCTGATTTCCTTCTGGGATACAGCAATCCCTTGGATTCGCTGGATGCTATCACAGATTCATCACGGGATTTTCGAAGATTGCGTAGCCTTAACCTCGTTAGCACTGCGGGAAGCGGTGAACTCTTGGGAATCAAATTAGGAAGACGTCTTCTCAGCTTTCTCAGCTTAGGGAAGTGGGGTAGGCGAAGCACATGGGCCTCGATATCCTATTCACCTGAGTTTTGATAGGATGCATTGAAACCTGAAGACCATATGTGGGTGACCGGGCCTGAAGGCCCAGATAGCCACGCATGGGAACTAAGTTTGACATGTGGGAAAATCAAGGTAGGATATTAGCAACCAGAAACACATATATGGAAATGAGAACCTAGTCACAGATCCAGGATTTGTACTTGAACCCCTTGGGAAGCTGTTAAGCTTAAGAATTAGTGGAAATTCGCGGTGGGAGAACGCAAAGATCAGGTGAAGCTCTGTTATCCCCGATTGTTCAACGGTGGGACCAACCTTCGATATCCTTGGCGAATTTCGGGACGAAATTCCCTTTCAAGTTGGGGATGATGTGATACCTGAGCAGAATCTGCAACAATATTGATTTCTCGCTTCACTCCTCTGTGGTTACTTGTCAAATTTCGGGACGAAATTTCTTTCAAGTTGGGGATGATGTGACAACCCGAGCTTTCAAGGTCAGTGACGCGTAATCTGGGATCTCGACTCCGTTAAACTAAACGTTTGATAACTCAATTAAATAACTTATGGGAAGTTAATTGGACCGAGTATATCTTGGGCTTTATATCTACACCTTACTAACACTCATTATATCGACCCAACTAAATCTCATGAGTTCAACTAGTCCCTAGTGTGTTTGATGGTTCCTTGTGTAAATGAATATTGGCATGGCCCAAAAGAGTGTAACCGAAATAATCTTGTGATAGGCCCAACTTGGTTTATTTGATTTAATTGTTATCTTTATATTAGGCTCATGTACGTAACATCTTGTTAACCTCCAAATCATAACAACAAACCCTACTCCCTTAACAAACTATCGAACGGCAGTGGGTAACGCCCTCTCTTTCGTAACCTTCTGTGCTAATCATAATCTTTTGATTAGGTACGTTTCCCTCATCTCATAGTTGTAGAAATAATTATATTGTTACACATGATTTGTGAATATGGGTAGAATCCAAGCATGATCTTAGGGCTGCTTATAAACTGTATCAATTCTAGACATACACAAGTATTATATGATGATCGATGTCTCGGTTGCGCAATTAGGGACTGATGGTTAACATGGCATAGTGTTAATAGAAATAGATTATTAACAAGTATGTGTGGGGTTATTCGGACCTGAATTACTTGACTGTGACTTTTGATAATCTTGTCTTATATGCATATTACGATCTGATAATTCTTGCTTAACTTTGTTTTCTATGTGTGTGTGTATGATTAATATGTAGTGTATGTGTTAGTTTATCACATGAATAAAGTTTGAATTGGTCCAATAGCACAAGATGGTTGAATGGTCCAATGGGATGTAGGTGTTAGTTTGACTAGTATAAAGGCGGCCATGTGTGTGTGTGATGCTTTGAAATTGTAGGCAAGTAGATAACAACATTAATTCCTGCATGTAATGTTGTTATTCAATTAGTGGACCGATAGAAAGTTGGGTGGTGTGTTTTGTCTTACTCGGACTATAGGTGACCGCCCACTTATGTCACTTGAATTCCATGTACCCACCATTCATGAATTTCAGCGCACAAACTCACAAACAGTCACACAAACAGAACCAAATTACACTTAGTTTTGGGCCACGTGAAGTTGGTTTGGGTATTTTGAAATGGGCCGCACTTATAAACCAAGCCCACATTCGATGAGGTCTATGAGATAAACAAGTTGCTGATGTGAACTACATGTTAGTATATATAACAAGTTACGATGCATGCTATGGTTAAATGTGTTACATGATCACTTATTGCTTGTTGCATAACATTATGTGTATATATTTCATGTGTGCAACTTATAATGAAATACGGGTTTAGACGTGAATATTAAACTGATTGTTGCTGGTAAACCATGATAGGACGTATTTAATCAACTGTTAAACAAGTAACATAATCTGCCGAGCAAACCAAGGTGAGTTCACTGCACTTTTCTCAAGCATGCGTCCCGGTGGTTTGGGACAACTGGTAAACATTTGGAAGGGAAACATTGGGTAAATAACTTAATCGGTTTTGGTTATTGCCTGGAGGGCAATGGGGGTAATTAGTTGATAGCGCTATTAGGTGGGAAACCTCACACCGGGCCGTAAGGACGGGCGTGAACTAATTATCTGGGTATGGCTATGGTTGTTAGAGGCACACTCCTCGGATACATATGGGCACACTCCCTAGGGTATCTAACGAAGGCAACATAGCAAACGGTCGTTAAGGGGTACCCACTCCCCGGATACATATGGGCACAATCCCTAGGGTATCTAACATGAGCAACATCGTAACGCAACATTAAATCGCATTAACATACATATGGTAACGTAACTTGTTAACAAAACCTTGAACTCACCAGCGTAGTCTGACACACTTGTTGCATGCTTGTAGGTAATTATTGAAGGAACTTGGGAGCTTGCTGTCTGGAGTAGCTGGAGTGGTCATGGGTCGACAGGAAGGATTTATGTGTCTGATTTCTTGATACTATACTTGGGTTTTGCAACAGTTTAATTATGTTTACAATTTGCTTCCGCTAAACTTATTGGTTTTCGTTTAAACTTATTGAAGATGTTTTTATTAATAATGGGGATTTTAATTATAACTTGTATGGGTTCAATGTAATTGGTGGCTCGTTATTGGTACGTCACACGCCTATCAGGGACACTCCCTAGGTGGTATTTTGAGGGTGTGACAGTAATGGTCACTCGCGGTCGATGCTGACGCGAGATCTGGGACCATACCCCTTCAAGTCCCCCCAGTCTAGTGTTGCTGCCATATGCAAGTTGCATGTGGGAGGAGTACTGGACTATGGTGTCTAGAAGGTAGTTTGGAGTCTGGAGAAGATCCTAGGCCATGTAGATGGTCTTTGCTCTTTGTAAATCAAGCTGGAAATCTGGAAGGGTCATCTGATGCCTCTTCCGTACCGGTGAGAACGTTTCGTCTGATGCGAAATTCTCAGCCTCAGGTTGGGTGCCACCTGTTGGTGTGTCGAACCAACCTTTTGAGATCTTGCTAGGGGTGTGCACAAACTTCGAACCAAACTCTGAGATGGTGGTTGAAGATGTACACAAACTTTGAACCAACCTTTGAGGTGGTGAATGAAGAAGAGAGTGGTCTTCAGTAGTGATTGGACATGTAATGATGATCCCTTTTGTGGGGTGTTCAAGTTCTTCCAATTAGCTCTCAAGTAACCGCACGTCCTTTGCGGTTACCTCGTCGCTTGACATTGTTGGCCACAGTTGGGTGAACAATGTTGGATACTTGCATCATTGTTGGCCATGTTTGGTCGAACAATGTGAATCTGGATAATGGTCAAATAAACATGGTCATAGGCATGGTAATGTCCACCATTGTTTATTCTATCCGTCTTACAAGTAGGGTAACAAAGTCATAAGCAGACTTGTTACCGCTGTTTGGCCGCTTGTTGTTCGATGAGATCTCTTATGATCATTGGGGATCTCGTCCGCATCTCTTCCTTAGCCACTTTCCTTCACGCTCCAATACCGAGGAGTTTTCCTTGAAGTAGCTTCGTTCATCTATGTGATGACTTAGTTGTGGCTCTTCCGTAGCAACCATTTGCGGAGCTATGGGTGTGTCCGCAGCGACTCATGAGTGTCTGCGGTTTTGTCACCTCATACTCGCTTAGACCGAGTGTGTTGCTCGGACGTGGCTCTTGAAGGATCAGGAGTCAGGGTTGCTGATGTGCGTGCACGTACATTCCCCTCCTTCTTTTTGTTGAAGAAGTTGTTTATGCACCCTCTGTGGTTGTGAACCGGACAAGAGGGATTTGAAGCTTGAAGAGAATGAAGGCAATGCGGTTTATCTGTTTCTGAGATGCGGTTCAGTCCAAAGAACAATGCTGGTTCTGAGTATCTGACACACCTGTACGAGCTCATGTGTGTCAGTTCCGCATAT
This sequence comes from Helianthus annuus, assembly GCF_002127325.2. Classification (NCBI taxonomy): domain Eukaryota; kingdom Viridiplantae; phylum Streptophyta; class Magnoliopsida; order Asterales; family Asteraceae; genus Helianthus; species Helianthus annuus. Next base: position 88,075,005 of record NC_035433.2, read on the forward strand.
TCCACGTGTGCTCATGGGTATGTGCGGACATGTCTATACCCCCTTAACCGTGGAAGGATATAATTTTTAGCTATTTTGAGGGGTATGTAAAAAAACAACATGCGGTATGGGTTATGGTGCGATATACCAGAGAAACCGCATGCCACTTGTGTTTGGATAATGTTGTCGCCTTTTGTTGTATACGTGGCTGAGCGCACGTGTGAGTTGGTGGAAGTTGGTGAAATTTCCTGGCATGTGCTGAAATGAAAGGACATTTGCACTGCCCGAGGTCATTAAATGCACTGCAGCAGGAGTGTAAACGTCTCCTATGTCAGGCGCGTGTGCGGCCACGCGCGCGTGGTAACCGTCAGCGGAAGCGTCGCTTGACACGTGGTGCCGCATAATTCGCTCTTTTTGAACGTGATGATTCAGTTTCCATGTTGCATTAATTGCGATCGGTATATAAGGGGAAACCACTCGTGGTTTCCCCTCACTTGTTCAACATTTCAAAAATTCCGGTGAGAGAAAAAAGTTTCCTCTGTCTTCTCCGATAAGGTTTTCTGAAATTCCGGTGAGGTGGTTTGAGTTTTAGTCCTCATTTCTTTTTCTTCTACAACTCTTGTGGCTGAACCATCAAATCCACACAATGTGGAGGGTGAAAACCCTGAACAGCCGGTGGCAGCGGCTGATGAAGATGAAGACGATGATGGTGGTGCTCCCGGTGGTGGGTTACCGGTATTGAAGTGGTCAAGGGAGCAGTTTAGGGTCCTGATGACCAGCATACAAATGGCAGATGAGTGGGGTGCCACGTACCCATAAGAGGGTGACACCGGTGCCGATGCTCCGGCGGGATACATCACCCTATGGGCTGAGTTTTTTAACGATGGCAACCTTCGATTGCCGGTGACGGTGTTTGTTGCCTAGGTATTAGAGCACTATCACCTTCATATTTCCCAACTGAGTCCATTTGGGATGTTCCAAATCAGAAACTTCGAGTACACCTTCCGGGCTCATGGGTTGGACGTTACTGTTGAGAATTTCCGGCGGTTCTACCAGTTGTCGGTAAACACCGGCTTTTTCTCTTTTAACCAGAGGTATGGGAGCCCCAAGCTGATGACCCCTCCGAAGGGTCTTACCAAGTGGAAAAAGAGATTTTTCTACGTTAAAGCCTGTGCGGTGCATGCCAACATGACCTTTCGGGACGTGAGTGTGGGTGTTACTTCGGAGGATATTCCTATCGCCACCGCAAAGACTGTGGATTGGTTATCTAGGCTGCGGCCTATTTAACTTAAGAAATTGGACAACAATCAGTTGTGGGTGTTGCGGATGATGCTTAGCAGGCCGGACAGGAAGGCAAGGCCCGTTTTGCGGGAAAAGAGTGGTGGTAAGCCTGTTATTCTTGTGTGGTTTTCCTTGCTTCTTGACACTTTTATTAATGTGCATGTGTTTTCTCAGAGAATGCGGTCGGCCTGTGGAGGATGTTTGAGCCAGACTTTAAGGCAAAGTTGAGTTGATTGCGGTTTCAGAACGTGAAGGTTTTAACCTAGAAATTGTTGGCAATTTCCGCGTTCCCACACGTGAGATGGTGAATGCACCTATGCCGGAAGGCGAAGGTATCTTCTAAGATTCCCTTGTTGTTTTAAAGTTCAACCTTGTAATCTGCTTGCTTGCTTGTGTCGAACGCAGGTATTCTTGGGGACTTGGGGAAGTTTGAAAAACCTGTCCCTAAGAAACATGCAAAGAAGAAGCAGGTGAAGAAACCCGCGCAGGGTCGTGGTAAGGAGAAAACAGAGGGTTCTGCCGCCCCTCCTTTGGTATCGCAGGCCGCAGGTATCTCTCGTTCTTGTTACCGCGGATATACCGATTACGTGGTAGTATCTGACACCCTTGAGGGTTTGGGTGTTCCAGGTGGTGGTGCGGCTGTAGGTGGGACTGCTGCGGGTGCCACCCTTGCTGGTGAGAAGAGGAAACCGGAGCAGACAGCTGCTGGTGCCGGTGAACTGAAACGTCGGAAGTTGCAGTCCAAGAGGGCTGGTCCGACACAAAAGAAACCTGTGGTTACTGCTGGTAAGTGTAACTTTCGTAATTGTTTTGTATGCACAACTTGTTTTCTGATAGTTGTTGCTTTCTTTGCTTTGTAGAACCGCAGTAAAGATTTTTCTTTCTTTGATGCTCCCTCGTCTCCCTTGCATACCATGGCTATGGATGCGGGTGTTACGAAGGAAACTGCGGCACCTTTTGCCAAGGTGGTGCCCGATCCGATCGTGCAGGCGGAGAAGACTGCGGTGAAGGTTGCGACCCAGATGTTTGATACCGTTGATTCTTCTAACAACTTGATCTCTCCAAATGATGCTGATAATTTGGATCTACGGTTTTCTGACGCTGGGAAGCAAAAATCTGGTGCTGAGCCGCAGAAATCTCCTGCTGGGGAGAAGGTTACTGGTTCTTCTTCTGGCGGTGCGGGTTATGATGGACCTCCGATTCAGCCTGGGGAGTCTGAATTGGAGTATTATTACCGCACTTACACACAGGATCGAAGTACAAGTTATCACCGACCCCCCTGGACTGTTATGCAGGGGGATGATATTTCCAACGATCCTTCCGCTTGTAGGGAAATTTTGGGTGGCCTGGGCACCCCGTTTGAAGTTGACCGCGCTCGTGCCGCATCCCCTGAACTTCGCATCAACCAACTTTCCACCATGCTTGTGGGAAGTTCCATAGTGGCGAACGCCATTATGGAGGACTATAAGTTGTTGAGTCGGAGGGAGGAAGAAGCTGCACGGATGCGGGCTGAGGCGGAGAAGTTGGTTAGAGCTGCTCGCGCAGGTGCAGAGCAGCTTGAAAAAGATAAGGCTGCTTTTCAAAAGCAGAAGCAAACTGAGGAGTGGGCTGCGACTGCCGAGCTTAAACAGGTGCGTACCCTTGCCAAGTTACTTTCTGAGGAGCGTAAGAATTGGAAAGAAACATTTTCCAATGAGCGCAAGACATGGAAAGAATCTTGGGCTAAACAGAATGAAAATATGTTTCATGCTCGCCAGGAGTTGGTTAATGTCAAGGCAGCGAATGCTGTTTTAGGCAAGGAGAAAGCTGCGGCTGAGGTGATTGCTGTTAAAGCCCAGCAGGCGGAGGCCCAGGCTGTGAAGGCTCTTGAAGAGGCCAAAGAGGCAGGGGCCCGTGCTGCAAAGGCCCTTGAAGAGGCCAAAGAGAGGGAGAGCCGTGCTTCTAAGGCTCTTGAAGAGGCGAATGCTGAGCGCACCCGTTTGAATCAGGTTGTTGGCAGCCTTCAGGTATGATTTGTTTTTTCTGTTTTATTTTTCCTTGTGCCTTTCGAGAATGTTTACTAACTTTGTGCAAACTGCTTCTTGCTTTTGAAAGGTTGAGGTGCAGACTCGCGAGGCCAAGCTTGCAGACATTACTGTCCGCGTGACTGTAGCTGAAGACCGGGCTAACGAGGCTGTCGAGGCTAGGGACGCCCTGACCTCGTCGTTTAACCAGCTTGAGGCTGAACGTGAGTGGATGCGGTGTCACGGTATTGCACATGTAAGTATCTGATGCCTCTGTATTTATTCAGATTAGCGTGTGAATCTTATCGTTCTTTTGTTGCAGATTGTTCAAGATATCATGGATGCGCCTAAGACCGCAACTGGCATAGACTTGATCAAGCAGCGTGCCCGTGATGATGGTTTTAAAGCTGGTTACAGCCGCTGCATCGGCCATATAAACATTTTGTCTAAAGGCGGCTATACTGATGAACGGTCCGGGTATCGTGACGTGGACACCGAAGCGCTTCTTGATGCGGCCGTTGCATCCTTTTATGACATGTCTCTCTCTTGTGTGGAGAAGCATGACGAATGCTTAGAGGCCGCGGATTATGTAGACCGGTTGTGGATGCTATATGCCGACGCGGAGGAGGGAAATACTGCTGGTGGCGGCCAGGATGGCGCGGGTACCAGTGGTACAAAGTAGGACTAGGTTGGCCTGCGTGCCCTTTTTTGTTTTCCTCGTTGTATACGTTAGAACTTATGTAAATCCATTGTGCACCGCGTGGGTGCATGAATTTTTTGAATATAAGTTTAACTGTTGCTCAATTTGTACAAGTGTTTTTACTTCTTGCATGTTTGATCGTGTGTATGCGGAACTCTACCCATTGTGAATGGGGTTGAGTATACTCTATACCTTTGTCGTATGAGTATGCGTCAATTCCATTGCCCTGTTAGGGTTTAGGAATTGTGTAAGTTTTGTAAAAACTTGTGTATCCGGAACTCTACCCATTATGAATGGGGTTGAGTATACTCTAACCTTTGTCGTATGAGTATGAGTCAATTCCATCGTTCGTCCTGTTAGGGTTTAGGAATTGTGTAAGTTTTGTAAAAACTTGTGTATCTGGTCGGATAGACAATGTTTTGCCTTTGCTGGCCTATTACAATATTTGTGTGTGGTTAGCACTTTGTGTGGGTATCGCGAATGAAGATTTTGCCAATCTGTTTTTGCGGATATCGCAAAGTGGAACACGCATTTGTAATAGCAGTAACAAACAATATTGCATTGAATTGCTCGTTTATTTATTTGCAAATGGCCTGCGGCCCGATAGGTTACATGGAAGTGTAAAAAACATGGCTTACATGTAGCAGCGTCTAAGCTGTTGTGCATTCCATGTGCGTGCGATAGTTTCGCCTTCTAACGTTTGCAGTTTATACGCGCCTTTGCCCAAGACCTCTTTGATGAGGTAGGGTCCTTCCCACTTGGGGGCAAGTTTTCTTGAGCGCCCCGCGTTAGATGCTTCGTTATCGCGAAGGACGTAGTCTCCCGGGTTAAATGTACAAACCCGCACGCGTGAATTGTAATATTTTTCAAGCTTGGTTTTGTACTTGGCCTCGTTGATGGCAGCGTTTTCGCGCCTTTCTTCTAGGAGGTCCAAGTCAAGTCTGCGTGCTTCATTGTTGGCTATTTTGTTGATAGCCAACATTCGAGGTGAAGGAAGACCTACTTCTGCGGGGATTACCGCTTCGGAACCATAGACCAGGCTGAAGGGTGTCTCCCCGTTGCTTGTTTTTGGCCTTGTTCGGTGAGCCCATAAGATGCTTGAGAGTTCATCGACCCAGCCACGCCTGGCTGTTCCCAACCTTGCTTTGATGCTTTCGACTAGACTTTTATTGATACTCTCAACTTGGCCATTCCCTTGCGGGTGTGCCACGGAGGAGAATATGTGTTCAATATGCAGTTCTTCCAGCCATTTTTGAAATTCGTCAGCGGCAAAGTTGGTGCCGTTATCGGTAACGATGCACATTGGTAGGCCAAAACGGCAGATGATGTGTTCCCAAATGAATTTCCTCGTTATCATAGCAGTGGTTGAGGCAAGTGGTTTTGCCTCTACCCATTTTGTGAAATAATCGACAGCTACTATGATAAACTTGACCGCACCTGGTGCGTCTGGGAATGGTCCGACCACATCGATTGCCCATTTCTGAAAGGGCCATGCGGTGGTGACTGGGATCAAGTTGTTCTTGGGGCGCAAGGTCTTGGGGGCATGCCGTTGGCAATTAATACACTTGCACAATTCTTTGACGGCATCCAGGTGCATGCCGGACCAGTAATACCCAGCATTCATGATTTTAGCCACTACCATGCGTGGTCCTGCGTGTATGCCGCACATTCCCTCGTGTATCTCTCTGATGAGGTATGTGGCATCTTGGGGGTCGACGCAGCGTAGGAGTGGTCCCAGGTATGATTTGCGGTATAGGATACCGTCTCCCATTTGATAATGACACGCTTTGTATTGCAACTTGCGTGCCTCTGACTTGCTTTCGGGAGTCACACCTGATTGCAAGTATGCAATGATTGGTGTCATCCAGGATGTTGTGCCGTACTGGATGACATTGACTTGGCGCAGGGGTACTGAGGGATTCTGCAGGATTTCAATGCGTATCTCCTTTGCCAAGTGTTGGAAGCTGGTGGACGCGAGTTTTGACAGTGCATCCACGGATTTGTTTTCACTTATGTTGATATGTCGGATATTGAAGGAAGTGAATTTTGATTTTAGTTGCAAGGCTTGCTCGAGGTAGAGGATCATGATATCCCCTTTTGCGGTATAGTCACCGCGCACCTGACCTGCAACTAACAAGTAGTCGACGTGTGCTTCCAAATGTTGTGCGCCGAGCTTGACTGCTAGACGAAGCCCTGCCAGTAGAGCCTCATACTCTGCCTCGTTATTTGTGCTTTTGAAATCAAGGCGGATTGCATAGGTGAGCTCTTGGCCGTCGGGGTTGACGAGTCGCAGACCTGCGCCTGCACCTTCTTCGTTGGACGCACCATCGGTAAAAAGTGCCCATATTTCTGAAGAAGGTGGTGGCGGTGCAGGGTTTTGTTCTTCCTCGCATTCTTGGATGCGATTTGCCGGTACCTCGGCAACGAAATCTGCCAGGACCTGGCCCTTGATTGCGGGGCGCGGCTTGTAGTTTAGCGTGAGTGCGCCCAGCTCGATTGCCTATTTTGCTAACCTCACAGAGATGTCAGGTTTGGATAGGATCGGGCCGATCCTATAGTTGGTTAACACCGTGATGACGTGATTTGTGAAGTAGCGTCGCAACCGTCTTGATGCGTGTACTAGTGCTAGTACCAACTTTTCCATTATTGAATATCTTGTTTCTGGGTCGTTGAGCATCTTGCTGATGTAGTAGATGGGTGTTTGAACTCCCTCCCGTTCCACTATCAGTACCGCACCCACCGCATTGTCTGTGGCGGATAGGTATAATATAAGTGGTTCGTCTTTGCGTGGCGCGGTTAGGGTTGGGAGTTGTATCAAACACTCCTTCATTTCCCGGAAAGCATCTTCAGCCTCTGCGGTTCATTGGAATTGTTCTTTCTTAAGACAGTTCCGCAGGGTCTTGATGAAAGGATAAGATTTAGCTGCATGGTTGGCTAAGAATCTATTTAGTGCGGCTAGCCTGCCGGCTAGTCATTGCATGTCTTTCATCGTTGAAGGCGATGGCATGCGCTCGATCACCTGAACTTTTTCCGGGTTTACCTAATCCATCTTTGGTTACGATGAATCCAATGAATTTGCCTTCTTCCATTCCAAACGAGCATTTCCCTGGGTTGAGCTTCATATTGACGCTTCGCAGAGTTTGGAATGTTCTTTCGATATCAGTGAGCATGGTATCCTCTTCCATGCTCATGACGACTAGGTCGTCCATGTAGATTTCGACACTTTTGCTGATTTGCCCGCGAAAAGTGTCGTTCATCAGTTTTTGATAGGTCGCGCCCGCGTTGCGCAACCCAAACGGCATTTTTGTGTAGCAATAATTTTCGGTAGGTGTGCGGAATGCCGTTTTGTCTTCGTCCTCGATTGCCATCTGTACCTAATGGTAGCCTTTGTAACAATCGAGGAAGCACTTCCATCGAAATGGTGCGAGGTTATCAACCTTTTCGTCGATTTCCGGAAGCGCGTAACAATCCTTGGGACAGGCTTTGTTGAGGTCTTTATAATCGACGCACATGCGCCAGCCCCCTTATGGTTTCTCTACCATGACTGGGTTAGACAACCAGGTCTGGTACTTGACTTCCCGCAGGATGCCTGCGGAGAGCAGTTCTTCGACCTGCCCACGCATCGCCTGGTTTTTTGCGGATCCAAGGTGGCGTTAGCCTTGGATCACCGGCTTGATACCTGGTAAGGTATTCAAGAAATGTTGCGCGATTTCGCGTGGGACCCCAGTCATGTCTGCGGGTGCCCATGCAAAAATATCTTGGTTACTGAAGAGAAGCTGCTTCAGGTACGCCCTGGTGTTGGGGGACAAGGCGTGGCCCAACGTTACCTTTTGTTCTGGGTATCTTGCGTTGAGAACCCATTTTTCTGGTTGGTTGTTGGGGGTCGGCCTTGCTACCTTGGTCGGACGCAGTTCTTCCGACGTCATAACTTCCCGGCGTGCATAGATTATCGCGACCCCTGTTTCGGTTGGGAAACAGATTGCAGAATGGGGTACGGACGTAATCATGTTGAAATCACCTTGGGATTCTCTCCCAAGGAGGACGTCATATTTGGAAGTATGAGGTAAAACCATGAAGTTTACCTCTTCTGTTCGTGTGTGCCTTCCGCTGGTGAGGCGCACAGGAAACGTAATTTGGCCAAGGGGAAAGACAGTTTCCCCTGCGAACCCGGCCAATGGGTAATCCACTGCTTGCAACCGTTCTTTGTCTTCTTGATTTAATTGGTTGAAGCATTGCTCATATATGATATCAGAAGTACTGCCCGGGTCGATGAATAATCGCTCGGTGCAGTAATGAGCTAGTTGGCCGGTGATGACGACCGCGCGTCTGTCGTGTGGGCCGCCTCGGACTTTTGGGAAGACACCTTGCTTGTCTTTCCAGTCATTGTCTGGTCTTCTCGCCGCCTTGCGCGGCCTTCCTTTGCCTCCGTTGATCATATGGGTTGAGGCCACATACATGGTCCTCTTCCCTGAGGAGGTGCCCTCGCCATGGGGGGTGATGCGCCTGGTGGCTTTTTGCCCACCAGGCAGCAAGTGTTGCAGCTTCCATTCCTTTAGGGCCCGCTCAATCTCCAGTCGGAGACTTATGTAGTTATTTGTTGTATGGCCCGAGTCCTTGTGGTACTCACAATAGAGAGTGAGATCCTGATTTTTCTTTGACTTCATTGGTTGGGCCGGTCACAAGGTCTGCGCGTCCGTAAGGAGAACTTCGCTCGGCGACTTGGTGATCTCGGTCCAGTTGCGGTCCCGAGACTCTTTCTTTGATGCCCGGTTATCCCGTTGGGTGTTAATTGTTGCCCCTTGCGTCAAACTGGTTGGTGCGCGGAAAATAAGGTTTGGAATCGCTGCCGCGATTCCCTGCGTCCCGGTTGCGCTTATTGTTGCGCTTGGGCTCGCAGCGGGAGGTTTGACCTTCCGCATGGGGCTTTGTTGTAACACCTCGAAAAATTTCGTCCAATAATGTCTTGACACGTGTCATAAGGTTCCGGTATGTGAAAACATACTTTAGAGGGACTAAAAGTGACAAACAGTGAAAACTATGGAACGTAAGGGTCCAAAGTGTCAACAATGGATAAATAGACTCTATGATAACCCTACATAATGTTTATAACCTTAAACGGATGGTTCATGGATCATACGACGCGGAAATTGCACAAAAGTGAAGTATTGCAAACTATAGGGGCCAAAAGTGTCAACATGTTTAATTTATACCTCTGAGTGAAATTTTGGCAGACCCGAAGCTTTATAATGCTAAAATATACTCACTAGAATATGTGGTAAAAATTTCATGAAGTTTCGTCAACGTATGAGAAAGTTATGGCCAAAACCGTACTTAAAGGGCTAAAAGCGTCAACGTCGAATTTCATGGCTTTTCGGTTGAGCGCAAAGTTATCCGAGGACATTACCATGTTGGTAAATGTCCTAAGGTTCTTAAAAACCAAGTTTGGGGGTTTACGGGTCAAAATAAGCAGCCGATACATCGCGTGCAAGTTCAGGGACCAAAGCTGCCAAAATGGAAATTGTTTGGGCTGATCAGAGGTCAGGCGACCCGCCTGGACTGACTCAAGCGGGCCGCGTGGGACTGCCAGTAACATAAATTCGCGAAAATTGTATTTTTAGTCCGAATTTCAAGTTGTAAACAGCTCATGGCACCTCCTTAAGCTCCAATAGAATGTCTTGCATGCCTATGGTAACAGTGAGCTACTCCCAAACATCAGAATTCAGCTTTAAATCAGATTATTCATCCATTCTCTTGGCACTTGCATTTGATCAAGAAGCTCTCAACTTTCAAGAACTCTCTCAAGAACTTCTGGAGCATTTCTGGACATCAAGGCCGACTCCTAGTGTTAACTAAGCATCAATAGGACCTTGGTAAGCTTCTATTTCAGTCCTTAATTCGTTCTTGCATCGATTATTAGTAAAAGTCAAACTGATTGTTCTTATACTTTGACTTTCTGATTAAACGAGTTTCACTCAGTCATTTCTCGAATTGAAACCACATATATGTTGGTATTTATGTGGGAAACAAACCCTCAAGAGGGTATTCTCTGATTCCCACTTATTGCATGCTAATTGTCGAGTCAAAGGCGTTCTTAAAAAGTCAACAGAAATGGTTTTTGTGAAAAATAGCTTAAATGGTAATGTAAATGACATGCAATCTGTTTGATCGTCATAGATAGCTTTATAATGAATATAAGAATGTGTTTTACCACGATCAACTCGACAATCTTTAGTATAAATACGAATCGGAACCGAAAGTCTTGTAAAACGACTAATTCGTAGACTATCGATTCGGATTCGTACATGCATGTTTGAGATCTGTATTGGAGAGTATTTTTGACCATTTTTATTTTGGTAAAACTTTCTGGAATTTTTGTTGTTTGAGTCTATGCTTAGCCGATTCATTTGCATGTTTCCGATTTTGCTTAAAAGTTGACTGTTTTGCCCTTTTTGGTATAAAACGTGATTTTTGGAAAAGTGAAAGAGTAGAAATCTTCATTTCTAATATATAAACTTGCACCGAAAATTTCGGATCAGTTGGTGGTCCAGATTTTGAGTTATGGCCATTAGCGTAAAACTATGTTCTTAAGTTACATAAACGGCCCTTTTCGCATATAACCCATTTCAGGCCACGTTTTGATACAAAACTTTTTACCCACTGATGTTATATAATATTTTGGGATTTTAGATGATTTTTATTTAATTTTTGGCTGATCGGATCTTAGATCGCTAAGTTATTTCGGTTTATGTCGGTTTTGACCGTTTAGGCCATAAAATGAGTTTTATGCATTCTTTTGACCCGAAACTTTTTTCCTACTGATTTTATATGTTAAATAGATTATTTTAAGTATTCTGGAAATATAAAAATCCCAGATTTATTTTGAAAACCCGGAAACGCCTCTAAATCGTATTTTAAGCGTTTTTAGCGCATAGTAAGCGTATTACTCATTTTTAACATATAAGACTTATACCTACTGATGTAATTAGTATATTTTCATATAATAACAGTAAGTATAAGTATATGAACTCAGATTTCCAGTTTTGGCAGTTTTAGCCCTTGTGAAATTACTAAAATACCCCTACGGTGCATAGTTTGATTTTTAAATGTTAAGTTTGGTATATGGGTCATACCCTACTGATATGATATGTTAAATGGAGTATATTTACTGTATAAACCAGACCCGAAACTCAGATTTCTAATTTGACTCTTTTATAATCTTTTAAATGACCAAAATGCCCTTCTAAGGCACAAATTGAGTTTAAAACTATTCGGGGCATAATAGAACATGACTTACTGATGTTATATCATATCTAAAGCATATTATCTCAGGAAACTTGCATTTGACTCCTTTGGCTACCCGTAACGCCCTTTTTGCGTTCGGTTCGGTTTACGTAACTAGTTTGCGTAAATTGACCGAAGCGGGTCAAACGTTATCATTTTTATCTCAAAATCCAGAATGTATTTAGTATACCCATAATATACAAGTATTCAAACTTGTCGGGTCTAAATCACATTCTATCCGGTCTTTCGCTTAATCGTGCGCTTGTACCGTATCATCCTTAAACTAACCGGTCAAGCTTAGGCTTAAATAAAAGACCCGTTAGAAATCTAATAGGTTATTATAAACCTTTGTTCCAGATTAGGAGGCCCAGTAAAAGCGACCACACTTACCGATTGTGTTACATACTTGCTCAGGTAAATACATTTTGACTTATTTTCCCTATACGGGCTTGGGGTACGGTATTTAAAATACCGCTTGATCGGGCGCACAAGTCCTGCGCCTTATGGGTGTACAGTCTTGAATAGCTTGTGCGACTCGTTTAAACAGTCTTGTCTTACTTTATGCTTTGGGGGGTTATTGACCGTGTCCCGGATATCCTTGGCATTATCTAACGAGAGGGCCACGACCAGAGCACGGGGTGTAGGCGTACACTCGGCGTGTATAACTCTTTAATGTGGTGTGTCATTTAATCTTTAGCCCGGACAGTAGATCCCGGGCCACCAAAGATACGAGTGCATGTAAATCGTTCACAAGTTTATATTGCATAATTATCCCAAGTTAATAAAAATATTTATGCCTTGTGCATTTAAATCAATTTTCAATCATTTTCAAAATGAGTCAGTTGATTTGTATTTACCAGTGTAAACTGACGTATTTTTCCCAAAAGGTTAAGTGCAGGTACTATACGAAATAGGCTGGCTGTTTCCTAAGAGCGTCCACTATAGTCTCGCAAGCTCGGACGACAAAATATCTGTTGAACAATTTTTATCTTATTTTATTTGATCCGCCTGTGGATCCGTTTCAACTACTTATGATGTTATTATGTCATTTTAAATTAAAGTTGAAATGTATCTATTCTGCTTCCGCTGTGCATCATTATATTGTGTTGTTTGTCTATGACGATGCCAACTACGTCACTGTACCCCACACCGGGCCCACCGGTGACACGTGGAAATCGGGGTGTGACAGGTTGGTATCAGAGCCAACGCTGAGTGAATTAAACACTAGTCCTTTGTGTTTAATCTCAGTTACACAATTGCACAATCCTCGATTTTCGAGTCTAGACAAAGAACTTAGGAAATGTTCGATATTTCGTTTATTTTATCTTTATTTTTTTTATTATTAGCTTTGTCTTATATATTTTGTTGTGCAACTTGTTTAATTTTTGACAGGTTCATCATGCCGCCACGTATGCGAGGACGAGGAGGATTCGCCACATCGCACGATCATGAGGCAGGACCCTCACACAGGCGAGCTCCATCAGCTTCGCACAACACCGCAGCTAACGATCTTTGGAGATCATTTGCCGAGCCAGCCAGGCACTCAGTATCTGCGAGCACTTCGCCATCACTACCCCAATCATTTGGGCCCCACTCGGAAAATGGGCCCCATGGTTCCCATGGATCTTATATACCTCTTCATCAGTCACCTCACCACTACCCAGCACCAGCTTATCAGGGCCTATACAACCCTGACGCTTTCTTGGATGAGCCGGTGGGTCATAACCCACTAGGACCGGAAGACCACTTCTCTGGTGGTCACGAGATGGAGGTTGACGAGGACACAGACCCTTCACTGCCACCGTCAGGTACGCCCAACCATCCTATCGAGATATCGGATGGGTCACCATTTAGGGGATCACCCTACAATGGTGTTGATAGCTTTGAGGAGAAGTTCAGGCAGCACGATTGGTATTACACCCCCAGCCACCACAACTCTCCGATGCTCCAGTCTCGCCATGGTTCGCCGGTGCACTCGCAGCACCACTCTCAGCAGCAGCAGCTTCAGCAGCCGCCCTTGCAGCAGGACCTATCTGAGGCCCTCTGGCGCGACGTGATCACTCCGTCGCCACCACCACCACCAGTTTTGCCTCCTCCGCCTCAGAGGCCAAGGAGGAATGCGCGTATGTCTACGCGAGGAGGGATTCGCATTGGTACCCCTCCACACATTGGTAGCAGCCGCTACTCACCTCTTCATGAGGAGTCCGAGATGGGGGAGTCTCCGCATCCCGTTTCGGAGGTCACTTCTACGCCGATTCCGCCTCTGCCGCTGCAGAACTTCGGAGAGCCGATTCCGGCTTACGCCAGCGCAGCGCAGTTCAACCCGTTTGAGCCGACTTTCCCTCCCGGTTATGATTATACGGGAGATCCCTACTGGTTAGCCTCAGGCTACAATCCTCTCAACCAGGAGAGTACCTTTGGAGGTCCCTGGACTACGGGACCATCAGCTTTTGGTTACCCTCCGGGTTACCAGCAGCCATCGCAGCCGCAGCAGTACCAGCCACCACCGCCGGCACCTATGATGTCGCCGCCGCAGGTTCAGGAAATCCTGCAAGGAATAAACAATGTACGACGTGATTTGCAACATGAGATGCGAGCTGATCGCCGACGCAACGATGGCATGTTCAAGAAGATGTTTGATTTGCTCAAGGGTAAGAGTAAGAAGGATCGTTGAATCCTTTGATTGTTATCTCATTTACTCATGTCCCTGCGTGGACATCTATTCCTGTATTCTACCCCTGCGTGGGTATATTTCTCTTATTCTACCCCTGCGTGGGTATGTTGTTCTATTAACCCCTGCGCGAGTTTGTTTTGTTTTATTTGTTATTGTTGTTGTTTAGCCCCTGCGCGGGTCTGTTATTCATGTTATTTGAATTAAAGTCCCGTTTAGGGCAAAGATGTACTAGTTACTTTATTTAAAATTTGAAATGGTTAATTTGAATTTCTCATTTTATTTATGTGCATGAATTTAATATTTAAATAATGGAAAATATCAATTTTTATTTGATTTGCCATTTTATAAGAATCTTAGTAAGGTATAACCTAGCTTGAATGCCTTATTAACAGGCCTGGCCATGATGGTAAAACCTGGTTGAAAAGATTCAACTCCCTGTTAACATCTGAAAACATGTTAACATTCCTGGCTAAGCGTGATCTGAAAAATCACACAAGCCACCCTTTTTAATAAATTATCTACAGATTATATCTGTATACAAGCCTATTAATGACTTGATACCTACGGGTTATGACTATGTCATATAGTGGCAGTTGTGGTTTATGACCCTCTGTCTAGTAAAGGATTATTTGTTTAATTATACAATTTATAATCCTATAAAAATCTAAATTCACAATTTAGTAGCTGTCCGTAGTGACTAGGGCTATGATGCCAATATATATATTTTCATTCCTTGATTGCTAATAAGAGCCTGAATGAAATTTATTAAATTAACTGTTAAGGTTCTTGATACCATGGTTAATAAATCGTCTAGAACGATAATACTGTTAGGTTCTAAATTAGACCTTGTCCTTTATTGTAGCTTAAAGCTACAATGGCCAAATCGGAGGAAACCAACAGTCATTCTGGAGAACACCCAGATAATACCAGGATTCACGTCACTGGTGAAGAATTGCAAGCACTGATAGATAACGCTGTTGCCAAAGCTATGGATAGGCAATTCAGGGAATCTAGCGGTACTCGGAGTAGGACCCGAACAGTAACGCACGTAAAGCCCAAGACTCATTCTGAGGCTCATAGTAAGCCACCTTCTAAAAAGAGTGAGCCGAAGAAGGATGAGGATGATAATCACTCCTCCAATCACAACAGTATTCCTAAGCAAGAAGTCAAGCTGAAGCATGATACATACAACAAGTCCTGTACGTACAAGTATTTCGTTTCTTGCAAACCCAGAGATTTTACTGGGGAAAAAGGAGCAGTTGACTGCATGACATGGATCGATGAGATGGATACAGTTGTTGACATCAGCGGGTGTGCTGATAGGGACGTCGTGAAGTACGTGTCCCGGTCGTTCAAGGGAGATGCGTTAGCATGGTGGAAGTCACTCCTACAAGCTGCCGGTAAGGCCACTCTGTACGGTTTGACATGGGAACAGTTTGTGGCCCTGATCAAGGAGAACTTCTGCCCGCAGCATGAGGTTGAAAGAATTGAATCGGATTTTGTATCTCTGGTTATTAAGAACCTCGATTGTCAAGCGTATCTTACTACGTTCAACACTTTATCTCGGTTAGTGCCTTATCTGGTGACCCCGGAGCCGCGAAGGATTGCTCGATTTATTGGGGGTCTGGCACCGGAGATAAAGGCAAGCGTCAAGGCTTCAAGGCCTACGACATTTAGATCCGTAGCTGATCTATCCCTCTCCCTCACTCAAGATGTAGTCAGACTGAGAGCTATGAAGAGCTCAGAGGAAAACAAGAGGAAACGTGAGGATGACACCTCACGAAGATATGAGAAACGACACAAGGGAAACAACGACCATAGGAAAGGGTCGGGGTTCAAGAAAGGAGATCAGTCGGGTGAAAAACCCAGATGCAAGAACTGCAAAAGACACCATTTTGGGAAGTGTCGTTTGGAAGCAAAATCCCAGTCTTTCGAGAAACGTTGTGGGATCTGCAAGTCCACAGATCATAAAGCTGTGGATTGCAAGAAAATGAAGGATGCAACTTGTTTTGGTTGCAACGAGAAAGGGCATATCCGGCCAAACTGCCCAAAGAATGCGAAGAAAGCTGATGATGGGAAGAAGACTAATGCGAGAGTCTTCAGAATGGACGCCAAGGAAGCAGTTCTAGACGATAACGTCATTACAGGTACGTTTCTTGTAAATGATGTTTTTGCTAGAGTCTTGTTTGATTCAGGAGCCGATAAGTCGTTTGTAGATGATAAGTTTTGTAAATTGTTGAACCTTCCTGTTAAAACCTTAAGTGTGAAATATGAGGTGGAATTAGCCGATGGAACCATAGAAACCGCCTCGACTGTTCTAGATGGATGTGTTATATCCATTAGGAATCATTCTTTCCCGTTATCCTTGCTTCCCTTTAAGTTAGCTGGATTCGACATAGTGATAGGCATGGATTGGTTATCGAGTAACCAAGCCCAGATTCTGTGCAACAGAAAGCAAGTAGAAGTAAAGACTCCGTCTGGTGAGTCACTCACTATTCAAGGAGATACCCAGCATGGATTGCCGGAGCAAGTGTCCATGCTCAAGGCATCCAGATGCATGCAGAAGGGATGTGTCATTTATATGGCACAAGTTACCATTGATGAGCCGAAGCCGAAGATTGAAGATATCCCTGTTATCTCGGAATATCCTGAGGTATTCCCTGAAGAACTACCCGGTTTGCCACCGGATAGGCAAGTAGAGTTTCGGATAGACATCATTCCAGGCGCTGCACCTGTAGCAAGAGCACCATATAGATTGGCACCAACGGAGATGAAGGAGTTGAGGACGCAGTTGGATGATTTGTTAGCTAAAGGTTTTATTAGGCCTAGCTCGTCTCCTTGGGGAGCGCCAATCTTGTTCGTTAAAAAGAAGGATGGGTCGATGCGTCTGTGCATCGATTACCGTGAGCTTAACAAGGTCACTATCAAGAATAGATATCCGTTACACAGGATCGACGATCTGTTCGATCAGTTGCAAGGAGCAAGCTATTTCTCCAAGATCGACCTGAGGTCAGGTTATCATCAATTGAAAGTCAAAGACGAAGATGTGCACAAGACAGCGTTTAGGACTCGTTATGGACATTACGAGTTCCTAGTGATGCCGTTTGGGCTCACCAACGCACCGGCCGCGTTCATGGATCTCATGAATCGCGTCTGCAAGCCTTATTTAGATAAGTTCGTCATCGTCTTTATTGACGACATCCTTATCTACTCGAAGAGCCAAGCTGACCATGAGAAACACCTTCGTTGTATTCTCAAACTTCTGTATCAAGAGAAGCTTTATGCCAAATTTTCGAAGTGTGAATTTTGGCTTCGAGAAGTCCAATTCCTTGGACATGTAGTAAGCGAGCGTGGTATCCAAGTTGATCCCGCTAAAGTAGAAGCAGTCATGAACTGGCAGGAGCCGAAGACTCCTACCGAGATTCGCAGTTTCCTCGGATTGGCAGGATATTATAGGCGATTTATCGAGAACTTTTCAAGAATTGCTGCGCCCCTAACTTCATTGACCCGTAAGAAGATTAAGTTTGATTGGGGCCCTAAGCAGCAGGAATCCTTCGACATTTTGAAGAAAAAGTTGAGCAATGCTCCAGTATTGACAATGCCCGATGGCATAGAGGAATTTGTGGTGTATTGTGACGCATCACACACTGGTATGGGTTGCGTACTCATGCAAAGAGGCAAAGTCATTGCCTACGCTTCTCGTCAGTTAAAGGTGCACGAGAAGAATTACACCACCCACGATTTGGAATTGGGTGCAGTTGTATTTGCTTTGAAGCTATGGAGACATTACTTGTATGGAACCAAGTGCATAATTTATTCGGATCACAAGAGTCTTCAACACTTGTTCAATCAGAAGGAATTGAACATGCGTCAAAGGCGATGGATGAAAACTTTAAATGACTATGACTGCGAGATAAGATACCATCCAGGCAAGGCAAATGTAGTTGCCGACGCCTTAAGCAGAAAGGAAAGGGTGAAACCAATCAGAATCAATGCCAAGCGCATTGAGATAAGAAATAATTTGAACGAAAGGGTGTTAGCTGCACAGAAGGAAGCTGTGTTGGAAGCTAACTATCCTGCGGAAAAGTTAGGAGTAACTGAGGAGCAGTTATCCTACGACAAAGATGGAATGTTACGACTAAACGGACGAATATGGGTTCCAATTTACGGAGGACTTTGGGATGTTATCCTCCAGGAAGCCCACAGCTCTAAATATTCCGTTCATCCTGGAGCTGATAAGATGTACCAGGATTTGAAAGCAAACTACTGGTGGATTGGTTTGAAAAAGTCAGTAGCTGAACATGTAGCAAAATGTTTGACTTGTGCGCAAGTCAAGGCTGAGCATCAGAAGCTGTCAGGTTTGCTTCAACAACCTGAAATTCCCAAGTGGAAATGGGAAATGGTGACAATGGATTTCATCACCAAGTTGCCGAAGACGAAAAAGGGAAATGATACCATATGGGTCATAGTGGATAGACTGACTAAGTCAGCTCATTTTCTACCCATCAAGGAGACGTATAGCTCCGATATGTTAGCTCAATTATACGTCGATAAAATTTTAGCATTGCATGGTATACCTATATCTATTATCTCCGATAGAGATACTAGATATACATCGCATTTTTGGAAGAGTTTCCAACAATCGTTGGGCACTCGTTTGAATTTTAGTACGGCTTATCATCCTCAGACGGATGGTCAGAGTGAGCGTACCATTCAAACTTTGGAAGACATGCTTCGTGCATGTGCGGTCGATTTGGGTGGTAGTTGGGATAAGAACCTACCACTGATTGAATTCTCCTACAACAATAGCTACCATTCCAGCATAAAGGCTGCGCCTTTTGAGGCCCTATACGGTAGAAAGTGTAGATCGCCCATTTGTTGGGCAGAAGTTGGAGAAGTCCAACTGTCAGGACCAGATATCGTCTTTGAGACGACAGACAAGATCGTTCAGATTCGCGATCGTTGGAAAGCTGCCAGGGATAGGCAGAAAAGTTATGCGGATCCTAAGCGCAAAGACTTTCACTTCGATGTAGGTGATAAAGTATTACTTAAAGTATCGCCCTGGAAGGGTGTGATGCGATTTGGAAAGAAAGGCAAGCTGAGCCCGAGATATATAGGACCTTTCGAGATAATCGAACGTGTCGGGGCAGTTGCTTACAAGTTAAACTTGCCTGAAGAACTTAGCGCTATTCATAACGTGTTCCACATCTGTAATTTAAAGAAGTGTTTCGCTGACGAATCACTGGTTATACCGCATACAGATGTACACATTGATGAGAGTTTGAAGTTCGTGGAAAAACCTTTGTCGATTGAGGATCGACGGGTGAAAAAGCTTCGAAGGAAGCACGTGCCTATTGTTAAGGTCAAATGGGATGCCCGTAGAGGTCCCGAATACACGTGGGAAGTGGAATCCACGATGCAAGAGAAATATCCTCATTTGTTTCAGTAAATCTCGGGGACGAGATTTCTTTTAAGGGGGTGAGGATGTAACACCTCGAAAAATTTCGTCCAATAATGTCTTGACACGTGTCATAAGGTTCCGGTATGTGAAAACATACTTTAGAGGGACTAAAAGTGACAAACAGTGAAAACTATGGAATGTAAGGGTCCAAAGTGTCAACAATGGATAAATAGACTCTATGATAACCCTACATAATGTTTATAACCTTAAACGGATGGTTCATGGATCATACGACGCGGAAATTGCACAAAAGTGAAGTATTGCAAACTATAGGGGCCAAAAGTGTCAACATGTTTAATTTATACCTCTGAGTGAACTTTTGGCAGACCCGAAGCTTTATAATGCTAAAACATACTCACTAGAATATGTGGTAAAAATTTCATGAAGTTTCGTCAACGTATGAGAAAGTTATGGCCAAAACCGTACTTAAAGGGCTAAAAGCGTCAACGTCGAATTTCATGGCTTTTCGGTTGAGCGCAAAGTTATCCGAGGACATTACCATGTTGGTAAATGTCCTAAGGTTCTTAAAAACCAAGTTTGGGGGTTTACGGGTCAAAATAAGCAGCCGATACATCGCGTGCAAGTTCAGGGACCAAAGCTGCCAAAATGGAAATTGTTTGGGCTGATCAGAGGTCAGGCGACCCGCCTGGACTGACCCAAGCGGGCCGCGTGGGACTGCCAGTAACATAAATTCGCGAAAATTGTATTTTTAGTCCGAATTTCAAGTTGTAAACAGCTCATGGCACCTCCTTAAGCTCCAATAGAATGTCTTGCATGCCTATGGTAACAGTGAGCTACTCCCAAACATCAGAATTCAGCTTTAAATCAGATTATTCATCCATTCTCTTGGCACTTGCATTTGATCAAGAAGCTCTCAACTTTCAAGAACTCTCTCAAGAACTTCTGGAGCATTTCTGGACATCAAGGCCGACTCCTAGTGTTAACTAAGCATCAATAGGACCTTGGTAAGCTTCTATTTCAGTCCTTAATTCGTTCTTGCATCGATTATTAGTAAAAGTCAAACTGATTGTTCTTATACTTTGACTTTCTGATTAAACGAGTTTCACTCAGTCATTTCTCGAATTGAAACCACATATATGTTGGTATTTATGTGGGAAACAAACCCTCAAGAGGGTATTCTCTGATTCCCACTTATTGCATGCTAATTGTCGAGTCAAAGGCGTTCTTAAAAAGTCAACAGAAATGGTTTTTGTGAAAAATAGCTTAAATGGTAATGTAAATGACATGCAATCTGTTTGATCGTCATAGATAGCTTTATAATGAATATAAGAATGTGTTTTACCACGATCAACTCGACAATCTTTAGTATAAATACGAATCGGAACCGAAAGTCTTGTAAAACGACTAATTCGTAGACTATCGATTCGGATTCGTACATGCATGTTTGAGATCTGTATTGGAGAGTATTTTTGACCATTTTTATTTTGGTAAAACTTTCTGGAATTTTTGTTGTTTGAGTCTATGCTTAGCCGATTCATTTGCATGTTTCCGATTATGCTTAAAAGTTGACTGTTTTGCCCTTTTTGATATAAAACGTGATTTTTGGAAAAGTGAAAGAGTAGAAATCTTCATTTCTAATATATAAACTTGCACCGAAAATTTCGGATCAGTTGGTGGTCCAGATTTTGAGTTATGGCCATTAGCGTAAAACTATGTTCTTAAGTTACATAAACGGCCCTTTTCGCATATAACCCATTTCAGGCCACGTTTTGATACAAAACTTTTTACCCACTGATGTTATATAATATTTTGGGATTTTAGATGATTTTTATTTAATTTTTGGCTGATCGGATCTTAGATCGCTAAGTTATTTCGGTTTATGTCGGTTTTGACCGTTTAGGCCATAAAATGAGTTTTATGCATTCTTTTGACCCGAAACTTTTTCCTACTGATTTTATATGTTAAATAGATTATTTTAAGTATTCTGGAAATATAAAAATCCCAGATTTATTTTGAAAACCCGGAAACGCCTCTAAATCGTATTTTAAGCGTTTTTAGCGCATAGTAAGCGTATTACTCATTTTTAACATATAAGACTTATACCTACTGATGTAATTAGTATATTTTCATATAATAACAGTAAGTATAAGTATATGAACTCAGATTTCCAGTTTTGGCAGTTTTAGCCCTTGTGAAATTACTAAAATACCCCTACGGTGCATAGTTTGATTTTTAAATGTTAAGTTTGGTATATGGGTCATACCCTACTGATATGATATGTTAAATGGAGTATATTTACTGTATAAACCAGACCCGAAACTCAGATTTCTAATTTGACTCTTTTATAATCTTTTAAATGACCAAAATGCCCTTCTAAGGCACAAATTGAGTTTAAAACTATTCGGGGCATAATAGAACATGACTTACTGATGTTATATCATATCTAAAGCATATTATCTCAGGAAACTTGCATTTGACTCCTTTGGCTACCCGTAACGCCCTTTTTGCGTTCGGTTCGGTTTACGTAACTAGTTTGCGTAAATTGACCGAAGCGGGTCAAACGTTATCATTTTTATCTCAAAATCCAGAATGTATTTAGTATACCCATAATATACAAGTATTCAAACTTGTCGGGTCTAAATCACATTCTATCCGGTCTTTCGCTTAATCGTGCGCTTGTACCGTATCATCCTTAAACTAACCGGTCAAGCTTAGGCTTAAATAAAAGACCCGTTAGAAATCTAATAGGTTATTATAAACCTTTGTTCCAGATTAGGAGGCCCAGTAAAAGCGACCACACTTACCGATTGTGTTACATACTTGCTCAGGTAAATACATTTTGACTTATTTTCCCTATACGGGCTTGGGGTACGGTATTTAAAATACCGCTTGATCGGGCGCACAAGTCCTGCACCTTATGGGTGTACAGTCTTGAATAGCTTGTGCGACTCGTTTAAACAGTCTTGTCTTACTTTAGGCTTTGGGGGGTTATTGACCGTGTCCCGGATATCCTTGGCATTATCTTACGAGATGGCCACGACCAGAGCACGGGGTGTAGGCGTACACTCGGCGTGTATAACTCTTTAATGTGGTGTGTCATTTAATCTTTAGCCCGGACAGTAGATCCCGGGCCACCAAAGATACGAGTGCATGTAAATCGTTCACAAGTTTATATTGCATAATTATCCCAAGTTAATAAAAATATTTATGCCTTGTGCATTTAAATCAATTTTCAATCATTTTCAAAATGAGTCAGTTGATTTGTATTTACCAGTGTAAACTGACGTATTTTTCCCAAAAGGTTAAGTGCAGGTACTATACGAAATAGGCTGGCTGTTTCCTAAGAGCGTCCACTATAGTCTCGCAAGCTCGGACGACAAAATATCTGTTGAACAATTTTTATCTTATTTTATTTGATCCGCCTGTGGATCCGTTTCAACTACTTATAATGTTATTATGTCATTTTAAATTAAAGTTGAAATGTATCTATTCTGCTTCCGCTGTGCATCATTATATTGTGTTGTTTGTCTATGACGATGCCAACTACGTCACTGTACCCCACACCGGGCCCACCGGTGACACGTGGAAATCGGGGTGTGACATTTGTCTTTGTGAGGTGCGGTTTAAGAGACCACTGAGTCTGGGCGTATGTCTTGACCGCAGTCATGACATCCTCCCATTTCTTCGGCAAGCCGTCTTTGCCGGAGATAGTCATAACCATCTGTTCATCCCTGACGACATGGATGAAGTGGTTACGTGCCATTTGGTCGGCCACGTCACCTATCTCCAGGCATTCTTTATTGTAGCGGACGACGAATGCTTCGAGAGATTCGTCGTCCCTTCGCCAGATATTCATGACGTCCATCGTAACACGGTGACGTCTCTGCTGGCTGAAATGTGCGAGTAACTTTGCATGTAGTTCCTCAAATGAGGCCAGTGATCCAACTGACAAAGAATCGAACCAAGCCCTGGCCAGACCCGTGAGGGTCTGCGGGAAAAAATGACACCAGGTGGGCTCGTCCCACCTGCCGTTGCACCCTGCGCCCATGAAAATATTCACGTGATCGTCCGGGTAGGACGAACCGTTGTATTTCCCAATGTTGAATGGGAATTTTGTGGTGGTGACATGGGCGTGTGCGATTCTTGGGGCGAATTTAGAGTTTTCGGTCGTGGCTCTTGGCCTGTAAGGTTGGTTCTCGGGGCGCTTTGCAGCGCGTAGATATGTGTTGCGGGGGTGAGTGGGAGGAGAATAGTTGCGTCCTCCCGGTCTGCTGCTGGTGTCATGAGAATCCCCACAATATGTATGGTCGTCCGGGTCGGTGCGGCCATACCCTTCGTGTTGGGGCAGCGGTCCTAGCCGGCTTTGGATGCCGGAACCGCGGTGGACTGTGGATTGCTACCTGTTGTCGCCTTGGGGGCCCAGGTGGCTTTGTATTGGGCCTCTGGTGCGAGACCCATATGAGGAATCGTCCTCATTTATTGTGCGGACCTCACAGTAATAGGATCCGCGGTTTTCACGCCTACTTCTGGAGGCTGGACGTGAGGGTGCCCTGCCGTCGTATTGTAAAATACGACCTGCAGGTGTATGTGGTGTCGGGGTAGGTCCGGCTTGTATCTGTGCTTCAGCGCAAGCTCGGTTGTATGTTGCGGCCAGCAGGGCCGCCTGCTGGTCATACCAGGTGTGAGGGTCCATGTCCGGAGGGATCACAGATGCGTACTGTGATAGGTCGTGTCCGAACGTTAGGGATGGACCCCTTTGTGTTGATGTGCCGATGTGGCCAAGGTTTAGGTCTGGGGGAGCGTCCCCGCATTTCCTGGGTTGGTGGGGTTCAGGTTATCCCCGGTAGTGTTATGTATGCGATCTGACATGATCTTTTGAGAGGGAGAGGGATGGTACAAAAAAGTGAACGCAGGTTTCATCATTGGCGCCCACCTCTACTCTTAAGCACTTTTTTGTACCATCCCTCTCCGCGTCGGCATATAGCATCCGCAACTGGTCTACATGATCCGCGGCCTCTAAGCATTCGTCAAGCTTCTCCACACAAGAGAGAGACATGTCATAAAAGGATGCAACGGCCGCATCAAGAAGCGCTTCGGTGTCCACGTCACGAAACCCGGGCCGTTCATCAATATAGCCGCCTTTAGACAAAATGTTTATACAGCCGATGCAGCGGCTGTAACCAGCTTTAAAACCAGCATCACGGGCACGCTGCTTGATCAAGTCTATGCCAGTTGCGGTCTCAGGCGCATCCATGATAGTTTGAACAATCTGCAACAAAAGAACGATAAGATTCACACGCTAATCTGAATAAATACAGAGGCATCAGATACTTACATGTGCAATACCGTGACACCGCATCCACTCACGGTCAGCCTCAAGCTGGTTAAACGACAAGGTCAGGGCGTCCCTAGCCTCGACAGCATCGTTAGCCCGGTCTTCAGCTACAGTCACGCGGGCAGTAATGTCTGCAAGCTTGGCCTCGCGAGTCTGCACCTCAACCTTTTAAAAGCAAGAAGTAGTTTGCACAAAGTTAGTAAACATTCTCGAAAGGCAGAAGTAAAAATAAAACAGAAAAAACAAATCATACCTGAAGGCTGCCAACAACCTGATTCAAACGGGTGCGCTCAACATTCGCCTCTTCAAAAGCCTTAGAAGCACGACTCTCCCTCTCTTTGGCCTCTTCAAGGGCCTTTGCAGCACGGGCCCCTGCCTCTTTGGCCTCTTCAAGAGCCTTCACAGCCCGGGCCTCCGCCTGCTGGGATTTAACAGCAATCACCTCAGCCGCAGCTTTCTCTTTGCCCAAAACAGCATTCGCTGCCTTGACATTAACCAACTCCTGGCGAGCACGAAACAGATTTTCATTCTGTTTAGCCCAAGATTCTTTCCATGTCTTACGCTCATTGGAAAGTGTTTCTTTCCAATTCTTATGCTCCTCAGAAAGTAACTTGGCAAGGGTACGCACTTGTTTAAGCTCGGCAGTCACAGCCCACTCCTCAGTTTGCTTCTGCTTTTCAAAAGCAGCCTTATCTTTTTCAAGCTGCTCCGCACCTGCGCGAGCAGCTCTAACCAACTTCTCCGCCTCAGCCCGCATCCGTGCAGCTTCTTCCTCCCTCTGACTCAACAACTTATAGTCCTCCATAATGGCGTTCGCCACTATGGAACTTCCCACAAGCATGGTGGAAAGTTGGTTGATGCGAAGTTCAGGGGATGCGGCACGAGCACGGTCAACTTCAAACGGGGTGCCCAGGCCACCCAAAATTTCCCTACAAGCGGAAGGATCGTTGGAAATATCATCCCCCTGCATAACAGTCCAGGGGGGTCTGTGATAACTTGTATTTCGATCCTGTGTGTAAGTGCGGTAATAATACTCCAATTCAGACTCCCCAGGCTGAATCGGAGGTCCATCATAACCCGCACCGCCAGAAGAAGAACCAGTAACCTTCTCCCCAGCAGGAGATTTCTGCAGCTCAGCACCAGTTTTTTGCTTCCCAGTATCACAAAACCGTAGATCCAAATTATCAGCATCATTTGGAGAGATCAAGTTGTTAGAAGAATCAACGGTATCAAAAATCTGGGTCGCAACCGTCTCCGCAGTCTTCTCCGCCTGCACGGTCGGATCGGGCACCACCTTGGCAAAAGGTGCCGCAGTTTCCTTCGTAACACCCGCATCCGTAGCCGTGGTATGCAAGGGAGACGAGGGAGCATCAAAGGAAGAAAAATCTTTACCTTGCGGTTCTACAAAGCAAAGAAAGCAACAACTATCAGAAAACAAGTTGTGCATACAAAACACTTACGAAAGTTACACTTACCAGCAGTAACCGCAATTTTCTTTTGTGTCGGACCAGCCCTCTTGGACTGCAACTTCTGACGTTTCAGTTCACCGGCACTAGCAGCTGTCTGCTCCGGTTTCCTCTTCTCACCAGCAAGGGTGGCACCCGCAGCAGTCCCACCTACAGCCGCACCACCAGCTGGAACACCCAAACCCTCAAGGGTGTCAGATACTACCACGTAATCGGTATATCTGCGGTAACAAGAACGAGAGATACATGCGGCCTGCGATACCAAAGGAGGGGCGGCAGAACCCTCAGTTTTCTCCTTACCACGACCCCGCGCGAGTTTTTTCACCTGCTTCTTCTCTGCATGTTTCTTAGGGACAGGTTTTTCAAACTTTCCCAAGTCCCCAAGAATACCTGCGTTCGACACAAGCAAGCAAGCAGATTACAAGGTTGAACTTTAAAACAACAAGGGAATCTTAGAAGATACCTTCGCCTTCCGGCATAGGTGCATTCACCATCTCACGTGTGGGAACGCGGAAATTGCCAACAATTTCTAGGTTAAAACCTTCACGTTCCGAAACCGCAATCAACTCAACTTTGCCCTTAAAGTCTGGCTCAAACATCCTCCACAGGCCGACCGCATTCTCTGAGAAAACACATGCACATTAATAAAAGTGTCAAGAAGCAAGGAAAACACACAAGAATAACAGGCTTACCACCATTCTTTTCCCGCAAAACGGGCCTTACCTTCCTGTCCGGCCTGCTAAGCATCATCCGCAACACCCACAACTGATTGTTGTCCAATTTCTTAAGTTCAATAGGCCGCAGCCTAGAGAACCAATCCACAGTCTTTGCGGTGGCGATAGGAATATCCTCCGAAGTAACACCCACACTCACGTCCCGAAAGGTCATGTTGGCATGCACCGCACAGGCTTTAACATAGAAAAATATCTTTTTCCACTTGGTAAGACCCTTCGGAGGGGTCATCAGCTTGGGGCTCCCATACCTCTGGTTAAAAGAGAAAAAGCCGGTGTTTACCGTCAACTGGTAGAACCGCCGGAAATTCTCAACAGTAACGTCCAAACCATGAGCCCGGAAGGTGTACTCGAAGTTCCTGATTCGGAACATCCCAAATGGACTCAGTTGGGAAATATGAAGGTGATGGTGCTCTAATACCTCGGCAACAAACACCGTCACCGGCAATCGAAGGTTGCCATCCTAAAAAAACTCAGCCCATAGGGTGATGTATCCCGCCGGAGCATCGGCACCGGTGTCACCCTCTTGTGGGTACGTGGCACCCCACTCATCTGCCATTTGTATGCTGGTCATCAGGACCCTAAACTGCTCCCTTGACCACTTCAATACCGGTAACCCACCACCGGGAGCACTACCATCATCGTCTTCATCTTCATCAGCCGCTGCCACCGGCTGTTCAGGGTTTTCACCCTCCACATTGTGTGGATTTGATGGTTCAGCCATAAGAGTTGTAGAAGAAAAAGAAATGAGGACTAAAACTCAAACCACCTCACCGGAATTTCAGAAAACCTTATCGGAGAAGATAGAGGAAACTTTTTTCTCTCACCGGAATTTTTGAAATTTTGAACAAGTGAGGGGAAACCATGAACGGTTTCCCCTTATATACCGATCGCAATTAATGCAACATAGAAACTGAATCATCACGTTTAAAAAGAGCGAATTATGCGGCACCACGTGTCAAGTGACGCTTCCGCTGACGGTTACCACGCGCGCGTGGTCGCACACGCGCCTGACATAGGAGACGTTTACACCCCTGCTACAGTGCATTTAATGACCTCGGGCAGTGCAAATGTCCTTTCATTTCAGCACATGCCAGGAAATCTCACCAACTTCCACCAACTCACACGTGCGCTCAGCCACGTATACAACAAAAAGCGACAACATTATCCAAACACAAGCGGCATGCGGTTTCTCTGGTATATCGCACCATAACCCATACCGCATGTCGTTTTTTTTACGTACCCCTCAAAATAGCTAAAAATTATATCCTTCCATGGTTAAGGGGGTATAGACATATCCGCACAGACCCACGAGCACACGTGGAATATGCGGAACTGACACACACGAGCCCGTACAGGTGTGTCAGATACTCAGAACCAGCGTTGTTCTTTGGACTGAACCGCATCTCAGAAACAGATAAACCACATTGCCTTCATTCTCTTCAAGCTTCAAATCCCTCCTGTCCGGTTCACAACCACAGAGGGTGCATAAACAACTTCTTCAACAAAAAGAAGGAGGGGAATGTACGTGCACGCACATCAGCAACCCTGACTCCTGATCCTACTAGAGCCACATCCGAGCAGCACACTCGGTCCAAGCGAGTATGAGGTAACAAAACCGCAGACACTCATGAGTCGCTGTGGACACACCCATAGCTCCGCAAAGGGTTGCTACGGAAGAGCCACAACTAAGTCATCACATAGATGAACGAAGTTACTTCAAGGAAAACTCCTCGGTATTGGAGCGTGAAGGAAAGTGGCTAAGGAAGAGATGCGGACGAGATCCCCAATGATCATAAGAGATATTGTCGAACAACAAGCGGCCAAATAGCGGTAACAAGTCTGCTTATGACTTTGTTACCCTACTTGTAAGATGGATATAATAAACAATGGTGGGCATTACCATGCCTATGACCATGTTTATTTGACCGTTATCCAGATTCACATTGTTCGACCAAACATGGCCAACAATGACGCAAGTATCCAACGTTGTTCACCCAACCGTGGCCAACAATGTCAAGCAACGAGGTAACCGCAAAGGACGTGCGGTTACTTGAGAGCTAATTGGAAGAACATGAACACCCCACAAAAGGGATCATCATTACATGTCCAATCACTACTGAAGACCACTCTCTTCTTCATTCATCACCTCAAAGGTTGGTTCGAAGTTTGTGCACATCTTCAACCACCATCTCAGAGGTTGGTTCGAAGTTTGTGCACACCCCTAACAAGATCTCAAAAGGTTGGTTCGACACACCAACAGGTGGCACCCAACCTGAGGCTGAGAATTTCGCATCAGACGAAACGTTCTCACCGGTACGGAAGAGGCATCAGATGACCCTTCCATATTTCCAGCTTGATTTACAAAGAGCAAAGACCATCTACATGGCCTAGGATCTTCTCCAGACTCCAAACTACCTTCTAGACACCATAGTCCAGTACTCCTCCCACATGCAATTTGCATATGGCAGCAACACTAGACTGGGGGACTTGAAGGGGTATGGTCCCAGATCTCGCGTCAGCATCGACCGCGAGTGACCATTATCCTTATCAAAACCCCCACTAGCTAACAACCCACCTGTGTCCGTGCGGGAACGCGCCGACACAGTGGTTGAATCCAATCTGCCCAATGATGGAGGAGGACTTACCTGGAATATGAGAATGGTATAGTGATGCGGCATGGCACCGCATCTGGTGTATGAAAACGGAAGCATCCACAGTGATGCGGCCTAGCACCGCATCCAGTGAACACTTCTATCAATACAAGGGAGCTGGATAACAACAATAGTCACCACGTACGACGATGCGGCTTGGCACCGCATCTCGCGTATTTCTTGATCAAAGAGTGAGAGGCCGGAACGTCTACAGTTACCGCAAACAGCGATGCGGCCCGCACCGCATCCTGTACACTCAGCAAGTGGGACTGACACCACAGAGCAAGTAGCACCAATGGCAGCCGCCTGTCAGGTCTACGTAAGCGATAGACTGACGTGGCGTCACCTCCACAGCCGACATGCCTGACACACCTGCAAAGGTGCAGCATACCGTCAGTCTATCCATCCACCTCCTCCTTCACTCCTCGGCTATAAATACCAACCCCAAACCAGGTTTGAGGTATCTCTTCACAACTCTCTCACTACTACTACTATCATATTTTGCTTCCTAAGCAAACTACTGATTCTCACGCCGGAGAGTGGTAACAAGGAGCACCCCCCACCCCATCCTCCTTGTTACGAGTCACGGTTTTGTTTCCTTGTACAGGAGATCAAC
The DNA here is from genome assembly GCF_002127325.2 of Helianthus annuus. NCBI lineage: Eukaryota > Viridiplantae > Streptophyta > Magnoliopsida > Asterales > Asteraceae > Helianthus > Helianthus annuus. Next base: position 88,105,147 of record NC_035433.2, read on the forward strand.
CGACAAGCGATCCAGCCAGCGATCCTCGAAAGGAAGGGATTAACCCTTCTTGACGAGACCAGTGTGTTAACCCTGCCCGATTAACCATTGTTTCATCAAAAATCAATACGTTTAATTTTGATATCAATTATATCAACTCTATTTGAACGGAGATAGTAGGTATAACTAATTAATCTATTTAGTATAAAATTTATAGAAAACTAATATTAGTTAAAGAGTATCATTCGCCATTCGCCATTGTCTTTTATGTCTCAGTCTAAGAACCTAATTTTTTTTGTAGGAGTGAGCCCATGCAATTGTGTTTCCACCAAATCCTCCCTGGCTCCATATAGCCAATTATTTTTATAAAAACTTTGTAATTGTATAGATATAAATATCCCATCTCCTTCTTCCAAAGCCTCATTACGCGTTATCATACATACCCATCACCTAGAATTATTTAATTAGCAAATATTCATCCAAGAACACGCTTTATTGGGGCCAGCCACACTAAATATGATAATAAAAAGTTAAAAATAAAGAAAACAAAATAAGTTACTTTAAATAAATAAATTAAAATAAAAAGTTGTGTTTGGATTAATGAATCTTCTCATATCTCCAAGCAATTGATTAAATCTAAAAGCAGTGCATAAAACTAGAGATACCCAAAAGGGAATTAAATAACCTAACCTCTTATTTGCATGGGATTTCACAATCGCTAAAATATCTTACTTATGATCATAATCGGGATCTAAATAGATCCACTTAGTATAAACAATGGTGAACTCATTTGCACAAACCACCATAAATACAACTTGCAAAGATCTCTCAAATCGATTTAATTGTTTTCTTTGTTTCTACTTGTAACCTTGCTTTACTCTTTGGTTACAGGAGTCGTTAGACTTAGTAGAAAACAACTGTTGCACGATGAGCGTGTTAATATAAGTCTATGACATCAAGTAGTTAGGACATTCACTACAAGAATTTTACCCTACAAGAACATATTACAAAACAACTCGAAGAACAACTACAAAAACGAATGAACCAATAATGAGAAAAAAATGCAACAAGACATGCGGCGAGTGTTTGCCGAGGAGTGGAACAAATGCAAAAATATTTTGAAGAAATCATCGAGGTGGTGATTGTAGTGGTGATAATGAATATGATTGCCTGCTTTGTATAATTTGTATTGGTTTAGACTTCGTTTTATTCGGGATACTTTGGTTGTAATGCATGATTTAACTTATAATGTTTTGGTTTAAATATTTTAATGGGTTTAATTTTGTTTAATTATTGGGACTGTGTGGTTTAAAAAGCTGGAAAAAAACTTAATTTAAAAAAATGGTTTAAGCCCTGTAGCAACGACATATTGTCGCAATACGTTTCAACGAAAGTAGTCGCTACAAGGCTTCCAGGTTTAATCGTTTGTTTTTATTTATTTGTTAAATTATTTAGGATAACTTTATATTGACGATATCTTGGTCAATATAATTTAATAAATGTTTTTTATTTAGTAAATATTAACATAATAAAATAAACATATTTATCTTTTTTTTTTGAAAAGAGAACTTCAATGCACCACCGAACCCGAAAACCGGGACGGGAAACCAAAAAACAAAAACCTTACATATTCACAAATTTACACCAATCTACCCACTCAAACTTCCCTTTCTTCGCTCTATGTTTATACCAAAAAAAACTACTAACTCTAACCTCGCTAAAAATTTCTTCCACACTACTTCTCAAACCATTGAATCTCAACTTGTTTCTAGCTTTCCATATCACCCAACACGTCGAAAGCACAATACCGTGCAACGCCTCACTCTCCGCCTTGTTCCTACCCCCCACACTATGTAATTCAAGTAAGTCTCTAAACGAAAAAATGAAGAACCTAGGGATCCGGCACCAGAAGCTAACCTTTTCCCACACCCCCACAGAGACCGGACAAGCAGAAAAAATATGTGAGACGGACTCGAGATCTTCCTCGCAAAGACAGCACATGTCATCAATAATCGTCATACCTCTGCTGCAAAGGGCGTCCACCGTGGGAATCCTGTTCATTTCAGCGCGCCATGCGAAAATATTACATTTTTTGGGAACCCATTTACACCATTTCATAACATATCGGCTGCTATAATCGCGCGTAGAGCTGATGTGGAATTTAACTGCCGCCACAGAGAAACTCTTCGACCCGTTACCCTGCCATGACCATTTATCCGTACCCGTAGATAAAGAAACCGAAACTAAGGCCCCTGAAAGCGACTGCCATTCCGAAAGCTCCTCGGCCGACTCCGGGTCATGTCTCCAGAGCCAGAGACCTTCTCCTTGAAGACGATCACGAACACAACATGTCTTCACTACTTCCAACTTAAAAAGAAGCGGGAACTTCTCCTTTAAAGGGACGTCAAACAGCCAAGGGTCCAACCAAAAGAGAATTTTATCTCCACAGTTAACCTCGCCTTTGAAGAAGTTTCGAAGCGGAACATTCCCAACCAACGGCCTCTTAATAGAAGAAGCGATATTACTCCAAACTCCGCCAAAAGATTTCTTCACCGGGAGAAAATCCCAGGCCGAGCCCCCAACATGGATAGCGTTCACAACCTTCACCCAAAAATAATTGTGTTCGTTCTTGTATCTCCACCCCCATTTCGACAAGAGAGCGATGTTGATGTCTTTAAGCCGTTGTATCCCTAAGCCCCCCGAATCAAGAGGCGAAGCCACTCTATCCCAAGCGACCCAATGCACCTTTTTAATCTCCGAGGAACCTCCCCATAGAAATTTTCTCACCAAAACTTCCAGATCCCGAACAACCTTAACCGGGGCTCTATACAAGGAGAAGTAATAATTTGGGAGGCATTCAAGGACCGATCGAATCAAAGTAACCCTCCCGCCAATGGAAAGCAGAGAAGCTTTCCATAAAGCTAACCGTTTTTCCATGACATCAAAAACCGGTCTCCAATTTTCATAGCGATTCATATTGGCCCCTACTATCAATCCGAGAAACTTGAAAGGAAAAGAATCGATGTTACACCCAATGAAACTAGCCATCTCAGCCACCTCACCAGAGTGAGGACCGACCCCGTACAAACTTGACTTCGAGAGGTTGATCTTGAGACCAGAGCAGAGGTGGAAACACCTCAAGATTCTAACGACATTAATAATGTTATCCTTGGACCACTCACCTAAGATAACGGCATCGTCCGCATATAGGAGATGGGAGACCACAGGGCCTCCATTCGGAAGAGTGACTCCATTAATAATTCCCAGATGACAAGCCTTCCTAATCATGCACGAGAGCGCTTCCATTGCTATGACAAAGAGAAAAGGAGACAGCGGGTCGCCTTGACGCATGCCTTTAGAGCACTTAAATTCGTAGGTCGGGGCTCCATTAACTAGCACCGAGGCCCTAGCCGACGAGAGAATACCCTTGACCCACGAAACCCACCTGACCGAGAAACCCATCTGCAGAAGTATATCAAGGACAAAGTTCCAATTGATATTGTCATATGCCTTCGCAAAATCAATTTTGAGGAAGAAGATGTTTTTTTTAGACCGTTTAGCCCAGTTTAGAACTTCATTGACAATTAAGGGGCCATCCAAAATCAGCCTATCACTAATGAAAGCCGACTGCGATGAGGAGATAACTTTATCCAACACGAGTTTTAGCCTGTTCGCCAGAATTTTTGAGATTACCTTATTTATCATGCCCACCAAACTTATAGGACGGAAATCGTTGAGACCGATCGGGTCGTTGACCTTAGGGACCAAAGCAATAAACGACGACCCACACCCCAAACTGATAGAACCAGACGTGTAGAAAGCATCCATAATATCGACAAAATCGGATTCAAATAAATGCCAAAAACGCTTAACGAACCGGAAGTTAACCCCGTCGGGACCCGGGGCCCGGTCGTCTCCACAGCCAAAGACAGCAGCTTTAATCTCCTCTATTCTAAACCGGGCGTCCAACATCGTGACAAAAGAATCTGGCACAGTTTTAAGATCCGCACAAGCCAACCGTGGCCGAACCTCGCAATCCTCGACGAACTTGGATCTGAAAAACCTGAAAACCTCCTTTTTTACTAAGGACGGCTTGGAAACCCAAGAACCATTGATGTCCAAACCATGCAACGAATTTGAGGCCTTCCTACAATTTAACATAGCGTGAAAAAAACTCGAGTTTTCATCCCCGTCCTTAGCCCATTTAATCCTGGATCTTTGTCTGAAATCACTGGTTTTCCGATCCTCTTCCTCTTTTAAAACTTTTTTGCATTCCAAGAGGGTCCACTCCTCGTCTTCCGATAAGTCCCTGACCTCCATCTCGGCCTGAATGGACTCAAGATCCGATTGGGCCAGGGCAGCCACTTCCGAGCCTTTAGCAAGCATCTCATCCCTCCATATTTTTAAATCTGCCCTAAGAATGGCTAGCTTACGCAGAAGACGCAAATCCGGGGGGCCAGGGCACCCAGGATCCTTCCCTAAGGCCGAAACCACGACTTCATGGAAACCAGGCCGTTCGAACCACGAGTCAAAAATCCGGAAAGGCTTGGGGCCAAAGTTACCCAAAGAGGTTTTTAGAATAATCGGACAGTGGTCGGACAGAATCGTTGACACCACATCGACACTTGCATCGGGCCATGAATTAAAAAATTCCAGGTTAACCAAAAATCTATCAAGCTTGCTGTGTTTCCTCCCGTCAGACGAAGAGTAAGTAAACTTCCTACCCCGCATGTTATACTCAAGAAGCCCAGAATCATAGATAAAGCTATTGAAATTGTTGGCACATGTTTGTTTAAATCCGCAGTTCCTCTTTTCATCACGACAGCGAACCGCATTAAAATCCCCCGCAACCACCCACAACCCATCGGAATCCAACATGAGCTGCCCAAGCCCTTCCCACAAAGCCAGCTTGGCCGGGATACTTTGAGGGGCATAAACGTTGACGAAATTCAGCCGCAACCCACTCCCCACGAGACTGCCGCTAACAAGCAGGAAATTCCTGTTCTTAACAACATTATCCATTCTGAAAACGGACGTATCCCAGATGCACACCAAACCGCCCGAGAGACCAACCGAGCCAACTGACTCCAAACCGAATTTCTTGTTACCCCAAAAACCCATGACATCCTTAGAATTCACTACTTCTTTTTTTGATTCCTGGAAAGCCATAAAGCAAATACCATGTTTCGATTTTAAATCCCTCACCCACCTCTGCTTCTCGATACCCCCCAGACCACGCAGATTGAAGGAAAGAAAATTCATAGATCCACCACATTAATACCTGAAGAGCCGAGGATGTTGCGAGCCTGCTCTGAAAATCCGCCGATCTCCACCCCAACTCGAGCACCGATCTCAATAGTAGCATCGATCTCTTTGTCAACATCAGGCCCCTCAGCCTGAAGCTTGAAATCAGACCGACTATCCACTGGGATTCTGACATCAGCCGAATTATCCGAGACCTGAGCACATTCATTCAAATCCAAAGGAACACACGGAGAAGGAACGAACCCCACAAATCCAAAACCTGGTTCCTCAACACTGTCTGAGCTCCTAGGTCTTTTTTTTGGCCTACCAGTATCCGACGAGACCGAAGGCCTATTAGAATTAGGCTGGGCTTTAAAACAGGACTGGCCCAATCCTCTTCTCCTAAAAGGCCTACTACGATTGCCACCAGACCCAACAACAAAGCCCCCATTACCTCCTGGTCCCACCAAGGGGGAAACCAAACGACCGTCCAAATCATGGCCAGATCCATCCTCTCCATCCTCGGGACCCGCAGCAGCCACCTTTTCTCTTTCCACAAACCTAGGAGCATTAAGCATGTCGGGAGATGGACCAGCATCAACCGGCGACTTTTCAACTGGCTCACCAAACACCGACGATTGGGGTTCCCCCATCTCCCCAGAACCTAAGTTGCAACCGTTAACATCCGGGATGTCTTCCGGTGACGAGGCGTCTACCGATATGGACTCGTCGTCCCTGTCCAAACAGTCCGGGACCCACACATCGGAATCCTCTTCCACCCAAATCCTAAAAGCTTTGTCCTTCCATTTCAAAGAGACCCCTTCTATAATCCTCCCTGACGAACCGACAAGAACTCCCACCCTAACAATAGACAGATCCAAGTCAACCTCGCTGAGCTTAGGAATGTGGAGGATCTTCCCAAAAGACTCGCCTACCAACCCCAACACGTCCACGTCCAACAAGTGTAGGGGAATCCCACACAGTTTTAGCCAAGCCACCCGTTCAAGTGGGAGAGATTGTCCCGACCAATAATCCAATTTTGAGAACCACGGTCCCCAAACCTCCTTAGCTTCCATGAACTGCTTAGCCGATTCCGCGTCATGAAAAGAAATGAGCAACGACAGACCTCCCAAGTACTGAAGGTTCGCGACTGAGCACTTGGCGATCCTCAGCAGCTTGTCAAAATCAACAAGGGTCTCGATGTCCACCGTCCTGCCCACCAATGCCATTCCAATCAAATCGTTGAAAGCCCCCGTCCTATCCGGCACCACAATTGTTTTCTCTCTGCCCCTAGTGTCCTCCTTAAAAGCACCAGCAAGACCGGTGGAGGAGCCGGCCAAAGGAAAGGATGAACCCATCGCCTCTTTGTAACTCCTTACATCCCTGAGATTAAAAACCCCACCAGGGATCTGATGACCAGCCCCCCTGTCCTTATTCTTCATCTCCGGCATATGATCACGACCACTCGAGTTTTCCGCCGCAAACCTAGCCACATTAATCTTAAGCTTAAAATCTCCCATTTTAACTCCCCCGAGGCACTTCATTAGCTCAGCCCTGTCCCTAACCCCTTTGAACGTAGCGAAACCAAATCTGTAGCCATTCTTGTCCCTTTTTTTTGCAACATACGTACCCACAATATCCCCGAACGCTTCCATGTACTTTCTGAGCTCCCACGGGGTACACCCGTCGGGGAGGTTGGTGACGAACAACTTAACAGTACCTTCAGACAGCCCCGATACCCCAGCCATAGCCAGATCACAGCTGAGGCAAAACCGAAGAAGATGCACTACCCAAACCCTCCAACGAAAACAAACGAAGCAGAGGCAACTCGACCCTAAGGGTGTTAATGGAATTCGAATCGATCTAGCTGAACTATACACGGATAGCCGCGATCGATATCAGACCCACTAAGCCCCGAAGAAATCCAGGAACCGCTGCGGGAAGCGAGGGAATGGACAGCAGAAGAACCAGCGACCAAGAAAGAGACGGCCGGAGGAGGTGCTCAATCAAGATAGGGAGGAAGGTACCGACCGAGACTTCCGGGAGAAGAAACGGGACCTCAACTCGCTATGTCGACGAGACGGACTCCGGAAGCACGCCGGCGACGGTTGGGATGCTCAGAGAACGAGATATGATCACACTTAAGTAATTATATTTTACCACAAACTTGTAGCGATGATTTGGAGAACCTATACCTACGAATCTATGGACACAAACGGTGTAATGATGACATGTTGTCGAGATAGATGGAAAATACCTACGTATCTATAGACCTTAAATATTCCATCACTATAGGTCTTAATCCTTGTAGTGATTACCATCTCTCAAAGCCATTATATTGATAAACACTTATCCAACTTCATTTAGAAATACTGTGTTTGGATTTCACCTTTTAAACCTAAAACTTAAAAGAAATTTACCGTTAAAAAATATTTTTTTATGCCAATAAGGTTATACTAAATTTACGTTGGCATACTTATGTTTTAATAAATAACAAACGTGTGTCCCGTGTATTTAACAATTTTTGTAACTACATTTTCAAATAAATAAAATCAAGATAACAGTTGAGAAGTCCATAATGAATAAGATTTCATGAGCAAAATAAATAGTAAGCTTAGAAGATCTATATCAAAGATGATATGGCTTAAAGATGCCAGCATGCATGCATGCTTAAAGTGTTGAAGTTAAAGAACACCACATCTACAACATATCTCAAACTCAAACAAACTTATAAAATTGATGATTTCTATTAAATAAAACTCTCTCAACTATAAACAAATTAACTTGAGAGCGTTTTTATACAAACTATAAAAAACATATTTAATCTCGATCCTTTAGCTTGATTTACAAGAATGTGTAGTAGTTTTTTAGTTTTAATGTAGCTTGATTTACAAGAACGTATAGTAGTTTTTTAGTTTTAATGTTACATGACTTTTTTATATACATAATTAGAATCATATTCATAGAAGTTAGCTACGTGTCTTTTATACATATGTATATGGCAATATTTTATAACAACACATGTTACTCTTAACAACAATGATCTGATAAACACGTAACATAGTTACTATTTAGGGCTTGTTCTATTCCAAAAAAGTAGGTCTTGTTAAGGTAAATATATGTACTAATATTGAGCCACTCGGAAAGCCAAATTCCAGAAACCAAAACCTTTTTCATGGGAATGTGATCAAGTTATAGGCTTATAGCACATGGTCGTGGTCTTCTTCCCATGAATAAACTATATGTATACTTACAAAAATATTTTAACATTTTTTACACCTTACCATCATTCACATCTCATTCTTTATTTTTATCCATAATTTAACAACAATCCACTATTCTATAAATTTATCTATCACTTTTTAGAACCCTCCAACATTTCATTTTCTATCCATAAAAATGTAAGGTTTTGCTTCAGTTTTTCTTAAATATAAGAGCTCACGTACTTTAGTTTTTCTTAAAAATATATAAATAAAGTATAAGGACAAAGAATGGGATAGAGTTGTATTTTTCAATATTTTTCAATGACTTTGTGTAACTTAGTTTCGTTTTACTTGGAAGAATGTATTTTAATGATATATGGCAACTTTTAAGTATTTAGATGTTATGTCTATTATATTAGAATTGACCTTAGTTTGATTTTAAAATTTGTCGTTTGAATGAATTGATCATAGCTTTTAATTTAGGAAACCTGGAAAATTAGAAAAAAAAAATATCAAAAATTTTCATCTATAGCGACGAAATGTGGTTGTTATTGGTGACATATTAAAAATCCACCTGCAACCTATATCGACTAAATTTAGTCTCTAGAGGAGAAAAATCTTATATTTTTAAAAACCCTATCGCAATTAAATTTAGTGTCCATAGAAGAAAAACTTTATAATTATAAAAAACCTATAGCGACCAAATTTAGTTTTTAAAGATGAAATTGCAAGAAATTGTAAAAAACCCTATAGAGACTAAAAATCGTCGCAATAAGTCAATCTGTAGCGACGCCTGTGTAGCGACGAAAATAACAGCCTGTTACGACAGATCAATAGCAACGGCCTTGTTGCGACTAATTTTGGTCGCAATAGGTTACATGCACGGAATTTCGTCGCGAAAAGTATTTTTTGGGTCGTCGCTATAGGTCCGATTTCTTGTAGTGACTTTAGTTTTTCTTAAAAATATATAAATAAAGTATAAGAACAAAGAATGGGATGGAGTTGTATTTTTCAATAGTTTTCTTAGATTTTATGGTTGTGATGAGCATAAGGATTAAGGAATGAGATGTGAATGCTCTAATACCATCTAAACTTGTATTTTTAGAAATTTGAACTTACACTAATTTGTAGGGGATAAACATTATATCGATCAGTAAATCATTAGGACATGGGTGTTTGCATACAAATAGTCAAATGATCATATGCAACCTACATACTCTCCACTACTGAGTGAAAAGTTCGAGAGGTCGGCCGCCCCCTCCTGCCCCACAAAGTTAGGCCCTTACTGGGAATGCAACATCGTTCGCTAAACATAATTTATTTCTTCAATCACTTAAGCTTAAAAACTGAGAACAAAAACAATTAATCCTAGAAATTGAATATTAATACGCTAAATGCAACGATTTGGACAAGAGAACACAAAACTTATGCATGAAGTATTATAGAATAACAACTTACAATCCACAATTTCTGATCCACAATTTACAATAAGACTTAAACCCTCGACCGTTGAGGAAGATGGAACCATTTAACACACCAAAACACCATTTAAGCATGTCAATATCAAGTTTGTTAAATTTATCGGATTGGCTTATTATTATGGGACTAGAAGTATTAAATCAGTCCATGCGTTGTGTACATATATATAGAGAGAGAGAGAGAAAGGTTAACATACAAAAAGTCTTATCGTACTTTACGTACGCGACAAGCGTAACCATCAGATCAGGGCCATAATCACGCATGGATCAGTTAATCACGCATGGGAGCAGTTATTTGGTGGTAATCACGCATGGGTATGTTAATCACGCACGTTATGATGGTAAAAAAATAATCACGTACGCACGTTATATATTTGGTCGCGTAGGTTAATGTATGTTAAGCAGTTTTGTACATTATAATTTCTCTCTCTCTCTCTCTATATATATATATATATAATAAAAATGATGTAACCAAAAAACACAAAGAGTTAAATGTCATTTTAGTCCTTATGGTTTGGGCCATTTTGCTAGTTTAGTCCAAATGTTTTATTTTTTGTCGTGGGTCCAAAAAGGTTTCACCATTGCCATTGTAGTCCACTGGGTTAACTTCATCCATTTTTTCTGTTAACGAGAAGGGCAATTCGGTTATTTTATATGTACTTCTGTTAACTAGAAAGACAATTCGGCCATATAAAATGACCGAATTGTCATTCTCGTTAATAGAAAAAATGAATGAAATTAATCCAGTGGACTAAAATGGCAACGGTTCAACCTTTTTGGACTCACAGACGAAAAATGAAAACTTTGGACTAAACTGACAAAATGACCCAAACCACAGGGACTAAAATGACATTTAACTCAAACACAAAAATGTAAAGTTTGTGTTTATTTAAAAACTCTAAAAAGTCTCAAAACCCTAGTTTAATCTTTGTGCTTTAAACTTAAGAAATAATTATTAGCACCTTTCGAAAAAGATTAGGGCTTCAGATTACTTTCGATTCATTCACGCATGATGAATAATTATAAAAGGATATTTGAATATTCTTATCTTTGATCGATGTGCAATTCATCGAACTTGCTAAAATGGTTGATTTACAGTTGTGGATTAGGGTTTTTTAAAAGGTGGTCGGTTGTGAATAATAGAGCTTGATGGGTAGGGTTCTTGGTTCAAGTCTGTGCACAGTTGCACACAAATAACATATATATATAATTAAGCATGCTGCATGCATATGTATTATCTTAAAATTGTTTCAAGTACTATGTACACATGTGGAAACAACCCTATAACAGCTTTATGCAATTCCAAGGTTATTGGAATTGCTATCAATTGTGTAATTTAAGAGAAGTTTTTTTTTTTTCTTTTCTTTTTATTTATGGAATTTGTCCTTTCTATTAATAATCGTTATAATGATTGACATAAATACATAATATTTAGGGCTAGGTAAGGAATAATAGTAATGATGGTTACTCGTTAGGTAGTTGATAATTCATGAATAAAATATAACAACCTAAATATAAAAATAAATATATAACAAAAAAGTTATGAAACAAATAAGCAAACATACCAATAATATCTCACTCCTACTAGCTAATCATACTCTTAAATAATATCTCACTCATACTAGCTAATCAAACTCTTAAGCATAACACTTTGTAGGTAGCTAAAAGTTATGGTAGCTAAATTGAACGACAATTTGGTAAATTTGGATCACTGACGACCACTAGAGTATTATCGTGTCACCAGCGGAACCACCCGATCGTATCTATCTTCATGGGGCATAATATCTATACACCAATTCAGGAGGAAACCCAATAAATATGGGAAAATCCCCTTGTGAGAATCGAACCCAGAACCTATTAGTCCTAAAGCCTTATCCCACCTACAAAATGCTACTAGGCTATAAAGCCATAGGATTCATCAAAATTATTACTGTGTACTTTTTTATGGTGTAATTAAACAAAAAGTTATGGTAGCTAAATTACACTATGTAACACCCCGTGTTTCGAAAGTCAAAGTTAAAGTCAACATTGAGGTCAAAGGAAGAAAAGATAGCTAATTGCGATCTGTTACTCCTTGCTCAATTACTGTTTTGACTTCTTTGACTTGTAGTTAATTTATTTATTTATTTGCGTTAGTTGTATTATGTGGAGTACTTATTAATAATCGAGGTTTAATTGTTATTTATCGCTTGTTTTATCGCTTTATCGCTTATCGCATCGCAATCGCAACCCGAGTTATGTGTTCTGGATATTGTTTTACGTGTGTGTGCTATTTATATGTTACTTGTGCATGTTTATTTATGTTTATGTTGTGGTGATCAATGGGAAACTCTATCGCATTGCAAAACTCAACGCATGAATCGAAACGACAAAAACTCAACACGCCGGACACCGGATCGAGTGGCCACTCGATCGGACAACCATCCGATCGGTGACCCACCCTATCCATTCACACTTTCCTTTTTGGGAAACCCTATAAATACCAACCTGTCACATCATTTGTGATGTGACAACTCTCACTTGACCCAGCCGCACTCTCAAGCTTCTTTCTCTCGATTTCTCGCGATTCTTGTAAGTTTCCAACCTAAATCTTGTACTTTCTTGATCTACACGCACTCCTCCACCTTTCTTTCTTTTGAATCTTAACTTTTAACCGAGGAATCACTAGATTTAAGGTGTTTTAGGATGATGTCATCATGGGGTTCCTATGAACTTCATGTTTGGGCTTCAATCCACCAAGAACACCTTAGATCTGAACGATTTCCACATGAATAAACAAAGATCTTGCATAGATCTGAACATATTCAAGGTGAAAAGGATTGAAAAATGGTTTTCAATCCTTGTTTGTTATGTTTACACATTGATTGCTGTCTACCTGCCTTAGCAACGATAGTACTATAGTTTGGACTCAGCATCTGTCATGGACATGGGTTATTAAGGATATTACTTCACGTGTTCGCAGTGGTGAACATGTGTTGCGCACTCGTTACTCGCAGTCAAATCGCAGTCATTGGTATTGATAGTATTTTTGTCGATAACTTACATGCTTCACATTATACGTGTACATGCTGGTTATGTGTAAACGATTTCAAACTCTATTATGCTATATCAAACTTGTATGCTCACCTTTACACTATGTGTATTGACCTTTATTTTAACGTATGTGACAGGTGTTTAGGATGCTATCTGCTAGGATGCTTGCTATGTGGAACCGAGTTAGGAAGAGTCTAGAAACAAACAAACAATTTATTTTACTTGAAATCTGAGTTGTCGGAACATGTTTTTGTTTGAAGAATATCTATGTCTGTAATAACTAGATTATCATATGGGTTATGGTATGGGACATAATATTTAAACTATTTGGTAATTTAGCCGTTATGGAATTTCTTTGAACAATCTGTTTCGCTCAGTGCCGCGCCCCGATGTTTCCGTCATCGGTTGGGGTGTGACAGATTGGTATCAGAGCCATAACTATAGGGAATTAGTCAAGATTCGACCTAGTCCGGGTCGATGTCTTAGAAACGACCTAGTCTATAGTTAAGTACCAACAGACCAACTTGTGCATACCCTTAGGGGTGTTGTACAAGCTTATTTGCTATTTCTCGCTATTCTCGCTTACGCTACACTATCACTGCACTCTAAATTTTCAAAATGAGCAACTGATTTAGTCGAGATTAGGTGTGAAAACCGCAAACTCTCGACCAAATCACTTGTTCGACCCGCATTTTTATCTATAAACACGAAAATTTGCGTTAATACAGGAGTGAAATCCGTACTTTAACGCAAATTTTCTTCTCCATTTTATAAAAATAGGAACAAAGTTGTTAAGTCAGGGGTGAAACCCAGACCTTGACGACTTATTCCGATCTCTATTTTGGTTTATAAAACTCTCACCAAAGTCTCGAGGGACTCCAACAATTTGAAGTCACGCTGTAGCTGGAAGGATGCATGCCATTCGCCCAAATTCGGGGCGAGAGCACAGTCCCGAAGGCCAAAGTGTGTACCAAAATTCCTTGTGAATAGTCGAACCACTTTGGGTAGTCGACGTCTATCAGCCGCAGACAATCTATCGCCGATTTTATGTGTTTCGATTCTGAGCCCACAACTGCTGACTCTGATATTCGTCGCTTTTACATGAATTTTATGTGTCTATGTGGCTCTATACGCTTATTTCTTAGCGTGTTGAGGTACTACTGGTTTCGATTTAACGCTTTTGCTTCGCACAACACACGACACACCGCTAACAACTCGCTACTTGTGGATAATCGCATGCTATGCTGCTCGATGTGTACTCGCTAATCGCAATCGCTATTCTCGAACGCGCGCGAACTTTGAATGATAGGTTTCTGTATCTGACTGCCTCTATGTTCCTTACGTTTCTTTTATGATTATGTGCTTATGTGCCTATGTGTTTATGTGTTACGTGATGGTGTTCCTAAGCTTAGCAGTATTAGGTGTGTGAGGTGAGATTCGATTATATTGTGTTTGAGTCCTGTGGCGATGTCTGTTGCAGACAATGTCGTCATCTGGATCCCTTCACTCCCGAACTGCTCGTCAAAATCAGAAGGACAAACGCCTTGCTGCTCTCGTCGCTAAGCAGATAGCGAAAGTTATCCCTCAGATCGTTAGCGACCTGCAAGAGAATACTAGCAAGTATTCTAAAGAGTCCAGGACAGATTCGCCAAAGTCTGTTTTTAGCTTTAAGCAGTTCAAAGCTTGCGGCCCGAAAGAATTTACTGGCGAAGATGGCCCTACGGCCTTATTCCAATGGTTTGACTCGATCGAGGTCACCCTACGCCAGAGTGGCTGTCCTGATAATCTCTGCACTCTGAATGCCACCGACGTCTTCCAATCCCGCACTTTAGACGGGTGGACGGCCGAGAGAAACAAACGCAGAAATGATGCAGCTTATGGTTTGACATGGGATGAGTTGAAGAACGTCATGTTGGAAGAGTTCCGCCCTCCCCATGAGCGCCAAAAGTTGGAGGACGAATTCTGGCATATCAAGCAGAAGGATGGTGACAATGCTGCTCTGACTGCTCGCTTCAAGCAGCTCTGCATAATCTGTCCTGATCAAGTCAAGACTCCCGATGTGACAATCAAGAAGTATATTCGAGCTCTGCCAGATTGTGTTGCAGACTTTGTGCATGCTGCAAAACCAGCAACAATTGAGGAAACTTATCTGCTCACCGCTGAGATCAACGACAAGCGAGTCAAGGCTGGTGTCTGGGACAAAGCCTCGAAGAATTTGCATCAAGCTACAACCGCTGCAACTACTGAAACCGCCACCGCTCCTCAGTCATCAAAGTCCTCTCATCGCAAGAGGAAGAACAGCAACTCCAGCAACAAGAACTGTGTTGTCACTACCGCTGCTCCACTTCAAGCGGTACCAGCTCAGCAACAACCGCAACACTGACCAGCTGCAGCACCAGCTACCTATGCACCGCCTGCAAAGCGTGCATATACTGACCCTCACCCTGCCTGCCCGACATATACCTATCATCACCCAGTGGGTATCTCCTGCAGATTTTGTGTGCATTGCAACATGTACGGCCACTTCACCGCAAACTGCCGTACCGGTCCTCGCCATGCTACCGCTCCAGCTGCTGCTCAACAAGCTCTACTCACTGCCCCTCAAGGCCAGCAAGCGGCTCCTGCACCTGCGATCAATGCAAGAGTTTGCTTTGCATGTGGAGATCCTAACCACTTTGTGAACATGTGCCCGAATCGAGTGGTGAAGCAAGAGCCACAACAGCAGCAGCCCCAACAACAACAACAGCAGTAGCAACAACAGCAAGCAGCACGCGCCCGAACCTTCAACATCAATGTGCGCCAGGCTCAGGCTGACAACAACGTGGTCAATGGTACGTTCCTTGTGAATGGTATATATGCTTCGTGTTTGTTTGATACTGGAGCCGATAACTGTTTTATGTCGTTTGAATTCGAAAAGCTCCTTAATCATAAGTGCGCCCATCTCCCCTCGTCGTTCGATATCGAAGTTGCCACCGGAAGAACCGTTGCCATCAATTATGTTCTTCGTGATTGTACTCTCGAACTCAACAATCACATCTTCCCTATCGATCTCATTCCGATGCAGCTCGGAAGTTTTGACGTCATAGTAGGCATGGACTTTCTTCGTGAAAACCATGCTGAAGTTGTGTGCTTCGATAAGATGATTCGATTCTCGCTTGCTAATTGTGATTTATTATGTGTTTATGGTGAAACTGCTTCGAAGGTCTCAAGCTCATGTCATGTGTCCAAGCTAGCAAGTATCTCCACAAGGAATACAGAGCTGTCTTGGCTAACATTGTGGTAGCGGAGAAGGAAAAGAAAGGTAATTCTAGAGTGAACGAAGTTCCCGTGGTTCGTGGATTTCCTCAGGTATTTCCCGATGAACTTCCAGGTCTTCTGCCAAGTCGTGATATCGACTTTCGTATCGACCTCATTCCTGGAGCCAATCCCGTTGCTAGAGCTCCTTATCGACTCGCTTCGTACGAAATGCGCGAACTCTCGAGTCAGCTCCAGGAACTGCTTAATAAAGGCTTTATTCGCCCTAGCACCTCTCCTTGGGGCGCACCAGTCCTTTTCGTCAGAAAGAAGGATGGGTCGTTCTGGATGTGCATCGACTACAGGGAATTGAATAAGCTAACAATTAAGAATCACTATCCCCTGCCTCGAATCACAGATTTGTTTGATCAGCTACAAGGTGCTTCATGTTTTTCAAAGATCGATCTACGCTCAGGCTATCACCAACTACGCATCAAAAAGGAGGATATACCTAAAACCGCTTTTCGCACTCGATACGGCCACTATGAGTTCGTTGTTATGCCTTTTGGTTTAACCAATGCACCCGCAGTTTTCATGGATATGATGAATCGCGTGTGTAAACCATTTCTTGACCGCTTCGTCATCGTGTTCATCGATGATATCCTGATCTATTCCAAGTCGAAAGCCGAACACGCGCAGCATCTACGTTTGGTTCTCGAGCTACTCCAAGGGAATCGACTCTATGCCAAGTTCTCCAAGTGCGAATTTTGGCTAGAGGAGGTTCAATTCCTCGGTCATATTGTCAATAGTCAAGGTATTCATGTTGATCCAGCGAAGATTGAAGCTGTTAAGAGTTGGGTTACGCCTAAGAACCCGTCTGAAGTCCGTTCTTTTCTCGGACTAGGGGCTATTATCGCCAATTTATCGAAGGATTATCAAAGATCGCCGTGCCGCTTACTTCTCTCACGCATAAAGACAGATCCTTTGTTTGGGGAACTGAACAAGAGTCTGCCTTCCAAACCCTCAAGCATATGATTTGCAATGCTCCCGTCCTTGCTTTACCCGACGGAAACGATGACTTCGTTGTCTATTGCGATGCTTCGAACCTTGGTCTTGGTTGTGTTCTCATGCAACGAGACAAGGTTATCGCTTACGCATCTCGTCAGCTCAAGATCCACGAGAAGAACTATACAACCCACGACCTCGAGCTAGGCGCAGTTATTTTTGTGTTGAAGATTTGGCAACACTACCTTTATGGTACAAAGTGTACGGTCTTCACCGACCATAGGAGCCAACAACACATTTTCAGCCAGAAAGAACTTAATATGCGTCAACGCCGATGGGTAGAACTTCTCAACGACTACGACTGTGAGATTCGTTACCACCCTGGCAAAGCAAATGTCGTTGCCGACGCCCTCAGCAGACGAAGCTATTTGCATAGCGTTCATAATGTCCAAGCCCAGCATCATCTCGAAACTCTCATCCGCGAAGCCCAACATGCTTGCTTTGCCGAGCGAACTTTGAAGAAGGAAAGGATTCTCAACGATGGAGCCCAGCTAGTGAATAAGTCGAATGGGATATTCCATTATCTGGACCGAATTTGGATCCCTAAGCGGACCGACTTACGACAGATTTTGATGGACGAAGCCCACAAATCCCGATATTCTATTCATCCCGGTGCCGATAAAATGTACCAGGACCTTCGCTACAAGTACTGGTGGTCGGGCATGAAGAGAGATATCGCTCTCTATGTTTCAAAGTGCCTGACTTGCTCGACAGTCAAGGCAGAGCACCAAAGACCCTCCGGCTTGCTCGTCCAACCCGAGATTCCCATGTGGAAGTGGGAGAGCATTGCCATGGACTTTATAACGAAACTCCCGCGCACGCCATCAGGTCATGACAGCATCTGGGTTGTCGTTGACCGCTTGACCAAATCTGCTCATTTCTGCCGATACGAGAAGACTACAGGGTAGACAGATTAGCCCGAATCTACACCAATTAGATCATTTGTCGACATGGGACGCCTCGCGACATCATCTCTGACCGCGATGGTCGGTTTACCTCGCGCCTTTGGGAAACGTTTCAATCCGCTCTCGGTACTACGCTTAATCTAAGTACCGCTTTTCATCCCCAAATTGACGGTCAGACTGAAAGAACGATTCATACCCTTGAAGACATGCTCCGTTCGTGTGTCATAGATTTCGGTGGTAGTTGGGACGCATACCTACCTCTAGTCGAATTTTCGTACAATAACAGTTATCATTCCAGCATTCAAATGGCACCGTTTGAGGCATTATACGGAAGAAGATGTCGGTCGCCTATTATGTGGCATGAGATCGGACACTCGCAATTAACCGGTCCCGAGCTATTGCAAGAAACAACTGACAAAATCCTCCAAATTCGAGACAATCTGCTGAAAGCTAGGAGTCGTCAGAAAAGTTACGCCGATAGACGACGCAAGCCCCTTGAATTTGACGTTGGCGACCATGTACTCCTAAAGGTATCACCTTGGAAGGGTGTGGTCAGATTCGGCAAGAGAGGGAAACTCGCGCCTCGATATGTTGGACTCTTTGAGATTCTGGAAAGGATCGGAAAAGTGGCCTACAGACTCGAACTACCGGAGGAACTTAGCAACGCCCACCCGACTTTCCATGTGTCGAACCTCAGAAAGTGCTTGGCTGAGCATGAATTGTATGTACCACTTGAGGATCTTCAAGTGAATGAAACACTACACTTCATGGAAAAGCCTGTCGAGATCATTGACCGCCAAACCAAGCAGCTCAGATGCTCACGCATTCCCATTGTGAAGGTTCGATGGGAAGGCAAACGAGGCGCAGAGTTCACTTGGGAACTCGAAAGCGACATGAAGTCGAAGTACCCGCAATTGTTAGTTACGGCTAAAGCCTAATTTCAGGACAAAAATCCCTTAAGTAGGGGAGGCTGTAACACCCCGTGTTTCGAAAGTCAAAGTCAATATTGAGGTCAAAGGAAGAAAAGATTGCTAATTGCGATCTGTCACTCCTTGCTCAATTACTGTTTTGACTTCTTTGACTTGTAGTTAATTTATTTATTTATTTGCGTTAGTTATATTATGTGGAGTACTTATTAATAATCGAGGTTTAATCGCTATTTATCGCTTGTTTTATCGCTTTATCGATTATCGCATCGCAATCGCATTCGCAACCCGAGTTATGTGTTTTGGATATTGTTTTACGTGTGTGTGCTATTTATATGTCACTTGTGCATGTTTATTTATGTTTATGTTATGGTGATCAATCGAAACGCAATCGTAACGCTATCGCAATCAAACCGCAGACGCTAAACATAAGTTAATTAAGATGATTGTATGTTAGATATAGTAGTTGGGATTAATGGGAAACTCTATCACATCGCAAAACTCAACGCACGAATCAAAACGACAAAAACACAACACGTCGGACACCGGATCGAGTGGCCACCCGATCGGACAGCCATCCGATCGGTGACCACCCTATCCATTGACACATTCCTTTTTGGGAAACCCTATAAATACCAACCTGTCACATCATTTGTGATGTGACAGCTCTCACTCGACCCAGCCGCACTCTCAAGCTTCTTTCTCTCGATTTCTCGCGATTCTTGTAAGTTTCCAACCTAAATCTTGTACTTTCTTGATCTACACGCACTCCTCCACCTTTCTATCTTTTGAATCTTAACTTTTAACCGTGGAATCACTAGATTTAAGGTGTTCTAGGATGATGTCATCATGGGGTTCTTATGAACTTCATGTTTTGGCTTCAATCCACCAAGAACAACTTAGATCTGAACGATTTCCACATGAATAAACAAAGATCTTGCATAGAACTGAACATATTCAAGGTGAAAAGGATTGAAAGATAGTTTTCTAACTTTCTTTCAACTCTTTTACACTCAATGCACTCAAAACCGATAGAATCGGAGCTTGTTCTGATCTTCTACTCCTTCTTAGTGATGTGTTGGTCCAAGATCTGGATTCTATCCAAGAGATTACTGATTTCGGGTTAAACATGAAACACCGTGTCGAACAGTTAACTGGTCGGACTAGGGTGGTTCCTGTCCGATCGGGTCACTAAGTCTGGACGAGGTTTCTGTTGTTCGCACATTATCGTACCGTCTCGAGAAAACCGCAAACTATCAAAACAGCCAAGTGTAAAGACGATCAGGTCGACTGGGACGGATTGCCGTCTGATCGGACAGCCATCCGATCGGACAGCCACCCAATCGGCTTGCACCTTGGCCCCACACTTAACTTTTATTTCAACTTTTGAGGTTTTGAACATCGAACGGATTGTCGTCTGATCGGATTACCATCCGATCGGATTACCACCCGACCATGTGATGTTTGGACTTCAACACTTAAACAATTTTCAACATATTCAATACATTACTAGTTCCAACGGATTTCCACCCGATCGGCAGACTATCCGATCGAGTGACAACACTGCTGTGAACTTGTTCTCTGAGAAATGTCCCGCCGAACGGATCGTCGTCCGATCGAGCCGCCGTTCGATCGACAGACCTGGAAGGTAGAGATACTTCTCTGTTTTCAAAATGCTATAATGGAAACTTCAAGTACAAACCATCATACACAAACACATCCTTACCAAACAGGGTGACAATCCAATCGAATGGCCATCCGATTGGATGACCATCCGAACGGATTGCCACCCGATCGACTGGCCATCCGATCGGATTGCCATCCGATCGGATTACCATCCGACCCTTGGTATCATTGCACCGTTTTACGCGCCGCTTATCGTTTATGCTATCGTTACTGTTCAGGCTAATCTCTTCCAGCGCTCCCTTCAATCCAAGATAGTGTTTAATTGTTAAGCATGATCTGTGAGTATACTTGATCCCTTTTTGCTTTATGCACATTTGGGTGTTACATACGTTATCTATATTCAAATCACATCAAACACACAACGGAAACAAAATTTATACGCTAACCACTATTGCATGTTATACGTGACTCGATGAATGCCTGTTTGTTATGTTTACACATTGATTGTTGTCTACCTGCCTTAGCAACGATAGTACTATAGTTTGGACTCAGCACCTGTCATGGACAGGGGTTGTTAAAGATATTACTTCACGTGTTCGCAGTGGTAAACATGTGTTGCGCACTCGTCACTCGCAATCAAATCGCAGTCATTGGTATTGATAGTATCTTTGTCGATAACTTACATGCTTCACATTATACGTTGTACATGCTGGTTATGCGTAAACGATTTCGAACTCTATTATGCTATATCAAACTTGTATGCTCACCTTTACACTATGTGTATTGACCTTTATTTTAACGTATGTGACAGGTGTTTAGGATGTTATCTGCTAGGATGCTTGCTATGTGGAACCGAGTTAGGAAGAGTCTAGAAACAAACAAACAATTTATTTTACTTGAAATCTGAGTTGTCGGAACATGTTTTTGTTTGAAGAATATCTATGTCTGTAATAACTAGATTATCTTATGGGTTATGGTATGGGACATAATATTTAAACTATTTGGTAATTTAGTCGTTATTGAATTTCTTTGAACAATCTGTTTCGCTCAGTGCCGCGCCCCAATGTTTCCGTCATCGGTTGGGGTGTGACACACTAAATGTATTATCTTTTATTATGATATAATTTTTTTAAAGAATATTAACGAATAAAAAAATATAATCATTTAAAAAAGTTGAGAAAAATTATTTAAAAGTTAAAAATATGTTTTAAAAGAATGTATCATATTTTTTAAAAGTTAATATTACTTAAAGAATTAGAGTGATGTAAAATTATATTTTTGTCTCCTTATATGTATTATTATTAGGGTGGAGGGTATCATTCGATTATTTTAGGGTGTTTCAGTTACCGTCTAGCCAATAATATCATGCCATGTCAAATTCTCATTCTCACTCCCCATTTTGCACTCAATCACTGGCAATAATTCAAACGCTATTAGGGTGTTTGAGTTATATATTTTTTAATTATTCATAAATCAATCCCACTCAAACAATCGATGAGTATACACCGAACAAGACATTCACCGATCACCGAAAAGGGGGCGGCGACCATTCACCGTGCGGTGAAAACAACTTCCCGAAGGGGTCCCCGACATCATACCGTCCACCCTTATATATTATTAAAAACTATACTAATTTTCTTATTTAACAATATCATGAAGAAATCATAATTGAGGCATATATATATTTCTTATGACTCAATCATGGTTTTATTTTTATTAATCAAAAAGAAGATAAGTATAATTGATTTAAATACTTATACAAATTTAAATGATATATTAAGCCCCACCATTTTAGAAAATCTGTCTCTCGCCATACATGATTATATAACACATTACAACCGCGTTAAGTTTGCAGTTAGCAAACTATCAAATTACACAAAGATGAACTTCTATTGTGTATAAACCAGACATCGATCTTAAAGAAAAAAAATACCTAATCTATACTATATAAGCAACAATATATGCTGAGATTCGTGGTAAAAAATATATATGATGATTCAACCATTTTGTATTAATATTTATCTAGATCTATTAAGATATCATATAAGTCCTAAAGGGAGTGGGGGTCATGATTGAGACATGATTCGTCACCTAGGAAAATGAATGAAAGGCTACACCACCCCCTTGCTTGATCTATCATGGTTTGCATGGATTAAACCATGACAACCATGGTCCTCCTTTTCATTTTTTAAGAAATCATTTCTTTTTTCTTTATACAAAGATAAATTAAAATATATAATAGGCTAATGGTTTGGATCATGACCACACCCTTAGGGTAATGGTTTTGGATGGTGGATTAGAGGTGGATGACATGACACTGATGTGCAGGGTTATGGTGGTTATTATGGTAATGACCACACCCTAATAAAAATGGAAACTACACGTTAGTAAGGAATTTGTGAAGAGGTAGTGTTAATAATAAGGTAAACATGCGGCTTCAAAGTTAGTTTAATTTTAACCCATGGCTTTATAATGTAGTGACATCTTGGGTTGAAATAAGGCTTGGGACCAATAGGTTCCAGGTTCGATTCCCTCAATGGGGTTTTTTTCATATTTATTGGGGTTTCTCCTGAATTGCTGTATCTGTAATTATGCCTAGTGAAGATGGATATGATCGAGTGATTCCTTTGGTGGCACAATGATAAATTTGCTGTTAAAATAAAAAAAGTTTAATTTTTGAGGTGTATACAATCCAATTTAAGCAAATTTTCCAAACCGTTAGAGATGGCCTTTGTAACAACAATGAAAACCACACTTTAATTATAATTTTGTGGAGATTTTATGATAAGAATAGAATAAACATGTTGTTTCAAACTAACTGAGGTATTCCCGGTTTCTAGACCAAATCGTTGGCGATGTTTCTTCATCATCATCCTTGTTAATAAAAAACAAACCACTAAGAATTGAAACCGAACTAAGCCAAACCGTAACTAATGCTTTTAAGTTTTTGACTTCAGCTTGTTTCACACTTTGGAAATTACATTTCGCATATTCATATATCGACAAGCACTTAACTAATCACAAATTCACATGTCAATTTTCTATTTACAGGTTGAAAAATATGAACACAAAGTTATAGATTACTGATGAGAACGACATAACATAAATACAAAACAAGAACATGAATTATATGTCAGAAATTAGTTCAAAGGCTAGGAACACGTACAAAACAAAAACTTGAACTATTCTTTTTTTTCTTACGACACAAGAATTCAATCCGGATTCTTGGATTTTTCCAACAAAATCATATACACATTTATCTATATATAAGAGAAAAGAACTTCAACAATAAATCTGAATATATCGTTACGACATGCTTATTTCTACCCAAATTTCGATATGAATTTTATTTAAAATCGATGTGCCGAAACTTGCGGCCGAAATGGTGATATATAAAATTATTTAGTTATGTAAGATCTGCTGATGATGAAAGCCAGAACCAAGTGAACCATCTTCCCTGTCTAAAGAAATAAGTTGAAGGCTTAAAGGCTTCTCAAACAACCACCCAAAGTGATGGAACAGACCGCTGCTTCAAAGAATAGAAGAATAGAAGTACAAGTGGTGGATTGTCAAAATACTGGTCAACATGTCAATAGCCAAGTCAACAAAAGTCACAGTTGAAGACTAGAGACCAAGTCAACAAGACCAGAAGTACTGGATTCCAAAAGTGTTGGAATCCTTCTAGCAGTTTTGACAATCCAACTATTTTCTCTTTGTTTACAGTATTTTCAATGTAAAAGTACCCTTTGTAACAATCCAACAGTTTTGTTAACTACTAGCAATTACACCATTAATTAGGTTGTTCAGGATCATTTTCATGGTGACATCACAAGTAGTTCTCTCCTCCTAGATAGTTCATCACCTTCAATGTAATAGTTAACACTTAGAGCCAAAAGGCATAAGAACTAAGTGAGAGAGAGATCACATGGTGAGGGGGTACATTATGTACTATTTGATTGTATTGTAAGCATCTGAATGAAATGAAATCATTATGCAATCATTTCATAATCCAGTTGTGTTGATAATGATGTGTGTTTGTATTAACTGTTTAGATTGAATTTCCATATATGTTTTAATGTTTAATCAAACACACACTTCACACTCTCACTGAATTAATTTCACCGTTGATTCAGAAGATAAACTAGCTCATATTGATCACTGACTGGGTGATCAAAGGACTTGAGAAGAATTAGACCAGTCGAAACATTCAATTGTTTTGATACTCTATTTTCTAAGAAAAAACTTAATATAATTCAGAGAGATGTCAATCACTCATGATCCTCACAAGACTGGATCGGCAAACAAGCCTCCGATGCTCGTTCGTCATGAATCCAGAATGTGGCAACGAAGGATAGGTCACCACTTATCCCAGCAGAACACAGGTTGCTAGAGTGTCTGTCGTATACGACCCTCATGTTCCCTGTGTACTGAGTACCGAAAGACCAGATGTTAATATTCCTAAGAAACCCACATATTACTCTGAGCAGGATTTCCAAAAGTTGGAGCTCGATGCTAAGGCATTCAGGATGTTGGCCATGGCCTTACTCAACAAAATCTATGCTGGATTGATCCACTGTGAGAATGCCAAAGAGTTGGAATATTTGAATGAACAATTTGGTGGTACAAATGAGGTACAAAAAACAACATAGAAATTCTGAACCAACAATACGAAACATTTTACCCATATTAAGGGAGAATCTCTGACTCAAAAGTTTGAGCGGTTTAACTGCCTAATCAGTGAGTTAAGGCTTGCAAATCAAACTTATACAAATTCTGCTCTGAGACAGATTTATGAGATCTCTTCCTGATAAGTGGGATACAACTGCGTATGTGTTGAGAAACTCTGTTGGATTTAAAGAGATGACTCTGACACAACTTCATGAAAAACTTCTCACTTATGAGAGAAGGCTTGATTAGAGACAGAAATTGATGTTCTCAGAAAAATTGTTGATGATTACACATATGGTAACACAACCCTGATGAGTTATTAATCCAACAATGCAAATAACTTGGGTTATAATCACTTTGTTGTTATAACTACTGGTTTCAACTCTCTATTTAACTTATCGCATACCGTAAACTGAAATTTTTGCTTTAAGAATGAATGGTCAAAACCTGTGGATCCAATGGATCAAGAAGAATTTGATATCCTTGACCAATTTGCCCTGTTAAGCTTCAAAACTAATCAATTTTACAACAAAACAGGGAGGCTGTTTCCAAGATTGGTAGGTAGAGGGAAATTTGAAAGAGATAAATCAAGAGTAGAATGCATGAATCCCACTCTAGATTTCTCAGCATTTGTCACATATCCCAGTTCATGAAGACAATTAAATTCTCAAAAATCACAACAAAGTATTTTTAACATTACCCCTCATCCAAACACACTAGCTACAACCCATTCCTCTCAGACACCCATGTCAACGCCTGATCAATTTGCTTATCTACCAAGTCAAAATCAGTATTCACAAGCCATAATGTCACATATACCCTCATATGGCTTCATATCTACACCAACTATGTCACAGACACATGCACTAGTAGTTTCTCAAACTACCGATTGCCCTACACCAGACTCGAGTCACCAAAGTTTCTTCACTCAAAACTTTGTTGACTGCAACAATATGTTTGATGTTGTATCCAACAGTAATCTTACTATGTTTGCAGCAGATTTCAAGCAACATGCAATCACAAATGGACTCATTAAATCTGAGGATTTACCTAAGTGAAAACTTATCTATAAGATTCCAGAAGAAACTACTGGTAAATCCTTAGAAGTCATGTATGCTAATATGGCACTTGTTTCCACAAATTAAATCATCAAGAATGGATTCTCTCACCTTGATAGCCCATGGTATGTTAATAGTGGGGGGGGGGGTTCTAGACATATGACAGGTTGTAAAAATATTCTTTCTCATTTTAGAGCCTATGGTGGATCAGATATATCCTTTGAAAATGATTCTAAAGAAAAAAAAAATCATTGTGTCTAGAGAGGTAAATGCTGGAAAACTGAAATTTGAATATGTCTACCTTGTGAATAATTTGAAATTTAACCTCCTTATTGTGTCACAAATGTGTGATAAAGGATATGGCACATTCTTCACTAAAAAATCTGGTAAAACTGTTGGTCCTAAACTTTTGGAGAAAATAGAGTGTCTAATTGCCAATGATGCTCAACTTGTAGCCAACAGGAGTGGAAATATGTATGTAGTTGATATGCTAAAAAATAACTCTATGCCACAAACTGTATGTCTATTTTCTCAAGGCATCTGCAAAAGAAACTGAACTCTGGCATAGGAGGTTGGGTCATATCAACTTACATACAATTAATGATATATCCAAGCAAGGACTTGTAAGAGGACATCCTAAGAAATAATTCAAATGTGATCAACATTTTATTTCTTGTCTTAAAGTAAAACAACATAAAGTCTCCTATAAGTCCATTGAAGAATCCAAAACCACAGGATGTCTTCAAATGCTTCATCTTGATCTATTTGGGCCAGTTAAGATAATGAGTGTAGCCAAAAAGAGATATTGTTCAGGCATTGTTGATGACTATTCAAGATTCACTTGCACTTATTTCTTACACTCCAAAGATGAAATTGTTGAGATTATAAAGAACTTCATTGTGATGGCAGAGAAACAATATGATCTCCCTGTGAAAATTCTCAGAAGTGACAATGGAGTTGAATTCAGAAATCACCCACATAACACATTCTGTGAATCTAAAGGGAATTGTAAGACAATTCAGTGTGCCTAGATCTGCTCAGCAAAATGGGGTGGTAGAAAGGAAAAATAGAATCTAATTGAAGCTACAAGAGCCATGCTAGCTGATTCTGGCCTACCACTTTCCTTTTGAGCAGAAGCAGTTAATATTGTTGGGTGTGTGCAAAAAAGGGGTTCTAATCAATCAAAGACATCAAAAGACCACATATGAAATGCTCTATAAGATCAAGCCACAAATTTCCTTCTTCAGAGTATTTGCATGTCCATGTTCATCTTGAATTTGAAAGATTCCATATCAATATTTGTTGCTAAGGTAGACTGTGGATATTTCATTGGGTACTCTTCAACTGCAAAATCCTATAGAGTGTTCAACTCCAGAACAAAAGTGATAGAAAAGATATTGAATGTAAAGTTCAATGAGTTGTCAACACGCAAAATACCTGCTAATCTTGCTAAATTATTTGATCCGGGAATTCTAAAATTCGAGTCAAGAAATGATCCAGCGGCTTCCAGTGTTAATCAAACAACTGAAAATACAATAGTAGATTACAGAACAGATGTTTTCATACAACCATTGTCATCCATGAAGAAGAAGGACCAATCTTCTGAAAACAACTTTGACTTTGGCACAGTAGTTCCATCACTTGCTGATGACTCGTATGAATTTTCACCTACCAGTAGTTCTGAGACTCAAACTACTGGTGTATCGAAAACTGCTGATAACCCATTTATTGAACCTCTTGGTCCAATGCCACCACCACCCATATACCATGATATTCATAAGTAATTATATTATATTATATATAGCATATCCACATCGTCTTATCGATTATAATGAAGCAGACAATTTGTCTTTTTTAGATGTGGTGCTAATTTTAATATTTCTCTAGAACCCTTATAATCACTCCGCTCCATGGTCAGACCATGATGACCACCGTGAATGATGTTGATCTTCTTGAATACACGAGCCTCGTTCTTCAAATCATTATGCATGATTGTTTCAGGGTCTAATCATAGTATCGACCATGGAGTTGCTGATATATTGTATAACTAAAATGTTGGCGATCCATCCACAAAAGTAACGTAAAATCATATTTTATGAACATGATTGTATTTTAAAGTAACACCTAACATATATGAGGTTATAACGTCACTAAAAAACAATTTATAATACTTACCTATTTAACAATATATATTTGTGTGCATGGCTATGTACTTGTGTGTATTTTACCAAGAATTATGGGACATGTTAACATATATGAAGGTATATATATTTTGGACAAATTATATGCACACATTTATCAATTTTTGAAAGTCTTCAATCAATAGTGACTTGACTTTTATATTCACCTATTATATATAGAGGCCGGTTAACGTACAATATTTTTTAATGTAGGAGTTTACGTTGTGAAATTAAGCACCTTGTAAAACTCAAAACCCTAATCACGCATGTTAAAAACCATAATCACGAATGTTGAAAACCATAACATGCTTCATTACCTAATTATAACATGTTTCATTACAAAAGTATAACATGCGTGATTATGGTTTTTCAACATGCGTGATTATGGTTTTTCACAGCGTACGCTCGCACGTTAAGCAATATTGTATTTTACACTTTCACTATATATAGGGTTAGGTTTATTTGTGAACAAACCCCTTAATAGTGAACTGTATGAACTAATCCTAGCCCTTGATTATCAATACACAAGTGTAAATTAATGGCCAAAATTTAATGATGAAAATACACTAGTATTATTTTACTATTTGATGATGTAAATCAATGGCCAGAATTTATTCACTCGGTTCACAAATACACTAATGTTCACTCCCGAACCCCGCCATATATATATATATATATATATATATATATATATATATATATATATATATATATATATATATATATAGGGTGAGGTTCTAGAGTGAACACTAGTGTATTTGCGAACTGAGCGAACAAATCCTGGCCATTGATCTACACACATGTATGGCCAGGATCTCATCATCAAATCGTAAAATACACTATGTATTTCAACATCAAATCATGGCCATTGATCTAAACATGTGTATGGCCAGGATTAGTTCACTCAGTTCGCAAGCTACACAGTGTTCACTCTTGAACAGTGGCGGAGCTTGACCAAAAGTTTCAAGGGGGCGGAAAGTCATAAGACCCAATTTATATATTGTATAAATATTTAGTCAAAATAATTGGGGGGACAATCCTATATAATTTTAAAATTTTCGGACGAAAAATAGGAAATTTTATACTACTAACTGATACATTGGGGGGGGGGGGGTGCACCCCCCACTTTACACTATGCTCCGCCTCTGCTCTTGAACCTATTCCTATATATATATATATATATATATATATATATATATGGTAGGAGTTGGTGTAACACCCCCAAAATACCACCTGCGGAAACCCTCGCGAGGCGTGTTACACATCAGAGTCTGAGCCACCAATCACATTGAACCAGTAGAAAATACTTAATAAAACATGTTATCAATTCAATAATGTCGAGTAGCGGAAGCATATAATAAATTGTTTTGTAATCGTTTCATAATAACTCAAAACCAAAGTGTCAATACTAGTAATCTCAAAGCTTCGATCCATGACAACTCCAGCACTCCCAGATAGCAAGTCCATGTTTCCAGTATTAATGACCTACAAGCATGCAAACAAGTGTGTCAGACTACGCTGGTGAGTTCAAGGTGTTGTTACGCGTGGTGTTACCAGATAGATGTTAATACGATTCGATGATATGTTACGATGTTGCTCAAGTTAGATTACCCAGGGACTACGCCCTTACGTAACCGAGGAGTGTGCCTCTAAGCAACCCACTATGTTGTTCGGTTAGTTACCCTAGGGGAACCGCCCTTACGTAACCGAGGAGTGTGCCTCTAAACAACCATAGCGAAAACCCAGATAATTAGTACCTAATAGCGCTATCAACTAATTACCCCCATTGCCCTCCAGGCAATAACCAAAACCGATTAAATTGTTTACCCGATGTTTCCCGTCCAATGTTTACCAGTTGTCCCAAACCACCGGGACGCATGCTTGAGAAAATGCAATGAACTCACCTGGGGTTGCTCGGTATGATTCACACAGTTCAATTAAGTTATAGAGCGATTAACCACGTCCTACCACAGTTATCATACCAATCAGATTCGTATTCAAGTATTGCACATAAGTTCTACACGTATTATAACAGGTTGTACAAGTATTCAACATTGTATTCCACGTAAACAATCACGTAAACTAGCAGAGTCCAAGTGTCAGCCCAATCAGTTGGGCTCGTATTAGTGTGCAGGCCCAACAGTGTGTACGTATGCATGGTCTCGAGTCGAGACCAGAGATCTCGAGTCGAGACTAGACGGTCTCGGGTTGTACTGGTTTCACAGTCTCGAGTCGCAACAAGGGTCGTTTCGGTTTGTCATGGTCCGGTTACGAGTCGCAACGGGACTCGCAACCGTGGTCTCGGCTCGTGCGGTTGTGCGGTCTCGAGTCGCAACGGGACTCGCAATCACGGTTTCGAGTTGTGCTGCTGTGTGACGGTGTGAGGTCTCGAGTCGTAATAGGAGATTCCGACTCGCAATCCGTGTCGCAATCAGTGCACGTAACAACTTTCCTGATTTCCTTATTTGCATCATAATCAATTCCGTAAAAACAGTTAACAACTTTGGCAGTTTCGAATTTAGATCAAATCTGTTATTATTTCACAATCAACCATATTCAAACTGTTCATGCCCTATTCAAGAACATACATCTTAATCATTCACATAGATTCTTAAACGCGACCATATAAATTCAGCCGATTATACCTATCCGTTCGGTTGTAAGCAGGCAATTCTGATTTAACATAGGTAAACAGCCGGTTAACAAGCATCATATCCGATTAGATACAAACATACAAACATGGCCGATTCATGAACATTAATAGTTAACATCATAATCAAACATACTATCATGCAACAATACTCACAAGAACATTCATATAACAGCCGATTCCTCAACAATATTCAAACCAACAATAAACATATCAATTACTAACCGAATTAGAGAAGAGACAAGAATGATCCTCGGTTGTAGGGTGTGGGTGTGTCGCCGGGTTCCAAGTAGCCGAGAGGGAGAGAGAGAGTTCTTTAGGGTTTGTGTGTTTGTGTTGTTGTAACAATGAGAGAACAAAACCCCCCTATAGTGTTTACATGTTTAAGAAGGGTGGGCCGACCCCTACTTGGGCCGTCCCCAAGGTCTCGAGTCCAACCACATGGACCGAATGGGTTGTGTAGGCAAGTGGGTTGGAGTTTGGTCCGTTTATATAACATTCAAGTTCACACAATCAGTTCAAATATTCACACAAAGTTCAAGCGAGTTATCCTAGGTTGGGTTCAAAATACGAGTTGTCACAGTATCCCCAACTAAAAGGAAATTTCGTCCCGAAATTTGGTACGCACTCACTAACGTAAGCTATATAAGTTAAGGCTAGGTAGGTTACATCGTTTGCTGGTTTTCCTGGGGTGTCACATCCTCCCCAACTTGAATGGGAATTTCGTCCCGAAATTCGCTAGTTGCCTCAACACTAGGTCCGCTAGGTTCTGACTGGTCTTCGGGGAACAAATGTGGATACTTAAGTTTCATCTGGTCCTCGCGTTCCCACGTGAACTCTGGACCCCGTCTTGAGTTCCAACGAACTCTCACAATCGGTATGCGGCTGTGCTTACGAACTTTGACTTCCCGATCCATAATTTCAATTGGTTCCTCGACAAACTGCAATTTGTCATCTATCTTTAGCTCTTGGAATGGTACTACTAGTGTTTCATCAACCAAACACTTCTTTAACTGCGATACGTGAAATACATCATGGACATTACCCAACTCAGTAGGTAATTCCAACCTGTAGGCCACCTTTCCAATCCGTTCTAAAATTTTGAATGGTCCTACATAACGAGGGTTTAGTTTGCCGCGTTTCCCAAAACGTACCACACCCTTCCAGGGTGAAACCTTTAACATGACGCGGTCATCAACTTCGAATTCCAGCGGTTTACTACGCTTGTCAGCGTAGCTTTTCTGACGGTCGCGAGCTGCGGCCATACGGTTTCTGATCTGCACAATGCTTTCTGATGCTTCAAGGACAAACTCAGGGCCTGTGATCTGGCTGTCACCCACCTCATGCCAACAGAGAGGTGAGCGACATTTTCGTCCGTATAGTGCTTCGAACGGAGCTGCCTTAAAGCTTGAATGGTAGCTGTTGTTGTAGGAGAATTCTATCAACGGTAGGTGCTTCTCCCACCCTTTTCCAAAGTCGAGTACGCATGCCCGAAGCATATCTTCGAGTGTTTGTATGGTGCGCTCACTTTGACCATCCGTCTGCGGGTGATAAGCGGTACTCATGTCGAGTTGGGAACCAAACGATTTATGCATAGACTGCCATAACTCTGAAGTGAAACGCGGATCACGGTCCGAAATGATAGAAGTTGGCACTCCATGCCTAGAAACCACTTCCTTAAGATACACTGCTGCCAGCTGAGAAAACTTGTCCGTTTCCTTGATTGCTAAGAAGTGTGCTGATTTCGTGAGGCGATCAACAATCACCCAAATAGTGTCGTTCCCAGCCTGAGTTCTTGGTAGTCCTGTCACGAAATCCATAGCGATCTGTTCCCACTTCCATGTGGGTATCTCTGGTTGCTGCAGTAGACCCGAGGGCTTTTGATGTTCTGCTTTGACTTTAGCACAAGTCAAACATTTGCTGACGTAGGTCGCTATATGAGCCTTCATGCTGGGCCACCAGTAGGTGGTTTTTAAGTCATGGTACATCTTATCTGATCCAGGATGTACGGAGTAACGTGACTTGTGTGCCTCTTCCATTACTAGTTCCCGTAAGTTGCCAAAGAGTGGAACCCAAATGCGTCCAGTTACATAGTAAGCGCCGTCTCCCTTCTGTTCTAGTCGTTGCCTCGAGCCACGTAAAGCTTCAGCTCGAACATTCTCTGGTTTCAATGCTTCTAACTGAGCATCCCGTATCTGGGAAGGGAGATTGGATTGAATCGTGAGTTGCAATGCTCGCACACGCCTAGGTGCATTATCCTTTCTGCTGAGGGCGTCAGCTACAACGTTCGCCTTGCCCGGATGATACTTGATGGCACATTCATAATCGTTCAATAATTCCACCCATCGTCGTTGTCGCATATTCAACTCTTTCTGGTCGAAGATGTGCTGGAGACTTCTATGGTCGGTGTAGATGGTGCATTTGGTACCGTACAGATAGTGCCTCCAAATCTTCAACGCAAACACCACCGCTCCTAACTCCAGGTCGTGTGTCGTGTAGTTCTTCTCGTGCACCTTTAGCTGACGAGAAGCATAAGCTATCACCTTCTCGCGTTGCATCAACACGCAACCGAGACCCTGAATCGAAGCATCACAATAAACCACAAAATCTTCGGTACCCTCTGGTAATGACAAGATCGGTGCACTGCAAAGTTTCTACTTTAACAACTGGAAGGCCTCTTCCTGCTTCGTTCCCCAAGAGTACGCCGTGTTCTTCTGTGTTAGTGAGGTGAGGGGTTGCGCGATTTTCGAGAAGTCTTTAATGAACCTTCGATAATACCCTGCGAGACCAAGAAATTGTCGCACCTCAGACGGAGTCTTTGGTGCCGCCCAATTCTTTACTGCATCCACTTTCGCAGGATCCACATGTATCCCTTTCTCGTTAACAACGTGCCCAAGGAAATGCACTTCCCGAATCCAAAAGTCACACTTAGAAAATTTCGCATACAGTTGTTCCCTTCTCAAGAGTTCCAAGATGAGACGTAGGTGATGTTCGTGATCTTCCTTGTTCTTGGAATAGACTAAGATGTCGTCAATAAACACTATAACAAACTCGTCGAGATATGGCTTGCATACGCGGTTCATGAGATCCATAAAAACCGCTGGTGCATTGGTCAATCCAAACGGCATGACCAAAAACTCATAGTGCCCGTAGCGCGTTCGAAAGGCGGTCTTGGGAACATCCTCTTCCCTAACCCTTACCTGGTGATAACCCGACCTTAAGTCGATCTTTGAATAGAAACTTGACCCTTGCAACTGGTCGAACAAGTTGTCAATGCGTGGTAACGGATAGCGGTTCTTAATGGTCACCTTGTTGAGCTCTCGATAGTCGATACACATGCGGAATGACCCGTCCTTCTTCTTTACGAACAAAACTGGGGCTCCCCAAGGCGAAGAACTGGGTCGAATAAAGCCCCTGTCCAACAACTCCTGCAGTTGATTAGACAGTTCCTGTAACTCGCCTGGTGCTAACTGGTAAGGAGCTCGAGCAATTGGAGCCGCTCCCGGTGCAAGATCAATCTGAAATTCTACTTGACGGTGAGGAGGTAACCCTGGTAGCTCCTCTGGGAATACATCCGCGAATTCTCGCACCACTGGTAGATCCTCGATCTTACTTTCTTCAGACTGAGCGTTGGTAACTAGCGCTAACAGTGCAGGATACCCCTTTTGTAGATACTGTTGTGCACGCATGGCCGTGATAATCCCAGCCATCGTCCCACTACGATGCCCTTGAACTAACAGTGACTCTCCATCAGGGAGAGGAATACGCACAATCTTCTCCTTACATAGAATTTCTGCTTGGTGCTTAGACAACCAATCCATGCCTACCACTATGTCAAAACTACCGAGCGTAACGGGAAGGAGGTCAATATCAAACACCTGACCCACGAGATCTAGTTTGCATCCAAAAAGGACATCTGAGGCTTCTATCGTCTTACCATCTGCTAATTCCACTATTTGTCTAACCTCTAAAGGTGTTGGGGTTATCCCTAATCGTTGACTAAACTCTAGGGACACATAACTCCAATTGGCACCCGAATCAAATAACACAGAAGCAATACGATCATTAACAGGAAACGTACCAGTTACAACGTTGCCGTCATTCCTGGCGTCCCCTGCTCCAAGCTGAAACACTCTGCCCCGAGCACCATTACCCCCGTTGTTGCCGTTGTTGTTGTTGTTTCCAGCATTGTTGTTATTCGGGCGGTTGTTGTCGTTGGCGTTCTGGTTTAACTGAGGGCAATCCCGCTTAAAGTGACCCTCGTCACCACACTGAAAGCACCCCTTCCTGAAACCCTGGTTCTGCTGGGGTGGCTGTCCCTGTTGTCTCTGATTCTGCTGGTTCTGTTGCTGCTGGTGTTTGGGTTGTGAGATCCTACAATCCCTGGCCTCATGGCCTGGCTTACCACACTTGTTACACGTCCGACCACACGGCCCCCAATGATGATAGCCACATTTGTTACACCGTGGCTTCCTCCCTGCATATGAACCCTGGCTGTGGCCACTTCCCTGGCCTTGATTGACAGAAGACGACTGGCTGACGTTGCGGTTGCTATTGTCTGGCCTTTTTTGAGTCTGACCAGCACTGGATGCTTTGTCGTAGTCGCTCCACTTTCGTTTGTTATCATTAGCAGATGCAGTAGTAGTGGGTGTCGCAGCAGCAGTGGCTGAAATGCGCGGAGGTAACGATTCGCTTTCCACCTCTTGATCCACAATCTTGTGAGTCAGACGAACGATCTGTGTCAAATCATTGAGGTGGGCTGCAGTGACCAAGCTCTTCACACGCGGAGGCAATCCTTTGATGAATAACTCAATCCTCCGGGACATAGGCCGAGACAAGTTCGGGCACATGTCGGCCAGTTCATACGATCGCTTCACATACGCTTCGACTTCAGATCCAACCATCTTTAGGTCGTAGTATTCGTTTTCCAACTTCTGGACCTCGTCCCGAGGGCAGTACTCCTCCCTGATCAGTTCTTTAAAATCTTCCCAAGTTGTGGCATTCGCTGCCTCAATGCCCAATAACTGCACTTGGGCGTTCCACCATGTTAGGGCACCATCAGCCAAGGTACCCGCAGCATATTTCACCCTGTCCCCAGCGGGACAGTTACAGATAGCAAACACAGACTCTGCTTTTTCGAACCATCTCAGAAGTCCCACAGCCCCTTCAGTTCCGGTGAAGGTCTGTGGCTTACAGTCCATAAACATTTTTGTCACACCCCAACCGATGGCGGAATCATCGGGGCGCGGCACTGAGCGAAACAGATTGTTCAGAAGTTTCCACAACAACTATCATACAATTCAGTTATATAACACGTCCCATACCGTGTCCCAAATAATAACAAGTTATCATAGAAATCAACTAAACAATATGGGAACTGCTCCGACAACTCAGATTCTTAATTATTACAAACCGAATTTAAATATTGTTTTAAGACTTCTAGACAGCTAACGGTAGATCTTACTGACTACAGGTGCCAGTACAAGATCTACAGATAATTATGGCCCTGGAACAGGTATGTGGACACTGTCCTAAGGTCACAGGCTCCTAGAAGCTTATTATTGCCTCGCTTCCCTAGCACGCTAGTAGCTTAAACACCTGTCACATACGTTAAAATAAAAGTCAATACATATAATGTAAAGGTGAGTACACAAGTTTGATATAGCATATAAAGTTCGAAAGTTTACGCATAACCAAGCACGTACACAAGGGCAAACGATGCATGTAAATTATCAACATGGGACCATCGATACCAATGACTTCAAGTTGACTGTCCGAGACAGTTCGCAATACATGATTACCACCGTAATCCATGCAAGTAATTGTCCTTAGCAACCCCCGTGTGAACGGGTGCTGAGTCCAAACTATAGTACTACGTTGCTAAAGCAGGCAGATAGCACTCCACGTGTAAACATAATAAACAGCAATCATTTAGACAAGCAATACATGCAAGTAGGTTAGCGTTCAAATAGTTTGTGTTGTTTGTGAATTTGATAGATTACGTATGTAACACCCAAAAGTGCTGAAAGCAAAAAGGGATCGAGTATACTCACAGTGGTTGGTTGTGGATTGAAAGGAGCACTGAGAATAGGTTAGCCTGAATAGTTCGATAACACAACGATGAGTAACGCGGAGAAAGTAAACAGTGGAAACTGGATCGGATAGACCAATCGATCGGACAGCTGTTCGATCGAGTGGGCTGTTCGATTGGTTTGAAAGTCCGTTCGAACATCCATTCGATCGGCCGGCTGGCTCGATCGGCTGGCTCCTTCAAGTGGATTGTTTCTTCCTTTGATGAGAAGGATGTGTTTGTGTATGATGGTTTGTACTACCTTTCAAGTTGGTCGATCGAACAGCTGTTCGATCGGTTAGCCCAACCGATCGGTTAGCACTTCATTGTTTTCAAATATGTCACTCGATCGGTTGGCATGTTCGATTGGGTGACATTCCAACGTTTCGAAAAGTCTAAGTGTTTTGAAATGTAGTATCTCATGATTCGAGTAGTAATGATTACAATCGAGTGGCGTAGTCGATCGAACAGTACCTCGTCAATACTACACTTTTGTGAGTTGGTGGGTCTAAGTGCTAGTCGATCGGTTAGCCTAGTCGATCGGCTGGCATAGTCGTTCGGTTGGGCTGTTCGATCGAACAGCCTAGCCGTTCGGCCAGCTTCTCGATTCGGTTAACCTATCACTTAACACTTGGTTATTCCCGTTAATTGTTGATGTTTTAGAGATATTTTGACTACGAGTGGAACCACAAAGCTGAAGTCCCTACTTAGTCTACTGACTCGAGCAGGAATCACCCAAACTCGGTCAGAGACGGTTTGGAACCCAAGTTTAACGTCTAACCCGAGATCGGTAAATCTCTTGGTAAAACCCGAATCTTGAACCATGTGTTCGTTTAGAATGGTTTGTAAATCGGTTCAAGTCTCGTTTTCACCTTTTTGAGTGTAAAAGAGTTGAAAGATAGATGAAAACCCATCTTCCAATCCTTTTCCACCGTGAAATGTTAAGATCTTTGGAAGATTTTAGGTTATTTATGTGGAAATCGGTTAGATCTAAGCTATTCATGGTGGAATGATGTCAAAACTTAGTGTTCTTGAAGAACACATGATGACATCACCCAAGAACACCTAGATCTTGGTGATTTCATGGATGAAATCCAAGTTTTGAAAGATAGAAAGATGGAGAATCGATTAATGAACAAAAACGTACAAGGATTAGAGCAAAATACTTACCGGTTTGAGAGAAATCTGAGATTTAGTGAGAAGAAGAGGCTGGTCGGTCAGAGCTTTTCCAAAAGTGGAAAGTTTGACAAGGACAGCCCTATTTATAGGCTTCCAAAAGAGGAAAGGGTCAGCTGATCGAACAGCATCCCTGATCGAGCAGCTGTCCGATCGAACAGCCTGTTCGATCGGCTAGCCTGTTCGATCAGGTTGCCCTGTTCGATCGGCTTGCCTGGTTTTGAGTGTTTCGCGACGATTTTTGACATTTCGAGTTCGATGAACGATGATTTGAGAATGATAGAATTCCTAATCAAATTACTTTTAGTCTCAACTACTATATCTAACATACAAGCATCCTTACAACCATTTCGGGTTCGATTTCCATTGAGTTTGATTCACCTTTGAGTCTTGATTGATTTGATTGATTCACCACACACTTTAACATAAAAGTAAACATGCACAAGTAACACATAAGGCACACACACACGTATAAAAAGCATTAAAATTATCCGCACTTGAGTTCGATGATTGATTTGATTAGCTTGATTATTGATTGACTAGCTTTATTGCGTTGTTACTTCCTATAATTCACAGTCGGTCGTTGATTCACAGTTCGATTATCGGCCGATTAGTTTGATTATACAACACTTACTCCAAATAATACGAAAATCAAAATGAAACTAAAATGAAATTAATCTTTATTGATCTTTAATTCCAATAACAGTCAACTCTTGACTTTGACTTTGACTTTAGGAAAACACGGGGTGTTACAGTCTCCCTTCCTTTAGGGAATTTCGTCCCGAAATTAGGCCGAGAACCGTACATCGCCGTGTGATTTTTACCCATTTGATGCTTCAGATCTATCTGAACAACTGCGGGTACTTGGCCTTCATGTCACTTTCGAGTTCCCAAGTGAACTCCGCGCCTCGTTTGCCTTCCCATCGTACTTTTACAATAGGAATGCGAGAGCGTCTGAGTTGCTTGGTCTGTCGGTCCATGATTTCGACAGGCTTTTCCACGAAGTGTAGCGTCTCATTGACCTGAAGATCGTCGAGTGGTATTATTGCGTCGTGGTCGGCTACGCATTTCCGAAGGTTTGAAATATGGAAAGTCGGGTGGACATTGCTGAGTTCCTCCGGTAATTCGAGTTTGTAGGCAACTTTACCGATCCTTTCCAGAATCTTAAAAGATCCAACAAATCGAGGCGCAAGTTTCCCTCTTTTGCCGAATCGGACTACTCCCTTCCAAGGTGATACCTTTAGGAGCACGTAGTCGCCAACTGCAAATTCGCGGGGCTTGCGTCGTTTATCGGCGTACATCTTTTGTCTGTCCCGGGCCTTTACCAAGTTTTCCCTTATCTGGTGGATCTTGTCAGTCGTTTCTTGCAGAATCTCGGGCCCAGTCAATTGTGAATGACCGACCTCGTGCCATACAATAGGCGAGCGACATCTCCTACCATACAAGGCTTCGAAAGGTGCCATTTCGATGCTGGAGTGATAGCTATTATTGTACGAAAATTCGACCAACGGTAGGTGTTTGCTCCAACTACCACCAAAATCGATAACACACGCACGGAGCATGTCTTCAATAGTGCGAATCGTTCTTTCAGTCTGTCCGTCGGTTTGCGGGTGGAATGCGGTACTCAAATTCAGCGTCGTACCAAGAGCTGCTTGAAAAGTTTCCCACAATCTCGATGTAAACCGAGCATCGCGGTCAGAAATGATGTCTCGAGGCGTACCATGATTCTTAATGATCTCGTCGATGTAGATTTGGGCTAGCTTGGCCACCTTATAGTCTTCTCGTATTGGCAGAAAGTGGGCTGATTTGGTTAGACGGTCGACTATAACCCAAATACTGTCGTGACCTGATGGCGTGGTCGGAAGCTTAGTTATGAAATCCATAGCTATGCTTTCCCACTTCCATACGGGTATCGGCGGTTGTTCGAGTAAGCCTGAAGGTCTTTGGTGTTCAGCCTTGACTCTTGCACAAGTTAAACAGCTACCAACATACAGAGCAATATCCCTTTTCATCCCAGGCCACCAGTACTTGTAGCGAAGGTCCTGGTACATTTTGTCCGCACCGGGATGAATGGAATATCGGGATTTGTGGGCTTCGTTCATGATGATCTTTCGCAAATCTGTCCTCCTCGGAACCCAGATTCGGTCCAGATAATAGAATATCCCATTGGCTTTGCTCACGAGCTGAGTTCCATCGTGATAGATTCGTTCTTTCTTCAACGTACGCTCGTTAAAGCAAGCGTGTTGTGCTTCGCGGATGAGAGCTTCGAGGTTATACTGAGCCTGGATGTTTCGAACACCTATCACGTAATTCTTTCTGCTGAGGGCGTCTGCAACTACATTCGCCTTGCCTGGGTGATAACGGATCTCACAGTCGTAATCGTTAAGAAGTTCTACCCATCGGCGTTGACGCATATTGAGTTCCCTCTGGTTAAAGATATGTTGTAGGCTCTTGTGATCGGTGAAGATCGTACACTTTGTACCATACAGGTAGTGTCGCCAAATCTTTAAGGCAAAGACAACTGCGCCTAGCTCGAGGTCATGGGTTGTATAGTTCTTCTCGTGGATTTTGAGCTGTCGAGATGCGTAAGCTATAACCTTGTCTCGTTGCATGAGAACACAGCCAAGTCCAAGGTTTGAAGCATCACAGTAGACAACGAAGTCATCGCTTCCGTCTGGCAGTGTAAGAACTGGTGCATGGCACAGCATGTGTTTGAGGGTTTGGAAGGCAGTCTCCTGTGCGGATCCCCACACAAAAGGCTTGTCTTTATGAGTAAGGGAGGTAAGCGGTACAGCAATCTTTGAGAACCCTTCGATGAATCGCCGGTAGTAGCCAGCTAATCCGAGAAAAGAGCGAACTTCTGACGGATTCTTTGGCGTAACCCATCCCTTGACTGCCTCAACCTTTGCAGGATCAACGTGTATACCCCGACTATTCACAATGTGACCCAGAAATTGAACTTCCTCCAACCAGAACTCACACTTGGAGAACTTGGCGTAGAGTTGGTTTCCCTGAAGCAACTCGAGAACCAATCGCAAATGCTGCGCATGTTCGGCCCTCGATCTGGAATAGATCAGGACATCGTCGATAAATACAATGACGAAACGGTCTAAGAACGGTTTACACACGCGATTCATCAGATCCATGAAGACCGCGGGTGCGTTGGTCAACCCAAAAGGCATGACAACAAATTCGTAGTGGCCGTATCGGGTTCGAAAAGCGGTTTTGGGTATGTCTTCCTCTTGAATCCGCAACTGATGGTAGCCTGAACGTAGATCAATCTTGGAGAAACACTGAGCACCTTGTAGTTGGTCAAACAGATCATCGATTCTTGGTAAGGGGTATCGGTTCTTGATGGTCAGCTTGTTCAATTCCCGGTAATCGATGCACATTCGGAACGACCCGTCCTTCTTTTTGACGAAAAGGACTGGTGCGCCCCATGGAGAAGTGCTCGGGCGAATGAAGCCTTTTTCAAGTAACTCTTGGAGTTGGTTTGAGAGTTCTCGCATCTCAGATGGAGCGAGTCGATACGGAGCTTTGGCCACTGGGTTGGCTCCTGGAATAAGGTCGATTCGAAAGTCGATATCACGACTCGGAGGTAATCCAGGAAGATCATCAGGGAACACCTGAGGAAATTCTCGGACAACGGGAACATCCTTGACTTCAACTTTCTTTTTCTTGTCCGTCTCAGCTACAACAATGTTGGCCAAGAAGGCTCGATATTCCTTGCGGAGATATTTGCGAGCTTGAAGACATGACATGAGCTTGAGATCTTTTGCAGTAGTTTCACCATAAACACATAGAATATCACCACTAGCTAGCACAAAACGAATCATCTTATCGGAACACACAACTTCAGCACGGTTTTCACGAAGAAAGTCCATGCCTACTATGACATCGAAACTTCCGAGCTGCATCGGAATGAGATTAATCGGGAATATATGATTGTTGAGCTCGAGAGTACAATCACGGAGCACAGAATTGACTGCAATGGTTCTTCCGGTAGCGACTTCTACTTCGAAGGGTGACGAAAGATAAGAGCGCTTACGTCTAAGAAGTTTCTCAAACTCAAATGACACAAAGCAGTTATCGGCTCCAGTATCAAACAAACATGATGCATATATACCATTCACAAGGAACGTACCATTGACCACGTTGTTGTCAGCTTGAGCCTGGCGTGCGTTGATGTTGAAAGTTCTGGCGTGAGCGGCTTGTTGTTGAGGCTGCTGTTGTTGTTGCTGGGGTTGTTGAGCTTCTTGTTTCACCACTCTGTTCGGGCACCGGTTTGCGAAGTGGTTAGGGTCACCACATGCAAAGCAGGTCCGAACATTGTTTGCCGGGGCCTGTGCAGCTTGAGGAGCTTGAGGAGCAGGTAGCAGGGCTTGGTTAACAGCGGCTTGAGCTTGCGTTTGACGAGGACCATAGCGGCAATTCGCAGTGAAATGCCCGTAAACGTTGCAGTGGACACAGAAACGGCAGGCCACACCCACCGGGTGATGATAAGAACATGTAGCACAGAGTGGGTGGGGGCCGGTGTACGCACGCTTAGCCGGCGGCGCATTGATCACTGGCGCAGTGCGCTGTGGTTGTTGCTGTTGTGGCGGTACTGACTGAAGAGGAGCAGCATTGGTTGCGGCAGCACAACTCTTGTTCTTTTTTCTTCTTCTCGAGGACTTGGAGGCTTGAGCAGTAGGGTTGTCGGTTGATGCGGTAGTAACTTGATGCAACGACTTGGATGGCTTATCCCAGACACCAGCCTTAACTCGCTTGTCGTTAATCTCGGCAGCGAGTAGGTAGGTTTCCTCGATTGATGCGGGTTTGGCGGCGAACACATAATCTGCAACACAATCCGGAAGAGCACGGATGTATTTCTTGATGGTCATCTCGGGAGTCTTGACC
This sequence comes from Helianthus annuus, assembly GCF_002127325.2. Classification (NCBI taxonomy): domain Eukaryota; kingdom Viridiplantae; phylum Streptophyta; class Magnoliopsida; order Asterales; family Asteraceae; genus Helianthus; species Helianthus annuus. The sequence continues at coordinate 88,148,541 of NC_035433.2, forward strand.
TGGTCTGGACAGATAATGCTCAGTTGTTTGAAACGGGCGGTGAGACCAGCGTTGTCGCCCTCCTTCTGCTTGATGGTCCAGAACTCATCCTCCAACTTTTGGCGTTCGTGGGGAGGACAGAACTCGTCCAGCATGATAGCCTTCAGTTCCTCCCACGTCAGCTCGTAGGCAGCGTCGTTCCCGCGCTTATTCCTTTCGGCTGTCCACCAGTCCAATGCTCGCGACTGGAAGACACCGGTAGCATTGAGAGTTCGAAGATGATCCGGGCATCCGCTTTGACGAAGGGTAACTTCCACAGAGTCAAACCAGTGAAATAAGCCTGTAGGGCCCTCTTCACCGGTGAACTCCTTCGGTCCACACGCCTTAAATTGCTTGAAACTGAACGGAGCCTTGCTGGGTTCAGTGAGGGTTCGGGATTCTTCCGACGACTTGCTGGTGTTTTCGTACACCTCACTGACAGCTTTCGCTACAGACCTTGAGATGAGCTTGGCGAGACGTCGGTCTCTCTTTTCCTGACGGGTAAGGTTTTGGCGAATTCTTGATGATGACGACATGGTCTGCAATAGACATCGCCATAGGGCTCAACACAACGAATTCGAATCTCGCACGTCTTAGTTTACTAAAGCTTAGAATCACGTCGCATCTCACGTCACGTAACACATATAAACACATAAGCACATAATCATAGAGGCACATAAGCACAGAAGCAATTAGGGCACCTAAGCAATTAAGCAAATAGAGCACTTAATTTCCTAAACACGTACGCAATTCTATCACAGAAGCAGTCAGAAAACAGAAACCTATAGCCACAAATCGAGTGTCATTCGTTTTGCATATCGGATAGCATCACATTGTATCGTCTAACTTAGTCGTATAGCGTAGCATAGCACACTGGTTTCGTTTAGATCACATCAACAGGGGTTTGAATCGAGATAGGATAGTAACAAAAGTCACGCAGATTGATAACAAATGGAGCAATCAACAAATCTTAAAACACGTAAACGGGTAAATCATATAAAATCAACGAAGCAACACTCAAAATCGGAAAATGGATTGTCTGCGGCTACTAGACTTTGACTAACCATGGCAATTTAACTATTCACAGTTGACTTGTCGTCACTTTCGACTCTAGAGGACATGTTTCTGCCTCGATTCTTGGGCATTATGCATGCGCATTCTAGACCATACTCGTGAGTTCAGGTCGTTGGAGTCCGTCAATTGCCTTGGCGAGATAAAATAAAGTCGGAATAACTGCCAAGGTTAGGGTTCCACCCCTAGCTCAGCAATTTCTTCCTTGTTTTAAGAAAATTTAGAGGAAAGTTTTCATCAAATTACGGGTTTCAGCCCTGATTTGGTATAATTCTCCCCCGTTTATTGATAAAATAATTGGCAAAAGTTTGTAATTTAGGCAGGAATTTGCGGGTTTCACTCCTAATCCCGTCCAAACTACAAAATCTGGCTCGGAGTTCGGATGTAATGATAGAATAGAAGGAAACAACATAAAATAAGCACATAAACTTGGTCTCTTGGTTCCTAACTATAGTCTAGGTCTCTAAGACAGCGATCCGGACTAGATCGTGTCTAACCTAATTCCCTATAGTTATGGCTCTGATACCAATCTGTCACACCCCAACCGATGGCGGAATCATCGGGGCGCGGCACTGAGCGAAACAGATTGTTCAGAAGTTTCCACAACAACTATCATACAATTCAGTTATATAACACGTCCCATACCGTGTCCCAAATAATAACAAGTTATCATAGAAATCAACTAAACAATATGGGAACTGCTCCGACAACTCAGATTCTTAATTATTACAAACCGAATTTAAATATTGTTTTAAGACTTCTAGACAGCTAACGGTAGATCTTACTGACTACAGGTGCCAGTACAAGATCTACAGATAATTATGGCCCTGGAACAGGTATGTGGACACTGTCCTAAGGTCACAGGCTCCTAGAAGCTTATTATTGCCTCGCTTCCCTAGCACGCTAGTAGCTTAAACACCTGTCACATACGTTAAAATAAAAGTCAATACATATAATGTAAAGGTGAGTACACAAGTTTGATATAGCATATAAAGTTCGAAAGTTTACGCATAACTAAGCACGTACACAAGGGCAAACGATGCATGTAAATTATCAACATGGGACCATCGATACCAATGACTTCAAGTTGACTGTCCGAGACAGTTCGCAATACATGATTACCACCGTAATCCATGCAAGTAATTGTCCTTAGCAACCCCCGTGTGAACGGGTGCTGAGTCCAAACTATAGTACTACGTTGCTAAAGCAGGCAGATAGCACTCCACGTGTAAACATAATAAACAGCAATCATTTAGACAAGCAATACATGCAAGTAGGTTAGCGTTCAAATAGTTTGTGTTGTTTGTGAATTTGATAGATTACGTATGTAACACCCAAAAGTGCTGAAAGCAAAAAGGGATCGAGTATACTCACAGTGGTTGGTTGTGGATTGAAAGGAGCACTGAGAATAGGTTAGCCTGAATAGTTCGATAACACAACGATGAGTAACGCGGAGAAAGTAAACAGTGGAAACTGGATCGGATAGACCAATCGATCGGACAGCTGTTCGATCGAGTGGGCTGTTCGATTGGTTTGAAAGTCCGTTCGAACATCCATTCGATCGGCCGGCTGGCTCGATCGGCTGGCTCCTTCAAGTGGATTGTTTCTTCCTTTGATGAGAAGGATGTGTTTGTGTATGATGGTTTGTACTACCTTTCAAGTTGGTCGATCGAACAGCTGTTCGATCGGTTAGCCCAACCGATCGGTTAGCACTTCATTGTTTTCAAATATGTCACTCGATCGGTTGGCATGTTCGATTGGGTGACATTCCAACGTTTCGAAAAGTCTAAGTGTTTTGAAATGTAGTATCTCATGATTCGAGTAGTAATGATTACAATCGAGTGGCGTAGTCGATCGAACAGTACCTCGTCAATACTACACTTTTGTGAGTTGGTGGGTCTAAGTGCTAGTCGATCGGTTAGCCTAGTCGATCGGCTGGCATAGTCGTTCGGTTGGGCTGTTCGATCGAACAGCCTAGCCGTTCGGCCAGCTTCTCGATTCGGTTAACCTATCACTTAACACTTGGTTATTCCCGTTAATTGTTGATGTTTTAGAGATATTTTGACTACGAGTGGAACCACAAAGCTGAAGTCCCTACTTAGTCTACTGACTCGAGCAGGAATCACCCAAACTCGGTCAGAGACGGTTTGGAACCCAAGTTTAACGTCTAACCCGAGATCGGTAAATCTCTTGGTAAAACCCGAATCTTGAACCATGTGTTCGTTTAGAATGGTTTGTAAATCGGTTCAAGTCTCGTTTTCACCTTTTTGAGTGTAAAAGAGTTGAAAGATAGATGAAAACCCATCTTCCAATCCTTTTCCACCGTGAAATGTTAAGATCTTTGGAAGATTTTAGGTTATTTATGTGGAAATCGGTTAGATCTAAGCTATTCATGGTGGAATGATGTCAAAACTTAGTGTTCTTGAAGAACACATGATGACATCACCCAAGAACACCTAGATCTTGGTGATTTCATGGATGAAATCCAAGTTTTGAAAGATAGAAAGATGGAGAATCGATTAATGAACAAAAACGTACAAGGATTAGAGCAAAATACTTACCGGTTTGAGAGAAATCTGAGATTTAGTGAGAAGAAGAGGCTGGTCGGTCAGAGCTTTTCCAAAAGTGGAAAGTTTGACAAGGACAGCCCTATTTATAGGCTTCCAAAAGAGGAAAGGGTCAGCTGATCGAACAGCATCCCTGATCGAGCAGCTGTCCGATCGAACAGCCTGTTCGATCGGCTAGCCTGTTCGATCAGGTTGCCCTGTTCGATCGGCTTGCCTGGTTTTGAGTGTTTCGCGACGATTTTTGACATTTCGAGTTCGATGAACGATGATTTGAGAATGATAGAATTCCTAATCAAATTACTTTTAGTCTCAACTACTATATCTAACATACAAGCATCCTTACAACCATTTCGGGTTCGATTTCCATTGAGTTTGATTCACCTTTGAGTCTTGATTGATTTGATTGATTCACCACACACTTTAACATAAAAGTAAACATGCACAAGTAACACATAAGGCACACACACACGTATAAAAAGCATTAAAATTATCCGCACTTGAGTTCGATGATTGATTTGATTAGCTTGATTATTGATTGACTAGCTTTATTGCGTTGTTACTTCCTATAATTCACAGTCGGTCGTTGATTCACAGTTCGATTATCGGCCGATTAGTTTGATTATACAACACTTACTCCAAATAATACGAAAATCAAAATGAAACTAAAATGAAATTAATCTTTATTGATCTTTAATTCCAATAACAGTCAACTCTTGACTTTGACTTTGACTTTAGGAAAACACGGGGTGTTACAATTTTGAACGTACACGCAGGCTGGTTAGGTTGAGGTTGCGCTTGTTGACCTAAATAACGGAAGGAACACATTATAGGAATGAAAAGACGTGTACGTGGTATAAGAGTAAAGAGTACTTGGTACATTCCGTACCAGCTTGATAGGCTGCCAAAGCCTCAGCCACGCGGGTATTGATTAGGTTATTCAACTCAGCCTGGGTCATGTTGATGTTGCCACGTCCATGTCCTCGTCCACTCATGTTTCTATAGTTGGGAATAAACCGATTTAGAAATCGAAACGAGATGGAAGTCAGGTGTCATACAGATGTCTATATACTACCAAGTTTACACATAGTAAGGCAGAACCCTTCTCACGCTCGATAAGCCTCACTGGGACTTGCATGCACCCCGCGTTATTATTAAGTGTGCACCCATAATAATAAGGCGATTTGCATGTCCATCTCAGAGCCTCTTAGCTTACGCTCGAAGTTTCCCCCGTTCAAACAACACAACAGATGGTATCACAGGTCTATAGTTCGTATGAGTCGAAGAGTAGTGTCACACTATCCAGTCGCTATAGTATTAAATGGGTCAGTTCATATTCGTTGTGAGTGTGTGACTGCTAAGCAAGTAATGTATAAGGTAAGAGAGAAACGAACCTTGCAATCTGGTGCTGAGTGTCATGATCGATTGTCGAAGTTGTTTGGTTATAGTCTGGTTTTACAAAACGTTTTAAAACCTAGTTCACTATAACCAGTGGCTCTGATACCAAACTGTAACACCCCCAAAATACCACATGCGGAAACCCTCGCGAGGCGTGTTACACATCAGAGTCTGAGCCACCAATCACATTGAACCAGTAGAAAATACTTAATAAAACATGTTATCAATTCAATAATGTCGAGTAGCGGAAGCATATAATAAATTGTTTTGTAATCGTTTCATAATAACTCAAAACCAAAGTGTCAATACTAGTAATCTCAAAGCTTCGATCCATGACAACTCCAGCACTCCCAGATAGCAAGTCCATGTTTCCAGTATTAATGACCTACAAGCATGCAAACAAGTGTGTCAGACTACGCTGGTGAGTTCAAGGTGTTGTTACGCGTGGTGTTACCAGATAGATGTTAATACGATTCGATGATATGTTACGATGTTGCTCAAGTTAGATTACCCTAGGGACTACGCCCTTACGTAACCGAGGAGTGTGCCTCTAAGCAACCCACTATGTTGTTCGGTTAGTTACCCTAGGGGAACCGCCCTTACGTAACCGAGGAGTGTGCCTCTAAACAACCATAGCGAAAACCCAGATAATTAGTACCTAATAGCGCTATCAACTAATTACCCCCATTGCCCTCCAGGCAATAACCAAAACCGATTAAATTGTTTACCCGATGTTTCCCGTCCAATGTTTACCAGTTGTCCCAAACCACCGGGACGCATGCTTGAGAAAATGCAATGAACTCACCTGGGGTTGCTCGGTATGATTCACACAGTTCAATTAAGTTATAGAGCGATTAACCACGTCCTACCACAGTTATCATACCAATCAGATTCGTATTCAAGTATTGCACATAAGTTCTACACGTATTATAACAGGTTGTACAAGTATTCAACATTGTATTCCACGTAAACAATCACGTAAACAAGCAGAGTCCAAGTGTTCAGCCCAATCAGTTGGGCTCGTATTAGTGTGCAGGCCCAACAGTGTGTACGTATGCATGGTCTCGAGTCGAGACCAGAGATCTCGAGTCGAGACTAGACGGTCTCGGGTTGTACTGGTTTCACAGTCTCGAGTCGCAACAAGGGTCGTTTCGGTTTGTCATGGTCCGGTTACGAGTCGCAACGGGACTCGCAACCGTGGTCTCGGCTCGTGCGGTTGTGCGGTCTCGAGTCGCAACGGGACTCGCAATCACGGTTTCGAGTTGTGCTGCTGTGTGACGGTGTGAGGTCTCGAGTCGTAATAGGAGATTCCGACTCGCAATCCGTGTCGCAATCAGTGCACGTAACAACTTTCCTGATTTCCTTATTTGCATCATAATCAATTCCGTAAAAACAGTTAACAACTTTGGCAGTTTCGAATTTAGATCAAATCTGTTATTATTTCACAATCAACCATATTCAAACTGTTCATGCCCTATTCAAGAACATACATCTTAATCATTCACATAGATTCTTAAACGCGACCATATAAATTCAGCCGATTATACCTATCCGTTCGGTTGTAAGCAGGCAATTCTGATTTAACATAGGTAAACAGCCGGTTAACAAGCATCATATCCGATTAGATACAAACATACAAACATGGCCGATTCATGAACATTAATAGTTAACATCATAATCAAACATACTATCATGCAACAATACTCACAAGAACATTCATATAACAGCCGATTCCTCAACAATATTCAAACCAACAATAAACATATCAATTACTAACCGAATTAGAGAAGAGACAAGAATGATCCTCGGTTGTAGGGTGTGGGTGTGTCGCCGGGTTCCAAGTAGCCGAGAGGGAGAGAGAGAGTTCTTTAGGGTTTGTGTGTGTTTGTGTTGTTGTAACAATGAGAGAACAAAACCCCCCTATAGTGTTTACATGTTTAAGAAGGGTGGGCCGACCCCTACTTGGGCCGTCCCCAAGGTCTCGAGTCCAACCACATGGACCGAATGGGTTGTGTAGGCAAGTGGGTTGGAGTTTGGTCCGTTTATATAACATTCAAGTTCACACAATCAGTTCAAATATTCACACAAAGTTCAAGCGAGTTATCCTAGGTTGGGTTCAAAATACGAGTTGTCACAGTTGGCTACAAAGTTTTAAACTCTTAAAATGTGTAAAAAGTCATAAAAGACCATGTCTATAAGTTTTGTTTTGTTTTTTTGGATGATAAGCTTCTAATTATCGAATTGTTGACATTATTGTGTTTTATGTTAATGATCGTGTTGTGTTTTATATTCGTAGTTGTATGATTGTGTGTTTGAAATTTTTATGGATTGTTAGGATTCTAATATATTGTTTTAGTAGTATTCACTCTTTATTTGTAGGTTTTGAGTGTGATTTATGATTGACATCTTGGTGTTTTATGATTTTTACACTTTTTTAGGAGATTTAAACTTTGTAGCTGACCTCCACCGTATATATACACACACACACATACGTATTTACGGGTTCAAATTTTAACCACTCTGATTCTTTTTATATTCTGCATTCGTTAGTTTTTTTTAGAAAAAAAAATAAATATGTAGTTGTGTTTATTTTTTTCTTGCCATCCGGGAATAATTTTTGTTGAAAACGGAGTTGTGTTTGAAATGTAGTACTTTGTTGGTGACGTAGGCTATATTATGTTGGTACCGTAACAATACCGTATTAAACGACACACCGAAATAAACCGAAAAACATCTGGAACTGCCGGTATTATCATTCAAAATCGAGCGGGTCACCTATAAATGATACTTTTGTTCTTTCTCGTGTCGAACCGAACGTTCAAAACATCGATCTCACTATTCGTTTTTTTATGATTTTCTTAACATTCAGATATTAAATTCATTGAAAACGATGTTATATTCACATCGCCATTCGTCTTTATCACTTTTGATTATTACACCAAGTATCAATATTATTCTGATACCATAACGAACTAAATTAATACCAACCGAAAGCTCTAACAGAAATCCAACTAATCTCTTTATAAACTAATGCATTTTCATCGGATGCATCAACCGCAATATTGTATATGTAAACGTGGCTGCCAATGAGCTATCAGAAGTAACCAGTAAGGGTCCAAGTTGGCTAAAAGCCGTCCAGCCTCGAAGTGGTCGAGCTAGTCAACTCTGGTCCACGTAGGCACACTTCACCATCCTAGTTAGCATCATCATCAACACTAAATTTGACACATCACTTCCATTCATTCTTTTGCCTTTGTGATCTCTTTCTGCAATTAAGCAAATATTATGACATCAAGAATTAGGGTTTTCAAATAATCATCGACTATATTCATGGAAACGGTGAAGTATAAAAATAATAAATCGTTTAATGTTGAATCATCATAAAATAGCTGAGGAATAATATAGTTTTATCTTTTCAAAAAAATATTTTTTTTGAAAAGCCTTTTCAAAAAATATGAAAAGACTAAAATAATAACAATATGGGAATCAATAAATTAAAAATTAAATGTAATCTTAAAAGATTACGTTAACTTATTTTTAGGTATATAATACATAAATGATATAATGACGTGTATTATGATTTCTAATTATTCTTAAAACACTAATTTAAATTATTGTTTAGCTTATAAAATACATAATAATATAATGACGTGTATTATAATTGTTATTATTCTTAATAAATCATTTAAAATTAGTGTTTAGCTTATAATTTAGAGTGACCCTTCAAAAGTCATTAATTACCCCCACCATCTTATCACATGGCACCGTGACCCCACCTCCCATCTCCCTCAACCCCTAAAGCCTATATATACACATATGCATTCCCTTTCACAATTCATTCAAAACTCACTTCAACAACAATCAACTTTCAACTCCTAAAAACCTTAAAGAAAACAAGTCTTTAACCAATCTCCCCAAGAAACCTATTTGCTTGTATTAATTTCATACAAATTTGCCAAAATGTTTAGCTTCTCACAGCAAAATAACTTCTTTGGTCCTAGATGTGTGTGGGTCAACGGTCCTGTCATAGTAGGGGCGGGTCCATCAGGGCTAGCCATTTCGGCCTGCCTCAAGGATCAAGGCATCCCTTTTGTAGTCATCGAAAGATCTGACTGTATCGCTTCTCTTTGGCAAAAACGTACCTATGACCGCCTAAAACTCCACCTCCCGAAGAAATTCTGTCAACTTCCCAAAGTACCATTCCCCGAAGAGTATCCCGAGTACCCTACAAAGAAACAATTCGTCGATTACCTCGAGAACTATGCAAAAAAGTTCGACATCAAGCCGCAGTTCAACGAGTGCGTGCAATCGGCAAAATACGATGATGCATGTAAGCTCTGGCGGGTTAAGACCGTCTCCACAACCGGATCAATCCGGGCCGAGACGGAGTATATCTGCCAGATGCTTGTTGTGGCCACCGGAGAAAACGCCGAAGGAGTAATACCGGATATTGAAGGTCTCAAAGACTTCTCCGGTGAAGTGATCCATGCAAAAGATTACAAGTCCGGCCAGAAATACGCAGGAAAGAAGGTTTTGGTCGTCGGTTGTGGGAATTCCGGCATGGAAGTCTCTCTTGATCTCTCTAACTACAATGCAAAGCCATCAATGGTGGTTCGAAGCTCGGTGAGTAATCAACTAAGCATAAATAACCATAAGTTTTTCTGACAAACGATAGAAAAATTACAGAAGAACGACAGTTTTGTCTAAAAGTTTTCGCTAAAGCCTGTTTCCTACGCATTTCCTAAAAAACTAATACCCATTACAATCAAGATACTAATTCATCTTATTACATTTTCAGGTTCATGTTTTACCAAGAGAAATCATGGGCAAATCGACATTCGATCTAGCCATGATGCTAATGAAATGGTTACCTCTATGGATAGTTGACAAGATCCTCTTGATCTTTGCATGGTTCCTAATTGGAGACATACAACGATACGGTATCAAACGACCATCTTTAGGTCCACTCACACTCAAAAACAACCATGGAAAGACCCCGGTTCTCGACATAGGAACCCTCGAGAAAATCCGGTCAGGCGACATAGCGGTTGTGCCCGGAATCAAAAGGTTCACAGAGAAAACAGTAGAGCTAGTCAACGGTGACATTCTGGACATAGATTCAGTCATTTTGGCAACTGGGTATTTCAGCAACGTCCCATTTTGGCTTCATGTAAGGATCAAAATACAATCTTTATTACTATTTGGATAATCTTTTTGATTAAATGATCATATTAACTAACTGAAAGTTGACCTTTTTATTAACAGGAGAAAGAGTTCTTTGCTGAAAATGGGTTCCCAAAAACACCATTTCCCAATGGCTGGAAGGGGAAAGGAGGGCTATATGCTTCAGGGTTTACAAGGAGAGGCTTGGCTGGGGCTACTGCTGATGCAGTTAAAATATCAAAAGATATTGGAAAAGAATGGAAAAAGGAGTTGAATCAGAAGAAACAGAAGGTTCCAACACACAGAAGATGCATTTCAACTTTCTAAACTTGTTATTATTCTTCTTTTAAAAATATATGTATGAATATATATATATGAATATACCCACAAGGCCAGCCATCTCCACAAAGCCCTAACAGAAGTTTTTGAAGAATGTTTGGGTGTTTTGCATAGTGAGGATGATGTGACTCCCTTTTCTTTCTTTCTTTCTTTTATATTTTTTTTTCTAAACAATGTTGTATACACTTTGTAGAAGATTATACTTTCAATGAAAATGTCTTGCTTGTCTAGTTTATATATATGTCTTATCCATTATGAATTTATTTCTTGGTTTTTTGGGTTGTTTAAGATAACCTAACCTAGCCTGTTTAATCAAGGAATATACAAGAACTATTTCTTGGTTACGGGTTTGATTTTCTTGTAACCTTCGGTATGGTAGATTAACTGCATAAGGGTGAACGGAGTGGGGGCGGTAAACCCACTCGGTACCGACCCCCCTCCAATGCCAACCATTTTTACCGATCGGGGAAGCATGGAGATTACCGAAATAGGGGCGAAATCGGTGAAGGTTCACTGACTCGGTGAAGGGAAGGAAAGGGGGAGAGAGAGGGTGTGTGGTGGGGTCTATTTCTTCTCAACCAATCACACATTTTTCCTTTTTTTTAAATAGTTTATATAAACTCCATTAGATAAACCACCGCCAACGTTTTTTAGCATTAGGTAAACAATTGTCATGGCGCTATATAATTAGGTGATTTGGAAGTTTACCTATTGTAAGTGTTTAACCACTCCCTTCACCCTAAACTTCCTTACCGATTCAAAAGTCAAACAAGCATACATGACGCATTCCACCTAAGACAATATTCGGTACCAAATTGGTTTTACCAAAGCCATTCCCTCCACCCTAAGTAAATAAACAATCAAATAAAATGTGAATAGTCTATATATAAGTTATAAACATGTTCAACATGTTTGGATAAAAAGATAATTTGGGAATTTTATCTATCATGTCGTTTAAAAACAACTAGATTATGTATTATTATTATTATTATTATTATTATTATTTTTATTATTATTATTATAAAAGAAATTGTTGAACATATAAATGTATATACATACATATAATATAATATTTAGAAACCGAAAATGAGGCATATGGAAGGGCTTATATCACTCTTCGGCAACATTATTTTTGTATACATGTGCCGATAATAATTTTGTTCTCTTGAAAAAAGGTCCATTATTAATTGATGTCCATACTCATGCTCAACTTGCGGATCAATACTTACACCCTTATTTTATATTATGTATTAGGTTACAACCTCGTATAATACATAGGTTGAATTCTAATGAGGTGGTGGTAGAGTGGGACTTGAGGTTTAAAGGGACTCAGGTTCGATTCTTGCCATCCACATTATTTTATGTGGCACTTGGTGATGATGAGAGACTAGACGAATAGGTGGAGATCGCTAGCTCGATCTTTGAACTAAGTGACTTTTACCCCGCCGCACTATCGTGCCTTCAGGCGAGTGTTCACGGGCTTCGGCCCTAGGTGAGGGCTTTCCCCGGTTCGGAGGCGAGTGTATCCCGATGTGGTGAATTTCGCCAGTAGCCCATTTGGAGGATTCGTTGGCCGTTCAAAAAAATATACACGGGTTGAATAAATGTAATTTTATATACTAAATAATATATCTTTAAAAATCACGTGTATTACACGAGTTGATTAATTGTAATTTTATATATTGATTAAATAATAAAAAAAATTATTCTTTAAGAACCATGTGTATTATACAGGTTGAATAAATATAATTTTATATACAAATAACAAAAAAAGTTATATCTTTAAAAAATTCGTGTATTACACGAGTAGAATAAATGCAATTTTGTATATTAACAAATAAAAAAGTTTAATCTTTAAAAAACCTCGTGTAGGGTTGAATAAATCTAATTTTATATCAAATAATATTGAAAGTTATATGCAATTTGATTTATAAATTAAGTAATAAAATCGACATAATATGTTTTTAATTAATGAAAAGAAAAATAAATAATATGTTAATACAAAGTTTGGATTTCGTGATTAATAATTTGGTTTATTTAAAAAATATCTTAAATTAACAATTTAGATTTGAGGATAATATTTTATTAGAAAAGTATAAGGATTTTATTCTATATTCAAAATAGAGAACCCAAAATTTTAAAATTCTTTGGTGATTAATGATCGATTTTCTCAGTTTTGCTAAGGATTTGCTACGGATTTCATTCGGGACGGAATATTCGTAGCAAAATGGTAGCAAAATGTGTCCGTAGCTAATCCGTAGTTAATTCGTAGCAAAATTTGCGACCGATTTTCCTCGTAGCAAAACTTCATAGTAAATGCTTCTTTTTGTACTAGTGATTATGGACAACATTCACACTTGATATCAAATTGTATTTGAAACAAAGAATAAATGCACGTCATTAAAATTTAATGTTTCAGTTTTATTAAAATACATTACTTGTATCACAAGGCAGACAAAGATTAGATTAAATAGTAAACCAAAGTTATTTAAATATGATGCAGTGATATAAATTTAGTTAAAATTTTCAATTATTGAAATTAGATAATTTAAAGAAAATTCATATTTAGTATATTAAACCTTTATCTTTAATCACAATTGTCATATTTATTTGAATTTGATATATTAAATAGAGATAATGGAGAAAAATATATTAGGCGAGAAAATAAAAAATAGATGGCTACAATGAATGACACGTCTCCTTTATATGTTTCTTTTATTATATGGTATAGATATAGATATAGATGTATAATATATAGGAGAATTTTAATATAAAACTTATGTTTAGTAAACAATCATATATAATGTTTCATAAATATATGAGACGAAAAATGACCATATAACCCGTTACATGACCATCATATATATATTATACTAATTAAGTAGTATGTATAAATGTTTATACAATTCTAGTTCTTGTATTAGCTTCTCGTGTTTGTGGAGACGCAAGATTAAGATTAAGGACTTTTAGGAGGATGACACAGTTTTTGTATTAGCGTCTCGTGTTAGGAGCTTAGCTTCTTTAGTCCTTTTTGGTGGCTTAGGAATATCACAACTGACATGTGTGTCATTTTGAAGTGCAATATGTTCCTATTTTATGTTTTCATCTATTGTGGTAGCTTAGTAAGAATATGTTTAGTACTATTTATGTAGTTATATGTCTTCTTCCGTTTTATTTTGACTTGCCTATATATGATTTTATATGATCATATGTTTTTTTCTGTTTTTATTTTACTCTTTTACCCATCGAGCCGAGGGGTCTTATCGGAAGCAACCTCTCTATTCCTACGGGGTCGAGGTAAGACTGTCTACATCTTACCCTCCTCAGACCTTACCTTAGCTTTGCTATTGGTGGGATTTACTGAGTACGATGATGATGACAATTCTAGTTCTTGTAATTCTCTACTTTTAACATAAAAAGATATACCATCAAAGTTGTCTGATATGGGACAAAGCCTAAGCAATGAAGGTGGCTGGTTTCCAAAATGTCGGATGGCTCTATATTTGTGGAAGGGGATTTCAGTGGTAGGCATGAGACCTAAAGTTCAACAATTTAATTAAGTCATATGCTTAATTAGTATTTTAGACATTTATTTAACAAACAAATTATCAAAAGAGGTATGCAACTTGTTTGATATGGTTGTGCAGACAGCTACTTGGATTCTATGGCGAAAGCATAATGAGGCTAAGTTTAATTCTAAATGGTCTTGATGTAATACTTACTATAATGTTAAACTCTGTTTTATTTGGATTTTTAGTAAATGACAAAAAGAAATGTTCAATTGGACATAATAGATACGTTGCCATAGTTACTAATATTGGAATCTTTTCTACACTTTTTACATTAAAAACTATTACGATAACTCACTCACATTAAATCAAAACAATCTATAGCCACTTGGCAATTTTTTACATCATTTATTGTCACATGGTATTCTCTTAATATATTGTTAGTGTGTTTAGAAGGAAAAAAAGAAAGGTTGAATTACAACATATAGTTTAAAGTTTGCTTATTAAATCTTTATTATATATATATATATGGTAGGGATCCTAAGAGAAGTCCATCCTATTTGAGAAATTTGAGAAGTGTTCTGGACCACAAATTTTCCTAAGCTTTTCGTAATATACACATATGTATAGTTTAAAATCAACTATATACATATATGTATATTGTCAAATCTTGAATTATACACATGTGTATATAGTTAATTTTGAACTATACATATGTGTATATTACGAAAAGCTTAAGAAAAATGTGTGGTCCAGAATGCTTCTCAAGTTTCTCAATTAGCCTAGTACTTCTCACACGATCCTAGGGTTAACCGGTTGATAAACATCCTACATATTGATAAACATCCTACATATTAACCGGTTGTTTCTAAATAAATGAAATTCCATCTTTTATATGGAAATTTGATTATTAAAAATGTTACTACAAAAAGAATCCTGAATGAAATCCTTGTAAAAGAAGTTGTAAAATAATCTAATTAAGCAAGGTCATAAATTATTAGAGTCCAAGACTTGTTCTTGGTATTTCCGTCAATTCTATCTTCCCACAAGAATCCAAAGTGAAGTGAAAACATGTGAGGAGTAAACAAGCATGCAATGGTTGAGCAAGAGGGTCCCCACAACTGAAAAAGATGGCATGAATTCGGACTTATATGATTGCATGGTCAAGGCTTGAAAGTTTGCAAATTTTTGTCCTCTGACCATCGGTTACGGACCGTAAGGGTCATGGCTTACGGTCCGTAAGATGCATACCTGGGCGATTTCAGCAAGGGTCGGTTACGGACCGCAACCAATTCAGCATACGGTCCGCAAGAGCTACATACGGACCGCAAGAGCTTAGGCTTACGGTCCGTAAGCCTGTCGCTGGCAGCAGAAAATGGACAGCTGCCTGTTCAGCCTGTTGCACCGCCTTATTGAGATGGTTTTCGAAACAAGGGACTTGCTAGGCAGTATTTAGCCTATTAGGGACACCTGGGGTGATCTTGTAACCATCCTAGACTTGCATGTCTTGATCTTGAGCTCATTGGTTCACTATATAAGAGCATGAAGTTGTAACCATTTCATTTGCTCACTTGGAACTTTTGTTCAAGACATTTCTGGAGCTCCTGGTCAGCAACCATTTTCTCTTAGGCTCCATAAGCATCATTAGGACTCGTGTAAGTGTCCTTAACCTTCCTTAATCCATTTTAGCTTAGTTAATTAGCTAAAAATCAAGCCATCGTACTTAAGGTTTGACTTCGAGATTAGTCCATAATTACTCAGTCAAATCTCGAATTAAAAATACTTATAAGTAGGTAATTATGTGGGTAACAAACCCTTAAAAGGGTATTATCAAATTCCCAATCTAACCATGTTAATTGTCGAGTCAAAGTATACTTTAAAAAGTCAACAGAATGCTTAAATCCAAATTAACACATAATTAGCAATGTAGGATACATGCAACCTGTTTGATCATTAATATAACTTGGTAACTAATGTAAGAACATGTCCCAACATGTTCAACTCGACAATTTTCTGTTTAGACCCGGTTTGGAACCGAAAGTCGCATAGTTTGACTTTCGCTTTGACTTTCAGTTCTGACCCGTTTAATCAAGTTTAAGATTGCCTTAGAGCTTCTTTTGGACCTAGTAACATGTTAGTATAACCCTCTGTGATTATACGGCTTAGTTCACTAGTTGTCTAATTATTATGCAAATTTCCGTTAAATGCCCATATGTTGACCATTATGCCCAAATGCCCATAAAATATGATTTTTGAAAATGTAAAAGGGTAGACATCTTAGTTACTGAATAATAGACTTGTAACCAAAATTTGACATCAGTTTGAGGTACAGATTAAGAGTTATGCTCATTAGCGTAATTAGAAGCTTTCTTAGTAATTAATTAGCATAATTAGCATGTAGCCTATCTAAACCCGATTTTTATATCAAAACTTTATACCCACTGATATATAATAATATTTTGAGAATTTTCAAGATTTGTATTTATTTTAAGGCTAAGCGTAACTTAGAATTTTAAGCTTAATTCGGCTAATGCCTGTTTTGCCCTTTTGGGCTATAAAATGAGTTTCATAAATCCTTTTGACCTCAAACCTTTTTCTACTGATTTGTTATACTAAATATATTATTTTGAGCCTCCTAGAATTATAAAAATATCAGCTTTTCTTTTAAAACCCGGAAATGGCTCCAAATCGCCTTTTTAGGCATTTTTACGACATAGTTTATGTCAAAACTAGTTTATATGTATAAGAGTCAATACCTACTGATATATTTAGTAAAATTCTATATTATAACAGTAAACTAAAGTTTGAAACTCAGATTTCCAGTTTTGACCTTTTAGGCTTATGTGAAATTACCAAAATGCCCTTTCGGTGCATAAGATGGTGATAATTAATAAAATTCACATATATATGATACCCTACTGTTATAACATGATAAACTAAGTATAATTATTGATTTATTCAGATATGTAACTCAGATTGCTAGTCTAACTCTTCTATACCCTTTTAAATGACCAAAATGCCCTTATGAGGCGTAATTTAAGTTTAAAATCATTTGGGGCATAATAGGACATATCTTACTGATATCACAACATATTTGGTGCATATAATCTCAGGAAACTTGTATATGATTTATATGGTTACCCGTTACGCATTTTCGTGTTCGGATCGGCTTATGTAACTAGTTTACGCACAATAGCCAAAACGGGTCAAACCATATCATCTTTGTCTCAAAATCCAGAATGTGATCAATTTACCCATATTATACAAGTCTCCAAACTTGTTGGGCCTAAATCACATTCCTTCCCGGTTTCGCCTTCCATGCGAGTAAACCGTATTTATCCTTCGAAACTAACCGGTCTAAGCTTAGGCTATATAAAAGACCCGTTAGGATTCTAATAGGTTATTATAAACCTTCGTTCCAGAATAGGAGACCAGTAAAAGACACTTGCATTTGCTTATTGTGGTTTATACTTACTCAGGTAAATACTTTTAACTTATTTTCCCTTATACGGGCTTGGGGTACGGTATATAAAATACCGCTTGGTCGGGCAATTGACCCTAACTTATTAGTAGTTGGGTATTATCAATGTGACCCGTTTAAAATTTAGTTTTGTTTGTTTTACGCCTTTGGGAGTTTAATGACCATGTCCCGGATATCCTTGGCATCATTCACGAAATGGCCACAACCTTGACACGCGGGTGTAGGCGTACACCCGACAATGTGTCCATATAACTCAGGTATAACCGTTGGTTTCCCGCTGCGGATTTATACTATGTTGTGTGTCTATTAACCTTAAACCTGGCACGAACCGGACGACTGAACGCATAACAAACATGTAATTCTTTTACAAGTTTAGATTTAATTAATTATCCCAAGTTATAAAAAGTTTTGTGCCATGTGCATTTAAATCAATTTTTACAATATTTTCAAAATGAGTCAGTTAAATTGTATTTACCAGTGTAAATTGACGTATTTTTCCCCAAAAGATTAAGTGCAGGTTCTACACGTAATAGGCGGGCTACTCCTTAGCATCGTTAGAGTCTCGCAAGCTTGGGATGCCATTCATCTGTTGAACAATTTTCCTTTTTATATTGATCCGCCTGTGGATCTATTTCAGCTACTATGTGATACTGGATATTACATTTTATATGGTTGAAATAAATCTATTTTATTGCTTCCGCTGTGCATTATAGTTTGTGTTGTTTGACAATGATGATATCAACTACGTCACGATACTCCCCCACCGGTGACACGTGGAAATTAGGGGTGTGACAGGTTGGTATCAGAGCCAACACTGAGTGAATTAAACACTAGCCTTTTGTGTTTAATCTCAGTGCACAAATTGCACATTCTTCGAGTTCCGAGTCTAGACATCGAACATAGGACAAACTCTGTTTTTGTTTTATTCGGTCTTTTAATTTTTATATATATTGGTCGTTATCTTAACCATGGTTGCAGGTTGAAAATGCCGCCAAGATTTTTGAGAGGTCGAGGCAAGGGCCCAGTTACGGGCCATGATCATGAAGCCGGACCCTCACACCGGCGAACGCCTTCCATCACCATGAGTACTAGCCCGCAGGAGCCATAGAGGCTCTACGTTGAACCTGGGAGGCGGTCAGTCTCTCTCAGTTCCTCACCTTCGTATCAGCATTCTTTTGGGCCCCAATCAGAGAACGAGCCCAACAACCAACCACCTTCTTTCATACCTTTACAGAGGTCCAACTCTCACCATCTTTTGGTGACCCTACCCCCGCATTCCAAAGCCGGTTCAACCCGGCTAACTACCTTCTAGAACCCGTGGGTTTTAACCCACTAGGACCTGAGGATCACTTCTCAGGGGATCACGCGGACGACATGGACGAAGACACGGATCCCGTGGAGCCTGCGTCCGGAACACCGAACCACCCCATCGAAATCTCCGATGGGTCATCTTTCCATGGATCACCTTATCGTGGTCCTGACAGCTACGAGGCGAGGTTCAGGCAGATTGACTGGTATTTCACGCCTTCTGAACACTCGTCCCCATACCATCAGTAGCAGCAGGATCCTTCTGAGGATCACCGATTTGTGGCAGTCACTCCGCCACCACCACCACCAGTGGAACAGCAACCGCCTCCAGAGCCACCGAGGCGGAGAAGGTCAAACGCACGGATGTCCGTGTAAGGAGGAGTCCGCATTAGCACTCCTCAACCCTCGAGTGGCAGTCATTATCCGCCACTCCAGGAAGAAGAAGAACCGCAGATGGGAGGTCCATCAAACCCCATCCCAGAGACTGCGCCTATGGCACCACCAGTGGGTTTTGATAACCCAATCCCTGCCTACTCCGGTTCAGCGGCGTATAACCCTTTCGAGCAGCCGGCGCATACCCATTACAACTATGCTAATGTAGACCCATACCAGGAGGCATGGGACTACAATGCTAGTCACCCAGAGGGACCCTATGGTGGTCTTTGGACCACTGGTTACCCAACTTATGGGTACCAGCGTCCGCCACCTCCTCAACCTCTGTACCAGCCGCCGCAGCCGTAGTTGATCCCGCCTGAGGGCCAGCAAGAGGTCCTTGAAAGATTGGACCGATGTGAACGGGAAATCCGAACAGAGTGCAGTAACACACGAGGCTTCTTCAAGGGATTATCAGACTTGATCAAAGGGAAGTCCAAAAGAAGGGGTCATTAAAGACCTTTTTGTTTATTTATTTAGTTGTAGTCAAGTCCCTGCGTGGAGTTTTTGCTTCAGTACTCAGCCCCTGCGTGGGCTTGTCATTTGTATTCTGCCCCTGCGTGGGCATGTCTTTTAGTTGACCCCTGCGTGGGTTTGTTTTGATTTTCGCCCCTGCGTGGGCATTTATTTTCGTAGAAGTCCCGTTTAGGGCGAACGATGTACTTGTTTAAACAATTCATGAGATGTTCTAGTTAAATTTTCATTTTATTTATTATTGTTAATTATGTGCATAAAACATGAAAATAAATGAAAATAATTATAAGATCTGCCATTATACTAAAATGGTAAAATCTAAAAAAGGACAAAGACCTAGCCAAATGTTATCATAAAACAAGGCCAAGATGGTAGTTCCATAATTAGATTAAGATCCATATTAACATCTCAATTTAGGACTATTTTGCGTTAATTATTAAAGGAATCTTAGAGGTAAAACCTAGCCTATATGTTGTTGCAGACAGGGCCAAGATGGTAAATTCCACATAATAGATTCCAATTATTGTTAACATCTGTTAGTATGTTGACATTCTTGGCAAACTGTGAATCAGTAAAGTCACAAAGGCCATCCTTTATAAATGGTTAATTTAAATTCCCTTAATCTTATAACCGTCCCTTGTGGACGAAGTGCCTGTGGGCAATAATTAAATGTCCTCTGGGACTAGAGACAGTGGTAGCTTATGACTCCCTGTCAATAACAGGTGACGAACTGTGGTTCAAACCTGAATACCAGGACTCTGTAAATTTCTGGTTTATAATTAAATTAAATTGTCCTTGTGACTAGGCCTTATGTGCTAATATTTCATAATTTAGGGCAATAATAAAGATCCTAAATTTTAACAAATCAACCTAAAATGACAATTTAAAACCATGGTTAATAGAATATAAAATGCTGTAAAAACCTTTATATAAAACCTTGCCCATTATTTTATATGTAGCAAATAAAGCTACATGGCTGGGTCGGATGAAGCAAGTAGTCATCCTGTGGAAAACCACGAAAATGCCAGAATTTAGTTAACTAGAGCAGAGCTTCAAGCATTGGTGGATAATGCAGTTACAAGAGCCTTGGAGAGGCAAAACAGTGAGTCCTCTGGGATCCAAAGTAGAACCCTATCTACACCTCATTCCATGCCAAAATCTCATTCTGGGACTCAAAGCAACCACCCTCTGTCCAACCTAAGTCTAAGAAGGATGAACCTAAGAAGGATGATGATCGACACTCATCAAATGAGAACAGTGTTCACCCTAAGAAGATAGTGTTCGATGATGCACCCCGCTCTAAAGGATGCACATATAAGTATTTTGTTTCATGCAAGCCCCGAGATTTCACCAGGGAGAAAGGCGCTGTGGATTGCATGACCTGGCTGGATGAAATGGACACTGTTGTGGACATTAATGGTTGTGCTGAGAGGGATATGGTAAAGTTTGCATCCCAGCCATTTAAGGGTGAAGCCCTAGCGTGGTGGAGGTCGTTGATCCAAGCCTCTGTAAAGGTTGCCTTGTACAACATGTCATGGGAGAAATTTGTTGCTCTTCTCAAAGAAAATTACTGCCCTCAACATGAGGTTTAAAAGATAGAATCTGATTTCCTATCACTGGTCATGAAGAACCTGGATTGCCAGGCTTATCTCACAAGTTTCAACACCCTGTCAAGATTGGTTCCGTACCTTGTGACCCCGGAACCCAAAAGGATCGCACGTTTCATTGGGGGTTTGGCCCCAGAAATCAAAGCTAGCGTGAAGGCCTCTCGGCTCAGTACATTTAGATCCGTAGCTGATATATCTCTGTCTCTCACTCTGGATGCAGTGAGACAGAGATCATTGAGAAATGCTGACACTGAGAAGAGAAAGCGTGAAGATGATGGTTCACGACGCTCAGATAAGAAGCGAAAAGGGAACAACGACCACAAGAAAGGGTCGGGATCCAAGAAGGGTGATCAACAGTCAAGTGATAGGCCAAAGTGCAAGATCTGCAAGAAGCACCATTTTGGGAAGTGCAGGTATGAACAGAAATCCCAGCCAAAGGCGTGTGGGATTTGCAAGTCCTCTGAGCATAGGACTCTTGAGTGCAAAAAGCTGAAAGATGCAACTTGTTATAGTTTCAATGAAAAAGGGCATATCAAGACCAACTGCCCAAAACTGGTGAAGAAAGCTGAGGAAGGGAAAAAGACCAACGCCAGAGTCTTTCAGATGAATGTTCAGGAGGCCATCCAGAACGACAATGTCATAACCGGTACGTTTCTCATTAATGATGTTTTCGCAAGAGTATTATTTGATTCTGGAGCAGATAAATCCTTTGTGGATAATAAGTTTTGTGAATTGTTAAAATTGCCTATTAAAGCCTTAAGTGTGAATTATGAGGTAGAATTAGCTGATGGGACTATGGAAACAGTCTCGACTGTGTTAGATGGATGTGTCATATCCATTAGGAACCACTCTTTTCCTTTATCCATGTTACCCTTTAAGCTAGCCGGTTTCGATATAGTGTTGGGTATGGATTGGTTATCGCATAACCAAGCCCAGATCGTGTGCAACAAGAAGCAAGTAGTGATCAAGACTCCGTCCGGAGAACCACTTACCATTCAGGGAGATACCCACCACGGATTGCCAGAGCAAGTGGCTATGCTAAAGGCATCCAGATGTTTGAAGAAAGGTTGTGTCATTTATATGGCACAGGTAACCATTGGTGAGGAAAGACCCAAGATTGAATATATTCCAGTCATCTTTGACTACCCTGAAGTTTTCCCGGAAGAACTACCTGGTTTGCCACCAGATAGACAAGTGGAGTTCAGAATCGACATCATTCCAGGAGCTGCACCTATTGCAAGAGCACCATATAGATTGGCACCAACAGAAATGAAGGAATTGAGGACGCAGCTAGATGACCTGCTAGCCAAAGGTTTTATTAGACCTAGTTCGTCTCCATGGGGAGCGCCAATCTTGTTCGTCAAGAAGAAAGACGGTTCGATGCGTTTATGCATCGATTACCGTGAGCTTAATAAGGTTACTATTAAGAATAGGTATCCTCTGCCCAGGATCGATGATCTGTTCGATCAGTTGCAAGGAGCGAGCTACTTTTCCAAGATTAATCTAAGGTCAGGCTACCATCAATTAAAGGTCAAGGATGAAGATGTACACAAAACTGCGTTTAGGACTCGTTACGGTCATTATGAGTTCTTAGTGATGCCTTTTGGGCTCACTAACGCACCTGCCGCATTCATGGATCTCATGAATCGCGTCTGCAAGCCATATTTGGATAAATTTGTCATTGTCTTCATCGATGACATTCTCATATACTCAAAAAGTCAAGCTGACCACGAGAAGCATCTTCGATGTATCCTTAAATTGCTTCATCAAGAAAAGCTCTATGCAAAATTTTCTAAATGTGAATTTTGGCTACGAGAAGTCCAATTCCTTGGACATGTTGTGAGTGAGCGTGGTATCCAAGTGGACCCACTAAGGTTGAAGCTGTCATGAATTGGCAGGAGCCAAAGACGCCTACGGAGATTTGCAGTTTCCTAGGATTGGCAGGATACTACAGACGCTTTATCGAGAATTTCTCAAGAATTGCAGCACCCCTGACTCTTCTAACTCGCAAGAATAGCAAGTTCAATTGGGGGCCTAAGCAGCAAGAGTCATTCGATAATTTGAAGCAGAAGTTGAGCAATGCTCCTGTGTTGACATTGCCTGATGGGATTGAGGAGTTTGTAATATATTGTGATGCATCACACACCGGGATGGGTTGTGTGTTAACGCAGAAAGGCAAAGTCATTGCCTATGCTTCACGACAGCTAAAGGTGCACGAGAAGAATTACACCACCCATGACTTGGAATTTGGTGCCGTTGTATTTGCACTTAAGCTTTGGAGACATTACCTGTATGGGACTAAATGTGTGATCTATTCTGATCACAAAAGCCTTCAGCATCTGTTCAATCAGAAGGATTTGAACATGAGGCAGCGACGCTGGATGGAAACTCTGAACGATTATGATTGTGAAATAAGATACCATCCAGGCAAGGCCAACGTAGTCGCAGATGCCTTGAGCAGAAAAGAAAGGGTGAGACCAATAAGAATCAATGCCAAGAGCATTGAAATCAAGAATAGTCTGAATGAAAGGTTGTTAGCTGCACAGAAGGAAGCTGTGTCAGAAGGTAACTTTCCTAATGAAAAGCTGGGAGTAACTGAAGAGCAGTTATCCTATGGCAAAGACAGAATCCTAAGATTAAATGGAAGAATATGGGTTCCTGTTTATGGAGGACTTCGAGACGTTATCCTTCACGAAGCCCACAGTTCCAGATATTCCGTTCATCCTGGAGTGGATAAGATGTACCAGGATGTGAAGGCAAATTATTGGTGGATAGGCTTAAAGAAGTCTATAGCCACCCATGTAGCTAAATGTCTGACGTGTGCTCAAGTCAAGGCTGAGCATCAGAAGCCGTCAGGTTTGCTACAACAGCCTGAAATTCCCACTTGGAAATGGGAAATGGTGACGATGGATTTCATCACCAAGTTGCCTAAGACGCAGAAGGGAAATGATACTATATGGGTCATAGCTGACAGACTGACTAAGTCAGCTCATTTCCTACCCATTAAGGAAACTTACAGTTCGGATATGTTGGCCCAACTGTATGTTGATAAAATCATATCCCTGCATGGGGTACCAGTGTCTATTATCTCTGATAGGGATACTAGATACACTTCGCATTTTTGGAAGAGTTTCCAATAGTCACTGGGGACGCAATTGAACTTTAGTACAGCTTATCATCCTCAAACGGATGGGCAGAGTGAGCGTACCATCCAGACATTGGAAGACATGCTTCGGGCATGTGTGATTGATTTAGGAGGTAGCTGGGATAGGCACCTACCTTTAGTCTAGTTCTCCTATAACAATAGCTATCATACCAGCATTCAGGCTACGCCTTTTGAGGCACTATATGGTAGAAAATGCAGAACGCCCATTTGTTGGGCAGAAGTAGGAGACACTCAATTATCAGGTCCCGATCTAGTCTTTGAAATGACGGACAAGATTGTCCAAATTCGTGACCGCCTGAAAGCTGCCCGGGATAGGCAGAAGAGCTATGCTGATAAAAGGCGAAAACCCCTCAAGTTCGAGGTTGGTGATAAAGTTTTGCTCAAGGTATCGCCCTGGAAAGGGGTGATGCAATTTGGTAAGAAAGGTAAGCTAAGCCCGAGGTATATAGGACCATTCGAGATCATCGAATGTGTTGGGTCAGTGGCTTATAAGTTGAACTTACCTGAAGAGCTCAGTGGTATTCACAATGTGTTCCACATCTGCAATCTGAAGAAATGTCTAGCTGATGAATCACTAGTCATACCACACACAGATGTGCATATAGATGAGAGCTTGAAATTTGTGGAAAAACCTGTGTCGATTGAGGATCGACAGGTAAAGAAGCTTCGGAGGAAGTATGTGCCTATTGTCAAGGTCAAATGGGATGGCCATAGAGGTCCCGATTATACGTGGGAGTTAGAGTCCACAATGAAAGAAAAATACCCTCAATTATTTCAGTAAATCTCGAGGTCGAGATTTCTTTTAAGGGGGCGAGGATGTAACACCTCGAAAATTCCTGTCCAATAAAATAAAGACACGTGTCATGTGGGACAAACGTGTCAAGAACCCAGATCAAATATAAGGATGTATGGTAGGATTTTTAGGAGGGCGTCATGTTATTAAAAATACCTCTGAACGACCCAAGGGCGACATGTTATTAAAACACCTCTGAGCGACCCAAATTTATAAATCCCAAGATCCTTAAATCGTTTGATAAACATCCTACATATTAACCGGTTGTTTCTAAATAAAGGAAATTCCATCTTTTATATGGAAATTTGATTATTAAAAATGTTACTACAAAAAGAATCCTGAATGAAATCCTTGTAAAAGAAGTTGTAAAATAATCTAATTAAGCAAGGTCATAAATTATTAGAGTCCAAGACTTGTTCTTGGTATTTCCGTCAATTCTATCTTCCCACAAGAATCCAAAGTGAAGTGAAAACATGTGAGGGGTAAACAAGCATGCAATGGCTGAGCAAGAGGGTCCCCACAACTGAAAAAGATGGCATGAATTCGGACTTATATGATTGTAGACTTGTAACCAAAATTTGACATCAGTTTGAGGTCTAGATTAAGAGTTATGCTCATTAGCGTAATTAGAAGCTTTCTTAGTAATTAATTAGCATAATTAGCATGTAGCCTATCTAAACCCGATTTCTATATCAAAACTTTATACCCACTGATATATAATAATATTTTGAGAATTTTAAAGATTTGTATTTATTTTTAGGCTAAGCGTAACTTAGAATTTTAAGCTTAATTCGGCCAATGCCGGTTTTGCCCTTTTGGGCTATAAAATAAGTTTCATAAATCCTTTTGACCTCAAACCTTTCTACTGATTTGTTATACTAAATATATTATTTTGAGCCTCCTGGAATTATAAAAATATTAGCTTTTCTTTTAAAACCGGAAATGGCTCCAAATCGCCTTTTTAGGCATTTTTACGACATAGTCTATGTCAAAACTAGTTTATATGTATAAGTGTTAATACCTACTGATATATTTAGTAAAATTCTATATTATAACAGTAAACTAAAGTTTGAAACTCAGATTTCCAGTTTTGACCTTTTAGGCTTATGTGAAATTACCAAAATGCCCTTTCGGTGCATAAGATGGTTATAATTAATAAAATTCACATATATATGATACCCTACTGTTATAACATGATAAACTAAGTATAATTACTGATTTATTCAGATATGTAACTCAGATTGCTAGTCTAACTCTTCTATACCTTTTAAATGACCAAAATGCCCTTATGAGGCGTAATTTAAGTTTAAAATCATTTGGGGCATAATAGGACATATCTTACTGATATCACAACATATTTGGTGCATATAATCTCAGGAAACTTGTATATGATTTATATGGTTACCCGTTACGCATTTTCGCGTTCGGATCGGCTTATGTAACTAGTTTACGCATAATAGCCGAAACGGGTCAAACCATATCATCTTTGTCTCAAAATCCAGAATGTGATCAATTTACCCATATTATACAAGTCTCCAAACTTGTTGGGCCTAAATCACATTCCTTCCCGGTTTCGCCTTCCATGCGATTAAACCGTATTTATCCTTCGAAACTAACCGGTCTAAGCTTAGGCTATATAAAAGACCCGTTAGGATTCTAATAGGTTATTATAAACCTTCGTTCCAGAATAGGAGACCAGTAAAAGACACTTGCATTTGCTTATTGTGGTTTATACTTACTCAGGTAAATACTTTTAACTTGTTTTCCCTTATACGGGCTTGGGGTACGGTATATAAAATACCGCTTGGTCGGGCAATTGACCCTAACTCATTAGTAGTTGGGTATTATCAATGTGACCCGTTTAAAATTTAGTTTTGTTTGTTTTACGCCTTTGGGAGTTTAATGACCATGTCCCGGATATCCTTGGCATCATTCACGAAATGGCCACGACCTTGACACGCGGGTGTAGGCGTACACCCGACAATGTGTCTATATAACTCAGGTATAACTGTTGGTTTCCCGCCGCGGATTTATACTATGTGGTGTGTCTATTAACCTTAAACCCGGCACGAACCGGGCGACTGAACACATAACAAACATGTAATTCTTTTACAAATTTAGATTTATTTAATTATCCCAAGTTATAAAAAGTTTTGTGCCATGTGCATTTAAATCAATTTTTACAATATTTTCAAAATGAGTCAGTTAAATTGTATTTACCAGTGTAAATTGACGTATTTTTCCCCAAAAGATTAAGTGCAGGTTCTACACGTAATAGGCGGGCTACTCCTTAGCATCGTTAGAGTCTCGCAAGCTTGGGATGCCATTCATCTGTTGAACAATTTTCCTTTTTATATTGATCCGCCTGTGGATCTATTTCAGCTACTATGTGATACTGGATATTACATTTTATATGGTTGAAATAAATCTATTTTATTGCTTCTGCTGTGCATTATAATTTGTGTTGTTTGACAATGATGATATCAACTACGTCACGATACTCCCCCACCGGGCCCACCGGTGACACGTGGAAATTAGGGGTGTGACAACAGAGGTTTTGATACTAATAGTGGTTGGGCTAATAGCAGATGTTAGACTTACGATTGTTGAGTTACAGTTGTTGAAAACAACTATTTTTGAAAGTTCTGCTTGCCTAAAAATACATCCACTGCTAAAAGGTACTGTCTGTTGTCATAATTTATGTTTAGCCTAATGACAGTTGATTTACTATACTGCTGACTGTCATCCATTATCACAAGAGAGGTTCTGAGTTGGACAGATATTAGCTAAAAATAAAACAACTGCTGAAAGTTATCATCTGTTCTCATAACTTCTATTTATCTAACGACTGTTTGACTCACACTGTTCCCAACTTCTGTAGTCGACCAACCGAGGTTTCCAAACAACTGTCATCGGTTGTCGCAAGAGAGGTTCTGACGTGGACAGATCTTAACCATCAGATATATGTAACTACTGCCATGTCAGCTTTCGCTTTTTCTCTCTATATAAAAGTTGTTTCATTCCTAAATCGAGGTTCTACCACTGCCGTCTTAAATTCAAAATTCTCAAAAACAGTTTCCAACATATTAAAAACCCTCCAACTTAAACCCTGTTTCATCCCCAAATCACCTTCTTCTCCGATCATGTCTCCTGAACATCAAAAACCCTCACAACTACCTCCCCATCTTCGAGAAAACCAGCAAAAATACCAGCTTTCACTCAATAATTGACCTTTTAATGTCATCAAAATACAAATCAATCCTTACTGCTGATGCTTCGGTTCATACAGAAACACTCCGACAATTTTGGTTTAATGCTGAAATAGAGTTTGAAGATAATAATCCAGTTGCCATCACATCTAAGGTCGCGAAAAGTGTGGTACGAATTTCTCCCTTTATAATTTCCACTACATTTACATTGGACGACTTGGGAGGTAAGAACAACTTTGAAAAACCTGAACTTCATACAGAGTTCATTGAAAGAGGGTATGATGCACAACTAAAGGAAGTTACTATGTATAAACCAAACTTCCCTCCGCCAATGAAATTTTTGTTTCATACTCTTTTAACTTGCCTCTCAGCCAAGACCACCGCATTTAGTGAGATACCTTTAAACATTCAGTATTTGGGTTATGCGATTTTAACAAAATCTGATTACAATTTATCACAAGCACTGTTTTCTGATTTGTTGAATAATGTGAAAAAATTGAAAAAAGGTGTTCGTAGTAATGCTTTTCTGTTGTATCCAAGACTTCTAAGCTAATACCTACGAAAACAAGTGTCAAAAACAGATTTTGAACAAGGTGTAGCTTTTTAAATAAGTAGTCTTACAAGTAAAACTTTTACTAGACTTATGGATAAAGAATCAAAAGTTTCAAGAACATAAACAAAAGGGGGATGAGCCTGTTTTAGATGCGTCCACATCTGTTGCTCAAACCACTATTGTTGAGCCAACTGCTCCTGGTCATCATGACACCACAACCGGTGTTGTGAAACACACACCAGGAAAACGCAAAAAGAAACCTGTCACATCCAAAAAGCCCACCAAAACAAAACAAAATAAAAAGGTTCCTCTGGAAGATGAGATCCCAGAGGTTAATGCAGTGACAACACAAATGTCACTTGAAACCACTGCTGCTACTTCCTCACAGTTGTTGGAAAGATCTCAACCCATCCAAACGCCTCACATATCCTCACAAAAGGATCATGTTGTAAGCACAGGGACACCACAACATGAAGTAGACCTTTCATATGAAAGTATGTTTAAAAGTCCCTCTCCCAGGGCAATCACGCTTTCTACACCACAACCCTCTTCTCAAGTTCCATCAACAATATTACCTCTGTTTGAAACAATTGAATTTCAGAAAGAAAACAGTTCCTCTAATGCACACATTACTGAGAGGAGAGTGCAACAAATGACTGTGTCTGAACCAATTCAATCTGCTATCCTACAAACAGTTGAGGAGGTTATCCCCGTTGAGTATTACGAAACTCTTGGTGGTAGTTCAAGTGGAGCAACCACTACAACTGTTGAACCCATTGGTGATCAGTTGGACCGTGGTTATATCATTAAGACTCCCTTGAAGGCAACCACTGATGAGGTTACAACTGTAATCTCTGCTTCAGTGGGAAGTTCCCAGAACCAAGAATGTCACACCCCTAATTTCCACGTGTCACCGGTGGGCCCGGTGGGGGTTCCGTGACGTAGTTGATATCGTCATAGTCAAACATACAATAATATAAATGCACAGCGGAAGCTAAGAAAGATTTATTTCAACTTTAATTATCGTAATATTCAAGTATCACAAATGTCGAAATAGATCAACAGGCAGATTCAAACAAAAAGGAAACTTTATTTCAACAGACTTCATGCATCCTAAGCTTGCGAGACTTCTATGGATGCTTAAGGAGTGACCAGCCTATTACGCGTAGTACCTGCACTTAGCCTTTTTGGAAAATACGTCAGTTTACACTGGTAAATACAATTTAACTGACTCATTTTGAAAATGTTTAAAATTTGATTTAAATGCTCGTGGCATAAAACTTTTTATAACTTGGGATAATTATTTGCTTAATAATCTTGTAAAAGAATTACATGTTCATTATACGTTCAGTGGCCCGGGTCATGCCGGGTTAAAGTTCAATAGACACACCACTTAATATAATTCCATCGCAAGACTTCTCTCGGCCGACGATTATACAATAATGAAATGCACAACGGGTGTACGCCTACACCCGTGTGCTAAGGTCGTGGCCATTCTTTGAATGATGCCAAGGATATCCGGGACATGGTCATTAAACCCCCAAAGGCGTTAAACAAACAAAACAACATTTTTAAACGGGTTAATTTGACAACACTTAGCCATCAACTGGTTAAGGTCAATTCCCCGACCAAGCGGTATTTTATATACCGTACCCCAAGCCCGTATAGGGAAAATAAGTTAAACGTATTTACCTGAGCAAAGTATAAACCAAAAACAGCGAGTGCACATAGCTTTTACTGGGCTCCTAGATCTGGAAATTAAGGTTTTAATAACCTATTAGAATTCTAACGGGTCTTAAGCTTAGACCGGTTAGTTAAAAAGGAAGATTGCGGTTTTAAACGCACAATAAGGCGAAGACCGTTTTAGAATGTGGTTTTGACCCAACAAGCTTGAATACTTGTTTAATATGGGTAATATAATCACATTCTGGATTTTGAGACCGAAAAGATATGGTTTGACCCGTTTCGGCTAAAATGGCCAAACTAGTCACATAAGCCGATCCGAACGCGTATAGTGCGTAACGAGTAACCATAAGAGTCAAATACAAGTTTCTGAAGTCAATATGCTTAAAATATGTTGTGATATCAGAATGATACCTTCCATTATGCCCCAAATGATTTTAAACCAAAACTATGCCTCATAAGGGCGTTTTGGTCATTTTATAAGGTATAAAAGGGTTAAAATAATAACCTGAGTTACAGGTCTGAATAAATTAGTAAATATGCTTAATTTACTAAGTTATAACAGTAGGGTATCAAATTTATGTGAAATTTATTATCTTTAACCTTACTATGCACTGTAGGGGCATTTTGGTAATTTCACATG